>NW_025062889.1:1370000-2055000 GCF_018153295.1 Drosophila grimshawi
TATTTGCATACGCCCATATTAATGCATACACGTTAAAAAGACCAGTTTCCCATTCAAATCATGGGCCCTTTTGCAAAAGTATTTTTCCATTAATATAAAATGAATAATATTTTTTTCCCTATCTATTTTTGATTCGAATTGCTTTACAATTCGCTTTGTGAATGCGTGTGTGTGTGTGTAGATTGTGGTAATTAAATGGAATTTAATAAACATAAACATGCAAATAATGAGCGCTACCTTTCACAGCAGTCAAAACGGAAAAACTGTCTGAAAAAGCTGGCCCAGAAACTTTTGTTGAATTAATTAGAGTAAAAAAGAGGCAGCCAGACAGGCGGACAGACTAACAGAGATAAACAGCAGCAGCAGCCACAGATTGTTTTTTTCTTACCCCTTTTTGGTTTTTTTTTTTCTGTTCAATTTTTGTAAACGTCTTGGTAAAAAACAGAATTCAATTCAAAGGCAAATGATATGAAAGAATTGATTAATAATCATAGCGAAAACCACAAAAGAGCTGCCTCATGAATGGAGGCTCAAACGGAGGCTCAGACTGTGCCACAGTTTGCGGACTGTAGACTTGTAGACGGAGACTGCGGACGGAGAGTGAGGCTGAGACGGTGGCTACTGGCCAAAAAAGCGCTGACGCCATGCTCGCTCCAACTTTAGCTTCAACTTCAGTTTTAGCCAAGGCCAATTGAGTGTACTGTAGAAAAAGAGTTGGTTAAATGTAAAATATCTTCAAGTCTTTTGAGGAATCTTAATATTATTATATATTTATTTTAAGGCTAGATTCTCAAAACTCTGAAGGTATATTTCTGACAATGTCCTTTACAAATTGGCATTTAAATCTTTTGGTGAATAGTAGTTAAATTTAACTACAAAATAAATATTAAATAAAAATGACAAAGAATCGATAAATAGTTTACCGTGCATAAGCCTGGGCGTAGCAGCAGCTACACATGCTACAACTGCGGCTTTTGTTGTTGTTATTGTTGTTGGTGTTGCTGTTGCTGTTGCTGCTGTGCTCCACATTCTCTGACGACTCTGGCGTCCAGTCATGTTTTGTTTTGTGGCCGAGCTTGCCTCGAATCGACTCCACTCGACTTGACTTTGATTCAATTTCCATATGAAAACATCGATTTGCGTTTGGTTCTCTGCTGCGCCCGCGTCGTTGTAATCAAAGTGTTGTTTATGGAACACGTCCGGCGTGTTGTTGTTGTTGTTATTGTTACTGCTGCTGTTGTTGTTGTTTGTTGTTGTTGTTGCTGTGGTTGTTGGCTTGTTGGCTTGGCTAAAAATTGCTTAGGGCAACAATTGCGCGCAACGTCTGAAAAATATGTAGCCAGCGATTACATTTGCCTATTGCATGGACAGACAGAGATAGACAGAGAGAGATAGAGTGAGAGAGAGAGAGAGAGAGAGAGAGGCATACACAGTCCGGCCACAGCAAGTTATGATTGAGTTCTAATGAGTTGAGAAAAATGTATCAAGGAAAACCAGTTCCCGGAATCGCAATTAGATAAGTGGGTTTCATGCCTCCAACCATGAACTATACAACAGCATGAAAGCGCAACAAGCGAAACCAACAATTGTTGTCCCAAGTCGCCAGCTTGAAGCTAAACCACCAATCCCCAAACACCCCGTTGAATCGCCAACTCTTCTCTTGTGGTGGTAGCTGGCTGCTCTTTGTGGCCTGTCAGGAAATGGAAATTGTTTTCCATTGAACGGCGGACAAACGGGACAGCAAATAGGCTGCTTGCCAGCACCGCACAGTAACAATGTGTAGCACATTTTCTATAATAAGGCGTTAAAAATATTTTGCAATTTAATTTATTTTTATTCTCTTTTGCTTTTCTGCTTTTCTGCATTTCGGTGGATAGCGCTGGCAAAATTACCATATGTATCGGGCAACAAGGAACTCGTTAAACTGGTCGCCACTTCGAGTGAAAATTTGCAAAGAAACTTGTCCGATTGCCGAGGAAAAATCAGGTGTAGAAAATATGTTAGCAAATTTGAGAACATTATGAAATTGACGGCTTAACTGAGGAAAATGCTGTTGCAATGAGGAAAACAGATTGCCTGACATGTTATCACAAGAAGTTATTATTATGCGTAATGCACTATAGAAGATGCCCCCAAAACTGTAAAGTATAAGAAATCTAGAATAGAAGTATAAGCCAATCAAATATAGCCGTGCCTCTTTGATCTGCAGGATATTTAAGATCTATCTGCTAAAGATAGCCTTTGTTTCTTAAAAATATTCCTTAATAATTTACTTTTAATCTGACTTCATATTTGTGTTTTTTCTTGCAATATTTCTCTTGGGAATATCTTTTAAATAGTCGTTTGAACTTCTCTCAATTTTTCGTTCACATTACAACAGCCTATCAAATATTAATTTCTCTAGACCCGTTTAAGCATAGCCATAACATTTTTAGTCATTATGTAGCCATAAAAGTAAACGGCTCTAAGCCAATTTCTGCACTAGTTTACGTTCGATTAATAGGCGTGAAATATTAATGCGCTGAACACGCCTGGTAGCCACAGACACAAAATATACAAAACACAACAAAACAAAACCCAAAAAAAAAAGGAAAGGTCTCTGCCGTCTCAATTGCTACTCTTGCTCTGCCAGTTAATTGGTTGGCCCCACGTACCGCCACCTCACCCTCGCCCCGCTCTCTCTCTCTCTCTCTAGAAGCCTTACTTTCTAGCCATAAAAATGCCTACGCCCTAATGTGCGTGCCTTTCCAATTACAAAGTCGAACTTCAAGTCAAAGTCGATGTTGAGGTTGAGATCTGAGCACAAACAGCAGCCCCATCATTACCCATTACCTTTACTAATGATTTTTGTTTTTTGTTATTTTGGTTGTTGTTTTTTTTTTATTTTTATTTTGGGGTCGCTCTGAGAACTTGAACATTTCGCATGCATGCGATAATGAATTTGGCGGGTGCTTTGATTATTCTTTCTGCTTGGCACACAGTCACCAACCCGACAATAAATCAATAATTGTTATTGCAAAATATTACTTGATTTTTTGTGTTGAGATTGTTGTTGTTGTTGTTGGTCAACTGCACAACAGAATCACGGAGATAAATTACAACGGTGCGTTGCAGGCGTATGACTTAATTTGCCAATTTGGACGCCAAAGGCTAAAAGCGTACTTGCTTCTCATTTGGCCAAAAAAGGCCAGACAGCTGGCCAGTTAGCTGCCGTTGTCCGTTGGTTTGTTTTGCTGCTTAAACGTCAATTTCCGTGCCAATAACAACAGCAACAACACCAACAACAGCAACAACAAACGGGCAAACTGCGACCGTTGTCTTATTAAGGTCCAAACGCGTGCCTCAGCTCCAGTCTCCAGTCTCGCCACCAACAAAAGCAGCAACATCAGCCTCAGTAATCCGTGCAGCAGCTCAATAAGAATTCTATTATATTCATGCCACACAATGTGATTAACTTGTTGACCCTGCCCACAGTGCAAACAAAATACACGTAAATGTAGAACGGACTTGGCCCGCTCCAAAAAATGACCCAAAAGTATGTACATATACCCATACCAGGCAAACAACCGCAACAACTTCCCTGCGCTTATAGTATATATTATTTTATGCAAACACAACTGGAAATTGGCATTCGTTAGGCGTTGCTAATAATTGAAAAGCGCCCCCCAAAAGTAGCAACAAAAAAATAAATCCTCAATCAGACCGCAATGCCACAGAAAAAGAAGGAGCTGCTTTTGCTGCTGCTGCTGCAGCTGCTGTTGGCGACGCACAGGAATGCAACCAACAGCTGAATTCAAACTGGGCACCTGCATGTGCCCAGGAGGCGGCTCAATCTTCGATTTTGGCTATGGCCGTGCCACACAGTGGTGCAATCAAGCTTAAAACATCTTTCGAAATACTCATTTCCCTTTCTCTTATGACTAATCAAAGGCCGAAACTGCAAAATTGTTATATCAATCGATATTATCAGTAATTTATAAGCACTTTCTTATTACAGAAAGAAAGATTTGTTAAATTGGAAATTCAGTTGATCAAATAAAGTTTCAACTACAAGTTTAATATCACAATATTTGTTCTGTAAATTAAAATTTTCAAATAATTAAAATATGATTTTTTCCAGCTCCTGATTAAGTCTTTTTTTTGCCCCGATATATTTCGGGTCCCGTCGGGATTCAGACTTTGAACATGTTTATTTTCAACCAATGTGCGTCTATCTGAACATGTTAATTTTCACTGTCAGCTTTCGCTGCTGATTTGCTAGCAATTTATAGAAAATTTACTTGACATTGAAATTGGCCAAAATGAAATGAAATTCGTATTTTTTGGACTCGCACAAAAAAAAATGGAAATAAAATTGGTAGAAAATTGATTTTGCTTTAGCATGACAATCACTCGGATTACTTTGTGAATTGGTAGGCTGGTTGGCTGGTTGGTTGGTTGGTTGGTTGTTTGGGCTTATGCTGCAAGGCACACGCCCACCAAAATTCATAGTTAGAGTCGCTTTAACCGTTACTCTCCGAGCAGTTGCTAGGCCGCAACTGATTCATGACTTAATCACCGGCAATCGGTAGCAGCAGCAGCAGCAGCAGCAGCAGCAGCAGCAGCCACAGCAACAGCAGTTTCTAAAGAGCCCCCGACCAAGTTTGACTGCCTGCTGCTGCACCCAAAATATAGAAGTGAAAAAAGCCAACTTTATCAACTTGGCCGAGTGAGTGGCTTGTGCCTGGCGGCAAATGAACCACTTGGTGGTGGGTTACTTGGTGGCTCGGACAATTGATTGTTTGCTCTATAACTGCAGGACTTGCATTGCACACATCAATAATTTTGCTTTTGCCCAGTGTCTGCACTGCATACACTCCAAAAAAGTCGGAGCACAATCGATTGAAAATTTTGACTAATTGATTATTATTAATAAATAATTTTTGACTACTGGAAAATGAGTGGAAAAATACTCACTTCAAAGCTAAAGTTTAAGCTTACAAAAATGCATCTAATCTCTACTTAGACTACAAAATACTTGTGTATTTCTTTTATCCGAGTGCACGGGTGCATAATATATACAATATTATTATTATCGATGTTGACCAGTAATGTTTTCACTTTTGCACACAGCTGAAAACGGCATCCGTCAAACACAAACCGCAGCTTCCATAAGCCATAAACAACTGTTAGAGATTGCCGATATGTACATATGCACATATATATATATATATATATATATATATATATATATATATATATATATATATATATATGTATGTATATATCGGCGATCTGCAGAGATCTGCGCATGCGCAACTTGGCTGCCATAAGAGTTGTAAAAGTGTAAATAAGGTAATTAGTGCTTTCGGGCATAATCATAGCAGACATGACGTTGACGTCGTTCAACCTGATGGTGTTGTTGCTGTTGTTGTTGTGGAGCCGTGTGTTGTTGCTGGGCTGTTTGTTGTTCGTTGAGCAGCTAACGAACTGACGCATCGCGCCTCAACAACAACAATAACAGCAACAACAACAATAAAAAGCAACAACGAGAACAAGAACAACATTGTTACGCCTCGACAACTGAGAGAGGAAGCCACCGCGCTGCGGCAATTGCTGATAAGCCATAAAAACAAATGGCAAAAGCATTGCCCACCACTTCCAAAGTCACAGTCAAAGCCACAGCCACAGTCACAGTCAAAGCCAAAGACTCTTGGCTAATAAAAACTTGTAGCAATACACACACAGACAGATATATATACAAATGTGATTCGTATCGCGTTGGCTTGTTCTCAACTTGACGGCTTTTAAGATTTTTAGCCAATTTTGATGGCCTTTAATTGGTTAGCTGTATACAATGTATGAACACGAAAGCGCCGTTGAAAAACTACTCGGTTATTGTCGGACTCGTACTCAAGCATTATTATTGTATTATCGCATATTCTCCATTAGCCAATAACGCATTTTATGTCATAATTATGGCTTCATTGATAGCGGCCGATTACTTGTATTTATTTACTATTATTTGTTGCCTGTTCGCCATGAACTTGACTATGAATATTGTCTTAATCGCCTTAGAGATTAAACTAAATTCAAGACTTAACTTTTCATATTTATACGCCTGGTGTCTAAGATCTCTTTAAGAAGGCCTAATTTTATTTCTCCACTAATTCGATTTTCTTGTTATTTGCAAACTCTAGGTCAGTTTTACATAATAAGAAATATTTTTTTTTATTTTCAGATTTATACATTTGGCAAAATATGATCATTTTTCCCGGATTTCAAAAATGTTCAGCATCACATGAGTGTGATAGCTACTACTACAGATGACAGAATATTCCTTTTTGGGGTTCCCAAAATAGAATAATAATAAGAATAAAATTGTTAGAATTTTGAAGATAATCAGCTCGAAATAAACTAAGACCGTCTAAAGGTTGTCTAGGCCTAAGTATCATTAGTCTGTGCTGCTCCATCAAACAATTTTCTGTATGATTGATTTTTTCGCCCGCTCATTAAATAATTAGTTGCTCATAGTATTCAAGAAAAATTAAAGCTGGTCAGCTTCGTAGATCAAAAGCAGAGATTCAGCATATATCATAAATAAAGCAGTTATCAATTCCCAGCTCTCTTTTTTTTTTCTTCGTGGCTGCATTCGTGTTTGTGGCTGACAATTTAATTAGCCGCTTGTTTGGCCAGCTCAAGCTAGTTAGTTGGATGTCGTTGAGTATAAAAACATGATTTGTTGTGTTTAAAAATTAAATGTGACCCTTTCTTTCGACATTTAAATACATATTTGTTTTTTTCTTTCCATCTGTTTTTTACCAATTAATTACCTGGAAACTACTGTTAGCTGGTCATTGTATTCGTGTGGACACTAAAAACGTGCTATTTTGATGGATTCGTTGCTTGTTGTTGCTGCTGCAGTTGTTGTCTGTGGCAGTGGCAAAACATTTACCACCAGCAATGCTCTTCTGCCTTTGGGTGCCGCCTTGTCAGCCTGTTCGCCAGCATTCAAATGTTGCCCATCTATGTATAATAAAAAACATCACTTGATGACTTAATTAGCATTGAATTGAAAATTCGTAGCGCAGACATTTATGTTGTGGCAAGTGCAGAATCTATGCCACTCGCTGTTTTTTTTTGTGCGGCAAATCAAAGATGCCAATTAGCACAAGTCGTTATATAGTTGTATATATATATACTTGTACACACACTTGGACGCAGACCCCATTTGAGTGTGAAATTTAATCAGTGTGCGACCAGACTCGCGACTAGCATCTTTCAAATTCATTCAAATCGATATTGTTTATTAATTTTATGTTGTCAAAATTTATTTGCCTTATTAGCATTTTCCCATAATTTCGCTTAAGCAATTTGTTGTTCCTAAAGCGCAATGCCAAAATAACAACAAAAAAAAGAAGATTTGTTTGTATATTCATAAATAAATATAAATATTAACGCGACAGTGAACACATTTTTGTGTCCATTTCATTAACTGGCGTTGCGTAATTTATGTGAATCTCAGCAGCACCGGATATTTTTCCGCCCTCATGATTGACAGCTAAAAAAATAGTGTTCATATAGGGTATAGAAGGACATATATTGAAGATGTGTCAAATTATATAATAGTTAAATTGTAAATAATATCAAAGACATGACAATTACTAAGATGTTGCACGACTCATGCAATATATTTGATGTAGTCATGGTAAAAATAATACGATCTCAAATAATAATTAAGGCCCGCCAAATAAATTGGTTCCTGAGAGGGTTGAGCCTAAAACTAATGAATATAATAGCAGGGACCTTCCTGCCGTTCGATACCCTTTTGAAAGGGCATTCATATTTCGTTTAATTAAATGTAAAATTTAAATTCTCCAGCTGACTTAATTGTGTGTTGACTTTGCCATTTTTTGTGTCGCTTTGACCATTCAAAGTCCCATAAATTTGCAGCTTTATCTTTGGGCCGAGATCTTCTTCAACCTGAGCATTTGATTTTGATTCTCATAATATGCTAATTACAAAGTTGAGTTTATACATATTTGTGTATATGTGTTCAGATTGACTGACGAGCGACGCTTTGGCTGCTCAATTAAACAATATCGACATCTAGTTTGGTACCAATTAGCATAAAATTTGTGTGTTGACGATGAGGTAACAAATTGCGTACAAGCATTTATCATGTTATTGCCTGTTATTGCCTGTTATTGCCGCACAACAAATTAAACAAATATTTTAAATCGATTTTTATTCAAATATTGTCGATAAGCAAACAAGACGCTGCTGCTGCTGCTGCTGCCGCCCCCCTTCGACCTTAGCCAGTTTTTTTCAGTTTAAGTTTCAGTGCATGGCTCGTAAATTCACATCAAACCTCCCAAAAAAAAAACAAATACAACTGTGACAGTTTCTAATGTCAAAACAAATCTTGCCGCTTGTCTTTTGTGTTTGGCTCAATGATGCGAAGAATTTGCATATACAAACATTTGCATACAACTCAATATTTATTTGACACTTTTATTCAAACCGAATTTCACATACATAGTTACCTTGTCGGCATGTCGTGCTTTGCAAATTGCTTTATTTATAGGATTTAGCCATCATCTAAATGTTAAATGTGTAGTTTAATTAAATTGATTTATTGTGGGTGCCTCAACCTCTTGATAAATGACTCCATTTGCATATTGCATGTGCAGTGCCGTTGAGTTCAGACAAAAGTTCAATGTGCAATTAGAAGTCAATTAAAAGCGCTCTTTGTTAACGACTTTTCCTACTGACTGCAGTTAGATTAGTATCTATGACAGCATTTGATTTTAATTTATTGCTTTGCGGACATATAAAGAGTATTAGTCTGCAACATTTTGAATCGAGCATATTGATTAGTCTGCTTACATCCTGAACTCATGGCAACTGGCTAAAGAAGGTATTAATTTAAGTGTAACACGCAGAAGGCACCTAAGTATTTGATATATTATATATATTCTTAATCAGCATCAATGGCTGAGTCCAGCTAGTCATGTTCGTCTTTCACTTTGTGTTTCTGTCTGTATGAAAAACCCTTTGTCAGAGACTTTAAGATCTTGAGGCTCACAATTTGGCAATAACAAAAAGAACCACAATGTTTTATGATATAACTGTCCATCTGTATTTATCTTTGCAACTATATTTAGCATTCATTGTATCTAAAATTAAAATCACTTGAATTATAATGTTTGTTGTCTTGCATATTTTAGAAATGTATGTCTTACAGATTGTTAATGAATTGACCTCAGGGTGTCTCTGCTAAAGCATTCTGCCTTCCATTTGAATACTTTCGATTGCCTTTTATAGAATAATTACAGTGGCACAATAACAACTTTTTATTTGACAGTTGCCATGTGCTTTAACTGGCAGTTAAATAAATGTTAAAAAAAAATAAAATCGCTCATCTTAAAATTATATGCACACACAACGAGTAGCAGCAGAAGCAGCAGCAGCAGCAGCAGATGCTGTGCAACAGAAATAACAACTTATAAATTTATAACTGTGTCCGATCCCAGTAATTAGTGGGAATTTGATTTTTTTATTTCAAATTCATATTTGCCTTGTGCCTCGAACAGAAACTGAAAGTGTTGTCTGTGCGTAGCCAAATGCTGTCCAAGTTTTTTCTTTGTTAACTGCCACAGTGCACAGCTGCATGAACTTCAGCCACGGGTTGGCCTCAAGCTCTCCTCCAGCTGAAGCTGCGGTCGGGTCACTTAATTGTTGCAAGAGGGGCAGGGGGCGTAAACAGGGGGAGGGGAGAAGGAGAGACTGTCTTCTGGTGGTCGCTCACACGCAACAGTCGGCAATCGTTGCGTATTCATAATAAAAGCTGAAGAATGAGTAAATTAAGAATTATGGCTTTGGCATGCAAATTCAAAATTTCCGATACACAATAAATTACTTAAGAGCAGCCACCCGAAAAAAATGGAGAAAAAAAAATGGCAAGAATAAAATAAGCAAGATACAAAAGCGCAAACAACTTGAACCCCATGAAGAAGTTTCAGTTGCGACTGTGTGAGTTATGTGTGTGCGAATTGAAACTGTCTGGAAACCTTGAACTGATTTAACCATGCAACTTTTGGCTCGCGGATCAGGAAAAAAGGTCAAGCAACATTTGCATTCATGTGGGTGGCCCCATGTGGAGCTGCTCTCTCACAGCTAGGAGTTGCAGCTTTGTTTTTGTTTGTTCAACTTCTGAGGAAGTTGCGATTATGCTGAATATACATTTTAGTGTTATATTTATATGCTACATGTGTACCCTCTAGGCAATGAAAATGTGTAGAAATGAGTATAGACTAGGCTTTAAAGTGATGCTAAATGCAGAGACAGATATATCCCACTTGGGTTTATTATACAGTCAAATATTAAGAAGATAAAGTGGATATTTGTAAAGTACAAATGCATGTTAGATCTGTACAGGGTATGTTCTTTGTCGAGGTGTTGATTTTCTGAAAGCCATTCCCTAAAAAACAAATAAGTTTCCGCATCTCAAATGAGGTCAAGGTGAATAGAACGTAAACATATAAAATGGATCATAAGTCAGGCAAATAAAAGTGTTTTAAAGCTCAGATTGAGGTGCGAGATTATGAATTTGAAATACCAAGAATAGTTAAATACAATAAAAAATAAACTTGTTGCCATATTTCTCTCACAGATTCCATAAATGTGCTCGATTTAGAACGAAGAAAATTGCAACTTAAAGTCAAATTTATTTCGAGTACTTTCCAAGCCATTAAAGAACTACACTCAAATCGCATAGCGTATAATATTGGCGCATTAGTGGAACGAGCTGCAGTTGCTGGTAGGGGGCAGGGGGAGGGGGTGTGGGGTGCCAGTGTGGTAAATTAATATGCTAAATTAAGTGCAACTTCAACTTGTGGCAGGTAGCAGACTGTTCAAAATCGTTAGAGGTAATATCCAGCAGAGATTTTCTTCTTATTCAATTTCTTTGCTGCTGCTGCTACCATTTACATATCACAGCTAACTTCACACACAATCATGTGTGTGTGTATGTGTGTGTAACTAGCGAATAAGTATTTCAGAATGGCCGCATCCATTTGCCACACAATAATATAATAAATGAATTTCAAACTGTGCGCGTAACTCAAACCTAGTTGTTGTCCATCAGCTGGCAATGCTTTCTAGCAAGGTTGGACTAGACTTGCTGCTGCTGGATGAGTATGTGTTTGTGTGCTGGCCTGGCCAGCTGCCTGTCTGCCAATTTCAAGTAGTAGTTTCAGCCAGCCAGCCAGCCAGCCAGCCATCTAATATTGTAATTTTTCTCCATAACGACGATTTTCAGCAAGGTCTTTCAGCTTTCTTAGCCAATTGGGCGCTGCAATCAATTAACAAAAATAGTTTCAAAAAATTTAATGACTGTTTAAAGAGTTACAATTGTTGAGTATATCCAAAGATAAACTAATGCTTAGAGAGAGTGTTAAAGTATTCGTAGTGTTTAAATATTTCGTGGCATTTTTGTTTTTTGATTTTCTTTTCTTTTATGAGCCTGCATTTGGTGCTTTGCTTTCTTTGAATGGGACTGTGGATGTGGAGCGCTATTACCATTTCTATTATTGCAGTCCATTATCTATGAAAAAGCTTTCCACGTCGTTGAGCGGCAGTTGTTTTTAATTAGTTTTGAGCGTTGTCTGTTATTTGCTGCAGCAGCAGCAGCACCACCACGACCAGCACCAGCAGCAGCACCAGCAGCCGCAGCAGCAGCCGCAGTAGTGTTTGTATCATGCGTGTGCATCATGCAACATAACCAGGTTTGTAGTTGTATGTTGCCGACCAGGGATATTTGGTGGCTGGGGCATGTTGGCTAAATCACGATCCTTTCAATTTTCTGTTGCAATTTCAGTTGCAGTAGTGAGACTGATGTGCTAAACGTGCGGCAGTCATTTTGGCAAAACGAATGTCGATCATGCGGCACTTAAGCCGGCAGTTAACAATTTGTGCGCTTGCCACAAACTGGCTGCAATTAAAGTACGTCGCCAGTCCGTAGTTGTGTCTGTTATCAGCAGCATGGGGGCAACACAACCATAAATTTTGGCATTTTGCATGTCAGCAAGTGTCAGAATGCTTGTCAACAAGAGCCACCCACAGCAGATGAAGTTTCGATCATCTGGCAGACAGTTGCCGCAGCATGTGTCAAAAATTTGCTCCGTAGATTTATGAAGTCTTTTCTCGTTGGGGGCCACTCGATAATCAGCGGCAGCATCTACTATAATAAGCAGCTGTCGGCGAGACACTTGAAATATGTATGTAAAAAAGTATCTTGCAGATACATAAAAAAAAGAAGAAATAAATGAACATTGCATGTCTGCTGATTGCCGATTGAGTGTTGCGTGTTTTCTGCAGTTTGGAGGTTGCATGCATAAAAAAAATAAAATCAGTTGCACTCAGCTGCTCACCCAGTTGCACTATTCAATTAAGCATGTTGTACGTGCCACAACTAGTTGCAACTAATTTGAATTGTGCCTTAGCCAGGTGTTGGGCAATGTTAACTGGGTCATTGCTGCACCACATTGAACTTCTAAATTGCATTAATCACTCAACTTCACAACGTTTGCACACAATCCAATCCCAATCCCCATCACCATTCCCCTCCCCATCCCCATCCCCATCGCAATCTCAATCAGAATCCCAATTTGGCTCTTGTGACCTGTTCTCCCCTTGCAAGCAGCTTTCTCAATGAAAGTCACGGCGCATTACTCACAGCTAATGCAACATCAGCGGCAAGTGAAGTAGATGCCGCTGCCTCTGCCTCTGCCTCTGCTTCGTGTTATTTTGGCCAAAATAGCAAACACTCTCTTGGGCTTGGCCAAAAGCAAATTTACTTTAATGCCACAATTGACTGACAGTCGTTTGTCGCACTTGTCAGCTACACACATAGTTGACTCTTCACTGCAACATGCAAAACTATTTGTGACTCACAGTTCTTTGAAATTGTATACATTGTGTCGCTTATGGAATGTCTTTACTTCATTTCATATGCTATTCGTGTATTTTTATATTTTTGGTATATTCTATTCTTGTTATGGTGTCCACATATTTTCATATTGTGAACATACTTTGAATACTTAAAGATATTCAAGCAATTTAAACACATTTTAATATGCAAGCCTAAAAAGTTTTCAAATTGTCAATTTAATAAATATATAAAATAAAAAATATCTTAGAACAAGTTAAAGTCATTAAGCATTTTATAATAAAAATGTTGTAATATTAAATTCAATAAATATTTAAAAATAAAATAAAATTGAAATAAATAATCGAAACTAGTGCCAAGAACTTGAGTGAATAAAATGTACAACAATTAAATTTGTTACACAAATTTGAAGTAATCTATGGGTAGTAAAAAAACAAGTTATAATTATAGCACTAAATGTGTTGACCTTTTAAGCCTTTCACTTTCTCGTTAACAAATTGACTCGTTTTAGGTGGTCTAAACACTTAAACTTGTTAACTAAATTCCACACAAAGTTAGCCAAAGGGCATGTTAACCTTCAGTTTAAACAACATTTTACACTTAAGCATACAGCAAATGAAATTTTGCACAGCTTTCGTCCGCTGCCCGTTCCCTTTACCCCCTCTCCCCCCTTGCGAGTGAGTCATCTGCAACCGGAATTTGGCTGACAGGCAGTCAGCGTGGCGGCAAACGTTGGCCACATGTCAAACTCTGAGCATCGGGAGCATGCAAAAAGAAAAGTTTTGTAGACGCTGAAAGGTGAATGCGGCAAGGTATATGGGGGTTTTCAGTTAGGGCATTAATTAGGTCATGCAACCCGTGGGGCAGGCGAGTTAGCAGCAGTGAGCAGTGAGCAGCCAACAACAACTGTTGACAGCCTGGTTGGTTTGGCAAGGTGTGCGATAACTTTGACATTTTGCAGCTGGTGTCCCACGCAAACAGCAACTGCCAGTTTGCGATGCTGCCGTTGACAACACTGCGTATGATTTATATATCAAGTCAGTGCAAAATGTCACAAATATGCGATACACAAAAAACATTGGCAAATAATTATAGTAGCAAGTAGCTAGTTTAGTTTGTTAACCTTGCATTGTTGGGATCGAAGTGAGTGACATTTTAATTGTGGCTGGCCCGCATGATGAATGAGCTGAGTTGTGGCCGTTAAGATGGTACCACAACCAGTCAACAGAAACTGTTTGCAACATGCTTGTTGGCGCAACCAATTAGACATGGTTGCGCTGCCTGCCACGTAAATTAATTTAATTATGTCAATGTAAGTTACTTTGCTGCCAACGACTGCGACTGCAACGGCGACGGTGACTGCAAAGGCGATTTCAACGTTGACTTAGTTGGCTTAGTTTATTTGTCAATCGGTGTAAAATGGCGTAAATAACATGACTCGCATGCCCGCAGAGCAGCAACAGCTGCACAAGGATAGCTTGTAGCATGCAACGCGCTAGGGCTGCAATACGGACTCACAGTCTCCGTTTGTAGTTGCATGTTTTAATAGGTCCAAGACTATAATTATGAAATTTAATAAGAAACTATTATAAATTATTCTGAAAATAGTGGAATATCATTAGTAAAGCAATCGAGAAACTATTAATTAAGTTATGCGTAGCAGTTAATTATCAATTATTTAGTTTATATTACATAATTAATAGTTGCTTAGAACTTTCAGAGTAATTTATAAAAGATTCGATTAGACTAAATATATATTACAGATGACTAATTAATAAATTAAAATTGTATTTTTACTGGGATATCTAATGAAGCTGTTGTTAAGTTTTTAATACTTAGGTAACATAATATTAATGGTATTATTTTAACACAATGGTACTTATATAATTAAACAACATACGACTTGTGTGGCAACCCTCGTTGCTGCGCGCAATTTGCTGCAGTTTTTGTTTGCTGTGCGGCGCTTTTGTAATTAATCAAACGAGGAGCACATTGACAGCGTGTAGACAGAGCGGCGAACATGCAGCTTAAAACTGAATCCCAATCCAAGACCAAGCTGCCAATGTCCGTTGTCCGAGATATCCCCACTGTGCCACACAGTGCCCCACTGTGTTGCATCCACATGCGAGTGAACTTTCAACTTTAAGGCTGCGACCAGCAATGACATCCGTTCACAAGCCCAACATCAATGCCAATGCCGAGCATGAGAAGGCAACAACAAGTGGCATAAGGGAAAACTTTGACCATAAATTAAGGACGAGGCGGGACGAGATTGAAGGTCTCAAAAGGAGGTGGCCCCCTGCGAAAATAAATGGTTGCTTTGGTACATTATCGCACTTGGCATCAAAATAAATTTCCACCTGTGCAATTGCAAATTGCAGTGATACCTCAACTCGTTTGTCTCTGCTCTTGTAGTTTCTGTTGTTGTTGTTGTGTTTTCACTCAACTACCAACTATCAACGACCAACTATCCACAATCAACTATCAACAATCAACTCTACGACTACTGACATACAATTCGAGTTTCCTTTTCGATGAGGCAGCCCGGCAATTATATGGCAATTTCCACACGTATCGAAAACTGATCTCTCATTGAGGGCATTGATGTTGGCCACCTCAAACCCCCTTCTGTATTGTAAGATTAGCAAAAAAATAAGAAATATATATAAAAAAAAGTACGAACTAGTTTTAGGCAGATATCTGAGATGAATGCGTGACACGAGCTAACACGACCAAGATTCTACATACGCTGCAGCATAGAAGATAGTTATGAATATTGAATGGGGATTTAGATTAAACAATTTAATCAGGAATATATACAAAGCAATCTGGATGAGGCTGAGTTGCTGAAAGAGTATTTAATCTTCGACGTGCTACATATCTTGGGTTTTATTTCCTTCCAGAGTAACCAATCAAATTGCTGTAAATTGTGAATTTGTCTGACAATTTCTAAGTAATTCACAACACTTACGATTCTCGACTGATTTTATGTTCTATCTATAAACCATGGGTCGCATTCTGCTGTTCATCTCTAGTACAAACGGCGCAACAGTTGAAATGTATCTTTAAGGTTTGTGCAAAAGTGTCTTTAGCGTATCTTGTGGATGCGCTGATGTTGCATGTTGCATGTTGCATTTACTGATGCTGTTGCACTTCTACACTTCAAAGGAAAACGCAGTACGTGCAATTATGCCCCACGTTGCACGTCATTAGAACTGAGCTGGCCCTGAGCAGTTGAGATGATGTCCAAGCCGTCATTTGATTGCCAGAGTTGAGTACATGCCGGCGATTAACGGCTGATTAAACAGCTAGCTGGGCCTGCCAGCCGTTCTGCAAGCAGATTGAGATACGGATATGAAGACAGCGCACGAGCGAGATTGAAATGTATCTGCTGTTGCCGCATCTGTATCTGTATATCTATGTATCTGTGTATCTATTACTTTATTGCGTTTATGAAAGCGCACTAACTAAATGACTGCAAAGATGCCAATAGAATTCGTGAGTCTAGTTAAAACGTGCGGTTTTTCTTTAAACTCTTGCGATAAGCTCAACGGCAATTAGATAAGCTCTAAGACAAATTAATGGAGGCTTGAAATGTTTTCTATTCACGTTTGCATTAAAAAGAAATAACTGTTATCTCAGGCACGCAAAAGATTACATACCGGAATTAATCTGCAGACATCTAAATACTTTTTCGGAGTTCGAATTGGTTGAATTTGAATTTCATTTTCGTTTTATTACAAAATATTTCTTATGATTCCTTTTTCAATTCAATTGCTTAAAGAAATTTATTTGATTTGTTTAACACATTCAATCGCAGACAATTTTCACGCCCAACATAATCTACTTATCCCAAAAACAAAACCAATCTTAAGTGCATAAGAGTCTTAATTTATTATGTATCTTTCGGCCGCATTTCAAACATAATGCCATATATCAAAACGGAACCAATTGCAACTAGTCGGATAAACCGATTGCCTGCACTTAAAATTGATAATTTACGCTATAGAACAAAGCCAATAATTGGCATAAATCACAAAAGCTGATATGAATGCAGTATTTGGGTCATTGGGTGAAAGGCAAATGGGGGAGGTCTATTTAAATGGAAAAGCGCACTTCAAAACATTCAAAACATTCAATTTGTTCAATTGTGGAAAAGGGCGTGTGGCCAAAATATAAAAATTGCCTTCAGTTTTCCACATCAATGGAAAATAAAAGAAACCACACACAGATACACAGCAGCAGCAGAGACAACAAGAACAAAAACAACAACAGTAGCTAAAAAACATCTAAACAAAGGGGCCAAAAAGAAACCTTGCACAATGTGAGGCAAGCAATTATCAAAAATATAGTTTGGGGGCGAAAAGAATAACAAAAACAATAAGATAAACACACATGAAAGACAAACGTAACGTAAAAAAGGCAACAATTACAAATTCAATTGAAATCAAAAACCAAATCGAAATGTAATTTTTCTTTTTCTGCTTTTGTGTGTCTTTGAGCTATATGGATACAAACGTGTGCCACTGTGTCTGCAGCGATTCGATTGAAGCGCTAATGAAAAATTTCACTTTTCCACCAGGGCAAATGTCGTTGTTGTTGTTGCCACTTGAGCTACTTTTAGCACCGACAGCAGGCAGCAACACCAGCAATAACAACAACAGCAACAGCAACAACAAGACAAACCGACACAAACAATAATTATTACGATCAATTTAGATGCAGATTGCATTGCGGCAGTAATTGAGGTGGGGCAGAGCCCCCTCTACGCCCACCACACACACACCAACACACACAAGAGTAGCTGCAAGTAGCTGGCTAGCTGCTTGGCTTGGAATGTATCCAGCAGATACATTCGTAAATATCGAGTGCCCCGGACTTGATTACTCGTTGTTGTTGTTGTTGGTGTTGTGGCCAGCTGCTTGTTTCGAGCATTTCAATTTCCATTTCGATCTGGTGTTGTGTTTGCATACCAATAACAGCAACAGCAACAGCAACAGCGACTGCAACTGCAACTGCAACAGCAGCAACACCCCAAAAAACATTGTCATAATAATTATGAACAAGAAAGATAAAAAACAATATATATATATATCTATATATTTATGCCTGAGGAGAAACGCCTTCGCATTGAGTCTGCTCAGCAATTAGGCAGCTGCTGCCAAAATAAAAACTCTAAACAACAGTGAACTGATCGAATGAGATACCCCTCAATTGAATTATTCAGAGTTACAGCAAACAGTAGCCAAAATCAACATAATACTGTAATTGTTCTGCCTTTCAAATTTTAAATTGCTAATTTCAATTGCTGCATTTTAATTTTGAAAATGAGTTATTTGATGGGGTATTGAAAGCAGCAGTGAAGGGTTAACTTTAGTTTCTCTAAACTATTGGGATTCATAACTAAGAATCGGAATAGCGTTTCCAACTTTGAATGTGGTATTATTGTAGAGGTTAAATCATGACTGAAAAGCCCTGGTTTTTTAACATCGATTAATTTTGACAAAGTTTTGCTGCACAAAGATTTACCCTTTCCTAGATGACATTTTGTAGGGTTTCCAATCATATTTCTATATAGCAGTTTAGCTGCAGAGCTGCACTGCTGCTGTCCTACTTCCAGCACACAAACATACATATTAACACAGATACACACACACACATACAAATTGGTGTGTGTAGAGACTGTCCCAGTAGCTGCAGCTACTTGAAATCAAGAGGCGCAGCGCAGGGCAAAACTCATTAGAAGATGTCGAAAGAAATGCTCGAGAATTGTAAACAAATGCACTTGATTAGTAATGTAAGGCAAAAGAGACAGCTGCAATTGCTGATAAGACACGGCTAATTAGCTGCAACAATGCGCATTGATAAGCTAAATTGTATCTGAAAAGATAAATAGAGTTTGAGGGGCACTTGCCCCCTTTTCTGGCCAACACAAAGTGAAAATCGATAAACAGTTTTTTTTCTTTTTTGACTGTTTATACACAATTTTGACCGTTCGGGCAACGATTTAAAGCACATCATTGGCAATCAGCCGCCATGCCGTCTGTTGTGTGTGGCTTTGTGTATCTTAATGTATAAACAATTAAATGCCATTGAATGCATCCGGCCCTGAAAAATGTATGTAAAAGGAAAATGAAAATGAAAACCAAACTGTAAACGAAAATGAAAATGAAAACGAGAAATCTTTTGGGCCAGCCCGCCCGCATGGCTACCGATGCTGAGGCTGATGCTGATGCTGAGGCTGAGTCTGCTTCTCTTGTGGCTGGTTGTTAATTGTAAACAAAAATTCCGTAAATCTTAACGAAATTAATTTTAAAGTGAAATTCTTAAGACCTGCAGTCATGCCACAAAAAGTCTTTATGAAAATTAATGTCAAGTCTGTCGTTTTACGTAGCCGCAGAAACCCCAAATTGACAAGCGGAAGTGAGCTGTACTCGAAGCTTGCCTGCTGCCTGCTTGCTGCTCTTTGGTGGCACTGTGGGTATTATTTTCTTCACAGTGTGTTTTGTGGCTCAGGGCGGAAACTGCAGCTTTGCCGCCCCTTCGCCCCCTCCCTCCACTATAACCTTTGCCACAGCCACAAACTGACCCAATACTGCTACAGCTCATACATTTTTAATTTTTCATTTTCTTTCAAACGGATTTCAAATCGATGCCTTTTGTGTGAGAGGCAAACACGCACAGATACACTGAGAGAGACACTTGTCAGCGCGGTTACAACCACAGCACGTACAACTACGCTATGTACACTGAGACAACATTTTTAGACCGTAATTTTCTGCATTTTTGTGCGCTGCAAATCCTTTTCTCTTTGAATAAAATCAAGGTTTTTTATAGCCATGTAAGGGTATTAAAGTTAGTTACGCATTTCCAGCATAAGATATATATATTTCTGATCAAAATCACTAGCCAAACAGATATAGGCAGCTCTATCTGCTTTTCTGTATTTCCTATGCGATGTGTTACCTCAGTTATTAAGTTAGCTTGATTAAACACTGCATCATTTATACAAATCTGTGGCACACTTTTGTTTCTTTCCCATAAATGCCTTACAAGCGTCTAATTTTTCTCAGTGCATTTACATTTGTCGTCACACCAGGTGGCGCTTTGGAGCTTGCTCATAAAAATTGAGCTATTAAATAATTTCTGTCACACAAATTTGCTTTTATTGTTGATTTCCGTTTGTTGGGGGTCCCCTGCCTTCATGCCCCGCTGCTGCTGCTGCTGCTGCTGCTGACGGCTATTACCTGTTAACAATGGCGGGGAGGCGTCTTCCCAGCTAATTAGCGTCCATTATGCACAATTTCAGTTATTTACTTATGACGGAGTTCATTGCTTGAATCTTTGGCCTGCATTTTCCGCCTAAGCGTTGACTTTTTGTCACTTTGTATTTGTTTGTCTGTCCGTCTGTGTGTCTGTTTGTCTATTTGCTTTGTTTTGTTTCATTTTGTGTTGTTTTGCGTTGCATGTCACTCATTCGCATATTGCTACACCCTTTCTCTGTCTTTGATCTTTGTTGTTGTTGTCTTTGCCATATTCCCAGCGCACTTTGAAGTACGTCAATGTATGTGGAACAATAAAATTTCAGCATAGGGCCGCAAAAATAACAACAACAAAAAACAAACAACATTTGTTGTTGACGATTTTGGTTTTGCTCTTCCGCGATTTATGCGGTGGCGTCTTTCAGCGAAAAACCCATTAAATCACGCAAATCACAACGGCAATAGTTTAGCCCTTCCCCTGCCCCCCGCCCCCGCCCCACTCAACACACAACACGCAACAAGTGTCAACTTTGGATATATAAACATATGGCGCGGCATTCTACCTTTAACTTTGCCTCTATTATACAATGACAATAAAAGCAGGAAAAGCAGGAAAAGCGAAAAAAATAAAAAACGACAAACTTTGTTTCAGGCCAACTGTCTGTCTATATAATTGACAAGCCCCGTCCATCCATCCATCCGTCTGTCCATCCGTCTGTCTGTCTCCCTGTCTGTCTGTCTGTCTGTTTGTTTGTACGACTTTTTTCTCACCCTAGTTTGATGGCACACACTCACGTTCTAGGCCCAAGCCCATCCCAAACCAATCTGTTATCACTGCGAACAAAACACTAAAAAAACAAAAAAACAAAAAAGAAAAAAACAGAGAAATAACAAAATAAATGAAAAATACTGTTACAAATCGTTGGACGCGTAAAAATCATTTTTAAATATTTATGTTTCAATGCGACTCGCAATTCGCACGATATTTGAGTTTATTTAGCAGACTATACATATATATATATATATATATGTGCACATATCTATTGTTTTTTAAGCGTGTGCAAATAAAATAGGCTCGCTTGTCACATGTTGAAACATCCAACGGTGCCACGCCGCCCCACCCCACCCTCAAATGCAACAATGCCAACAGCAACTGCTTTTTCATATGCCTCATGCGAATTTGTTTTTTTTAATCTCTTGGGTTGAGTTTCACTGTGCGTCAATAATTGCAACGGTAAACATGGCCATGTGCAGCGTGCAACGCGCAACGTGCAGCATGCAATATGCATGTGACATGAAAAATATGGGGCATTAAACACAAATATGTGATGAATATATATTTATAAAAATTCCCATTCCTGCATCTTGTGTACACTTCGACTTCACGCTTTATACAGGTTTTTGTTTCCTTTAAGTTATCATTTATTGAGATTTCCGCCGCGAATGAGTCGTTTTTTGCTACTTGAATTGAGATTGGGTCAGTCATATGCCCTGTAAACTTGTATTAATAACAAATGGTTGTTTAACTTATACTTCTCAAGAACTAATACTGCAAGCAAGGAAAACTGTGTTATGTAAACGATTAATTTAATATTGCCAAATAAACAAATACAAGTTAAGAATTAACTTGAAATCTTTACTTTTTGCGCTGGCCTCAAAAGGAATACTTGACCTTAAGTTACTCGAAGAGCATCGAGAGTTTTTCTCCTTTGAAAATGAGGTTAATTAAATACTTTTGCTATCTCGAGTCACAGTTTCAATTTTTGTTTGAATGCATTTCCGCTGATGTTGTTTCTGCAATAACAGCGACAGCAACAGCAACAACAACCAGTCCAGTGATGTATAAATAAACAGCAGTGAATCGAACTTAAACAAACCATTTGTCGTCATTCACCCAATCGCCCAGTTCGATGTGTCGACGCATTGATTACAGGCTACAGGCCGCAGAGTTCGGTGTGTGCTCGGTGTGTGTGCCCCACTGCTGCGTAGACGTTGATGGTTAAATACCACAAGAAATAAAGAAACATCAACTGAATGCTGCCACAACAGAATGCGTTGCGGCGTTGCTGCGTTGCACTGGATAAGATCGGGTACATAACTCATTACAGTGTAAGCGATATGATGGAAGACGACTGAGGCAACTGAGATGTACTCGAAACAGAGCTATCTAAAATCGAAAGTCACTTCAATATTGGCTAGAAATTCCAGAACACTGATACCGACTCTTCTCTATATACAGGGAAAGTTAAATGGAGATCTGAGTGCTTAAGAAGAATAAGACTATTTCTCGAATCCTGCACTAGTTTAGCTTACAAACTGCCAGAATAGTAATTTAGTGATTCGTGATAGATATATGATCCTTAAAGAGCTCTCTCTAAATTCAAATGTGCTTTTAAAGTATATTATATTTATGCTTTAAATATCAAGAGTTTTTCTATATTAAAATCTCTTATTCAAAATAATATTGAAACATTATAAGAATCTACTTAAAATTCTGTCTAAATGCCAAATGGGATTCATTTAATTTATTTATTGCTTCCAAGAGTATTCGAAATTCGTGAATACCAACATATTCTGCTGTTGGTCGTTGTCAGATGCATTGGGATTTGTTGTTGTTGTGGTTGTTGTCTCGCTGGTCTCCGTTGATAATATGATTCGTGTCCATTCGATATGAGGCGTCCCATAGACATCGCCATCGACAGTAACAGCAACAGCAACAGCAAGAGCAACATCGACATCGCTGCAATCTGTGGCATTGCGGCTCGCGCTTCGATTCCACACGCTGCTGCTGCAGTTGTCATTGTTGTTTTTTCACATTGCATTTGTTTGTGTTGTCACATAGATACATATACAAATACACACACACACATATATATATATATATATATATATATATATACATTTGTATGTATATAGAGAAACGCACGCGTTAAGCACACAATTATGCAGACAGTCAGGCATTCGGAATTTGCTGGTGTTTCTGAGTCTGAGTCTAGGTTTGAGTTCGAGTTTGAGTTTGAGCTTGGAGTGCTGTCAGCAACGACAGCTCCATTTTACACCGAAATTAGATAAACAAATAGAGAGTAGGGCCCGAATTCAATAAACAAACACAATGCTTTGATTGCACTGCAATTACATAGATATAGTTATAGATATATATAGTTATATACATATATAAACATGTACATATACTTGTAGCTTACAACACGATTGGTCGCCGCAGCAAATCTTATAGAAAACATAGACATGAACTTGTCACTGACATTTGAGGAGTAGCTGAGCTTTTTATTTAAACTTGAAATATATATCTTATATGTAAAATATATACTTAAACTGTGATTTTTTATCACAGACAAAACAGATCTCTCAGTAATTGTGTTGTCTCTTAAAGAAACTTTAGATCTTTCTATTATTAATTATTTTTGTAGATCAGTTTTCATTGCCGTCGGTATCATAACACAAATCAGTTTAGAAGAGTATTCAAAATTCGATTATTTTGTCATTTCCACTGAATATACGCATTTCTATGACTCAATTTCATTCGCCTGAGAAAATTTGATGGTGAATATTTAGTGAGTGCTTGCTAATATACAAAATCAATAGCAATAACAGACAAGAGGCTCACAGACATGCATTTATTTATGTTTGCTCTGTGTATATATCACTATATTGCAATAAAATAAAGTGCCACCGTTTTCAAATTCACATCTGAGGTGTTGGTTATTGGAGCCTCGCAAAGAACACTCGAATTACATTTTGACAGCATTCTTTTAGTGCAATTAGTCAGCTAAATAAAGCAATAATTTAGCAAAGAATGCTGACAAATGTCGACAGACCATTGTAATAAATTCACAACCGCATTTTAGTGCAATGCATTTATTTTCAAAATTATTGCGGTTACTATAAAACCAAATAAAATATTCACAAATAGATAGATTCTTCTATACCAAAAATGCCTCTACAATTTGTAATTTAATGATTTACTTAATATATATAAATATAATGGGTGGTAAATAACTTATAACGCCCAGCTAATGCTTAATCAATATATGCCGACCCATATTTATTTTATTGCCCCGATTATCAACCATATTTATTCTGTTATCAATTCTCCTTTACCCCTTGCCCTTATCTTGTCTGAAACGTGCCGGAGATCTGATTGATAATTTAATATAGATTGAGTGGCCTCTTCTATAAGTTTGCTTGTAAAGTGCACAGCTCAAAAACAAATTATAATTCAAGTCTTGACAAGTTGTCGGTTGCTAAGGTTGCTCAACTAGCAGATACCCTTTGGGGAACAGAATGATCGTAATAATTGCTCTCACACAATCAAAAATGAATAATATAAAATTTATATTTCACATTAAATTTTATATAGTCAAAATTGACATCAATTTTTGTTTGGTACACAATCAAAAGTAATATAAAATTTAATTTGAAATATAAATTTTTACGTGTCCTAAACACCATTTGAAATCAAGCTTATGGCACAATTTATGATCAATTTTAATGGCTTAAATGCACTGAAAGTCATTTCATTTTTTTGACTCGAACACTCGAAATTCAATATAAAAATAATACAAAGCAATAACGAGCTGCCAATCCAGAGAGGGCCGAGAGTCTTATGCAAAACTGGAACAATTGCAATTGTAATAAATGCATTTGTTTTTCATTACAATTTTTTTTGCATGCAATCATAATAAAATTGCCAGACTTACATCAAGAGCTGGCTGGCTGTGGCAATAATCAATGGCTTAAATGCTGATATCTATGCAATTGCCATAGGAATAGATTGCGAGTTGATGGCTAGCACCCTGGGTGGTCCACCACTCAAATATGGGTGGGCGGACTTAAAAATCTTAAACGATAAATATTTAAAGAGAGCCCCAACCAAAATCTGTGGGCGTTGTTGTCTCTCAGCTCTCTCAAGACTTCGTTCTGTGTGTGTCTTTTTATGTGTGCAGCAATTTAGATAAGTATTATGACACACTTGACACTCTCTTTCATATGGCAAAACGTTTTCGTATTTATTTACTGAAAACTGAAAGCTGACTGCAAAAACTGCAAAACGGTCAAATGAAAATGGCCAGAGACACAGCATCGAAAAAGTTTTCGTTGTAAAAATCAATGAAATGCAATTACTGCAAATGCATTGGCAGACAGTAGAGGAGAGGGTCGGGAGGTGTTTCATTTATGATGCAATGCATATGAGTACATTATAATAACAATTGTTGTTATTGTTATTGGTAAAAAGGGAGTGTGGCTGCAAAGACACATCTAAATACATGTGTACATGTGTGTATATGCTTTGTATGTCTAAGCCGTAAGCATAACTGATAAGCTGCAATTACCTGCATTGATAATTTAGAATGTATTTTCATATAAAGCACACACACGCACAACAATAATCGTAATATTGTGTGTGCCACAAAAGCCAAATGACATCTGTCGTTTTCGTCGGTCCTGCGCTGTGACCCTTCCAACTCCCAAACCCCTGCCCCAAAACCCTCCTGCTTCTGCCCCTGTGTGCATGTGTGTGTGTGTGTGCCCTGGGCGCACCCATAATTGAATAGCTTGTGGTGTGTGTAAGTGTGTGTGTGTGTGTGTGCATGAGATTGCGGGTGTTTGCTTTGGTTTTCATTTTGACTGGGTTTGGTTTTTGATTTTGGGTCGTCTGACTGTCTCACTGTCTCTCTGTCTATCTGTCTATCTGCTTGGCTGTCTGTCTCTCTGTCTATCTGCTTGTCTGTCTCTCTGTCTATCTGCTTGGCTGTCTGCCTATCTGTCTGTCTGCCTATCTATCCCGTTTTGTCTTTCGCTTCCCCCTGAACGCCTTTCAGTTGTTGCTGTTGCATGTTGCATGTGGCTGCGACTCATGACACCGACTATAAACGTTACCTCACGTGTCTCTCTAATTTGTAAGAGTTTAATTTGATTATTCTCTTAATGACTGACTCAGCCAGCGAATATATACGTAAAATCCATAAAAAAAAGAAATGGAAAACAACTGCAAACTGTTGAGCAAAGTTCATTCAACTTGGACCAAGCCAAAGCAGTGGCAGGTCTCTGTCTCAACAGCATTGAAATAACAAATCAATATGCAAACTTCAGATATCACTGCAAATCAATCTTCCATCTTGATATGCATTTCCCTAGCATTGCTTATTCATTCCAGCATGATATCTGCAAGAATATCTTTTCACTTACTTCCTCTGCTCAAAGTATGCACTTCCTATGGAAAATGTCCAACACTATAATCAGTTTTTCTTTTTCAAATTTTTCCCAACTTGTACTTTGGTCGTATCTCTCATGTGCTTACATTTTTGGGCTGTGCCTGCTGCTGCTGATCATTGATTATTTTTCCAATGAAAAACAAAACAATAACTAAACCCACACTCCAAAAAAAATAATACATAAACATCTCCCTTGCATTTTTGAGTAGCAGCAACAACAATCTTATCAGCAACAAATTTCAACTACAACTGACTTTGAGTGTTATGAATTATTAATAATAAATTACAAATTATTTTATGTGGGGAGGGGCAGATACTGAATACACAACGCTAATGAAATTTCAATTAGACTTGTCAGATCCGAACTGAGGAAATGACAGGCAGCGCCAGGCAGAGAACAAAACGTGGAAGGCTATGCAAGTTTTATCTGTGATTGACTGACATTCAGGCCTTGGAGAATCTTATGGAATCTTAGCCCATTTTATATTGACAAGTGTAATTATGCGCACGACACAATTGCCATGTCAAATATTATCAAATAATTGTTAAGCCACAAAATGCAAAGTTGTGCAACACACACATACACACAGAAGAAGATAGTCGCCCACGTGCAGCATTTGCAGTCACGTTGCACTTTTGTCATCCTTTTCCATTGCATGCCACAAGCAGTGGCAACAATAGAAACAGATACGGAGACAGAGTCAAGCGAGGCATTCCTAATGACATAAAGACGTGCTGGTGGTCCATTTTGGACAATTAGTGCCTCAGACAGAGAGAAAGAGAGATAGGGACAGAGAGAGAGAGAGAGAGAGCCGACTCTTTCAAGCCCATGTGAGGCACCTGCCACAACAACCTGCACATTGTTCGTTGCATAATTTATGTCATATGCATTGGGGGTACATAGATTTTATTATGAACTGTGTGCAATGTGCTGCATGAAGAGACTTTTGTGAGCAGCAGGGAAAGATTGATTCTTCAGATATAAATAAATGAAAATAAAAATTCCTTTTTAGATGAGCAACAAACTGAAAGACAGTCTTATAAAATTTGGCTGTCAGATCGAATCGTATTTCAATACCAGTTCAGGATCTGTCACATGTAGTACAAAAGAAATTAGCTTCCAACTTTTGGGTATTCATATTATATATATGGATTAACGATTGGTTACTGGAACGTCTGCTGGCTTCTTTAAAAAAATCTTGAATCTCCAGTTCCCAATGATAATTAGTAAAGTCCTGACTCTTGTGTGACCCTCATTAAAAAGTTGTGATATAAGTACTAAATAAGTTGTTATCAAAATGATTCAAAACACACATTTTGAAAATGCAGGAATTAAAGTGAGAGAGAAGAGAAGGAGAAGAGATGGAAAGGGCATCAATTAGTCTTTAGTTCACAGATAATTTTGCCCTTTTCATACATATAATTTTTTCAATTGCGACACTGCTTACAATTTTAGTCATTGATTGCCCAAAGTGAATGGAGCTGAGGATTGGATTTGGAGTTGGGGTGTGGGTTTCGTTTTGGGTTAGGGAAGTTCGTTAGTAATTTTTTGATTGGGCCTCAAATGAAGTAAAAATTATTTATGACTCGGCCTTACTATTTGTAAATGCAAACACACGCACACACACTTAAGAATTGATTCCTGACTTGTTATTTCTTTTTTGCCTAATTGGAATTCATGCAATGGACATTTGCATATTGCTTTGTTGGCCCAGGCACTTGGCTGCTAGATTGTTTTTAGCTGCTTGGCTGCCTGGCTGCTTGGCTCGGCTTCTAGCTGTTTGGCTTCTTCTAGCTGCTTGGCCTTCCCGAGTTCCGTAACTGTATTTTTTTGAGTCTCGAGTGCCTAGAAAGGTTCTGCTTAATTGTGGCCACAACTCAACTTAATCATAAAACAGTCAGCAAGCATTCTATCTCTCTTTATCTCCTCTCCCTCAGCCCTGCGTATGGCAAACGCACACATTCTGCGTGTGTGTGTGTGTGTGTGTGTAAGGGTTTTGAAGAGGGGTAAAGGAGTAAGGGAGGGGGAGGACAGGCAGGGTACTCTGCTGTATCCAATCAAGCATGCGCGTGAGTTGTACCATCTTTTTGCGTCCGAACTGGCGGCTAACTGAATTCAATTACCAAAGTGCCTACTATATGCAAATAAGCCACAAGTGCACTTGACAAAACGCAAACACACACACACACTCGCACACACACACCATGGTACACACTCGCTTGCCCAGTGGCCACAGTTACAGATACAAATGCAGATTCATAGATAGAGATACAGATACAGATACAGATACAGATACAACAGCGCCAGTTTGCTACACAAATAAGTGAAGTTGTTGCACTCGAGCTACTGGCACTTGCCTCTGGCTATTGCCCCGCTTCTACCCCGCCCCCTGCCCCCTTTGCCATAACCCTTTACCCCAACTGTGGCCATGTGAAAAGTCGGCGGCGTGCAGATAAAAACCTTAATATAAGCATAATTAAGTTGATGATTTGTACAAAAAAGGAGACGAGAGAAATGATAAACACAAGTGGCAGCTCTTTGTGTGTGTGCGTGTGTGTGTGTGTGTAAGGTTGCATCTCGAAGCAAGGTCTACAGTACAGTGAACACTCTCGTAGTTACAAAAGTAAGCCAAATAGTCAATGGAATTTCATTGTTTCAAAATATATAGTTTGAGCAAACCTTTCATTCCGAGAAAGAAAAACACTTGAATCGAAGGCACTTGAGCAGCAGCTGCTCTAAATTGTTGCCGTTGCCAGCTGAATGCGATTTGTTATCTTAACTTATTTAAAATATATAGTTCAATTAGCATTCATTAGTCAAGCAATTGAGTCAGTTGCCAAAGTGATATTCAAGTGTTTTGCATGATGGAAAACTTCTTTTGAAAACTTAGATGGCTAAAGCAGAAAATATCTTTAACAACTATTTCCAAAGACTTTTGTCCTACTAAATTGTGTATTAAGATGAATGAAAAACTTAGTTTGGAAGATATACTTATACCTTAAATATTGAGAATACTTTTAACAACTATTCCCAAAGATTTTTATCTGGCTAAAACGAGAACCTCTAATAAAGTTTCTATTTTCTTTGAATTCATTTAATACTATATTTAGTTGTGGTTGTTCAGCTGTTTATAAGCATCAGCTGCATCTGCTGCTTAGTCGTCTAGTTGTGTGTTTACTGTACTCTTTACACTTGAAGTTTTTTCAGTCACATCATGAGTTTTCAAGTCTCAAGTTCTACACAGTTATGATGGGTTGCTCTTCTATTGCTGTTGCTGTTGCTGTTACTGTTGATGATGGCCTGCCAAAAAATGTGTCGATGGCATCGCATCAAGTTCAATGGACTGTTGTTGTTGTTGTTTGTTATTGGTGCTGGAATTTCCGTAAGAAAATGTCTCAATGGTCATAACTTACACTGGCATTGCATAACAATTAGCTGAGAAATTGCTGTTGCTGTTGCTGCTCAACCGAACTGAGACACAAAAATAATTCACAAACTGTTCAAATCGACGGCTTCATTAGGCATTGTGCTTGCCATATGTGGCAGCTAAAACTGGAACTATATTGTATCTGTGTGTGTGTTTGTGCTTGTGTGTGTGATGACACATTTGGCTTCCATTTGTGGATAGTTGCCCAGCATTGTAAGTGTCTATATCGATGGCAAATATTTATGCTTAATGAGCGTATCGCTCAGTTTGATAACTCATTATGTCTAGAAACTGAAAATGGGGTTAAATTTGTTCCACATCATGTTTTTTCAATCAGCTGCTGTTGCTGCTGTTGTTGCTCTTGCTGACGATGATGTTGAAACTGTACACAGAAAGAGTTCTATGTTCTATCTTTGATTTCCATACATAACTAAAGCTAGTTTCTAGCAAAAATCCAAAAACAAAAAACACATGAAAGGAAAAAAATTTAGAAATTCTCTGAGACACACACACTTTGGAGTTTATCATTGTAATGCAAATGAAGGAAGTGCGCATCGTTTCAACCTGAACGCCCTCTTACTCACACACACACACACACACACACGCACACACTCTACCCCTCTCTTTCACTCTTTCACTCTCTGTACAAAACAAGGTGAGGCTGCAACAGCAGCAGCAGCAGCGGCAACAATTTGATGCCGTGGGAAATGCTTTGGCGCTTGTGTTGCGAAAAACGGCACTCGAATCACTGCTGCTGCTGCTGCTGCTGCTTCTTGCTCCTCCTCGACTTCTTGGGGCAGCAACTCTCATTTTGTCAGTCACTCAGTCAGTCAGTCAGTCAGTCAGTCAGTCGGCAAGTGAATGGCATTGCCTCACTCTCGCAAGAATCGCATGCAACAACAACAGCAACAGCAACAAAAAGTTATGAATATGAATAAATCATTTCACGCAGATTGCCAAAGCTAAGATAAAAATTCGCGCACTTTCGCACACATTGTACAGTTACAAATGTACACATATATATATCTATATGTCTGTCTGTATATATAGTCTGCAACATTGGCTGTTTTCCTTTGACAATCAGCATCAAAGTGTGCCACATCAAAAGAGTGGCAGAGGTGCGAGCATATTTTGACACACAAGTTTCGCAAGTCAATTGCGGAAAGTGAAAAAATAAATTTGTGAAAATCAAGTAATTTTTAAAACAGAAATAACTCTTTATTTGCGAATATGATTGCAGACAGGGGCTCTTAATAATTTCACTTCCAGCTTAATACTGCTTTTCAAACTGAAAACGCGATTCTAGAACGAAAGCCATAATAAGAAAATGTCTTTAGGGAAGGATGAAATCGCTGATCAGCCACAACTTCCTCAAAAGTGATCAGATTTTTAAAAACCAGGGCAAAATAGCAAAATTGGCGGCGATTCAAATCATGCCACAACCATGACTTTCTCTAAAGATCCAATTTTGAAAATCCAAGCCATTTCATACATGGTTGAAAATTCGGCTCTGTTTTCAAGTACAAAATGTATGCCAAAAATCCCAAATAAAGTTTCCCCAAGCTGCTTGCGCGACTCAGAATTGCATGCAGCTTAATTTAAGAACGTGATTTGAGTCAAACACAAATTTCGTTGCAGTTAACCAAAACAATAAGACTTTAATATTTGAAATTTTTAATGCAAACTTTTGGTATTCAGCATTGTTTACGTTTTAGCTGGCTAGCCAAGTGTTCGTGGAAAAATGTGCTAGTAACTCTTTTTCAGGGCCAAAAACAAAAAAAAAAAGAAGAAATTAATAGCTTAAACCGAAACTGAAAATGCAAGTGGGCAGCAACATTTTGGCCAGTTTGCAAACTGACCGAAAGCGAGCAGAACTCAACAGAGAACAGAGCAGAACAGAACAGAACCGAACACAAGCCAAACGGGCAAAACAGAACCAACGCAACTTGTTCCGCAGTTGTCTATTTATGCGCTTAGTGGCAACCCCTTGACTGCCCACCCCCTCCTTCTGCCCCTTCTCCCTTACCCCTACTTACAACGTATGCAAATAGTAAGCTGCACACTTCCTGCTGCCCCGCAGCCCGCTCCTCACTCTCCATTGCTACCACACTGAACCAGTTTCTCGTATCGACCCAGCGAACCCAGCAACCCCTTCGACCCCCACCCCACCCGATTGTTTGCATTTTTTATTAACAAACACACAGGCCAAGCAAAAAACAAAAAAAAACAACAAAAAAAAGAAGAAAATACTGCAAAAAAAAGGGTATGCAAAATATTTGCTATAAATGAATGCACACACAAAAAGTGAACCTCTTTTGTTGTGGGCGGGTTGCGCTTACAAGCGTTCAACATGGCGATAAGCCAAAAAGGGGTTGTTTCAACCCTTCCCCTGCGAATACATTTAAGAGTCGAGCTGCTGTTGTTGTTGTTGTTATAGCGATATAGCATGCATAATCGCTGTTGTTTCAGTGTATTAATTTTGGTTTTTTAATAAACGCATAAATATTTGTGTTTGCCTTTTAGATTCACCGTGGCTGATGTTGTTGCTGTTGCTGTTGTTGTTTGCCCCTCGAGCCTTATTTCCAAATCAAAATTTTACTATTGAGGAGTGCCCAAAAGCAGAACCCAGAACATCAAATCCCAAACCCCAACTTAATACCTCGCGGTGCGTTTTATGTAAACTGTGTTATTAGCTTTTCAAATGGGGGGAGTTTTGCATATGTATGAATAATTTGAATATATCCGCTTAGCTATAAGTAGCCGCGGGGTCTAATTATTATATATGCCAGCAATACAAGGCGTTTATCTAACGCTGTCAGGCGTCATTAATTGCAAATACCTGTGTGACATATACACACACACACACACACAACACACATAGACAAATGCCGCATTCTATTGGAAACTGGGGCCTCCTTTTATGGCCAAGTGCAATTTGCCATACATATGCCGTTTGCATGTTTTAATTATTAAACAAATCAATTTGCCAACTTCGAGACAGGAGCAGAGTGAGTTGGCGGCTTAATGGCATTTAGCCATTTTGTCAGCGAGACAGCAGTGCACTGTAGTGTCTACAGTGTCTGATGCAAGCGTTCGACCCAGTCAATTAAATTTGCATAAATGCATTTTTAAACATGTGCAATTTTTGCGGCAAGGCATCCAAGTACTTAAGTTTCGATTAGGGAATCCACTTTGTCGAAGTTGCTTTAGATACGCACTTACTGCCAACTTAATCGATTCAAGTTTAAAGTTCTTATCGAGCCAAAACATTTCAATTGCACAGGCTCTTTAAATATTCAAAGAAAACCAGGAACCCAGCAAAGAAATGATATCTTAGAATGCATGCAAAACAAAGATATATGCAAAGTTTCATGAAATCTGTGATGTTGATTGAGGATATATATTTCCCTTACAAACATCACTGATTGAAAAAGATTAAAAAAATAACAAAAAAATACATAAATTTTTAAGCTAGAAATCATAAATTGTAGTTTTTGTAAATTGGATTAAATTATTATCTGGCTGCTCCTTTTGTTTAACTATTGAAAGTGAATTAAGTGTAATGTTTACTTTCTGCATTTAATAAAGTTTGCTGTTATTCATTTTTCATATACTGCAATTTTTTTAAATGAGATTAGATTCAATTGATTTGAAAGTTTGTCTTTTTTGTCAGCTATTGAAAATGAATTCAATTTAATGTTTATTTTCTGCATTTAATCAAGTCAGTTGCTATTCGTTATTCATATAGTGCAGTTATTGCAAATTAAATTGGATTCAATTGATTTTTAATTTTGTTTTTATATCAACTATTGAAAATGAATTCATTTAAGTCTTTTTCCTATATCTAAATCAAGTCCTAATGCAATTTTCATGTAGCTTAAGATACTTTTTTATGAATTAAAGAAAATGGAATGCGATTTAATCTTTACTTTGTATTCTAAACTATTCTTAATAACTTCCCAAACGCCAAAGAAACTCCAAGAAATGTATTTTTTATGTAATTATTCAAGGTCAACCTCAAGACTTAATTGTTCCTTTCTGCAACTGCGACTCGGCTTTTAAAATTTAATTACAAGCAGCTGGACGCCGCATTTATTACGTAGTATTTAAGTTTATTTTGGTGTTGGTGTTGGCTGTTGCTTTGGCTGTTTCTCTCTGATTTCACAGATTCAGCTTCTTTTTTTTTTTTTGTTTTTATTTAGCTTTTTATCTCTCGCCGCTGTGTGCTAGTAAAGGTCAAGATACGCAAGCAGCCGAGTCGCAAGTCGGATACGAAATACTCATATGCCAATGACCTATTGTAACGCCTATTAAGCGTACTTTCGAGTAACGCAGCTGTTTTCCCATTTGTAACCATTCAGTTTTGCAGTTTATAGTTGATTTTTTGTTTGGTTTTTTGGTTTTTTGCCGGCTACTTATTGATTTTCAATTAGTTTGTTTCGCTTTCCGCAACTTGGCAAACTTTGGCTTTGGTTCTGGCTTTTACAAGTTGCAATTTTTGGTTCGTTTGTTTTTGTCTGTTTGTCTTTTTGTTGTTGTTTTCTTTTCGCATTTTCCACTGCACAAATTGACATACTTAATTTGCTATCGATGCCAGGCTGAGTGAGTTGTGTGTGTGTGTGGGGTGTTGTGTGTTGTATGTTATGTTGTGTGCTATGTGTTGTGTGTATATTGCAAGTGAATTACATGGCAAAAAGTTTTGTACTCATAAAATATGCAATTTGCTGTTTGTTTTGGCAAAGCGCATCGCAACGATTTGGCCAGCAAATTGCGATTACTGCTGCTATTGCTGGTTTTGCTGCCCGCTCGACTTTGGCAAGTGCTCTTGGCCAAGTCAGTGCCAAAAAAATGTCAGGGTTAGACCAGAAATAGACACATGCCAATATGCTGGGTCCATAAACAAGCCAAAACTCAACCGGAATAGCGTAAAGTGTGTTGAGGAGGGGAGCAGGCAGCAAATTCCGAGACGATTGAAATCCGCTTGAAACTTTTTAAATTACACTTTGGGGAAATACTTAATATTTATAAGCGAACCCAAAGAACATGGGCTTAAAAATATTACTGCGGCGTATTCCTTCAGATGTAATCAAAGTAGTTTCCATATAATATATGTTGTAAACTGATTTCTGCTTTGGCCATTTTAAAGGAAAAGTTAAAGTTGGCTTATTGCAGTAGGCAGCACTTATCTGGCAGCCAACCAGATGTGATAAATATATGATATAGCTGTCACAGAAATAATAAACTTTATTGAATACTTAATTATCAGAACTAAACCAACAATTTTACTATTTGCAAGATATCGATGGGAATTTAAAATTTATAGGTTATTTGAGATGTCGACGTGTTGACTCCAGTCTGAAAGAGCATGCCACATATATCCGTTCTTCCTCTCTTTTATGTATATTTTTGTTGCTCTACCTATATTATTTCTATATAGGACACACTGCATGTCGTCATGTAAAGTTTGCCAAATTAAGTGGTATCATCTGTTGAAACCATTCTCAGCACGCTCGGGTGTATTTTTCATCATTTCATGTTGCTGGTGGTGCTCTTTAAAAATGCAGCTAATTACATTGAAAAGTTTTGTGCAACATTTGAACAATTGGCGGCGCAATGCTGGTAATTAATTTATAAAATTACTCGTGCGGCTAAATAATGGATTTAGTTTTTAGTTTGTTGCACTGTTCTCCTTTTGTGTTGCCCCTTGATGAAGCCCTTTTGCATGGTTAGTTGTTGTGCCTTTATTCTGATTTTTTTCTGTTTTTTTCTGTTGAATGCTGTTGCTGTGGTTTGTCGGGCCATAAAATTGTAATGAAAATTTATTTATGCCAGGGCGTTAAATAACCGCCAAACGAGAAATGCATTTTGTTATTGTGCCTGTGTTTTTCGTGCCGCATTTTAATTTCATTTTCAAAAATAATAATTTACATATACATAAACAAAACGCATACTTTTTGTTGTTGGTTTTTTTGTTTTTCGTTTGTTCGAGTGCATTTTCAATTAATTTATCTATAAATAATTATTTACAAGCAATTAACTTTGTGCGTACTTTTCATTTCATTTATTTGGTTGGCCAAGCATTTTTCTGGTTTTAGCTGAAAATTACGGATTTGGTGTTTTTGTGGTTTACACACGATAATGCGTAAAGTGCCAATTAATTTGACCAACAAAGTGTAATTTTAAATTGCCGCTAAAGCTGTTAAATATCATTTTTGATTAGGATGTGGCAAATTTGATAACACTATCAATGCAATAGATTTAATTCCAGTTAGGTGAACAAAATGATGATACTTTAATTAAAGTCATTTACCATCTCCTCTCATTATCTTCTATAGGATATCATAACCTGAAAATTGCTGAAAACGAGCTGAAAAAAAATTGCTAATAATTTCCAATAAAGAAAAAAAGATGTTGACTGTTTTTTTTTTAATTTTTGTATATATTTTTTAATGGTTTTTTTATGTTGTTTATTTTTCTCATATATAGTTTTTCTTGTGTTTTTTGTAATTGTAATAATTAATTTAATAATACATTTCTTTTAGTTAATTTAATTAATTTAGTTGCGTTTTCGTTTTTCCTTTTTTAAACATCATATTACATAAATACATTAAGTGTGCTAAATAATTTCTATGTATGGATCTCTGCTGCTCTATTTACACATAACTATATATTTTTTTATTTATTTAGTTATTAAGATTCGATGAAATCTTTATACGAATGTTTTCTGTGTTAATTTAAATGTAGATGTGTGTTTTGTGGGTGTTTAATTCTTTTTGTTTTCGTTTTTTTGCCAGGCTAGAAACTAATGGCTACAATTACAGTTATTTCTTGTTAATTTCTGCATTAGTCATACATTAAATATATATATAATATATATATTATATTTTTAATTAATATATCACATTGAATTTGAAAGTGTCTGTTTTGCAACATTTCTAGTAATTATTTTTATGCTTTTTAATGGTAAATTTTATAATAATAAGCCTATGAATATAATGGGTGTGTTGTGTGTGTGCGTCTGTGTGTGTGTTTGTGTGTGTGTTGGTTGTGCCATACAACTACTACAAAACAACAACAACAACAACAACGACACTTGAACACTTGAACACCGAAGGCGCATGCGAAAAAGAAATGCCTACGAAAAAAAGTCTTTTATTTGTTATACATATATATATAAATGTATATATATATGTATATATAGGTGTGTGTGTGTGTGTGTGTTGCCTGGCGCGCAAGCGTGCGAGCAGCTTCAAGATGGCCGCCCTTGCGCAGGAACCGTTGAGCGAGTGAGAGAGAGAGAGCGAGCAAGCGACAGAGCGAGAGAGCGCTTAAACCAAAAAAGCTTGGTTCTTATTGGCGCTGCTGCTGCTGCCTGCTGCATCTGCCGCTGCCAGCTGCTGCTGCTGCTGTTGCTGCTGCTGCTGCTGCTGCTGCTGCGCTGCCGCAGCGGAAGTGGAAGCCTGAGCCGTTGACTGCGTGCTGGTGCTCGCCTGGCTCAGTCCGCTGCCGCTGCGCAGGTGTATGGGCGCCGCGGTTGACGCTGACTGCGCTGCTGCTGATAGCGCTGCTGCCGACTGCGGCGCCGACTGTGCTGCTGGCTGCTGTGGTCGATATTGGGGCTGGAGCAGCCGCTGCTGTTGCTGCTGTCGCGCCAACTGTTGCAGCTGATGCGCCTGCAACTGTTGGTGTTGCTGATGATGCTGCTGCTGCTGCTGCTGTTGCATCATTGACAGTGCCTCATGTTGATCGTAGGCGCTGTATTCGGATTCGATGCTGTGATAGATGTGCTCCGATGGGGGTCGCATGGCCATCGACTCCACCACTGGGCGCATGGGGCGTGGCGAGGGCGTGGCCGTTGTCGCCGACGAATAATTGGCCTCCATGTCCTCGGTGCAGTAGTAGGCGGGCGGGGGCGGGGCCTGGCGAAAGATGAGTCCAGGGGAAACGGGCTGCTTGAAGCGCTCGTGGTGATCCAAGGTGTAGTTGTTGCCCCTGGGCGACAACTCAATGGGGATGGCATAGCGCAACTTCTCCCAGAAGTAACGGTCACAGGTCAGCAGACGATTCGAGGGCACCGATTTGAGGTATGGGGCAAGTTCAGCAACATCCTCGGCCTCGCTGGACACACTCGTCTCCTCGATGATGACCAGCTTTTGGGCCAAGCCGCGCAACGCCTCGTGGAATGCATTGCGGAACTCGACACGCTGCCACTCGGTGGCCAGCAGATGACGCGTCAACACCAGTATAATCTTCCTCGAGGCACGTGCACCCTCAACCAACTGCAGGTGACTGGCCTGCGATGGCAAGTCTCTCTGCTGTATGCATAGCCGGAAGGGAGGCCGACCATGCTCCAGTTCAGCGGCAATATTGCGGCAAACAAACTCGTAATCCTTCTCCGAGTGCAGGATGATGGCGTCGTACAGTTTGCCGGCATCCTCGAAGCGGGGCTCGCAGACGCGCACCCCGTAATGGGCAAAGAGCCACATGCGAACGCTCTCCCGGAAGACAAAGACAATGATCAGCACCACCACCAGGAAGATCAACACCAAAATGGCGGCGAGCAGTGGCAATCGATAGCCGTTGGTCAGATCTTGGGCAGAGCTAATGTTGCTGGCACTCGCATCGAGCAACTCGGAGCAATCGCTGCCGGGCAGCTTCGAAGACAACAGCTCCAATTCCCGCTTGATGCCCGCCTCCACGCAGTAGATGTCCTGCGAGTCGCGCACAATCAGCGCATTGTCCGTGACAAATTGCACCAGTTCCCGCAGCTGTTGGCAGCGACAACTCCACGTGTTCCTGCCCAGCGTCAGTCCTTGCAGATTATTCCTGTACTGCAGATTGGCCAGCTGTTGCAGTGGCAACATTGTCAGCCGATTGTTATCCAAGCGGAGCAACTGCAGCGAAACCAGTGGCTCAAAAGTGGAGTTGCCAATCAAAGCCAGCTGGTTGCCCTGCAAGTGCAACTCACGCAGCAAGGTCAACGAACGGAATGTGGCCGCATCCAAGGAGGTAAGCTTGTTGTGCTCCAAGTGCAGCACACGAAGATTGGCCAACTGGCTCAGACTGTCATTGGCCAAGGCCATCAAATTGGAGGCATTCAAGTAGAGTGTGTGCAAATTGCGTTGCCCCGCCAAATGTGTCGCCTGCAACACGGGCAAATTGTTGCCATCCAAGTACAACACATTGATGTCCTGCGGCAGTCGCGGTGGCATGCTGATCATATCCTGTTTGCCACAATCGACCACATTGCTCGACCAGTTGGCATCGTGGAAACAGCTGCAGTTGTTCGGACAGATCAGCTCGCAGTCGCAGTTGCCGTACTCGCAACAGTGGCACGTTGAGGGGCAATGCGAATCGTATTTGCAGAGGAAGTCTGCCGCAGTCAGGCTGGAGAGGGGGCGCAGTGGCGCCTGCCTGCTGTGTGGCATGAGGCACTCGATGTTCGCCAGATCCACAACACGTGGATGCTGCCGGGTGGTCAAATTATTGATGCGTTGCAGCCACTCCATGGAGCAATCACACTCGAACGGATTGCCACCGAGATAGAATTCGGGCTGCGACTTGTCCTGTGTCACGGGTGCCACACGCAGCGAGTTCAACGAGATCTTGGACAACACGTTTGCATAGAGATCGACGCGTGCCAAGCGGGTTTTGTCCACAAAACTATTCGGTTGGATCTGACCGATGATGTTGTTGTTGATGAACAGCAACTCAATCGAATTGGGCACCGAGTTCGGCGAGATTTCCGTAATCCGATTGTGACTCGCATCCAGCGTGCTGACTCTCAACTCCTCCTGCAGCTTGTAGTAGTTGCCCAGCGCCTCAATGTAATTGCCATGGATGTCCAACCACTTCAGATTCGAGGGTATAAACGCATAGTCGAACCAAACCAGATGATTTTCGGACAGATTTAGCCAGAGCAGTGAGGCAAGTGTGGCAAAGATCCCGTTAATATCCGTGAGGAAATTCTTATCCAAGCGGATCGCCTCAATTTCCGTATTCTTATCGAACGAGCCCCGCTCGATGTTCTGTATACGATTCTTGGCCAGATTGAGGACACTCAAACGTGGCAGCTGCTGGAACATGTTGATGGTGATATTTCCAATCCGGTTATCGATCAGACGCAATCCGGTCAACTGATTCAGATTGTTGAAGGTGCCATTTTTGAAATCGGATATTTGATTCTCGCCCAAGTCGAGAGTTTTGAGCATGCTCAAATCCTGCACCGCCTCCGGAACCTCCATCAGCTGATTGGAGCTCAAGTCGAGTTCTTTGAGATCCGAGCAATTGCGGAACGCTTGCGATTCCACAATGCTAATCAGATTGTTGTTCAGTGTGAGTTTTGTGAGCACATACAACCCATTGAAGATGCGATTATCCAGGGTATGCAGACGATTCTCAGCCAGATTCAATGTATGCAAGTTGTACAGCGGCAGAAAGGCGCCCTCCTCAATATGGCCAATGGAATTGTTGCGCATATCCAAGATCTGAAGAAAGTACAGCTCCTTGAAGGTCTTGGCACCAATGCGAGTCAAGGCATTATTCGAGAGATTCAAGACAATCAGGCGAATCAGGCCGGCAAAGGTGTTGTTGTCCACATGATGACTGGTCAGCTGATTGCCACTCAAATCGAGGACGAGCAACTGTTCGAGCCGATGCAACAGACCCTTGGGCAGATCGTACAGATCGTTGTGATGCAGATGCAACTCGCGCAACTCCTTGTTGCCGGCAAATGCCTCCGATGGCAGCGACTCCAGATGATTGTGCGACAAGTTCAACACTCGCAACGAGCTCAAACCCGCCAGGGAATTTGGCGAGAGCGTCGTGATATTGTTGTGCTGCAGACTCAATGTTTGCAGGCGACGCAGCCGGGAGGCGCCCCAAGCGTCGGGCAGCGAACGCAGCTCATTGTGCGACAAGTCGAGCACTTGCAGCTCGGAGCCGCCACTCAGCTGATTGAGCGCTGGCCCAGCGCTGCCACTCAGGCACAATTTCTCCGAGAAGCCCAAATGTTCGGCGCCGCGTACGCGATTCTGGGTGAGATTGAGCAGTTGCAGGCCGGGCATGCTGCACCACACACCCTCCGGCAGCTGGCGCAAATTGTTGTCACCCAAGTGCAGTTCGCGCAACTCGCGCAGACCCTGAAACGCCTGCGCGTGCAACTCGAGCGTTTTGCCCGCGCCCCAAACGGAGTTGTGCGTCTCGAGTTGCAAGCGCTTCAGCGAGTGGAGACCCTCGAAGGCCAGCGCGGGCACACGCTGCAATTTGCAGGCATCCACGCGCAGCTCGGCCAGTTTTTGCAGCTTGCGAAAGAGGCCGTGTTGCAGCTCGCTGGCGTGCAACAAATCCTCGCTGCATTGCAACTCAAAGCGATTCGCCGTCTCTGCCACCTGCAGATCCAGGCCGAGTCCCTGGTCCAAGGCGCGCACGTTGCACTTGATGTCCATTGTGGTGCGCACAAATTCCCAGGCGCATTGCTGCGCATGCGTCGCCGCCAGCAGCGCAGCCAGCAGCGCGGCCAGCAGCAACAGGCGACAATTCGCATTTGTTGCAATTGTTGTTGCCGTCGTTGTTCTTTTTGTTGACATGTTGCTTGAATTTTCGCGCTTTTCTTTCTTATTTTCAAATTGCCAGCTTTTCTTTTTTTGGCTTAAGCTAGTTTTAGCTTTTTCTGGTGGGTTTTGGGATATTTTTTTTTTTTAGAAAATTTATTTCACTTTCTGGTTTTCATATTTGAGCGCTGTTTTTTTTTTTTTTTTTTGTTGCTTGCTTTTTTGTTGCTTTTTAGCTTGCTACGCGTAACCGTAATCCTTGTGCGTGTTTTTTATTACTTTTGTTTTAAATATTTGATTTGTGACTTATTTTAAGTTGTTTCACTTCCAGCTCTCAGCACTTGAACATATTTTTGTGTGTGCAAATTGCATTTGAAATATATTTTGTTTGTTTACAACATTTTACGTTCGACGTTGGCACTTGGAAAATCGTGTGTTTTTTTTACAGATTGCTCTCGCTACATATATATATATACACTATATATATGTATATATATATAAGTTTATTTGTATTTTTGTGCTTGCCGGGAGCTCGTTTTCTTAAAGCATGTTAACCGCCTCGCGCTTCAACTCAAACTGATTGCTGAAGTTGAACGCCAGCGACTCCGTTGGCTCGTTGAAAATGTTTTTACGAGCGACGACGGCAACGAACACACACACACACAGCCAGACACACATAGCGTATGTATGAACAGCAAAAGGCAGACAGACAAAAATGTGCTTGTTGTGTGTGTATGTGTGCCTGCTGGCTAGTTCGTGCGCTGCTTGCTGCGCTGTTGCTGCATTCACACATGCACATGCACACAACTCACACACACACAGCAAAGATGTGTACGTCGCTCTCACATACGCTACGCTCTTTGCTACTGCTTTGGCTAGCCATATGCAGTTTAGCAACATGCATGCATTTTACTCGCGCTCTCTCTCTCTCTCTATCTCGCTCGCTTACAGCTCACATGCATGTGCATGTCCGTGTGGGAGAGTGCGCTCGCTCTCTCGCTCTCACCGAAAGTAGGGGAAATGTTGCTAGCTCTGCTCTCTCTCACACACACATGCACACACAACAGACTACCACACATATGTTTAGAGACAGAAAACAATCTGTGAAATTGTTGTTGCTGCGATCGTCATGAAAACCAATTCAATCTTTACATATATTTTTTATTTTTTTTCCGATCGACACTAATTAGTTGAACTATAAAAGAAAAAAAATAGTTTCATAGCGGAGCTTAGCAAAAAAAAAGTCAGCAACAGTTGCTACGATTCCTTATTAATATACAGCTATATATTTTTTATAGATCATCTAATCAGTTAATGATTTTTTAATGTTGCCGTTTCGGGCGTCAGAAATGTCAAATTATTTCTCATTTTTATGACTTATTATGCAAAAAAGATGTATTTAAATGGCACCAAGCGCTATTAACTGCTTTTTTTATTAACTAAACATTAATTAATAGACATAAATACTGAATAACTATTCGTTGTATGCACATAATTAAATCGGTGTAATCTGCACAGATAAATAATGCATAACAATAAAATAAAATGTATTAAGATTGTAAATCATCTATAATTGAATTTTTTGTATAGATAAATAAATAAAGTATAACAACAAAATACAACAGAGAAAACTTAAATATCTATTTAGTATTAGATCTTAAAAAAGATAGTAACTCATCAAAAAATGTATTTATTTTTAATAGCTAAACCCAATTTGAAATTCAAGCTAAAGTTTCTTTTTCTAGTATTTTTCTCTGTTAATGCCTTTTGCCACTCTTTCAGCCCCTTCATTCGCTGTAGGGTTAAGCATTTGTGGCACTAACCGGTGGCAGTCAACAGGCTGTCTTGCAACATTTCGTGTGTGCATGTGTTGTCGGCTAGTTGCCACCTCCACCTCCCCCTTTCGTCCTTTTTGGCAGCAGCAGCAGCAGCACGGACTCGTTGCTGGCGTCGTGTTGCAACACGAGTGTTGCTGCCTCTGCATCTGCCTCTGCCACCCGCCACTCAGCCACCCACTTTGAGTATGTTGCAATGGCCATGTTGCATGCCACAGTGCCCTTAAGCCAACTAGTCGACTCGACTCTGAGCCATAAAATTCAGTTTCTATTGTCGTCTGTCAACTGTTCTGTGTATTTTAAAAACATTTTCTTCGCTTTTCTGCTTTTTGTCAAATTGAGAAGTGTTTTTTCTAGCGCTCAGTTGATGAAAGTGGTGAATTGAGAAGGATTCACTGAATAGGCTATCAAGTTTTTGGCTTGGTTGGGTTTAATTGTGAAAGGGGCTTTTAAAGAGTGATAAACTTATGAGTAGTTAAACTAACTGAAAGTACTTGAGTAAATTGTGATATTACTTTATATCTAACATCAAACTAGTTTTGTATCTGGAATGGAATTGACTTGGATTACCCACAGCTATCTGGAGAACCCTTTGTAATATTCTTAAAACTCTTAACGATCTTTTGACCTGAAAGACAACTAACTAAACTTGTTATGAAATGAAATGAATCCTCTAAGCAAATTATAACAGAATATGTCGCCTTAGTCAGCAAATTATTGATATATTTTTGGAATACATGTTATCAACTTGGAAGCCATTAATAAACTTTATTGATTACTTTTGTTAAAAAGATATTTTGAGGCATCCATACATATACATAAAATCGATTAAGATCTCATTAAAAATTTTCTTAAGCAAATTTTTTGCTTTTTACCATTACTTAATAATAATTGAAATATATTACTTGCAACTAGATCAAGTCTCTTTTTAGATATTCCAATATATTTTAACATTTATCAGCTCTTAATCTTTTCTTTTTTGGATTATTATTAACATTAGAATTAACTTCTAACATTCAATTCTTGTTTCCTTTTCCACTTTTAATTTAATTTGATTTTAATTGCTTTAGTTGTATTTATTTGATATATCCTAGAGTTAACTTCAAGTTTAACTCTTTATAATTGTGGCTCTGTGCATCTTTGGAATGGATTGCCACCTCTCAATTATAATCTGCAACTTTAGAATGTTTTCGCATGTCTGCCTACTCTCTACACATGTAGCATATGCAACACAGATTTGAGTCGTAATATGCATGTTGCACATTTAGGTATTTGGGCATTTAGCATTAGATGCCTCATCATTTTGCAGCTTAGAGTTGCTGCTGTTGCTGCTGCTGTTGCAGTTGCCGCTCGCGAGAATTGTAGATATGCGTTTATGTGGCAAGTCAGCAAATTTACGAGTTGCTACCGTGCCCATTTATGTCATACAACACACAACTGCCACACGGCTCAACAATCTCAGCACAACTCTTCCACACTCTCAACGGCAAAGCTTAAAATATTGCATATGAATGTTGCATGCAACGCGCCAGCAACAAACATTAACGAGCAGCATCAGCAGCAGCCAGCAGCAGCAGCAGCAACATCGCCGTCGCTGCTGCTGGCGTCAACTGCGACAGCAGCAACATCGTCGTCGTCGTCGTCGGCGTCGCTGGTTGGCAACATTACAGTTTGAATGCTATTATTATGCCATTTTTAATGCCTTCCACATTCAGGCGTGCAACAAGCGGCTGCCGCTGCCACTGCCGCTGCCACTGCGACGGCGACGCGACTGCGCTGTGCCACGTTTTTTCCACCATTAATTCCATTTTGTTTTTCTTTTTTTTTTTTGCCATGCTCTGCTCCGCAAAAAATTAAATGCCCTGCAATTAGAAGAGGGCATATCTGACCTTAGCATATAAGAACCTGTCAATAAATGAGGGTTTTCCAAATTAAAATTTAATTTGATACAAGTTTAAAATAATACATGCTGAGTAATAAAAAAATATGATTTTTGCAGACCATTTATTAAGTATCCAGATTCTACAGATCAAGTTTTACTTTTGTTTTATCTTTTAGTGGTTTATACATATTTTTTAGAGGTCACCTGTTAGTCGTGCACTTCCTAATCAACTCTATCTTTTTATTAGACCAACCTATATATTTATACGTATTTTTTCTAGATTTTGCATGCTGTTTGTTTTTGTTCAACTTTTGCTTTTATGCCTTTTTTTCCTGCACTTTTTTACAGGTCATCTGATAGCCGCAGTGCTTTGTGTGTCTGTCTCTGGCTCTGTTTTACTTGGCTTTATTTAGTTACTATAGCTATTTAATGTCATTTCTAGTTACTTTGCGCTAATTTTTTCGGTTACTCTGATAATTTTGTTGTTACTTTCAGCTGCACTGCAAAAAAAAGCAGAGAAAAATGCCAACAAATAAACAAACAGAAATACCAAACGCTAACTAAATTTGGCATAATGCATGCAGCTCTGTTGCAAGTTGTTGCTGCTGCCCGTTGTGCATGTAAATGTCACGCCCAGCACGCCCACCTGTCATAGAAGCATAGCACACATAGGCATCTGTGTGTATGTGTGTGTGAATAGTGTGTGTGTGTTGCGGTGTACTTATGCTTTTGGCTGTCGACTTATGCCACTTAAAATTACATTAAAAAACTTCTGTCGTCTGCCAAGGCAAGGGACAGGCCAGGTCCAACAACAACACACACACGCCCACCGCCCACTCATCTTACATTCCAACACACATACACCACTCTCTCTCTCTCTCTCTTTCTCTCTGTCTCTACATCTCTCTCTGTTTCTCTCATGGCATTTCTGTAATTCACTCACTTTTTGCTAGTGCAAACTTTGCCCAGCTTTTGGGAATTTGCCATGCTGCCTTCTGCTGCTGTTTCTGCTACTTCTGCTGCTGTTGTTCATTAATTGTTGTTGTTGATGCTTATACCCTAACACAAGGTATTTCACAATTTGAACTAACCCGAGTATAAATAGAAACATATCTGCCGGAACAACATACAAATTTATGATCTCTAAAAATATGGCTGTTTATTGTTTGGCTTTTATAATTTAAATATATTTTTTTTTAGCAGACAACATATAAATAATCAATTAAAATTATGATTTAAACAAAATTGAAATACATTTCGAATATTCCAACTATTAAGTATAGCCCCCTTCTAATCTATAAAAGATTTTGTCATATTTGGAACTGATGCCGATAGTAATTTAGTGGTTTCTGCAGTGATCTTTACATATTTCTCCATAAGATCACTCTTGAGAGTGATCTTTAGAGTGATCTTAATAATAATATAATTAATAAGCCGTGTTGCTGGGTTAGGGTATTTCATATTCGTCACAGCTCTGCAAATTTCTACTTCTGTAATTTTTGTCAGTCGTTTTGTTTTGCGGCGCTGCAAATATGAAACTTTTGTTACTTAATTATTTTGTTTGCTGCTCTTGTTAATGTTGTTGTTGCTGGTGTTGCTGTTGCTGTTGCTATATTGTTATTAATTAATTGAGTTACACTTGCACTGCAATTACTGTTGTTGTTGTTATTATTGCTGTTGGTTGCTGCTGTGGCATGTTGTTTGTTTAGTGGTGCGAATATTTTATGAATTTTTAAATTTCATTATCGTGGCATGTGCCGACAACGTTGTCGCCATCATTATTGTTGTTGTTGTTGTTTTTGTTATTGTTGCTGGTTTTGTGTCACATGCCATCGACCCTTTGCAGTTGCAGAGTGCCACACATACATAGACTTTCTAAAAAGTAAATCAAAAATTCTCAAGCTCAAAATTAGTTGAGGCTGTTGCAAGAAATGTTAATTATCTGACTGCAGTGCAAGCTTAATCCGGAGTCTTCTGATTTTCATTAAGAAGCAGCGTTGCCAAACTTATTATTTAATAAATTATTTAAGTTTAATGCTGGACATTTACTTATTATTCTCTCCGCACCTGTCTTTACTACCCAGAGTCAAAGAATATATTTCACAGCATTTGAGGTGTAAAGCATAATTCAAGAATTATCACACTAAATTTCATATTATAATTTTATACCCATTTAATACTTAAGCCTGGTCATATTTTCTACAGGGCTTTTGCTTTTTAGTAATAAATATGATTTGTGCACAGGCAAAAACGTAAGCCGAGTTATGATTGCGTATCTAGGAAGTTTATCAGGCAGTAAATAATCTATAAAATATTGGCTAGTAGCATTTGCCAGATAGATATATACTCTATGTATTTTATGCTTATCTCCGAAGCCAAAGATAAAGCCTGGCCGCAGTGCTCAAGCCGAGTGGCTTCACACACAATTCAAGTTGCATCCAAGTTGGCAGTTGTCGCCCCATTGCAGGCAGCAGGCGCAGCATCAGCGGCAGACAACAGCAGAAAGAGGCAGAGCTTAAATATTATTCATACGCCGCATTTGCCACGCCAACAACAATAATAACAACAATAACAACAACAGCAAGCAGCAGAAGTAGTTGCAACAATAATCCCAGTTGCAGTTGTTGGGAGTTGCACAGCTTTCATTTCGCTGCGCATAACTATGTCAAATTAGTGTCTCTGACTCTGTGTTCAACGGATGCAGCGGACTCCAAAGTGGATGCCCCCATTGGTTGCACTACTACTACTACTACTACTGCTGCTGATGTTGATGGTGATGGTGCACTGCGGCTTTCCCAGTGGCGCATTTAGGCAAAGTAAAAACTTTCCCGGCGCCGTACTCCTTGGGAAATTGTATTCAAATGCAAAAGCTAAAGATATTTTTCTGCTGTTTCTTTCAGTTTTTAATTGAATTAGAAAATGGCAATGGGTCAGCAGCACGTTTGCAATGCATAATTTATTTGTTTTGAATTGTTTCTCAGCATCAAGCAGCGTCGTCAACTTTGCTATGTGAGTTCAAGCAAACTGAAACTGATTTTTCTTTTTGGTATCTTCGTCCAAATGCTTTTCCAGGCCAAAATTTTCATAATCTTTTGGCAAAAACTAGAGAGAGAATTGTCTGCCAGCGAGCAAAAGCAGCGTGCACAAATTATGAATATCATTTTGCATGGATTTTAATGAATGAGGCCTCCAGTGAAATTACTCGATGCCAACTCCAAATACAACAACAATACTGAAAAACAGCAACTTCGATTTATAATGTGTGTGTTTATATATGGAATATGAACGTGAAGCTAACCAAATGGGTACAAAATTTTGTTGTTCTGGTTGCTGTTTGTGCAATTCTTGCTTACCATGCAAAATATTGAAGAAGAAACAACAGCAGCAGCAGTGTGTGTGTGTGTGTGTGTGACAGGAGCAAACTCCTTGGCAAGTCCCTGGCAGCTGTCAAGCGCACTTGCATTACATTACGATTACACTGCCCTACATAGTTCAGCTTGCAAAGCATCATCAATTTATTGGCAATTTATCAGTCTGTGATTTGACATTTAATTAATCGCAGTTTTAATATTCTATAAAAGCTTAGCGATTAAGTGAAGCCCTGATTAGACAGCCTTTTTCTGATTATTTATTATTAAATACATTATAATATATTATATTATTTTTATTAGTTAAATTAGTTAGAATCTCGTCAGCAACTTGTATGTTTTATGTGGTTTTGTGGCGTTTGAATTGTAATAAAAATTTGATTGAGAGAAGAATTCATTTTGATGTTATTCAGACTTCTTTTAAATGAATAGTTTTTTTCTTTTAAAAATATTGCTATGCAATTTTAATTTATACATCATTTATATGCCAGTGTGTCCTTATAAAACAAATTCCTGTTGTTGCATAGTGTGTTTTGATATCGATGTTGTTGTTGCTGTTGCTGTTGTTATTGCTGGTATCAGGCTCATTTGATATGCGGGCTCAGCAATGCGCCCACACGACACAATGCTGCTGAAACAATGCGAGGTATTTTCTATATATATATAGATATATATATATATTTGTATATTTGTATATTCATATGTCTTGTGGCATGCAATATTTTATATGAAAAGAACTATGGGACTATCGAGTGAGTAACGAGCTGTGCTGTGGCATCAACGACCGCTCAAGTGCATCTTAAAGATACTTTGGCAGCATTGTGGCAGCCGTGTCGCGCTTAGCTGCAAGTTGAGTGGCAAGTATGGAGTATGGAGTATGGAGTGGATCAAAGTGGCTGTGCCTATTGTTTCGACCCTCGCTTGCATTTGGAATAGGGGTTGATATATGAGCTTTAATGTGCATTAACTCTTGTGCCATATTTTCAGATGCTCTCCGCCAGACATGGCCACAGAATGAGGTTAATTACGCGTTTATGGTTCGCTTTATTTATTGGTCGCCTTTGATTTATGTGCTTGTGGCCATGTGGCTTACTCTGTGGCATTTCTCCCAAGAAGCTGAAAGCCAAAAGCTCTCCATTTAGTTTAGTGGCAGTCTATTGGGCTACCTGCTGTGACTAAAGAGCGGAACATGTGTGGCAAGCACTCGGATTAGTTGAGCACAGATCTGTGACTAACCAATGCCAGTGGAAAGTTCAATAAGTTTACTTTCTTACAAATTAATCACATTTAATTTTTATTGAGGTATTTTCTTGCGCGTGTTGCAAATTTACGACAGGTGTGAAAGCTATATTTTATTTTCAGTTAAGTTTTTACTCATGCTTATTATATTTAACTTGTTTAGACTTAATGCTTAAGCAGCCAGTAAATGCCAGTAAATTTGTAGCATTTTCAGGCTTGTCTCGTCTGTTTTTGGGCAACTGTTTTTCGCAATTTGTGACTTCCTCACATACATGTTTGGATTTGCATGCCCCAAAATGGACCCTTTGAAATATATATAATAATACACTTCCTATAATTTAAATATTTTGATAATCGACAAAAATTTGTTGAGTAAAAAAGCAGAGTGCACGAATATGGCCAAAACGAAGAAGAAGCAGAAGCCGAAGCCGAAGCAGACTCAAGTTAAAAGCGCGCATAACCCATAATCATGGCTCGGGCTGAGCACAAAAAGCCAAGCAGACAATTCTAATTGTCAGTCGACGATTTCATTTCATTTTCAGTTTATTTTGTGGCCTTTTTTTGTTGGTGTTGCTGTTGGTGTTGGCAATTTTTCAGCATTTTGCTAATACCCACTTTAAAGAGCCGAACGTAGCCCAGTTCAAAGATACTTGCATGTATTTTATTGGAACCCTTCATTAAACACACACACGAAACGCAGACAACTGGCAACTCATCTTTATAAATTGGTCTATAATTTTATTTTTACAGCTTACAACTGCTGCTGTGCTGTGCACATTTATTTATTTATTTATTTATTTCTATTATTTTTGCTCTTCCTATTTAACGGGAGGCTCTTCAAAAACTGTCTTTCAATATTTTTGCAGGCCTTTTCAAGCTAATTGCCAAAAATGAGTGAAAATTACTGTAGAAAGATAATATTTTCCTCTGGCCGTGTCTTGTTATTTCAGCAAACAGTTTAAGGCAGGCAGCCAGAAGAACTCTAAGCCACCAACTCTGAGCCCACAAAAATAACAGAGCTCGTTTCCAGATACATTCTTACAGATACATTTTGCAGGTAGCCAGAGCAAGTTTCGCTCTCTCTCTCTCGCTGTTTGGAGGGGAAATATGGCACCTATACAGCTGCATTTCTTACTCTCTCTCTCTCACGCACACTCTGACAACTGATCTTCCGCTCTCTCTCGCTCTCTTTCGCTCTGCTGCTCTCTCCCGTCTGCTTGCTCGCTTGCGCTGCTGGCTTTTGTATCTTGCCACTCGCTTGCACATTTTATGCTGCCTGCTTGTTGTTTGCTTGTGTTGGTGTCGCTCTCACTCACACACTTACAAAGCGCTCTCTCTCTCTCTCTCTCTCTTTCTCGCTCTCTGGGTCTCTCTCTTGGGCAACCTGCTCTCTTTGAGTTTCTCGCTGTCATTGACACGCTCAGCACGGAAGGTTTGCGAGGCAGGCAATTATGTATCTTGTATCTGTAACTCGCTTGCTGCCTGTATCTGTATCTGTAGTCCGTCGTTTGTCTTCCTCGCTTGTATCTGTATCTGCTGCTTTAAATGCCGCACATTTTGCTCTATCACTTGCAATTTTTAGCTCTTTTGTTTTCACAGTCGCGCCTGCGCATTCACTGAATATCAAAACACAGCCCAACCAACGAAGGGCGAAATATATTTTTTAATGTCCACAAAAAAACCAATTTTAAATATTGAAAAAAGAAGAAAGAAAAAAATGTTTGTCGCTTCGCTGCCTTTTGTGTGGTGTGAATTTCTGTTGTGCATAAACGTCCCATAGCTGATTGAGACAATATCGTAAAAAAGAATGCCTTTGAAATTCGATCCTCCAATACTATATATATATATAAGTATATATATATATATATATATATATGTATGTGGCAAGAGCTTTAAGGCGGCGTCATAGCAAATTTTTGTTGCCTTTGTCGATGTCGTTTTTATTGCCTGTCGCTCGGTTCTGCTTAACTTGTTTTACCACACACACAAAATGCTCTCATTTGGCCAACTCTTTTCGTACTGTTTTACTTCTTTTTTTTTGCCATTTTACAATATACTTTGCTGTTTGCTGTTGTTGTTGGCGTTGTTGGCGTTGTTCGCTTGGCTTAAATGAAACTAAATGAGGCGGTAATCAAGTTGTGTTCCAAGCCTCACTCGCTGTCCGTTATAGCCGGCACCTCTTTGCGGTATTTTCGTTTCAGTGTTGCTCTGTGCTTTAAGTTGAGCTGTTTTTTTTTTTACCGCCTCTTGTGGTTTACAGCAAATTTCACACTTGCCCATGAGATGAGGAAGTCTGAAGGAAGTCGGCCAAAATCCGCAAAAGCGTAAACGCCACAAAAAACCAACTCATTTCTTTTTCTTCGTATTTTTGAACGCTGATTGATTTTTTAATGTGTAGCAAAAGTGCTGCAGGAGGGGGAGTGTAGAGGAGGGCGTGCTGGCTTGACTTTATATGTGTGCTGCAGAGACAAAAGCAAATTAACTCATGTAATGAAAATTGCTTGATTGGTTTTCTTTTTTTTTTTAGGTGAAAAACGCCCACCAGGAAGTGTAAAATATATTTACAGAGTATAAGGTTAAAGTACGCAAAATATAAATAAATTATTTAATGTCAGTGTTTTAATATTTATAAATATATATAACAATTATAATGCGTTCAGGTAGGCAAGTTGGGGAAGGTAAGCCTAGGTTAAGAAGTTTCTCAGCAAAAGTTTTGTATTTAAATATTTATGAATTGCAGGCTTAATTATACGATAACTATAACAACTAATCTTTAATAAAAAAAGCATTAAGGTTAACAAGTTGGCGAGTTTTAAGTGGTTGCATATTTTTAGTTTTTATGAATTGCATTCTTATACAATCTACGAGTTTTTTTTTTAAGAAAAAATGAGAAAAATGTGCTAAGGTAAGCAAGCTGGAAAAGGTTAAGATAGGTACAGAAGCTTGTGGGAGGTTGTTGTATATCTTTCACTTTTCTGAATTGCATTTTTAAATTTCATATTTTTAACTTTAAGAAAAATGAAATAAATTCTCTACTTTATATCTGAAAATATGACACAAAGTACTTATTAGAACGATAACTCAACGTAGGACTAAACTAAACTAGGATTAAACTATTGAAATGCGGAATGGAAATACGAATTTCAAGTTAATTTCAAAATTTGTTAGTTACCAGTAAATGGAACTGTTGTTATTAATAACTTAGCGAAAATACGAAAAGCTTGTTCTCAATTGACCTAAAAACTAAGATGTCAAACAGAATATCGAAATTGGAATTTGGAAAACATTTCCAAATCTAAACGTCTCAGAGCTAGCAACCAAAGTCTCTTCATTTTTAAAATACATTCATCTATTTTTCGCTATATTTTCTGTAATTATTGGCTAGCTACTGTTACCTCAGTTGCTGCTCCTCTGCCCAGTGGGTCAACCCACACACACACACACACACACAGCCGAATAGGTGCTTTCACTCAAGTTCTGCTACTCACTTGACAAATTCATTTCAATATTTTCGTTACACTTGAGAGCAGCATCGGCTCGGCATCGGCATCGGCATCATCATCAACATCAACATCAGCTACCATCCTGAGCACTTCACATGCATATCCATGTATACCATATATATATATATATTGTTTAATATAAATATTGTTCCCCAAACGTATTTATATTTCTGTGTGTGTGTTTTTTTTCGTTAACTGGCCAATGCAGCCACTGTAGCCACTCGAAGCCCACTACAAATTCAGCGGACCAGGCCATGACTTAATTAAGAGTCGCACGTTTATTGTGCTTACCTGCGTAGTTTTTTTTTTTTGTTTTTTTGTTGGTTTGTTCGTTTTTTGTTTTTACAACTCTTTTAGCTTTTGTTTTTGTTGAACTTACACTTTTTATTATTGTTGCTGGCTGCTGCTGTTGAAGTTTTTGTTTTTGTTGAAACGTCATCATAAATTGCAATTAATTTCAACAGTTGCCGGACAAAGTCTATAATAATCATTTTTTATCTGTATTTCTGTTTTTTTTTTTCTTTTTTTTTGTACCAATTTTTGTTGGCCAGATTTTTTTTGTTTAGCCTGTAGGTGTTTTATTAAAGTTAGCCTTGAGTTTTAGCAGTGATCGTCTCAGTCAGGGCTCGTCTCGTCTCGTATATTAAATTATTTTCACACCTCAAAACGCCGAACCACTTAAAATTATGCCAATCACGACCTGCTTGCCATTGTTTTGGCTCTTTCTCTGTTTTTTAGTTTTATTCAAGTGTACTTGAGGGGCGAAGGCAACATTTTGTTGCCGCATCATGGCGCTAAAATGATATAGTACTCACTTTAAATACATATTCATTTATATATATATATGTATTTATAGAGAGTTACTATTTATAGCAACGACGACCTTTTGGAAGAGTGATAACAATTTGTTGAGAAATTTACATATTCGTCGATTTTGTATTTGTTTTACGACCTTAACTTAGCCGCCAGATAGCTGAAGTAACCAAAATGTCTCTGGATCAAAAGTGCCGCAAGTGTTCGCCTCTTATCAATTGGAGCCCATAAAAATGAGCGGTGTGCTTCGACCAGTGCTAAGTATTTTCTTTTTTTTCTTTTTTTTTTAATTTTTTGCCTTTTACGATGCCCCAAACAAATGTCAATTGATATGAAATTTTCAGTTTTACAGCTGCTGTTGCAAGTCGCGTGTGAGTTTAGCCATTGCAGTTGCAGTTGCAGTTGCAGTCACAGCTGAGGCCAAATGCAATTGGCCATTGTCATAAAAAACACTTTGTGAAAGAGTTTTGTGTGGTTTGTCCAATGCCCAATGTTGTTGTTGTTGTTGTTGTTGTTGCACCCTTTTTATGCATCGTCGAGCAGAAAGTGTAGCAGTTATCTGTTACACGAACAGACAGCGACTGACGACGTCGAGGATACGCAGCAGCACTGAGAGAAAATTATAGGCTCAAACTGGATAATTTCAGGGGTGGTTTCGTCAGCTTGAAGTATGCTTAAACGACGATTGCGTGTTTCAAACTTTTAATTATAGATATCTCTTCAAATTCACTCAATCGAACCTAAAAGACAACTTACAGCAATATATACATTTTGATAAAATATATCTCTAAAATTACAAAACTTTTTCATGACACTGGACCAATTCTAAAATGTGAAAAGTCTTAGCTGCAAGAGGTAAACAAAACTTTGGCGATTCTATACTTGTTGCCCTTTAATAATACCAATTTTGCTTAACTATATAATACTAGCATTTTTCTCAGTTTCAAAACTTTGTAAGTAGTACAAATATAAATAAGAGTGTGCTGGCATATCTCAAGAGCTCAACTCATTAGTTGAGCTCACATTCCACTTAAAAAGGAGAAAAAGAAAAGGCAACGCGAGCAAAACTTCTTCCCAAGCAGCACTTTCCAGCATAATTTGCATATCTGAATTAGTGGAAGTAGCGCTACTATCTATGCCCAAGTTTCTGTTGCAGTGTACTACGTGCCCATTACAATAACCACAACATAAAAATAAAAAATACGAACAGAAAAAAACGAAAATAAAGGATATGCCGTGGCCTGGCGGTGGCTACTGGGCTGCCTTCAAAAAAGGGAAGAAAAAAAACTTTGTAGTTCTATTCCACGCCCCGTTTTTATTATCAGCCAGCTAAGTCGGCGCTCAACTTAAGGGACGGCATATAAACAACAACTGCAGGAATTGTTAGCCTAGGCCATTAGACGGTAGTGCAGTCGGCTATCTTAGCATGCCAAGGATAACAGCCGAGACTGAAGAGCCAGAGCAGTCAGAGAGTGAAGTAGTCCGAAGTAGAGTAGAAAAAGGTGCTACCACACTAAAAACGTTGACCCAAATTTTATCATCAATGTGACAGAAAGTAGCGATTAGATGATGCCTTTTATGGCTGCTGCTGGGAAATTGTTCTTTGGCTGCTGTTGCGGCTGCTTCTTATTTTTATATTCAGTTGTAGTTGGTTATTTCTTTTTTCGTTTTTTTTTTTTTGTATGGTTTAGCCGACAAAAAGGTGCCACTGTATAACCTTAGAGCATGTCGCCTACTGAATGGGTTTCCTAGGAGCGTAATGCGTTGCCTGATATCTTAATTTGCCGCATCTATCGGGTGTAGTGCAAGCAGCACCACTTGAGTGGTGCTGGTGCTGGTGCTGGTGCACAGTCAACCCAACCAAGCCCAGACGCCACTCAACTTCATTCTGCAGCTGCACTTGTTTGAATTTCCATGAGGCACAAATACACACAAACACCACACACGTATCCGGTCTGTCGCCAGGCGCCGTCGGAGCAAATAAACGCGCATCCTGTTGGCCACTTGAGATTTTGAATACCCTGTACTCACGGGCAGAAGGTATAGACAACTTTGGTGATATATACTCTTCTTATCATTAGATGTGACGCATCTTACAACGTTAACCTTCTCTGAAAATAAAATAAAATATATTAAGTACTCATTTACATTCTCAATTCTCTTTCTCATTATATATCATGCCCAAGATAAATAAATGCACATTACAGGGTATTCGATAGTCTCAGCTATTAGATACCAACTGCAGCTTGCTTTTAGTAAATGATGCAGAAAATCGCAGCATCGCCGTCGCAGCTGAGGCATTTGATTTTTGTTTGTTATGCGATGTCAGTCGGCCGGTTTAGGTTTAGGCTGCTTCAACTATGCATGAAATGTCCAGAAGCCTATCGGAAGTTGATAGCATTTCGTTGGCTGTTTGCCCTTTGGGTAACTCTAGACGTTGCTTCCTTTGATCTCCAGGCTGTGTGTGTTTCTCTGTGTCGCCTGGCCCGGTGGGCTCTCTTTCTCTTTGTGATAAGACGATAAAATGTTGATAATCCAATTTTCCAAATGCAAATCTCAGCTGGCTCTGTTTTTTTTTTGTTATATTCTTTGTGGACAAAAGAAAGCCGCCATATAGCAAAATGGCGACAAGGCGACTTTTCTCATTAATATTTATGGCGCCTAAAAGGTTCTTCAGGCCTGGCAAAATGTAATTTGCTGGCGTGCGGTGAATGGAGGGGCTTTCTATGAAATTATGAGACCACAGGAAGTGCTTTGAATTTATATCAATAATGCCGTTACTAGCCTGCTGTTTGCTGCTTGTTGCCTGCCTGCCTGCCTACTTGCTCGCCTGGTTATTTATTTATTTAGCCAAGTTAACAAGCCGTCGCCATATATTTTAGTCTTTCAACAAGTTTTTCATGCCTTAGATTTTTGACCTGTGTCCAATATATATGTATATATATATTTATACATATTTTTAGCCATACCCTGAACGCATTTGACACGCAACTTGAACTGAACTGAACTGAACTGGTGCCTTTCATTCCTGGCTTGGGCTTCTCGTGCATTTTGTGGACCGCTTTCAAAATCAACTGCTAACATGGCATAACTTACGGCTAAGCCATGCAAATATAATTTCTTTGGTTCTTTTTTTTCTTGCTCCGTTATGCTTGGCCAACAGGTGGGGGAATGGGGAGTGAGGGGCTTGCCCATTGAAGTTTAATGCAAAAGTTATTGGCACTTTGTCAAAGTAGGCGAAAAATATACAAGTTTCTCAAAACTGTTTACACGGGCAGCTAAATGCGGTTTAATCGGGCCAAAATGGCAGCTAAATGCGGTTTAATCGGGCCAAAATGGGCTTTGTTGAGATACTTTGGGGTGTAATAATAAAGTGAATTATTACTTTGATTGCATGGGAAATGAACTTTAACAGAGATTACATAGTCAACTATATAAGGGCATATATTCTTGTGCCTTGTGTACAACAATTTTATATTTTATAAGAAATTAACGAATTCAATTTTATATTTATTTTTTTTTTAGAAAAGTGCTTAATGAAAATGTATAAAAGATGATGAAATTGGTAAGTGAATACTTCTAATCATATTTATATACATAATATATATATTTCAAAGCATATAAGTGAGCGCAGAATAATAGGAGAATTTCTGTATTATTTATTTCATGGCATAAGCGAGGGAACCGTCGGGAGTCCTTAGCGATTTGCGTGTAAGGAGTGCATTCCGTAATCGCAGTTACCCATTGCTCCATATATGTGTATGCCTTACACAAGTAGCGTACAACAGTTGCGATTGTATATCTGGTCATGTATACACTCTTTTTTGCAGGGCCAGAACGGTAATTGGCCAGTCTAATTTACCCATTTAACTAGATTTGTTGCTCGGGTGGAGTCCAAACATGCAACTGTTAACCATGTTTACTTGGCAACAAATACTTGCACCCAGTTTTCGTGGAAATCACTTTCCCAAATTTTTGTATTCCAAAAACAAAAACAAGAAAAATATGGGCTTAGATTAGAAAACATTTTTCGTTTGACATTAGTGCAAAGTGCAGCTGGGCACGAGGCGTAATTAATTTTGTGTATTTCAACAGCAGCAGTGTTGTGCAACACCAAGAAACAAACTAATCTAAGAAAGCTTGTCAATATTTGTCTGGTTATGTTTTTTGGTTGTTGATTGTGCAAGTTGAAGCAGCAGCGGCAACAGCAGCTGTAGATATACTTATGGCAGTTACTGTATTATTGTCATTTAATTGGGTCTGTCTAGAACAATCCGAGGCAAGATCTTATCTAATCTGTGTGCCACTTAGAGCTACCACAAAAATGAAAGACGCCAGGCATCCGAATATGCCCCTCATATTGTGTGGCATATGCAACCGTATATGCAAATGTTAATTGCATTAATAAATGAACAGTGGGGAAAGTAATGGGTTTGCTGCTAGCTCTCCCTCTCATCTCTTTCCTACTGTTGGTTCTTGTATTTATTTAGCCAGCCAGCCAGCAAGTCAGCCAGCCTCCCCTAACCCTTTGCCCACATTTGAGTCTGTCGCGTCATTCAATTAGAAATGAAAACACAAAAACAAATAGGTCTGTTTGTCCGTCTGTCTGCTCTTCCACACACAAAAGTGTTTTAGTTTTGGCTTTGCTGCCACGTCGTGCATAAAAAGCCACAAAAATAAAAATACAGAACAAAACAAAATATTTAGAAAGTAAAGAAAGAACAACAATAGGACGACATATGTATATGCCAAAGGTAATTGTCAAGTAGAGCAGCACTGAGCACATAGCACAGTGGCAGACACAGACGCCGTGGCACGAACTGTGCAACGCGGCCTACAAGAACCACCAGAAACCACCAAGACCAAAACCAAACAACCAGCCAGCAAAGAACAACAAAACCGAATTCGATTCCGAATCCGAGTCATAGTCATAGTCAGCCTCATAGGTAGAGTCTGATGTAAAGTCTGGGACAGAGTCTGGGGTAGAGTCTGGAGTAGAGTACGGGTAGCCGGCTACTGCGCACACACATTAACCCATTGCAGTCCCCACCTACAAATGACACACAAAAATTGTAACGCAAACAACGAGACAGTAGCTGGAAGAACCTACGAACTTTAGATACTCTTGCAAGACTTGGGATAGGGTTTTATACCTACAAGCAGATCAATTTTGATAGCTACTCTAGATGGACTAAGTCTGGGGCTCTAGGTCTAAGCAAGGTCTAACTAGAAAGGCAATCATAGTCGAATCCTCGATCAATTTTATACAATAAAGATCTTTGATGGTAATATTCAAAGTGAGGCCATTTTCCAATCGTTTTGGATATTATAGCGAGCACGGTAATAAGCTATAAAGCATTTCCGGTATAGTTTCTCAATTGCAGTGTAGAACAAGCAACAGTAGTTGTCACTTGTACGTGTCTCCATGTGTGTGTGTGTGTGTGTGTGTATGCCTATCTATCTGTTTTGTTTGTTGTGTGTTTCTTCTGGTCTGGCATTGCAGCAAAACACTTTTGGTAACATTCTTGTGGTTTTTTGGCCTCCTCAATAGACCCAAAAATATGCGCAACAACGACTCGACTCGACTCAGGTCTGAGGTCTGAGGACCGAGCACTTTTGGCCCCGGGGTCGTTCCGGGGATTGGACATATGCGTGACAATTAATATAAGACTCGTCGTCGTCGTCGTTGTCGTCGTCGTAGTTGTCTCTATGTGAATTGTGGGTGCAGGCGAGGGAGCAGCAGCAGCAGGAGTAGGGCGGCGTAGGAAGGAGGGTTTGGTACACAAAACGGAACTGCAGACATTGTATTAGCTTGGAGCTCGTGTTTGTGTTGTCTTTTCGAGATGGTTGCGAAGGGATGGGGGATTGGGGGAGGTGAAATGTTGTCTTTGGTCGTGTCTTCGGTGGCATATGCGAGCCACAAGCGACAACAGGAGCACATGTGGCGTCTAACTGACAGCAACCAAGTTGCTGCAGCGGCAAAGTGCGGGTGTGTGGAGACTACTCTGACTCTGACTCCGATTCCGACTCTGCCTGTGACTGTGACTCTGGAGCTGCAGCTGGAGTTGGAGCTGGGCAAGGAGCAGCACCTGCCCGGTCTGAAAACCAATTTGCGGGGCATAAAACAAACTGTACAAACGGAAGGACGGCAACCTGTGCCATCTTGCCCGTTATTACGTGGCACGGACGCTTGCCACGCTGCCTCAAACTCGAGACTCGAGACTCGAGTCGCGTGTCGCTTATCAGGCCTGCTTTATCAGGCTCTCCTCAAGCAACAGTCCACGTCGAGTCCAAGCAAAAAACACAAACAGAAAAAAGTACTTCTTTAGCGTTTTGTGGCGTCTTGAGCTATTTGCTACTTGTTTTCATTTTCTCGCTGTTGCACGGAGCCCTTGCCTTGCTGCAATATTATTATTGTTTTTTCGTTTCTTTTCTTTTTCCAGCAAGTTGCATATTTTAAGTCTGCATTGCTGTTGTTTCTATTTTTTCCATAGGTAAGCAATGGTTTTTACTTGTACTGTGCATGTGTGCGGATATTGTGAAAATGCATTTCCACTTAGATCCTAACTGATTGCAAGCCCCAACCCCAACCTACTCTCTGCCCGCTCCCTCCCTATACCTATCAGCCATTTGCAATTGAAATGGGGCGTGGCATTGTGTGGACTTAAAATGCCATTTTAGTTACGAATACAAGAGTATGTGGGAACAGCAAGAGGCCAACGTTTCACTTGAAAGGAATTGTTTGAATGGCTAAATGCCACAATACAAGAATTGTGAAAATGCTGGTGTGGGCTACAATGTTGAGCTTTGACTTGGGTTCAAGATTAGGGTTGGGGTTGGGATTTTTACTTTAACTTGTGTAAAGTTGCTAGCACATATTATGTCAAAAGAGTGTTAGGCATTTCTAGCTGGCGAGCAAAACACACAAAATGCAACAGAAACTGCAATAAAATGCGTAAAATTTATGAATATAAAAAGAAATGTTGCTCGTATGGCATACTTTAATGTGAGCAGAGCAAAGTCGGCAAAGTATTGCTTTGAGGTTTATAGATGGGTTTCCTTTGAGTGGGTGCTCTGAGTCCTCGTCAAGTCGCCTAAGTTTCTGATCAGCTTGAAATACTTTAAAGAGTTTTTATTTCACTTCAGCAATTTTGTAGCTCAGCTGCTCTCCAAGGAGCAACTTAAAGTGTTTATCGTTGCAGAATCAGGCGGAAATAGTTCTCATAGCGGAAACAATTTGTAGATCCTCAAGTGGGACTTAAACACTTGCTTTCGGCATTTGATGTTTGGCAAATGCGTGAAATAGATACTCTTAAATGCAGTTGCAGGACAGCTGCAGGATATTCGAATTGCATTTTTCGGTGGGTGCTGCTCTCCATAAAATAACTCAATTTGTTGCAACAAATTGACAGAAATATGAGCCATAACAAGAGTGAAGAAGCAGAGCAGGCACAGCAACAGTAACAACAAGAATACTATTAAGAGGCAAGAAGGAGGCAAGGAGGAGGCTTTGTCGAGGGCCCTAAAAAGAACTCATTGAAAGTCATAAATTTGTCATCGATTGCATGTGAAATTCGAGTCCACAGACTGCGCCGCACCACTGTCAGCTGCAACATCTCAACTGGGAGAGAGAAAGAGACAGACAGAGAGAGATAGAGGTATTGCCCCCGCAAGGCTCCTTCTGTTGTTAGTTTATGTGTGTATTTGTTGTGTATCTGTTTGTTATCCTTAAGGGTCCAGTTTATTGCTTTATTATGTCGCTTGGGCGTCTTCATTGTGTCAGTGTCTGTCGGTTTTTATTATTCCAGTATTATATTTGTTGTTCTTGTTGTTGTTTTTCTTTTTACGATTTCTACGTAATCTGCGTGATTTCTGCTCCTGCAATTTATGCAGGCAGCCCTAGAACTAAGAAAAAAAGAACCAAAAAAAAACACAAAAAAAAAGATTGAAATTTTTGCAGCGTCTTTAAGCGTTGCTTGCCACAGTTGAAGCTCTTTCCACCTATATTGAATTACATTTTTTGCCAGCCTAAGCATTTAATTCTTTAAACTGCACAAAATGCATTAAAAAAATGAAGAAGGTGCAGTTTTAGCTTAGAGTGCTCAGCTCGTCGATACCCTGTATAAAATAAGAGAGAAATAATTAATGATGAACTAACTTTTATTTGAAAGAATTATGTTAAACTTTTAAAACTTTAAATGATTTATGTTCCAAATATTAAAATGTAGATTGTTTAGTTGCTATTTAAATCATTATTTAAAGTGTGGTGCTTACCTAAGTTGTTAATCTATCTGAAGATAGAGATATCTAAAGTTACTTACTGAAATACACTCTGTGTCTTATAAGCTTCAAAATGCTCTCCTTTAAACGATTACATTCCACTTTATTGTACCCATTTTCTAAGCGCATCTTTTTATGGGGTATACAAATATTGCTCAAGATAAAATAAAACTGGATAAAGTGAGCAGGGGCATCTGCTGCAGGGCGTGGCACGGGGGGTTGAAAGGGTAAGTAGTTGCGCCTTTGGTTTGTTGCTCACTTAACTGGAATAATTGACATGAACGATTCCTTGGGAGCCCAACTCTTTTGTGGTTTCATATTTTACTAGATGCCTCTGCCGACACAGACACACACACACAGAAGTGAGTAAGCCAAGTAGCCCTGTCCTCTCTCTGGCTACTCTACCTTTAGCTGTGGTCTTGGTCCTTGGATTGTCAACGCCTGCTCCTTGCTGCTGCTGCTGCTGCTGCTGGTCCTGCTCCGGCTGCTGCTGCTGCTCCATGCTCGGCTGAGTAGCTTCGCTGAAGCTGCAACAGTTTATATTGCATTATTCTGCTTGAATGGCATTTGCACTTGGAGCAAAATGAAAAGAGAAAAAACTGTGCAAAAATATATATAAAAATGGCAATGATGCCCACAGTAAACAAAGTGAATTTCATTATGCTTTCTTCTTCTTGGCCCGGCAGAGGCTAGAGAATACCATGCCACACCCATTCCCGGATACGCTCAATTTGAATTATGAAAATCACGAGCTGTTGCAAACGGTGGCAGTGAGCAGTGGGCGTGGCGGTGGGCGTAGCCATCATTGCGTTGACTTTTGAATGAATCTCACTCAATTCAATTTGCCATTGAAGCGTAAAATTCTTCTCGCAGCTGTTGTCAGTTGCACGTCGATTTTTTGCTTTTTTCTTGTTTTTTTATTTTCTTGCCTCCTCATATCATTTGTGGCGCATATTTGATGAGGCGCCATCGCATCAGGTGGTGTCCCCAAACATATGCCACTCGCCGCTTGTAATGTGGTGTGGCAATATTAAAATGAAAGCCACACAAGCGGACACAGACCATGACCGAGTCAGAGACAGAGACTCACAGAGAGAGAGAGAGAGAGAGAGAGGCACAGAGAAACAGAGAGTGAGAGAGAGAGAGAGAGAGATGGTGCAAGTTAAGTGAGTGGCGTGTAATTTGCGAAATCTGCAAGTTCACAGGATTTCTTTTCGGCTTGTCGTTGCTCTTGCTGCAGACGCAAAAGCAGAAGCTGTTTTTGTGGTGGGAATATTCCGGGGATATTGAGAATATATGTGAAATTTGCATTATTGCGTGGGATATTTTGATTTTGAATTTGAGTATGCATTGCGATCGCAAAATGTGCTTTCAACTTTAAATGCAGTATTAATATTAAAGCCATGATTAAGAAGCATTGGCTGACAAAGATTTGAAAGATAGCGATTTCAACTTTTAATCTCCATTACTAAACAGTATTTGAAAATCTGATAATTTTTGATAAAGTGATGCCAATGCAAGATTTTGACCAAGTCCTCACATGATTCTTTTGAATAAAATATACGACACTTTCACCTTGTTAATATTATAATAAATTCACGCTAAATGCTCTCGATTATTTTGCGTGCATCGAAAATTGAAACTCGGACGTTTCACGCCCAACATTTCGCCAGTTGATACACCTTTTTAATATACATGGTATAAAAGTGGAAGAGTTTATTTCGCAGATCGATCAGTGACTTTTTCAACTCGCAGTTTCCTTTGATCTCATTTGAAAGATCTGCTTGTTGTGCCCCACACAAACCATGCCACAAGGCACAGAGAAAGAGTCCAGGCTGAGGCTGAGGCCCAGACCCAGGCCCAGGCTCACGTTCAAGTCCAAGTCCAAGTCCCGGTCCCAGTTCGAGTTGAAGTTGGAGTTGGAGTCAGAGGCAACGAAACTAAAGCAAGACAACAGAATTTGTCAAGACTTTGATCATGATTGTGGCCCACAAGACGTCTCGAGGCAGTAGAGGAATACCCCTTGCAATCGTTTTGCTGGCAATGAACAACAATGGTCGGTCTGCCCAAGTCCAAAATTCTCAGACCCTGTTGTTGTCCCGGCCCGTGCGTGCTAATGGCCCACAATGTAACCCACATGCCAGCCACCAACCAAAAAAAAAAAAAAAAAACAAAACAAAATGGAACAAAAAACGATCCAAACAAAAGTGTGGCAACACTTTTGTCACACGTAGGTGTCCGCAAACCAAGTTATACACAATATATAACACAGGCAAACGGTCAGACAACTGCCAGACAGACAGACAGATGGACAGATGGATGGACAGACAACGGAGCTGCTTTCTTTACCCAGAACCCGATGGCATCTCAAAACGCAACGGAATAGTTGGCCTGTGTACAGGCTCCGTCTCCAAGTTGGACTCAGTCTCCGAGTCCCTGTGCCAAGCATAATATCTCTTTTGCTGGCTGCTTATTTTTCACTTTGAGTATGGCAAACAGTTTATGCAAAAACGTAACAAGCCGCAACTAAAGCTAAACAGAAGACAATTGCTATGCTTCCTTTACTTTTTTGAGAGTGGGTATATGGACTTAAGCCTCATTTAAACTAGCCAAATAATGTTTGTGGATCTCATTTGCTTTAGATTGCATCTAATATGTTTCCCCAGTTCTCTCCCATAATTCTATAATTACAAAATATAGATACAGAACCCCAAAAATACCAAAGCCAACATCAATAATGAGTCAAGCACTTTCACATCCAGCTAGGAACAGAGTATCTAGCAGTCGTAAAATTATCCCACTTGGTTTATTCATTGTGATCTAATCGTTTGTCTCTTTTGCGAGCCTGCAGTTGGAAGTTGAATGTTGAATGTTAAATGTTGAATGTTGGTTAGTTTGCAGTCGTCAACGTTGCCCACGCTCATGTATTTTTATTATTATTGGCTCTAAGCATTTACGAGATATTTCAAGCTGCCATTTGCATTTCTTATTACCGCGAATTGTCATTTAGACAACACACACACACACATAACCATCGAAGCCAACGAGTAACTCTGAGCCTCCTTGGCCTCTGTCGATAATGTGTGAAGATCGGGCCACAGCCTCCCACTTTTCGAGGCGTATAAAATGAATTGCTTTGCTGATTGGCGTTAGACCAGGGGGCGATTGACATGGTGGGGGAAGGTGTGGCAACAAATTTGTACGTGATTTGCTGGCTGTCTCTCTGTCTTCTGTCTTCTGGTCTGGCTAGCTGGCGAATTTATGTGGCCCCAGGTTAAAGTCGTGTGCATCAGGCGGTCAGTCTGACCTTGCTTACAGCTTAATAGGAAGTTGATGCGCCCCCCTCAACTACACCCTCTCTTTATCTCACCCTCCACACTTCAACTATTGCCACACTGAACCAAATTTGGTAGCCCTTTTATAATTAATAAGTTACTTGTCATATTACTTGTCATATTAAATCTGAATTAGGCTTGACTTAACACTCCAATTTCTTGCTATACTTTTGTGTCAAGGGTTCTGATTATTCAGAAATGTTATATTAAGAATTCAAAAATATTAATAATTTGCATACTTTATAAGTTAGCTCTCGAATTTTTAGGGTGATGCCATTTTTAAGTGATTTTGTGAATGTTCAGTCGATTTTTTTGCAGTGTACATACATGTCTGGGCAGCTTGGGACAGCCTTTGTTGATACGTCAGACGGGATTAGTCAATGACTTTTGACTAGCGCGCTTCTTTTTAGAAGTTCGCTAAAGCTCAAGCTCGCCGCTTATAATTAACTCGAGTCGAGAGCCGCCCCAGAGTCCCTGGGAATCGGGCAACCTCGCTTGTCACGCGTGCCTCACCGTGTAAGTGAGAGAGAGAGAGAGAGAGAGAGAGGAGTGAGCAAGCGAGAGCAACTCTCAACTCCATTTGGTGGTGGTGATGCTGCTGCTGCTGCTGTGGCTGCTTCGCCTGTCTATGGGCTTTGATAAACGAGCACATCAGAAATGTGACTTGTCATAAATTTGCCTGCGTGGCCATTACTCATGTGTCATGTGGAGCGACGGAGCGACGGGTCGAATGCAGCCGCTTGCAGCAGCCGTAGCAGCAGAAGCGTCCTGTTTAAATACCTGCCCCACAAATGCCCCACATGCCACATGCGCCATGCCCCCAGTAGTTGCCCATATGCCGGGATACCTGTGCCATCGCTGCTTCGACAATATGCCAAGCATATGAAGTAATCGCCGTTATCAACATTTGTGACATGATCAGCCAGTGCTCCACATACGCCAGACCAGATCAGACCAGACCAGAACAGACCAGCTAACCAGGTATTCAGCTCTGTTACACTCATGTAGAACATTTATTGTTGTTGTTCTTGTTGTCTATAGACTTGTTGTGGCTTATTATAGGCCCTCATCGATCTGAGTCGCTTCTTGGCATCTCTTCCGTCCATTAACTTGTTGTCCGGGACTGAGAAAAAAGCCAAATAACTATGGAGAATGATGCGAGTATCTTGTCAGGTTTAAGTGTTTTATGATTTTCTGCGATATTTGCCGCATGTCCACTTTATATATATACATATATAGATATAACAAAGCAATGGATGTGTATATAATTTATAGTTAATTTGTCTTGTTCAACATATTCTGATAATTTGGAAAGATCAAAAGTTAATTGAGTTCTGCGCAGAGCGAACTGTTTTCATCGGTACATCGGAAACAGTTACACTCAAATCAATCTCTTTATTTGAAGGAATACTCGGATTCCTTTAAGCCTTTAAGCTTGCACTGTCTGTCAGCGCTGACCAACTGTTGCAACAGTTGGGGGCAGGCATTGCTCATTAAGTCCCAAAGCGATCTGGTTCTGTGGCACACACTGCCCCAAAATGAAGTCATTAAACAATCGGATGCAACAACAGAGAGTCGCTGTTGTTGTTGCTGTTGCTGTTGGTGCAGTGCCACCTGTACAAATTTCTCAATAAATTGTTTCACACTTAATTTTTCACGAAAACAATGCAAAGCCCGAGCAGAGAAGAAAAATGAAGCACTGACAACTCGTGCTGAGATGTACCAAAGAAGAGAGCAACTCCAGCGACACCAGCGAAACTTTTCGTTCCCTCCCCTTCCCTCCAACGGCTGCTCCTCCTCCTCCTCCTCCGCGACCTCTTGTTGCGCCCACATGCGGTGCGCTGCATAATAAACATAAGAGGCAACACAATTTTTCCACACCTCACGTTAGGTAGGCGGCTGGCAGAGCTGTGGCAGCAACCTGCAGCGCATACATTAAAAAATGTATTAATTGGTTTTTAAAAGCACTCACACCCGTCGCGCCATTCATAATTCTACTCTCTGCCTACCTCTCTCTCTCTCACTGTCTCTCTGTATCTCACTCGCTCTCGCTCTACAAACTAATAGTAGTTCCTGCCATCCAATTCAGCTCCAACTTCAATTTCCGCCCAATTTCATGCACTTTTATGCGGCTTTTGTGTGAATTACGCAGCAAAAAATAAAACCGGAGCGGAAAAAGACCACAAGCGGACAGAAATACAGAAAATTTCTGCTGGGAAATACGCTTAATAAATGATCATGTTACTTTTTTCTAATTTGACTGTGCTTATGTTGGAGCAGCAATAGAAAGGCAAAAAAAAACTAACTTTCAAATCTGCCAATTTGCCTCACATTTGAAATTCACATTTCTACAATTTTCAGTTGTGGGAATCACACCTGCTTTTGTATAAATATAGTAAAGTACATCAGCTATAATGAGAATACATTATTTTTTAGATTCTAAGCAAATAAATATGTATTTAAAACCGAAAAAGATAATTATAAAAACTGACTATGTCTAAAAAATAATTGCAGATGCTTTAAAGGCAGATAATTATTCAAAAAATCAAAGAAAATCATTGACACTAGTCCAAAACATATTTCAATTGATTTCAATTGCATAATTGACAGATTGAGTTTGATTTGAGTAATTTCCATTAGAGTCGCAACACTTTGCTGTGTCAATTGCAATGCCATTTTTCTTTTCTATTATTATTATTTTTTTGTTTGGCTCTTTCACTTTTGTGGTCTCATATTTCTAGCCTCTCGCCTCTGGTTATAGTTCGGTCAAATGGTTCAGCATTGGCAAGAAATTTAATTAATGATTCTGCATTGTTGTTTCGCTCGATTGCCACCACTGCTCAAAATTCCATTGTGGCCACACAATAGCTTCAAATAAAAAATAGAAGTTGTATTTCTCTTCTTTTACACATATATATATAGTTTCTTATTCGTTTGTAATTGTTTGTAGTTGTTGTCTGGCTGTCGCTGGTCAATGCAGGCAAGTCAAAATTCGTAACGCCATCATCATTAGTGGGGGACCACGCACAGACTTGAATCTCGGATCGTTGCTGCTGCTGTTGTTGCTGTTGTTGGTGCTTCGATTGCTTCCAGTCTCCCCATCAGTCGTCTATCGAAATTAATTTGACTATTCTCTCGCTCAGCTCGCTTGTGGTGCCTAATAAGCCATAGGCAATTAAGCAAAACACTTACTCATGCCGCCTTGAACGCAGACTTTGGGCATTTTGGAATTGGACACGCGAATCTTTGGGACCACAGAGAGCCACAGAAAAACTACTTCATCAGCCTCAGTGGCGCAGCGGGCGATCGACAAAAAAAAATAACAAAAAGCAGAAACAAAAACAAAAATATCCGAATAAAATCCAAAATCAAAGCAAAGCCACTATACTATATCATGCCTTACTATACTTGTAAGTATATGGATATAAAAGCAATTCATTATGCCTTATGAATATACATATAGTTATGAGAGTGGGCTTTGATGTGTGCCTAAAGATGGGGTATACACAATTGAATTACATTTCTCATGCGATACAAATCTAAACTCTGATTATTATTCATATATTTGCTTTTATTATATTAACAACGATTATAGTAATAAATGTCACATACACTTTTCATTCCATCCATTCACAGTTTTTTACAGGATATTCGCTAGCTCATCAGTCGCTGCCTGCCTTTGTCATTTATATTCAAACATTGTAAGCGTTGTTGTTTACGCGCTGTTTTCGTAGCACATTTGGAACATTTATTGGATTTGTTTGGCATTGCTGCGGGTTCAGCTGTTGAGGTAGCGCCCGGAGCTGAGAAATGTGTGCCAAAGATTCAATCAGTTAATGCTAATTAATTGTTCTAATAACGCGCCACGCATAGCCCGCCATCAAGCCAGCCTATTAATCACTTTGCAACCTTTCCAAATGTTGCAACTATCTGGAAGCTCAGCGTTCGGTCGAACATTGAACCTGGTCGCAGGAAGTCTTGTTTAAACTTTAAGCCATCTCTTCTAGGTGTTAACTAGAAGCAATACCCGAGCTAGCCTTATTTACGACTTCCACACACATTCGCACACCTTCGAAACCAGTAAGAGAAGTTGAACCCCTGCCAACTGCCCCTCCTCGTCCCGTCTGAGGCGTAATTGCGCATGCGCTGGCAGCCGAGAAACATTTTTAAAATATTCGACTTTGCATCATTTTTCAATGGGGGGCTGCAAACTGCAAACAGCAACTGCAACTGCAACTCCAACTCCAGCATACTACAATTAACCGTGTAGAGCAACAACTATCTTGTTACCTGACGCGTTTTTATGATTTCTGCATAAAATTAAAACGTTGTGCGCGAACACAGCACCCATCTTTATTCCATATTGGAGTCTTCCCTGGACTCTTCCATAACTCTAACTGCGTCGCACTGCAGCCGCAACAGGTTGATATAGAAACTAGAACTAGTTTCTTCATGACTTCTTCTGCTGCTGCTGTTTTGCAGTCTTCTCACTGATCTGCTGCTTTAATAATTTAAACTTTGCTTTAATTATAGTTTTGCGCTTAATAAATTTCACAGCCTGCCTGGAAAGAAGGAAAATAGAAAAAAAAGAAGTACTCACACAATACTCTCTTTCTCCCCATCTGGTTGACTCTGCGGCAATTGTTCAGTTTTGAACGCATAGGAATTACAAACTGCGTGAAAATTACTTTAAAATTTACAACTTGAAGTTCCTTGGCTTAACATCTTGAGCGATGCTTAAGCTTGATGTAATAGTTAATAATTTACATAGCTAATTGCATTTTCGACTCGAGCAAAAAGGCGCTTAAGAAGTAGATTGCCTGAAGCCTATATAGAACTAATTATAGAGTGTTTAAATGAAATCTAAATATTTATTATATTTATGAAAATTGCTTAACTGTTTAAGAGTGTTTTAGGTGTTGGACTTCAACTTTTATGATTCTGTCTAAATTAGATTTTTACAATGGGAAAACATTTATCTGTTAAGACCGCTTTGCAGCTGTTTCAGATACTATTAAATATTGACAGCGTTTACAAAGCCTAACCTTTTTTTTAAGTTGCTCTGCATTAATGAGGAATTGAAATTGATTTCAAGTTAACCAGGATTTGCAGGTGTTCAGTAATGGAATTCCCTTTATTATGTCTGTCTGAGAAAAATTAAAATGCCATCCAATTGATCTGCATAAATTAATCAGTATGCTTTATTTTTCACTTGTCGCTTTTTTATTTATTTTTATTTATATATTTTATTGAAATACATTACATATGTTGGTTGCATTTATTTGTGTGGCTCTTTTTTAAGCTCTTGTTTAATTGTTTTTTTTTTTTTTTGTCTTTTATTATTCATTGCACATTTTATGCTTCATTCACTTTTCCAATTAATTAATAATAACCATGCTAATAAGTATTATGCAACGTTTTCACAACAACAAACCCGACTACAAAGTACTACAAAATTAAACTGAACAATTTAATTTAATTTAATTTAATTTAATGGCGTGTCAAAGGTATTTCTTTCAATATGTTAAGAGATATTTTCTGTTGCATTTTTTTATATTGTATTTTAGTTTTTGCATATTATTTTTGTATTTACTCTGTCGAATTATTTTAAAGAGTTAATTTATTTAAAACCATGGAATTTGTGAAACTCTAATAAACACTGAACGAAATAGGCATTGGCAAAATATCGTGACGAGTCGAATAATGTTTTTTAATAATAAAAAATGCCTAAAATATATTTTACTCATTCAAAATGTTCGGCAACTCTATGGATACGATTTCATACCTTTCAAATGCTACAAATTCTTTTCACATGTTGGCCGGCAGCGCTTCTGTTTGTGTTCAGGTCAAAGTGCATTAGCCTTAGATCGGCTGACTGCGAAATGGTTTGTACAACATGTTTAGCTGCTTGTTTTTATGGCCAGAGCTAGTTGTAACACTCAAACGCCAGACATGGCAAATAAAAAGCATTTAAATAGAGCATAAACTACAAGAACAACTGAAGCAATGCCTAGATCCAGATCTAAACGTAGAATCATGGACGTGACCAACTTGCTGCACGTTCTGCAGTTCAAAAAACCAACAAAAACTATAACAAAACATGAGAGAAAAATGCTTTAAAAACAACAACAAAAAAAAAAAAGAAGAGAAATGGGAAATGCTGGAAAACAACAATAATAAAAGCAAAATCGACACACTACACGAAAATTCTCATTCGAGTGCGAAACGACGGCGTCTTTAGAACTAAGCGCCGTGCTGCTAACCCTAACGGAAGTCGAGCCTGAAAACTGCCCCCGTCTCTCTCTCTCTGTCTCTCTCTCACTCTGCCGCTTCCTGGCCTGCTTGCACTCACTAATTAACAGCTGACACAATGCACATGTGGTGCACATTGTATTCGATTCAGTTGCACTGCCACGCCCCCAATTACAATTGAGCAACTTTTACGCACATTTGTCAAGAGGAGCACATCATCATCATGCTGCATGCAGATTGTTGGCTGAAGGCTGTCTAATTGCAGTTATGCTAACGAGCAAGGCTGCCCCTCAAGGGAGTTGAAAGAATGCATAGCCCTGGGTCAGCAGTTGGGGTTGCTCTTATTGTGGGTGGGATGGGGTGGGGGTTGTGTGGCCTGTTGTTGCACTCACAATGCTCTGCTGCATTCTCAAGTGCCTTACGCATGTACTAAATAATTCCAGGAAAAACAACTGATTATTTTGCGTTGATGAATATTAAATACTCTTATTGATAAGTGGCGAATTAACAACTTAATTAAAAGTCGCTCCTGTAGTGCATTATGATGTAAAAAGTTGTTGTCATTTACAAACATAATATATATATATATATATTTCTATTGAGGTGATGGAATATTCCTAGCCGAACTTATCATTTGGCTGCTTATTGGAATAGTGATTTGATTTAGTAAACTCTCCAAGTATTTGCATGTCCTAGTTATAAATTATATATAGGCACCGATTAATACTCTATATCTATATAATGAGTGAGACATGCTGATTGCAAAACTCTCAAAAATATCTTTGCAAGAGTATGCACAATTTTTATTTTCTTAATTATTGCATTGATTTACATTGCAGCTAAAGGGTGCGAAGGGCCACTCGAGTGTCCCATTGGGCACTCCTCCCTCTGCCACTGCCACTGCCACTGCCACTGCCACTGCATCTGTCCAACTGCAGTTTGTCGCCAGTGCTGCAGTGGCAAGAGCTGTGTGTGTGTGTGTGTGTGTGTATGTGAAGTGCACTTCGAACCCTGTTCGCGTTGACATTTCGCCAGTTTTGGGGCAATCGACAAATTGTGTGTGTTTGTTGTTGTGGCGTGTGCGTGCACGAGTTGTAGTTTGTGGTGGGCCGTTGCCACTCCAACTCGACAGTGGCTCAGAGCCACTTCATAGGCTACGCATTGACAATGCCATAAGTAGAAGCGGCAGCACAATCAGAAGCAGCAAACGCTGCCAGCTGGGCACGTTTGGTGGTTGAGTGGCTCGAAAAAGCGAACCAAAATGTGGTGCTTCTCCTCCTGGTTCGACCCTTTCGCTCGGCACTTTGCCGCAATATTTATGATTAAAGGCGAACGTTTGACTAAATTCCAAAGATTAACACATTTTCAGCGATGACACGCAATCGCTTTGGCCACTTGGCAACCCCGGCCAGGGAGCACCCTTAATGCGACCAGAACACGTCAACAAAATCGATAAATCACACAAAAGCCTTGGCTAAAGTCGGAACGTTGATTACTCTCTTGCTTTTTGGTTAATGTGATACTTGGAATGGATTAAGTCAAGCAAATTGTATTATACTAAAAGGATATAAGATGATGTCCAAGAACAATTCAAAATTAAAAATACTTCTTGTTATCTGCAAAATATAGGGATTTGTATTTCAAATTATTATTATTATTGACTATTCACTAATTATTTTCATTCACATAATGTTGCATGGTTTACTATAAAGCTCATATGACCTGCCGAATTCCCGGTTAAAAATCCTTACTGATTATAATCGCTGTTGCTTTTAGGAAGGCAATTAAAAAATAGCATTGAAAGTTGCATGTTTGAATTGCTGGTTGGATTTTCTAATATGAAAACTATGGAAAGCATTGAAATACACGAGGCATGAGTCTGGTTCAAAGAACCCTCCTCTTAACTTTGACACACTGGCCTGGCCGCCTGTGGTTGTTATTCCTGTTGTTGTTTCCTGGATTTATTTGAGAGCTGGTCAAAATACCCAACATAATTCACAACATGCCAAACGACAAGCAACAACATGTTGCATTGTTAGCAGCTCATTGTGCCAATTGTTGTTGCTACCGTTCTGATTGCTGTTGCTGTTGTTAGTGCTGTTGCCATGGTATTTATGCAAATATTACTATGGGCCACAAAGTGCATACAATGCCATTGAGAGAGTTTTATTTAAGCTCCGTCGGCGCCACAAAATCAACAAATATGCTGTCTACTTTTTGTTGGAATTTTATTTCAACATGTAACGAGACAAAAATGTGTCTAGAAACAACGACAATTATCAGATGTTTTAATATGAACTTCAGACTGCTCTGCGAGCCCCCAAAGCATTTGTCAACTAGTTGGATTTTGTGAATGGGATTTATTTAGTATGCAAAAAAGTTTTCCACATTTGACATATGTAGAATAAACAAACAATATGCACAGTAAATAAAATTACAAACAGCAATTGAGTTGCAACTGTGAAACTATATAAAAAAGTGCATATGTATTTGTTTTAATAACTATACCAAATATATTGCAGAGATTTTATTTTATTTACCTTTTTGCTTGTTTACCAATGCTACAAATAATAATTAAGACTTTTAAGTGATTTATTTTTATTTTGAAATCACAAGTCTAAAATGGGTTTATTTATCATCATCAACTGTGAAATGAACAAGATAAATAAACCTTATGAAGAATAATGTAATACTTCATTAGAGAGAGAGAGAGAGAGCAAACAGATGGTTAAATACATATTTCCCATTTAGTATGAAGCAAATAGCAAACGAAATGATGCCAATTATATATAAATTGATGCTCTTGGCATATAAACATATGTAATTCAGAAGGAAATTGTTATGCAAAAATCAAATTATACACTTATGTAGATCATATGAGTGTGTGTGTGTGTGGGCATGATTATTCAGTTTATTTCATTTGCTTCATTTCCCTGCAGCAGATAAATGCCACGTTTGCTGGCTGTCTTCGCTTTCGTTTTGCTACAAAATACATAACCACACCCCCCGCCTCCGCCCCAAACAATGGTTTTCGCTTGCATAAAAGTGCTGCAGCGCCGAAAGCCTGACGGAAGTGCAACAATTCGGCTAGCAAACAACGACAACAATCAAACAACGACAACAACCGGCAACAACCGGCAACAGCCGACAACCGACAGCCGACAGCCGACAACAATGCTAAAGCCTTTGACGCATGCGCCAAATGGCCAATTTTGGCCATTCGTATTATTTTGAGTGTCTGTTTTGGGGGCTTGGGTCTGGGCCTGATTATCGGCATTACAGTTTCGAATGTGTTGTCTACCTGAAAATTGTAAAGTGAAAAAATCAATCACTTTCACTAATTTTAAAACGATTTTCCACCAGCGAGAAAATTGGGTCTGCCCCCTTCGAGTCTCGTTATCAAGTGTTGAAACGAATGCCGAAATAGAAAAAAATGGTACAAAATCCAAATCAACTCCCTCTTAATGCGAAGGCATTTATTAACGGCATACAAATTAAGAAGAGGTTTGTTTTTCGTTTGATTTTTAATTAAGACAAATTTAATTTAAATGAATTAAGGCAAAATAGTATATTATTATCAAAAGCCAAAGTGCAAATTGATTAATTACCGGCCTTTGGCTTTGTGGTGAGACATTTTTAATTTGATAGTGTATAATTTGTTGTTGTTTTTTAGCACGATAAATCTTTTTTACTGCAACTAAATCTAACGGTGGTTTTTCTTTTAGGTTTTGAATTTGGCGCTCTATCATTTTGGCCAAATCGGTAAACGGAAGCTGCGCGCATGCGTCATGCAGCCTCATTCCGTCCCTCTCTAGGTCAAATGCTCTCCTCTCTCTCTCTTTCTTCAACTGCTTCTTTGTATTGTTGTTTGCTTTTTTTGTTGCTGTTGTTGTTTTTATTTTTCGGTCAGCTTGGTGCGTGCTGGGCCAAAATGGCTGGCAACGGTTTCGTGTCTGGCTGGGATTTCAGTCTCTGAAAATTTCTTATTTATTCTCATGTTAATTTTCCACTGCGGCGGCCCCAAACACTTGCGTGACTTGATCGTTTTGGCCAGATATTATTTTGTTACATTAAAAAATAATTACCGCGTTTGCCTTTGCGTTTTTTCTCGTTCATCTAGCTCTCTTTCTCTTTCTCTCTCTCTCTCCCTCTCTCTCTCTTTCTCTGTCTCTTTCCCTTCACTGTTTGTGTCTTGTGGCCAAACTTCGTCTGTTTTTTCTGTTGATTTGTAAATAGCTTTGTGAAAATTAGTTCATTTTTTCGTGCTTAAGCATTTGAAAATTGCTGTTGTTTCAATTTTGGTATGTGCAAAGTAAAGTGGTAATTGCTTTTTGCCACTCACTGTGGTTTTTTTTCATTTTTTTCTGGGTTGTTTTTTTTTCATTATGGTCAATAAGCTCTTCAATTTAATGCGCTGTTGGGAAATCAATTACAACTTTGTGTTTGTGTGTTGCATATTGATTATTTAAAATTTGTTTAAGCTTAGACTTGAGTTAATTTATACAAATTTAATTATGATAGATACATTTATCGTAATTACTCGAATATAACTATTTTCTTTAATAGGTTAAGCGCTTCTCCATCGCGTAATTCACTAATTTAAATATTCAATCAAGTTCAAAAGTGAATCTAGAAATGTATCTTGTGCATTCGTTGCATGCTGAAGAGCATTAAAATTGCCAGTAACTTGATTTTCAATTAATTTGTACTTCGATTAATTGCGATTCTTTGATTTCTTGTTCGCTTGCGGTTGTTGGATGTTGAGAAACTTTTGTGTGTGGCTTCTGTCTGTGGTTGGCTGCATACTTCAGGCACTCAGCTCAGCGTATAAGCCAATAAAAAGTTCTTGGCACGATTTCTTAATTAAAACTTGGCATCGCCCTATGAAATGGAAAGTGCTTTTCCCACCTTTTTCTCCCACTTTTTACGCATTTTGTTGGGCTTCTCCTACATCTGCTGTCATCTGTCGTCTGGAGTCTAGACTTTCTACCCCAACTCTTTCGCCCAACAAACGTTGTTTAGTGTAGACGGGGGAAAACTTCATAATATTTATTTTAACAACCGGACATGCTGCAAACTTTTTACTGTTACGTGCGAAAGTGAAACGCTTAAAAAGGCATCGAATGTCTTTATTATGTCGGCAGAAGCCAATCAGCTCTCGACGCCAAACTGCAATATCGAAACTGAGCAGACGGTTAGACGTGGAGTGCTCGTGGAGTGCTCGTGGAGTGTGTGTGTGGGAGGTGGGAGGTGGGAGTGGTGCAGCGGGCTTGGTTGCTGATAGTATTCGAGTGGAGTTTGCAGCAACGACGCTTGTCATCAAATTTTATTGTTATTTAAATAACGAAACGGGGGCCGGGCTGCTGACTTCGACAGCATAAGAAAATGTCATGCAAAGTGTAGCGCAACGATGGAAGTCGCGTAAATACCCTAGTAGAAAGGTGCCCACTAGGGGGTAGTTTGATTGCAACACAGGTTGAGGTGAGAGGAACTAGATGCGAATCATAATAATGATAGAAAGTATGAAGAAAGAAGTTCATTAGATATATTAATTGAATGCTCTAAATGAAATAAGACTAGACTTTTATACTCTTCGATAAGTAACAATTGAATGCTGGTCAATATATACTATATATATACATATGTATTCTAGATTTAACCTGTTATGCCAGCGAATCTTGAAGGTAGACCAGCAGATCCTCCTCAACAATGCCTAAAATTCCATAGACCATAAATATACACAGCTCAAATTTGAGCTGCCTGCTGCCAGGGTATGCTTAAAGTGGATCAATCTGCCACAAATTTTGAACTTTTGTTTGTCTGTTTCCTTGCTGCAGCATTGTTGTTGCCAACATGCAGTGCATGCCTTGCCCGTATAAAGCCTGGCAAATACCAGCTAACAGGCAGCAGACAAGGACAAGGAGAAGGAGAAGGGGAAGGAGATGGAGACGCAGACCAAAGCCACTGCCACTTTGTATACAGAGCCCCGTTTCAGTTACCCCCCGCCACACGCCTTATATATACGGCGTGTATATATATTTATTGCGACTCGTTTCAGTCAATGGTGACACTTGCTGCATTTTAAATGGGCGCGCGCCTCAACATTGCTGTTGTCACTGTGCACAAAGAGTGCCGAGGGGGTGTTAGGGGTGTTGGTTAAGGCCAAAAGAGGGAAGAATGCAGAATGCAAAAGGTGCTTGGCAACACATTCCGCTAACTGCACAAGTTGCCGTTGCCGTTGCCTTTGCCGTGCTGCTTCTTCTGTGCTTTTGCACCCAACACGTTTTGTGGCCATCATTTTGTGCACTTTTCTCCATTAAAATCATCAAAATGTATAGCGGCTCTGTTTATGTTTATGATAAATTTGTCTCGCCACTTGCATGGTTTGCCTCTTCGCATTTTTCTGCTGCTGCTGCTGCTCCGCCTCCTGTTGCAAGCAGGTGTTGCAAGCAAATAATGTGCAGCAGTTTGCAAGTAAGCTTCGATTAGACAGCAACCTAACATTGTAAAATGTATTATATTACATTGTTTGTACCACATTTATGTATGCAGATACAATTCCCAACAAGCATGTCGTATTAATTAAATTAAATTAATTTAATTCGAACCCAGAAAATGTCTTTAGTAACGGGTCAAATTTTTCGACAGCCACAACTTGGTCAGCAGTTGTTAGATCTTTTTAGTCATGCTTTGACCTCTAGTTTAAATCTGCATTTAAAGTTGGAAAAGCAATTCTGAATTCATATTTATGTTAAATTTCTATACCCAGAAAATGACTTTCTGTACGGGTCAAATCTTTGATCAACCACAACTTGCTCGAAAGTGAATTGTTTTTAAAAAACCATGTCTTTTTAATCATGGCTTGACCTCCAAAATAATACTACATTTAAAGTTGGAAACGCAATTCTGCCTCCAAATTCATTCCCAAAAAATACAAATGGGAAGAGGTCAAATCATTTCACAGCCACAACTTCAACAAAAGTTGTCAGATAATCATGGTGTGACCTCTTTTTGAATACCACATTTAATATTAAAGTATGATTTTCACTCACTTTTCGGTCTCTTCAAGTAGAACGATGTCAAATTGAAGCTGTCATTTAAGATATAAAAAATTAATATTTGAACACTTTGTATATGGATATTGTTGCAATTCATTACATATTTAAGTATCTGGCATCAGCTTCCTCACTTACACTCAGTTCTTACTCGAACATTAGCTAATTGTGTTGTCTTTATAAATCCATCAGCGAGTCGCTAAAATGCAGTTCTTGGGAGGCCTTCGACATGTTCTTTTGCACTTTTTCTACTCAAAGTGTTTGCTGGCACTTAAAAAAGAGTTTTTTTTCATCTTTTTTTTTTGTTCACTTAGGCGTTAGAAGTTGGGTCATTTCAAATTGACTAAAGTAAATCCCTGGCATGCATTTCAGAGAACTTTACGAGCTGCAGAGTCGTCTTTTTTCGGGGCTAGTTTTGCAAGCCAACAATAAACTCAAATGTCGAATAGTGTTCTTGACTCGTTTTTTGTTTTTTTTTTGTTGGTTTTTTGGTCAATGTGTGAACGAAATGCACAGCATCGTTGGAGGATGCAAACAAGTCTGGTTTTTTCTTTTTTTTCTATCTCTCTCTCTCTCTCTCTCTCTCTCTCTCTCTCTCTCTCTCTCTCTCTCTCTCTCTCTATTTCTGTTGTGTGTTTCTCTCCTCTTCTAGTCGATGCTGTCACTGCAGTTGCCGACGCTTTGTTTGAAATGTTGCTGACAAACCACTTGAAGTGTTGTTGTTGATGTGCGAGTGTGTTGTGTGTTGGTTGTGCGTGTGTGTGTGTGTGTGTGCTGACGTACATATTTCATAAGAAAAGCAAGTGACAAGTTTCGCTGGTGCCCCTCGCCCCCCTTTCAGCTTTATACAGTTGCCGAAATTATGCCGCCTAGAAAGAAAAGAGAAGAAGAAAAGGTTAAAGTGTAAGTGGGGAAAACAAATTGTTGCTGCTGGCCCGACCCGAACCAGTTGGCCCAGACTGTGTGGCTGGCCGGTTAGCCCTGGTGTTTTGGGTTCGTCTAGCTGTCTGACAGCCTGTTCTCCTCCTTCTCTTCCTCCTCTGCCTCCTCCTCCTCGGCAAGTGTCGAAAACTGGCCTACTCGCCACGACGGCGCGGCGGCCTTCGACAACAGAGAACTTTGCGTGCTTGGAGAAAAGTCTCTTCTTCTTGCTCTTCTGCTGGTTGTTGTACTTTTCTTTTATTTGAAACAATTTCCACGAAAAATGATTTCGAGTGCTTGACAGCTGTGCGTTTGTTCGGCCTCTGTCGCTTTTAATATACCATTTCGGTTCAAGTTTTTTCTTTTTCTTCGCTTCTCTCGTTTTTTTCCGCCACTTCAATAGTAACAATTTGTTGGAAAATTCTTAAGAAAATATGCACATTTCGTGCCGCATTTGCTTGTGCGGCTTCTTCATCATCATCAGCAGCAGTATCTTCTTCGTATCTTGCTTTCCATCGAAAGTGTGGCCACAAGATACAAAATCAAAATCAAAATCGAAATCAAACTCGAAATCTCAATCTCTGCTACGCACTCCACTTTCTAATCAATTATTTTGCACTTATGTATATGCAAATTGTGTGAGCAAACAAATAAATCAATTGAATAGGAGACCTCCCAGCCACCTCCACAAGTCCCGTGGCGCCCCGGGACACACGCATATATTGGCCACAATGAACCAATTTGGAGGCAACACCTTTCGCCTGTGAAATTGCGTTGTCAGCATTGGCGCCGCCGGTGTGAAGCCAGTGAAGTGATTTTTTTCTTTTCATTTCTTCTTTTTCCTTTTTTTTTTTTGAGGGGTTTCTGCCTAGTTAACAGCTTTTTTGCCTTTTTTTCTCTTCTTCTTGGCTCACTCGATTTGGCGCTGACAAAAAGCACGCGCAATGTGCTTGAAAAGCGCAAAATTTCGTGAATATCGAATTTCAAAAGTGGGCAAATCAGCCAACGGAAGTGGCCAACATCGACTGTCAAATGCGCTGCGAGCGATCCCCAAATGACCAGCTTTGATTAATAACTCACGTCATAGTTCAAATGATTAACAGTTGCTTGAACAACACAGCTTATGACACTCAAAATATGTTGTTAATCAATCAATTTATTCAACTATCTATGATGGAGGACATCTTCCCCAGTTAGTACTTAAATATTCACTGAACTTCTTAATAACAGTTTTAATTCAGTTGATATTAATATTATTTTTATTTAATATTTTATTTTATTCAGTTCTTTTTTATATTTTTATACAACAATTATATAAAATGTATTTCTTTTTATTGATCCACAAATCATGTTATTGAATTTGATGTATATAATTAATCTTAGGGACTATTGCAGCGCATATTAATACTTATTAGATATAAATATATAATTGATATAATTAAATAGTTTTGTTGCCCATATCTATATGTATTCCATTGGAGCATATCTAATTAGTTAGTCGCATTTTGGCATCTGCATTAGCCATGGCTAATATGCATACCTAATATGCATACAATATTGTATTATACAGAAACCTAGCAAACACCAAACAAAATAAGTGCAAAATCATTCAATTTCAATTAAATGACAAATATACATAAATGTTTTGACGCCAAATCAACAATTCGAAAATTTCATTTCGTGCTCTTTTGCTACGGTTTCATATTCCCATTTAAACTGCCTGCAAGCCAAATCTAAATTTCGTAGCTTTTGATATTTCGCATGCTCAACAATTGTAGCAACAAAAAAAAATAAGGCAACAATAACAACAACAACAACACAAACAACTTGAAAATCTGTAATCAAATTCGCGTTTCATTCATTGAAGATTGTTTTGCTCTCGTCTGAGTTTTCTTCTTTTTTTGCCGAGGCTGCGGTTTGTGTTTTTGTAACAAGAGGCACAACTCATGTCGAACAATTTGAATAAGTACATATAATGATTTTATTTGTTGTTATTTTATGATATTTTTCTGTTGTTTTTGTTGCTGTTTGTTGTTTTTTTTTTGTTGCGCGCTCTTGACATCCAGACAAACACGTCTGTGGCCAACAATTTGATCTCTTGCGTTTTGGCACGAACTGTAATTGAAAATATTTCATATCCAAAAACAAAAATTGAAAAACAAAAAACAAAAAACAAAAAACCGGCAAACCGACAAACAAACAGCGCGCTTGACACTTGAAACAGTTGGTTCGTGGCTTTGGGCTTTGGATACTCAATTTTTTTTGTAGTTTCGAATAGGTGGCACGGGGAATGGGGGTTTTTCACGGATCTCGCCGTGGCCGCTTTCTTGTCCGGTTATGTTACGTTACGTGAAATTTCAAATGTCATAATTTTGACAGTTTGATAGTCATACACAGACACATAGTTTTTTCTGTGTGGTGGGAAGCTGCAAGGCATTCGAGCCGTTTTATCGTGAAGTGTATTGCCCAACGCTGTTACCAAAAAGTAGCCGACAGCTAACAAAGTGACAACTTTGGCATATTAAGAGTACGCGCCACTCGCACAGCTGTTATAAAATGAAAAATGAGGTAACTACACTTCAAAATATATAAATCATCATCTCTCAACTCGTTTGATAACTCTTTGTATTTGGGCGAAACTGAGATTCTAATCCCTTAAGTTGTGTTAACCCTTACGCATTTCTTAATTAGTCGCTTCTCTGCGTGTCAGACCACACATGGAGTTGGGCTTTGTTTGCTGCTGTAAAGTTGCACAACATGTACAAAATTCAGCTCATGTTTTACAACTGAAAGCGGCTGTAATCAGTTTTTAGCTATTTTCTTGGAAGCTGGCCCCAAACACAGGCTGCCAAATTGGACAGTCTCTGGCTCAACAAATATGGTTTGTGGGTCTACGATACGATTATTTCTTAGCCGCTTAGCGCTTTGTGTTATATATCAAGTAACAAACAAAAACCAAAAACAAAACAATACAAAACAAAAAACACACGACAAGTCTTTTTACAGAACTTGCTATCCAACTGGTTGGTTGGCTGGTTGGTTGGGAGGAACACAGAAAAAAAAACAAAATAAGGGCCTCTGTGGCGGCAAAGTTTTGGGCCTCGTCAGCTTTGACATTGACGAAGTGGTTCTTCGAATGAAATTGTCATAATTTTTTCGGGCTTTCTACATGTCTTTTGATGCACACAAAGCGTTAATGTTGCCCACTTTGTCATACTTTGCGCTCGCCTCAACAATTGAACAATTGATAAAAGCCACGAAAAAGACAGCAAATACCGATTAACGGTGCATTCTCGTTGAGCTATTGCTGTTGCCAGCCAGCCTGCCTGCCTGCCTGCCCCATACATCTGGGCATCTAAACAATCTTTTGCCCCACACCCCCCACGTATGACTCAGTCTCGTTGGTTGCAATTGCAGTCGAGTTGCAGCACTCATAAGTATTGGGCGTGGCTTAACCCGTTTGTCTGCTCATTTTCTAAAGTGGCTTTCTTAGTCTCCAATTTGCAGCATATGTTTTAGTATTCCATAATTTGCATATGCTGTTAACGTTTTGTTCACGACCAAATTGGTGTGAAATACGTTTGTAACTCTTGTTTTGACTTCTCGAACTGCTCCGTTTGAAATTTCACTGCTTTGAGTGCTATAATCCATTCGTTCCGCTAATTTCGAGTGTGCATAATGGCAACAATGTTCTTCCAATTAGTTTGAGGCGTTCTCGTACCAATTAGTCAGACTTTAAAAATAATTGTTTTTGAAATCGAAACTAAGGCAGTAAATAAACAATTGAACTCACAGATTAAGACTAAGTATTTCGAGAAAAACTTGTCAATATGACTTTCTTAAATGAATAAAATATTCTAGTGAATTAAAGGTATCCCTAAGAAATATGATAATATGCTTGGCTTATTCATATAACGATCATGGCTAAGTCAATTCCACTGTTCAGGAATATATACACCTTATGGGATCAGACATGTTTCCTTCTGCCAGTAAAAGGCAACTTGCCATTTTTACTGGCTTCAGTGTGTAGTGAGATTCCAATAACGGAAAGCAAAGCCAACAAAAAATCTGACAAAACGTTTCATAAATAAAAGCTATGTTTTATTGTCTATTAAATATTTAAGCCCATTCTTGTGCTAAGTTTTATGTTCAGCTCACTTATTTTCATTAGCTTTTCAAAATGTTCATTATGATTGCTTTTCTCGGGCCTGCAAACGATTTAAAACTGAAAAAAAAAGAAACGTTTAATTTTTTTTATGCATTTCATGTGGCTGGCATTAGCCAAGTTTTGAGTTTTTGACTTAAGCCCATGCAGCACGTCACACATAAATTCCGAAATATATTTGAGCTGCGAAGCGAGGCAGCGGCCCACAACTATCTATAAATTAGTCCATAAATATGGCAACCGTCTAAGACTAAGCTGTGCAGCGGGCGCATTACAGCTCCAGGGCCAAACAAAGGCGCAGTGAACGATTCGATTCCATAAGCAATTATTATATCGATTTATGGCTGTGCTCAAGCAAAGTTTGTCTTGGCCGAGATTATGTCAGAGCTGGCAACAACTTTGGACGGGGGGCGCCCATTTGTGCCAAGGCGGTAATGGGCTCAAGTTTCTAACTTTGCGCATTAAAAAAGGCGCATTAAATTTAAATCTCAAGTTAATAAATACAAATTCCAGCAAAAAAAAAAAGAGTGGAAAAAACTAATAATAAAAGTACATTTCCGCCTGGTTAAAGGCAAATCGGCTACTGAGCAACAGGTAAACGGAGGCAGTCTAGAAAAAAGTGGTGTAAACTAAATACAGGTAAGACCCAGCCCAGGTAATATACCGGCTAGTACTGTATCTGTATCTGTGTGTGTGTGTGTGTATGTGTGAGCGGGTTATAAAAACTGTCATGATTTACAGTTCGCACTTTTTACGATGCCGCTAAGGCGGCATCGGTTCTTCTATCGGCGAGGAAAGACGAGAATTATATGGAATTTAAGTAAGCGAGAAATATTTAAACATCGTTTTTATTTGTCGGACTTTTGCTTTATTCTCAATTCCCTATTTTTATGTACATCTGTGTATGTGTGTGGATTTTATGAGGCAGCATGCAAAAGGCATTTAAAAGGCGGCCTATTCGAATTTTGTGGTAGCATCAAAACTAGCTGCTGCTTTTTGTTGTGTTTTATGTGTGTTTGTAATTAAAATTATTTATTGGCATTAAAATAATGTATTTAAGCTCGATTTTTGCGGCCGCTCACTCACGTATGCCACATAAAAAGTGGGAGCCAGCAAACCTGAGCAGCAACCAACAGCCAACAGCAACATAAAAGATACAAACAGATGATGAAGAAGAAACAGATACAATTTCCCAGCACAGCACAGACGTCATGTAACGTTTTCACTTAAAATTCACACTTGATACACGAAACGAACGCGAACATTTATCATTTCGCTTAGATCTCTTTGCCGTCTGTCTCTTTCTGGCCATCTGTATCTGTCCCACTCTATCTGTCTCTCTTGAGCCTTTTAGAGCATTACGAGGCCTAAAAGTGTCGCCCGTTGTTTGTTTGTTTGTTGTTGCTGTTGTTGTTGCCTCGTTTTTCGCATCTTTTGATTTATTCTCAAGTGCTTTGCTGTTGTCGTCTTTGTCGCCGTCGTCTTTTTATTTCTTTGGCAACCTAAATATTGAGATAGTCATCTCTGCGGTCGGTCAGTGTCAACTAAAGCGGTTCACTTTAGTTGAGTCTATTCCCTTGGCCCCGGACTCTCTCTCTCTCTCTCTCTAACTGCTGCAACCTCAACTACAACTACAACGCTTCATTAGAAGCGTCGTAAAAAACTCGTAGCCGAGTTCCAAGTTTAACCAAACCTGAGAAAGAGAAAAAGAAAAAGAACTCACAGTTCTAAGCTTATAATTGTGACTATGAGTTGTGCTTAGGCTTGAAAATTGCATTGAGCACTTGAAGACTTGCAGCTAAAGTTTATACGAATACGTGCCTGGCATATAAATCTTACAGTTAATAGGTACTAGCTTTTGGTTAGATGAGTGAGTAAAACACAATAATAAACAAGTGGAAAAGCTGCTTGAAGACCTATAATTTTGGCAGCATATTCTAAATGAGAAGCCCAGCGAAAAACGTAAAAAGAGTATTTAAGTATCCTAAAATGAAAGCTTTAATTATGAAACCATATAAAAGAGTCTTGAAATGGAGACTACCTAAATGAATTTCGAAGAAAAACACATCAATTTCCGCGAAGTAATAAATCCTTTTATAGAGGTCAATGGAATAAATATATAAATATTTTCTATTTATAAACTATTTCTATATAATTACTTTTGTCTATCATTTTGTAAAGCTTTTTATTTATTATGATTATTGTATATTTTTGTGTAAATCACACTTGGCTTAAGCTCCAACTTGATTTTCAGCCCAAGTTTTGTCTAACTTAATAGCTGTAAAATATTCAAACAAATTCAAAGTCATTTTTCATTTGAAACACACAATTTGTTTGTTTGTTTGTTTTGCCATTCACCTGATTTGCAAAAGCCACATTAATTTTGGTTCGCTCTGATTTCATATGTATGCTGTACAAACTTGGAGCACAATATTAATTACAGTGCATTAGCAGCATCACTCAATTTTAAACATATGCAACAGCAGCAGCAGCAGCAGCAGACTCCGCAGCGACGTCGAGCAAAAGAAGAAACAAAAAGTGGAAACTATCTGTAAACTCATACATCAATGCCGCTAAATCCACTTGTCAGGGCAACAAACGTGAGAATCGTTCAACAAAAAATAAAAAAAAACCGGAGAAACATATGCACAACAACAAAACAAAAGCAAAGCCAAACGCAAACAGATCGAGCAACGAGAAAATATTGTCAGGGCAACACTTTAACCCCGTTTGCTGTTGCTGTTGCTCTTGCTGCTGCAACGTGGAGTCCCTGTCCCTATCCCTGTCCCTTTCCCTGTCTCAGTCCCGGGCGCCTGCCCCACCTTGTTGCAACTGTAGTGTGTAGTGTGTAGTGTGTTGACTGCCTTAGCTTTGGACACTATTAAAGATTTGTTGCTGCCACAGCGGCAACACCTGCACCATTTGAGGGCAAAGCAGTGAAAGACTTTTTTCTCTCGTATTTTTTGTATGCTAAATACCGGCACAGTTTATTGATGACGACAACAGCATCGAAAACAATGTGATATATCACACACACACACACACATACACACACACACACACATGTGAACCGACAACAACAACAAATGAGTGACAAAACATCACATGGAATTTTAATCCCAAAATGATTGATAATCATTTGCAGGCCGAGAAGAAAAAGCTTTATCACGTTCCGTTTGCTAGGTGTAAAGTCTATGCGGTATTATCAGCAACGTTCCATGTCATCTTCTTCTTCTTCTTGCTCTGTATCAGCATCATCATCATCATCATCATCAGCTGCTGCTGCTGCGAGTGGAACTGGGTTGGGTTGGGGGCCTCGACTTTAGAGACATCGCCCGAGCATTGTGCGCTGCTAATGTTTGCACTTAATTCAACAGACAATAGACAGGAAAGCTGCTGCTGCTGCTGCTGCTGCTGCTGCGACTTTTTCTTCTACTGCTGCTGCCGCTGGCTGCATTTTCTTTTAGCTTTTACCTCGCGTGCTATGCGGCGAGAGGGAGCGAGAGGGAGAGAGAGGGAGAGGCAGTTAGATAGATAGAGTGAGGGAGGCAGGGCGAAAGACGTTCGCCAGTCAAGGCGAAAAATCTAAATTATGTCGTTGCCGCCATGGAAAAATGCAGCGTTTTGTTAGCTTAAAGAGCAAGCGATGCGCTTTTCTCTATACACTGCGAGAAATGAGTAGAGCCCTTATTCATTCATTTACTATTATCATTATAAACGCTGAGCCCATAAAAATGAGTAGAATAGTTGCGTGGAACATGCATCTATGACTACATAATGTATATATATTCTTCATCGGGATCAACAAACAAGTCGATATAGGCATGCTTGTCTGTATGAGCAGGAGGATCTTGGAGGACCTTAAAAGATCTAGAGAATATAAATCAGTTACAGTTACAACTGATTGTAGTCTGGCAATTGTCTGGCAGTGCAGCAGTGTATATATATGTTCGTGCACACCCACCCACAGTCAGACATTAGCCATATCATGTTGCACATTTGACTGCCAACAAATTGTAGCCCCCAAGCCTCCCTCGACGCATTCACAGCCCTCGTACGTGGTTCGTTGTTCATTTCACTTGTATCTCATTCAACATTAAGTTAAGCGCTTTTGCATTTAAAATTTTCCATTTGCATAGCCTGCAGCAGCAACATCATTATTTTTATCCATTTAGCTCTTTGTTTGTGTTGGTGACACCTTTTCTAACACACACACACACACGCACAACTATTTAACCTGTGTGTGCTCACCTGTGCTGCATTTGTCGCCGGTGTGTGTGTGTGAGTCTTGATGATGAGTTGAAAATTGAACAAAAGCTGATTTAAGTCATAATTTATCATGATGTTGGGCTGTTGGGATTAGTTGCGCTCAATTTAACAACTGTTTATTTTTAACACGTCCGCATTGCGTATTCGCCGCATGTGACGGTGCCTAACACAGTGCAACTAATGTTTTAATTTATTGACTATCAAATGGCATTCGAGGCTTTTGTGCTTTTGTGCCTTTTGGGCTGCCTACTTATCTACTTGCCTACTGCATTGATTTGTGCCACATTCAACACAACAAAAATAATAAAATAAAATGCAACAAAAGCAATTCCCCCTCCACCTCCTCCTTTGACGGTGTCTTGGCCCGTTGCAGTCACGCCCACCAACCAAACTCGTTCTTTCAGTTTTTTTTACGGCCTGCAAGCGCGAACTTTATGGCTACACCCCAGCCAAAATAAGAAATATATATATATATATATCTATATATATGAACATCTGACGAGGATCGCGCGAGGCAAAAGTTCTAGCGGTAAATAAAGAATTGGCGACGACGAAGCCTCGCCCACCCAGCGGCTGGCCAGGAAGAGGACCACCAAAATGATAAGTTGCCGTTTTCAGTTTCCTTCTTTTTCTTTCTTTTTTCTTTTTTGCTTATGGGTGCAGTGTTGGATTAAGAAATTACAAGAAACGCGCCCCACGCATCACACTTACAAGAAAAAAAGAAGAATATTAATTTGCTGCATACACAAAATTAAATTCAATTTTCAGTTGCAATGCCCCCTTGCCGTGGCACCCCCTTTAAAACGAAAGTTGACCCACTGCCTGCAGAGGCACGAGCAAGGAATAAAGGGTCTGTCGCCTAAATCGCCTCGGGCTTGAATTAAGACATAATAAAGCTGTCCCAGTCCAAGCGTATCCACAACGATTTCTACCTCTCTCTCTTTCCCTGCCTGCCTCTCTTTCTCTATCCATCTCTCAGTCATCCGTCAAACGATTTTGGGGCATCAGTTTTTCGGGGCGTCAGCTTTTGAGGCCATCTTCTTGATGGTCGAACCAACACCTTTTGAGCCAGGCTGACGAGCTACGTAAAATGGCAGGAGTTACTTTAAGATACATTTAATACCCTTGAAGAAAAGTTGTTTAAGTTTGTCATGAATAATGTGATTAATTTCTTAATGCAATGAGTAAAAACATATATTGATATCAGTTGAATCGTATCAATTTATTCTCCAGCTGCATTACAAAAAATAGGTGTGGTCTCTAAAATCTATCAAATGGCAAGAGTATCTCATTCTCTATATTTGGCAGATTACTTTTCTTTTGGCTTTTGGGGGTCACTTACAGTAGTGTTTGTGTGTGTGGCATATTCCTGCAGTTTATTCTGTACTCGCGGCTCATTGTCTTGGCTCTGCTCTGCTCTGCTCTGCTCTGTGTGTGTGTGGAGCGTGTGTTGCTTGACAAACGAGTGTCATTTATCAAAATGTGACACTATTTGCGCCAAGTCATGTGTTAACTGCACTTTATTTTATTGTTATATGTTGGCCGTGCCCCAAGGAATAACACGCCGCCACACAAAAGCCATCCAGACTGTAGATTGGAGCTGCTCCTTTAGCTGCAAGTCAACTCAGCTCAACTCGATACTGCTAAACTGAACTGAGCTGAGCTGAGCTGAGCTGTCTGCCATTGGTTTTTAAAGTGCTCTCATAAAATATATATCATAATTGAGGGTTATGCTTTTCTTTTCTTTTCTTTTCTTTTCTTTTTGTAATTTGGTACCAAAACTTTTGAGCTGCCAAAGTTTAGCAGAGCAGTTGACCGGCACACTAAGGCATGGCATGCCTCAAGATTGAGATATGGTTAGTGTGTGTGTGTGCCACAAGTTTTATGTTCTTTTATTTTACAGATTGCCCCGGGCCGCTCTCTTGAAGAATTGCTCGTTATTAACATGTGAATATATTTAGGGTTTATTTTATGGCCATGAAGTGCTCAGCTAAATGCAGAATATTTCAAATTTGATATGTCAACCTTTTTAACAAGATATTTAAATGAAAATTCGATAATTTTGATAGATGTTTGATGTATTTTAATAAGTTTTTCTTGAGATAAGGATTTTTTTAGTTTCTTCTGTTTATTTTTCAAATTCATATTCAAATTGAGTTGGTTCAATGTTTAATCAAAAGAATAAATTGCAAGACAAGAGATTAAAACCAATACTTTCAGTGAGTAAGCTCTCGAGACAATACTATATCTGTTTAGCATCTTACAAAAACGGGAACCATAAGCGGCAATCACGACTTTAAAATAAAGGTATTTTTCAGTTATTTTTCGCTTTATTTTCTTTTTTTTTTTGTGTTTTTGGGGCAGTGACTGCATTTAGTGGCAATAATATAAATATTATGATTATGTTTGCCCAAAACTGGGCGCAGGTTTATATTTTGCGTGTTCCGATGCAGCTAAATGTTGTTGTTGTTGTGTGTATTGGTTTTTTTTTTGTGGTTACCAAAGCGCCGAAACTTGAATATCGACAAGTAATTTCTTGCACGACATTAATTTCTTTTAAATTACGCATAATTGAAGTACGGGCCACTCCAACTTGATCGATGATCGAGACTCAAATGCTGCACTCGAACCTGCTCCTTTGGCACTTTGATCGAAACGTGTTTCGGCTGGGAGAAATTACTTTAAATAAAAATCTCAACATCAAAAAATATACGCAAGATTGTTGCGGTGCCATAATTATTTAATTTCTTTACTTTGGCGTTGGTGTTTGGTGTTGGTGCTGTGATTTGATAGCTTTTCCCCATATGCGGTCAAGTTCTGCTCTTCCTTTCTCTATCACTCTTTCCCTCTCTATCTATCTCTCTATCTATCTCTCTCTCTGGTCAGCAACGGCATTGACATTCGAATTAGACACCTGACAATAGTCTCGAATTGTCCGGGGAACTGTTAAACCCTTCCTGCCGTTCTCTACCCCCAAACAGTTCACCTCAATTCAATCGCCTTGAGTTTAATATTATTATTATTACTATTTTTTGTTACTATATTTTTTGTGCATTATTTGAAATTTGATTTTATTTATTGACGTTCGTGGGCATTTAAGCTGATCGCAAACTCTTTATTTTTTTTACACTTGCAGAAGGTATTTCGATTTTGTTTCCAAACATGTAATGAATCTCTGAGCCTATAAATCTTATATAAGTGTCCTACATAAGTTGCAATAGAAGGATTAGGAAAAACTCTTTCAAAAATATTATAAAATTACATTGTACCAACAAAATTAAATAATATCTGGAAAGTGTGTACAATGTGCGACTCAGAAAATATACATTTTATTCGTTTTTTTCGTATTTTTTTCCCGTCTTTTTTACTTGGGCGTTTGTAATTTCATATCATAGTTGTTGTTATTGTTGTTGGGTATTTAGTTTTATTTTTGGTTGTGCTTTTGTTAGCACGCTAAGCGGATTTTTTCTTACATCAGTTTAGTGTCACATTAGTGCTGTTGTGAAGTGCGACTCCGGGCACTTAACCGATCCATGACACACTACTTTATATACATATATGTATATAATGTATGGCATTCTGTTTATGGGGGCGACAAATCAAATCAGATCAGATCAGATCAATCACTTTGTAGCTGCCACAATTCATGGCACTTGTGATTACGCATCATATTTGTATGTAGATATATCTTTTGAGTTGGAACCAAACAGTCAACAAGCATGCATGCATTTAATAATAATATATAACTTCATCTCTGATCGGGTTCTGATCAGCATGCCGACTGCCTGCAGCGTTGAATGCACGTCCGCAGCCACATAAAATGTTTCAGCAGAAAAGCAACTTATGATTTTTATTATATTTATTCTTTTTTTCAAAATTGAATCGCCCAGTTTTTGAAGTCACAGCGCTCTTTTTTTATGGCATTGCGATTTTATCAGCCGTTTTGTATTTCTCTTTTATTTTTGCTCGTTTCATTGCATGAATCATAAAGCCATAAAGAAGTATTCATTCAGTCATTCAGTCATTCAGTCAGTTCTTTATTGTGGATGTTTTTTTGTCATTTCGTGATGTGCATCGAATCGAATTGTGAACGCTTCTGCCGGCCTGTCGGACAACAATCATAACTGTGTCAAATCTCTGCCAATTTCCATGTAAAAGGTATTTTCAATCTTGGTATTTCAAAACTTGAAATTCGCTGTAGGCTAATTGCCTGGAAAGGTGCTCGAATTTCGACCTCTAGATCAATGATTGTAGATCGAATCGCTTGTGAAAAGGCGTATTATAAGCTGAACACGCTTCGGGGCATAAGTTTGAGTGATGCGAATAAATGAATTGAAGACCAGAGTTGCTTAATTCTGAATGGAATGAGAAGAGGTATTTATAGTTTTTTATTTACTTATGATATGTGAAAAATGTGTACTGTACTGTTAAATCTCTAAGCATATAAATATCTTTCTTTATGTTTTTGTGAAATACGCATTTCGTTGGCCGAGAACACACAAACCGTAAATGTTGTGATAAGTTTAAGTTTAGTTAGCTGCGGATATGGCCACAAAGGCAAAGTATGCCAGGCAGCAACAGATGAACAAAAACAAAAATGATTTATCATAATGGTAGTCGGCTGCCTGAGGCTTCCAGCAGCGTTGCCTTAAACGGGGCGATAACAGCGACAACAACAACAACAATAACAATATAGCGACGACGCGACGCGACATCCTCTGCGACTGGACCGAAATGTCAACTCTTCATATAAAAATTAACAAAATATAAATTTAAAAAAAAGAAGAGAAATATGCGTTTTCGGGATACGTTTCGGTTTTCGGTGCTCTCAGGTTTGTTTTTCTTTTTTTCTGCTTTTAGTGCGCTGGCAATTTATGTGGCTTGGGTCCCTTTTTGGTATCGAGTTACGCCTGCGCGACAATGTTGCGTTGAGTTTCTGGATGCCAGGCACCAAAAACCAAAAAAAAAAACAAAATTATGAATTGCCCTGGCCCCTTTCAAAAACAAAAAAAAAGCTTATCGAACGGATGCATCGCTGCGTTTAAATTCTTCTTCAGCTTCATTCTTACTTATTATCTATGGCAGAGCATTTTTATCTAATGGCTGCAGCTTCTTCCCATTGATTACACACACGCGGACAGGCAGACAGACGGACAGACAGACAGACTGCCGCACAGCAGGCATTTGGATTTGTAGCTGAGAATGTCAAAGTCGTGGCTCCGATTTCAATGCTGACTTATGACATGCTCGTGTTCGCATCAGCTTCGTTGCATTCTGTTCAGCTTTGCTCAGCTCTGCTCTGATAGCTTCATAAGCCATCAGCGATAAGACTAAATTCAAGCGCTAATTGCCGGCAACAACAACAACAACAACCAGAAACCTTTTGAGGCGCCAGGCGTCGTTTGGGTGTCTTGGGTGGAGGAGCGAGGGGGGCTCTGACAGTTTTCCAGGTGGCGAGCGGACGCGTTTGTGCTATCAGCTGCTTGTTATCGCCAGACAAATGCATTTTGCAAATTATTAACATACTCTCGTCTGTCTATATATGTATATGTATGAATGTGCGGCAATGTGGCATGCCACAAAACAAGGCAGCCGGCTGTTGTTGCTGCTGCTGCTGCTGCTGCTGCTGCTGCTGCTGCTGCAGATATATTTGTATCTGACGCCAGTGGGCTGCTGTTGTTTGCATCTGTGTGCGTGTCCGTGTGTGTGGTTGTATATATGGCTATGTTTGTGGCAACGGCAGCAGCTAATTGATGTCAGTGCACAAAACTTGATTTATTTCTATTAATAAAAGCCCCCCAAAATGCAATCATTTTGCATGCACACACACATATATGTATATATATAAATACATATATATATATATATATATTGATACACATGTTCGATTAAGCCCCGTGAGAAATCGGCTGTAACCAAAATATTTGCAAAGCAACAACCATCTGTAAATCATAATTTAATTTGATTTATACGTCATCAATTCCTTTGTGTGCTGCTTAAATATATTAAATATAAGCTAAGCATTTTGTAACTGTTTAAATCATTCAAATTATCGCAATTGTTAACAATTATTTCAAACGTTTGGCAATTTATACATTCTCATTAAGCAATCTATGTTACATATTTCAATTTCTAGTTCCAGGCAAGGCCAATTAAATACAAAATGAATCTGAATATTTGACTCTCTTTAATGTTAACTAATTTAGAGCCCACAACTTGAAAAGAATATTTATACAAAGAACACCAACTAACTTATGCTTTTACTTGTAAGTTTATTGAGCCACACAATTTTCTAGCGGGCTGGCTTGGGTCTGGTCAATAAATCGCTTGCTTGGCCACAATTACATACACGAGGGGCAGCCAGAAACGGCCAAAAATGCAGCAACTGCCATATTTGCTGCACAGTTTTTGTTGCTGTTGTTGTTGGTTGCGATAGAAATCGCGTAAAAATTTAGTTGCATAAATTGTAACACCGATTTTAATCGACGCCATGTCGCTGGCTTAGACAACTCATTGAGCTGCTGAGCTCGGATTTTTCATATGATTTTCTTTTTTATTATTTACCTCCCCCCCTCAGCGCATTTTCTTCAGCGAAATCAACGTCGACATGGACATCGACATCGATCGACACTTTACGTGGCAGCCTTATTCGCTTGTAATTACGGCCAGGGGCAGTTCCGGTGTGTTTGTTGTTGTTGTTGTTTCGGTTTGTTGTTCGGTTTGTTGTTCGGTTGTTGTTTCGGTTGTTGTTTGCTTCTGCTGCTGCTGCTGCTGGTGCTGCTGCTGCCAATGCACTCTATAATTTTGTTAGGCTCGTAAATTATTGATATGTCAAATCAAATTCTGATCATGTTTCTCTGCCTGACACACTACAGATTTACGACTTGTAATTTGTGTTGGCTGCAAACGAGAATTGCTTCCAACCAAAAAATTGACTACCCAACCAAAAATGTTATATTGCCAAAAATATGGCAATTTAATGTGTCTGCAGATCTGATTGGTGTGAAGTATTCTAAATGATAGTCTTTATATATAAATATTATATTTGGACTCTTATTTTTTAAAAGTATTGTCTGCAAAACTTATCAAACTCAACTCAATACATCAAATCTAAATTATATATATTTTATAGTTAAAGTAGAATTATATTTTCCACAAATATTTCAGTTATGTTGTCCGCTTGCAAAACTTATCAAATCCATCTCGAATTTGCAAATATTTAAGAGTCGAAAACTATTTTGAGACAGCGGGCGCCCATGTTAAACACTTTGGTTTACAAGCCGACGGATTCCCCCCATCCCAGACAATCCCTAAGTTGTGAGTTGAGTTCCTGGCTGCATTTTGGCAAGTTACCTCATGTTTGAGTCTTGCTTGCTTTGCTTTTTATTTGGCCAGTGTTTTGACATAACTGGAGCGGTTCGTTAGCCGGTGCTCATATGTGGTCAATAGCTGGAGCTGGCAACCTGATTGGGATTGGGAGACGGCTGCGGGTTTGGCGGAGAATCGCAAATGTCTGCGTTGTCTAACAAAATGCTCAAATGCTTGTCTTAGCCATTTGCATTTCGATCTTTTGGTAAATGGCCAACAAGCAGCCAGCAACTAAACAACAACAGCTTTAAACTTTAAAGAAAACCAATGGTAATAAAAGTTTTGTATAGAAAATTACAAGCAGAGCGCGAGTGTGGAGACCCCAGTCTGGATCCTGGGGTTTAGTTTCAGTTTGGTTTGGCTTGGTTTGCTTTGGGATTTTTTGGGTGTTGGGTTCGCGGCTGGGCCTTTCGGGCTGTTGCTCTGCCAGCAGTTGTTGTTGTTGGTTGCAGTTGCCCGTTGTACGCCGTTTTGTTGCACATATTCGACTTTCACTTTTCGTAATGGCCAAATGACCATTTGGGCATTTTGCCTGACTGCGCTTTAAATTTATGTTGATTGCTCGAGTTTGTTTTGGCTAAATGTTGTTCAATTGTTTTCCGCTCAAATGACATGCATTTGACAAATGATTAGGCCCAGTTTGTGGTGGGCGGACAACTGCAACCTCGACCTATTGTACAGAAAATCATTGTGTATTGGAGAAAACAAATAATATGTAAACATTTTAAACATTTCCATTTTATATTGTGCTCTTAGAAATGTCGCAAACAGTCGATATTCGAGCTTCGTTTTAAAATATCAAAATTTTGTTATGCTTATTTAATTGAGATCTGGAACGAGAGAATGAACAAATCTTTTAAAAATCGGATATCAATAAAGCTTGATTCAGAGGGACTATAAGATCTGCTAGTACGCTTCTTAGAGCGCTGTCCTTATTCCAACAAATATGAGTCATATCTCTGACGAGGAATCTTGGTCTTCTCTCTAACCCTATAAAAACACTATTTATCTGTGTACTTCGCAACATTTCGGCGCAAAGCATGAAAAACTACAAACCGCCAAAAAAAAAAAGAAGGATAAAAACAAAGCAAATTCTCGGACAATGTCAATACCGAATAAATACTAATAAAGTTTGGGTCAAGAGAGTCCCGCTTGGAGTGTACTACATAAATTTCAATATTTACGACCGGCAGCGCAGAAAGGCGAAATGCTACCGAAAGGGCACAGAATCAAAGAGCTACCATCTCTTGTACGGATTTGGTTTTTTCCTGCTTACTTTTCGGGTAGGCGTATGACAAGCGGCGGCCGCTAAGGGCGTAACCCAAATAGAGGCGTGCGGCATGCAGCATGCGGCATGCGACATGCGCCGTTTACTCTTCTAGATTTCGCCGGCAAATATACGACTTTCATTTCTATGTAACTAACGGCCGTAGAGGGACATGGATAGGGACAGCAACTCGCGCCTCAAAATGTGGCATATGGTTCTATGGGAACTGGACTCGCTGATTCCGTTGCTGTTGCCGTTGCTGTTGCTATTAGTCTCTGTGCACGTCATAAATTGCCGCAACATAAATTAAACGTAGTTTTGACATTGCTGCTACTGCTACCTGGTCCCAAAAAAAGAAACACCTGATACAAAAATAGTCGTTTTTCGCACGCTAATCTCTGTAAACAAATCACTAGAGTCATCGCCGTGATTGTGGGCGTTGCACGTTGTTGTGGGCGTGTCTGTGACATGTCCTTGGGGACATGTTGTTGCTTTAATTGCTGCCAGACATCGAGCAATTTATGAGCATCAATAAAGTGTCAACTTTTGTTGTGACTGCAAAAAAGGAGGAGCGCATAAAACTACCGGCTTCTGGGCCGTAAATCATCCGCGTGACTTTCCAGGAAACTAGTCGGAAACCAAAGCAGTTACCAGCTAGGTTCGCTCTGCTGCAACCTGGTTCTGTCTACTCTCGTACTCATACTGGATCAGGCACTGCAGATGCTTAACTTGCCTCAGACATGCAAGCTCCTCTGCCTGGCCAGCCAGCCAGCCAGCCTGTGGGTTTTGTTTGTTTGTTTATTTGTTTATTTTGTTTTCATTGGTATTTGCATTTCAATTGAAGCAAGTAATTAATGTATCGCATATCTGTAGAATTTTAATTGCCAAGTCAATGCACTCGCAGATGCATCACTCATTTCAATAGCACTGCACAGCAAAATGAGGGAAAGCCACTAAATGAATAATCTGAATAAGTGCATAAATTTGTAATGCCACCCAATATGCATTTAATGAAGTCAAATTATAGTTAAAAGCCTCAATGAAGAAAGGGTCTTAACTGACATTAAGACTTTAGATTACAAGTTAGCTTGATTTAAAATAAATTAAAATAAATAATTATCTTTTTTTAATACAGTAACTTAATGTTATGCTGAATATGCTTTTAATGAGCTATTTCTATAAAATAAAATAAATAAATGTCCCTTCTTCTGTGCAGCCTGTATTGTTTGATTCAAGTACTTTAGCCATATTTTGATATATTTCGAGTAGGGTTACTTTGGGTCAAACACAACTGTCCACATAATAACATTGGAACTTGTTTCATGGTGTAAGAGGCGCGCGTGTGGCCCCGTCACGTAAAGTTAAGCCTTAAAATGGCAGCTGGCTGGCAGGCGGCCAAACAGTCAGTCAGTCAAGCAGTCGAAGGCAACAGCAACAACAATTAAATTCTGAAAGGGTTCTCGTATTCGTATATACTCAATATAACATTTTTTTCGTGGTAATCTAACAAAACCACAAGCAGCGGGACAGCAGCAGCAGCAGCAACAACAGCAGACCAAAATCCTCATCATGAAATGCTGCCAACGAGCGTTGCGAATGTTCAATGCTTATTCTATGCCATATTTCTACAGATCGGCAAAGGGAAGCGAAGCGAAGTAAAATGAGAAGACCACAATAACATATACAACACAACTGGCAAATAAAGAATAACAAATGCTAGAAGTGGCTGCTGCTGCACGTGATGATTGCATCATTGTGCCAGCTTAGTACGTGCCCCACAACGCTCTCTTGTCACATAAAAAATGACACAAAATTCTCGACATTTGCTGCATTATAAACTTTTGCATGTTGTCGACAGATGTTTATTAGGCAAAAAAAAAAGACAAACAAACAAAAACCACAATCAGAAAAACCTTGTGGTCGGTTGAGTCGAGCACAATCCAACAATTTGACACTTACGCTCTGGGATTGAGACACGATATAATCCAAAACCAAATGCTAAAATTTAAGAGTGTGGTTTCTCCAGATGGGGGAATGATATTAGATATAGTTTCTTAAATAATAAGTATACTTGCCTTGAGAACGGCTTAAAATAGTCTATATTTTGAAAACGAAAAGTTAAACTCAACATATTTGTACCGACTTTAAAAGGCAGCAAGATAATCAAAATAATACTTGCAATATTATTTGTAGATAAAGTTATTAGAGTTAATATTAATAAATAAATACAGTATTGAAATAATTAATCAGAATAGTATATAGAATTTCATAAGTATTCACAATTCTAGTGAGCCCAATATTTATGCTTTTTCTCTGTTCTTCTTTTGAATACTTTCTGTGTGTTGCTCTGAGTGTATTCATTGAGCGCTGTAAAACGCTGGCGGCACCTTGATATTCATTCATTCTTCAATGGAGCAGCCGCACGTCGCCTCGCTGTCTAGTCCCAGCTTGGTTTGGGTTTCATGACTCAGATGGGAGACCAGGCTTGTGAATGCTTCTCTTGACTACCTAATGAGCGTTCTCTTTTAAATATGGCCCAATGCTGACCGATATCCGCCTTATTGTTATGCAAAATCCGCCATAATTTTGTATAATAACAAAAAAAAAGTAATGTAATATTAAAAACGCATCATAAAAACGAAGACCAAACCGAACCGATGCCTCTGGGCCATAAACTGGGCAACTTTCATCTCGCCTTGGGTTCTGGGGCACAATGGCTGGCTGGGCTTTATATACGACTTGGCTCGGTCGGCACCAAGTGCAATCTTGTTGTGCACAACAAAAGGAAGAAGCTGAAGTTTCGTTTTTCTTCTTATTCTTGCCTCATAATTTATGGCAAATGCGCGCATTAAACTTCATTAGATCGAAATTTAAGGCCAAAGCGTTACGTTGATGCGCCCATTAAAATGGGAACACAAAAGTCAAAGATGCGGCATCGTTTGGGGGCTGCTCTTCGGATGCCCATTAAAGGCGATTGAGTGGGGTATGATAGCAGGGCGCAAAGTATATATGACAGTCAGCTGCCTCGGAGACTTTTGTTAAATAGGTATTTGGCATATTCAAGTCTTTGCTGCATCTTCAAAATACTGTTGACATATATTCAAATTCTTTGAAGTCTTAATTTTATCAGTATCGTATTTAATAATAAAAGTATCTCAGTTCTAAGGAGTATCTCCTAGTCTAGCACTTTCCAGTCGATGACTTTTACTTGTTTTTTGTTTGCAATTAGTTCGGTAGAAGTTCAACGACAGCAGCCGCATACAAAAAAAAAGAAGAAAATAATAATAAAACTGAAAACTGGACTACAAAATTCATTGAAGATGGAGTTGGAGCTGAAGCCGCAGCGGCCAATACGAGGAATTATCACATAAATTTATTTTTAAAGAAAATGCCGAAAGAAATGCACCACCAACTGCGTCATTGTTGGCGGTTGCATTTGTCAAATGCGGCAGCAGCAGCCGTCAAGCAACTTGCACACAGCGTGTGTGTGTGTTTGCTCCACTCGCCTCCCCTCTCCTCCCCTGTCTTTCATTCCCCCTCTCTCACTTTTAAATATTTTTGGTAGTTTATGTGTGCAACACCCACCCAAAGAGAGTTGCTGAGAGTTGTGCTGCTGTTCCCCTTCCTTTTTCCCAGCCATGTGTACACATTTGCCGGCAAAGTCAAAACTAATTTTGTTGCTGCTGCTGCTGCTGCGTGGGCCTTGAAGCAAGTGCAAACATGATGATGATCAAAATGTTGTGGATAATGATAAAAGTCATCCATCCGCAACACATACATCGTAGGCGCTCTTCACACTACTTTGATGAAAGTGTCATAAATTTCAATGCCATATGCAAAGTGCAACTTCAGCTTCCATCAACTACACAGTCACAAATTATGTGCTTGTCATATATGAGTTTTGAATACATTTATTTACATTTCTAAACAAATTCATTAGTTCAGTTCTGCAGCCATTATTTTTGTTGCATGTTGAAACCTGAATTTTTTCCTCCTCAAATATTATTTATGGTAATGGGAATATAATTAAATTTCATTTGAATTTTGTCAAATTTTATGCTCAGCCATAATTTGTGACTGTGTAGTTGCGATATGTGTTGAGTTGTTGGGGAGTGGGGTATCGTCCACTTGAAGAGGTGGCAACACGCCGATGGCTGCTGCTGCTGCCACGTTGCACAACAATTTTTCACGCTACCTAAGCACGCGCTCAACACTCCGTCCATCGGCCTTGACCAAATGCGCGGCGTGAAGCGCACCTTAAAATTCAATTGACTACAACGAATTTTTGGCTTACATATTTTTGGGAAAGTTACTAGGGGATTTTCGCTGCAAAGAGATAACCCAGGGCAACGTGTGTCGCGACGCGTAAATGAGCCTGGCTAGAAAGTAGACGAAGTCCAGGTAAGCCTCGACTTTGGCAATTTGTCATGCTCGAGACTGACTCGAGTTTTGACTTAGCCGGAACTGCAGCGGACCAAGGGTGGAACAGAAGAGATAGAGCGAGAAAGAGAGTAGATGGCATTGAATGAACCATAAATCTGGCCATGGCGCGTGCCCTTTTCTAATTTCCCTTTGGATATTGTACCTGTTGCAGCAGGAGCAGCAGCAGCAGCAGCGAGTGGTAAGTGGCAAGTGTAACAAGTGTAAAACTAGCAGCCATTTTGCAAGCAATTCTAAATTTCAGGCTTAAAAGTCACTCGCTCTCTTTTTCTCTCTTTCTCCCACTCTCTTTCTCCCACTCTCTGTCTCTGAGGCAACCTTGGGAACTGTTGCTAGGAGGGCTCTGCACTGGTGGATAAGAGCCATCGGGTTCAGCGCGTAAATTGTGGCAGACACTTAAGAGCCGAGACAAGATTAAATGTTGAATTACGTTAAGGCCAATGCAGATAAGCCAAGTGCAGCCACAGCCCCAAGATGCAGGTCCACAGTCCACAGTCCACTGTCTGCGGTATCTCCATTTCCAACAGCGAACAACGAGCGATGAGCTCCACAAGGAGTGGTCGCTGCACTGTGTCCGTGTTCGGGGCCAAGGTGATAATGATAAGGAAATGAAATCGCGTTAAGTTTCGCGACCAACACAATCTCCAAATGAGACTAAGAATGAGAATGCGAATGCGAATGCGACTCCGACTCCGAATGCGAATGAGTGCACTATCTGAACGCGTATAAAGTATGCTAACTGATGCGTAGCATAAATTATCAATGCACTGTGGTTCAAATTTTCAAAACACAAAGCTACGGCAATTATTGAAAAAGAAACCGTATTAAATATGCAAGTGTTAAGTGCCTAAAAACATTTATATTTACTACAAGTATTTATCATTACTAATTGGAGGGGTAGTTTAAAGTTTAGAGTTCGAAAACTCGATGATTAACATAAAACAACATTTAGCAAACAATATTTAAGTTTTAAGTGTTTCAAAATGACTCGAAATAACAACTCAAGTCAACCTCAGCAAGAACACTTGGCTTTAGTCACAATTGCCTTACATATTTATGGAACTTGATAATAGCTATCAACTGCAAACCAATGCTTCTCTACCAGCTGCAACCTTTAACTCAGTAATTTCTTCAGAATAAGTTTGATTTTATTATTTCTCATTTTTGTTAACTATTTTAAATAGAGAGCTAAAGATTTTTACCGCAAACATCACATCAACTAATAGAAACTATAAGCAAGTCCAACTTAGATCAATCACTCAGCAATATCAATATAATTAATATTTGATTTGGAAAGTTGCTTGCCCAACTCAGTGGACATCGGTATTATTAACTGTCGTTGCCTCACTGTCTGTAGAGAGATATATATTTGTCTATCCCACTTGAGACATGCCCAATGGCCTAAGTGTGTTGGTGTTGCATGGCTTGACCCTAGCAACTGCCCGATAAGCGTAATTGATTTTTGCAATTATTTTTAGCATAGCTCAAAAAATGCTTTGAAAATGTGTCAAATGGCCACAACGACGACCTCATAATTTTTATGATTAGTGGCGAATGCTTGTTAGTGGGCAGCAAACGAGTTGTTGCTGTTGTTGTTGCTGTTGCTGGCAGCGGCGGCGGCAACATCAGCAGCGGCGCATCAGCAACACGTACGCACACTTCTCACACAAGCCGTCGCCGAGTGGGAGGGGAGAGGCAACTCAGCAACACTGTTGCAAAAAGGACCGCCGAGCCGACGTTTCGTGATAAATTGCAATGATAGCAAAAGTACTTGGACTCTGTTGCTGTGTTGCTGTTGCTGTTGCTGCAGCTGATGCTGTGTTGCCGAAACAGAATAAAACGAAACATTTTGGCAGACGTGTCCACCAGGCAACAGCAACATCAGCATCAGCAGCAGCAGCAACACAAAAATTAACCGCCGGCAAAGCGGGGACTGGGCAAACGCTTCGTGTTGCATGTAAGCCAGTCAGTCAGAGCCCAAAAAAGATGATATATCCAAAAATTCCATATAATGACTGCTAGGCAACAACATCGCCGACAACACAACAACAACTATTGCTGGTCAGCAGCAATAACGGCAAGTAAGCAGCGCGCATTAGAAGCATCAGCAGCAGCAGCAGCAGCAGCAAAAGAAGAGAACAGAGTGAAAAAATGCTGGAAAATACCCAACTAGCCCAGACATGGGAACTATTTTCACGCTCAGTTGCAATCTGTCAATGCCGTTCGCCACACCGCAGCAACACACACAACAACTACAACAACAGCAACAGTGCGCACGACACCTCTTTGTGGCCTGTGTTGTTGTTGCTGTTGCTGTTGTTGTTGTGCAGAGTTTGCAACGCCCCGGCACGCTGGCCAGACAGTCGGACAGACAGAGACGCGATGCGCGCTGATATATCAAAGCCGAACCATCATCATCTTATTAAAGAGTGCCAACTTAATTTGCTTGGCCATGTTGCTAGACAAGTTGTTGCCGGTGTTGCTGATGCTGACGCTGTTTGCCGTTGCCTTAGCTGTTGCTGTTGCTGTTGTGCTGGTCTAGGTGTTGCTGTGGGGCGTAACTCCTAACAGTTAGAAACTAGAAAAACAGGCCAGCTTCTTGGCACCGAAGATTTTAATATGCTTTAACCAGGCGCATAAAAATATAAATATTTTAGTCAAATTTCTAATGAGTAATTCTTTTAAAATATATATATGATATATATATTATGAAATGTATATCAAAGATAGGATTTAAAACATAAATTATACATGATTTATATTTATTTAAATGTAAATAAATATCACACCGATTAATTAATAATCAAGGTATACAAATCATTCCGATTAAAATTTGCTGATATACTGACAGATAAAATCATTTTTATATTCAAGGTTTCTTTAGGAGTGAGACGAATATTTAATATTTATACTCGGAAATCAAATACGCACTCAAAAGCAATTATATATTTATAAGTATCTAAAAATATGCAAAATTAAAAGCAATAATATTTTGAAGCAAATATAAATGTATTCAAATTATAACTCATCATTTCTTACCGTTCACATTTTATGTATTGTAATTATTTATGATTTATTTTATAATCGCTTAACATTTAAGAACTCAAATACTCTAAAATGTTTCAAAATACCGCAGATAGAATGCTGTCTGTTGGTGCGTGTGCCAAACGCTTGCCATACAAAAAAGAATAGCGAAAAATGAAAATATCTGAAACTATATTCCGCTTATGCAATAGGTGAAGTTCAGCTCCATTTTTAGCTGGAGTTCTCTGCTGTAGCTACAGCCACACTCAACACCTTTTGAGCTGCCGTTAGCCCAACTCTATAATTAATAGATTATCATCGACAACATTTTAAATTCGCATTAATATTTTTTTGCCTTGGCCTGCGCGCCAAATTGCAATGCCAAAGTGGAAAATGTGCAACAAAAAAAAAAAAAACGAAAAAAAATAGCTACAACATTTTCTCGACAAATTTTTCCTCTATTTCTATTTTCCTAGCGCTCAGTAAAAATATTCTTTTGACTGCTGTTCGCTTTGGTCACATACGCGGAAGTGATTTTTTCCACTTCAATGACGTCGCGCAGTCTTTTCTTGTTGTTGCTGTTGTTGCTGTTGTTGTTATTGCTGTTGTTGTAATGCAACAAGTTGCAGGTTACGTTTAGGGGGTGTCTGTTGCTCGTTCACGTGCTTTAGCCGGCCCACAAAGTAAAAAAGATAGCAGAGCTGAAAAAAAAAACTACAACTTTGTACCACAGTTTTTTTTTTGTTTTTGCTGTTGCTGATGGACAAGATCAATGTTGGAGTTGTTAGGGTTATTGTTGATGTTCTTGTTGTGGCTGTTGCTGTTGCTGTTGCTGGTTAGTTAGTCAGTGGGTTTTGATTACAACAAAATGTGCTTTGTTGCAACGCCCTTGGAACGAATCTCACTTCGTTGTGGCCATTTATGTGTGAAATTTTGGCCATCAACTTTCATGGGTTGGCTTATTGGCAAGACCTGTTGTTGCTGTTACTCTATGTTTAGCATTGAAATTATTTACAATGGAAATATTGATGGTTTAATGTGCGTTGTATTACAATAAAAAGCTGAGGGAAATTTTCAAAATAATTTACTTGTGCAATAAGTAATATTTATTCACTATATTTTTATGAATTAATCTATTGAGTGGAATTGTCTGATTTCTCATTTTCATTTATTTTAATTATATTTATTTTGGTTTAGGGTGTATTTTTTTTTTATATCATTGACACATGTTTACCTGTGATGTTATGATCACTTAAACAGATTTGCCTAGTCACACACAATTTATGTATTAGTGTATATGATCAGTTCATTATGCCTTTATTCAGCTGTAAGCACCTGTCAAGCCCCCTGCCACCATTCCCCTTAACGCTTTACGCTCGAGCTGTGGCCAGCTCAATATTTACACAAGAAATTAACGTGATTGGGCTCATTAAGCATACGCTTTATTTACACATAGCTCATAAAAAACAGTCTCGTATTTAATAAGCAAATATTAACACCTTGCAAAAGTGAAAAAAACGAAGAAAGAAATGAAAGAAATAACCGAGTCTCGGATACACTGTGTGCAAAAAGTCATTTGCTTGGCCAACACAAAGCAATCAGCAAAGAAAACAGTGACGGATGCAATGATGCTGATGATGAGCTGAGCAATGTTGAGTTGAGTTGAGTAAATATAATTTTTCAAGATCAATGTTTATTTACAAAGCGTTAACCAAAACTGCCTGATTGGCAGCTAGAGCGAGAGGGAGATAGCGATAGACAGAGAGAGAGAGGGGGCATAGAACAGCAGCAGAAGAAAACAAAGAAAACAAACAATGCAGCAAGCTTTTGGACACGCAATTGCAATTAATGGGAAGTAACCGAAAACCCAATGGATGCCTCGTAGACGCCGTCAAGTGTGCACACACACAGACACACACACACACAGACTCACACACGCAGGCACACATGAAGTGGCAAGTTGGAAGTTGAAGTTGCGGCTGAAATGGCTGCATCTCTGTGTGACGAGTCTATGTTGCCACAGTCAGTCAGTGTCTCAGCGCCTCAAGATGTGCTGTTGTGATGAAGTTTTCCATTTCAAGTGCTTTGGCAACTTGACGTCGCCGTTTGCCGTGGCAGCCACAAAATTAAGACGTCAAGCGACGTCGTCAATTGTTGACCAAAAAGGCCTCGAAACTGGATAAGAATGTCGACGAAAATATAAACAAGCACTGATGATGCGACTGACTGCGACTTTGACTATTATGAGTAACGACGACTGTCACGAAGCGCTCAACACTCAACGCTCAACACTCCAGACTCAACCGTCCACATTGAAGCAAGTTCAATGGCCAAGGATATACCACAGACAATAACAATTGCGTGCCACATGCAGCGTCAGTAGCAACCACAGCAGCAGCAGCATCAACAAACTGGTCAAACAATATATGAGATGGCGATTAGGCCAACTGCTTGGCCTCCTCACCATTACTTACCCCCTCGAAGTTGAAATCGATGCCACAACCTCAGCACGCATGTTCATGCCAAACGCTAAATGCATATTGGCAAAAAATAATGATGACAGTTGGCTAACTAAGCCAGACAGTCGGCCAATATACAAACGGGCAATGTGGCATTGCGGCAACTCAATTTACAACAGCATTAACGACTGCAACTGGAACAGCAACACATTTAACAAATTAAGATGCAAACTAACTGAACAGATATATATATATAGTCATATGTCTGTCAGTTTAACCCATAATTATGCTCGCAGTTACACCAAGCAACAAGTTTTCATTTGGTTATGGTAACTCATTTCATTTTAGTCAACCAACTATTCAGTTGATCCTTGCTTTTATTGTACTTGAATATTCAAAGCCACATTTTATGAATCTGAAATGTTTCCCTTAATTGGTTGCATAGTGTAATTGGCTCCACCTTATGTCACATTACCACAAGCGATGACAATGCTATTTGCTGAGAACTGGGTCAGTTAGCGCTCACGTCAGCATGCTGCAAGTAGTTGTTGCAACGCCACATGTTGCTCGAACAGGAAGCAATTCAGGGAGCAGGAGGAAGAGCGCTGTGGGGTGTGGGGTGTGGGGTGGGGCATACAACTGTGACAACGCTGACGACCAACTAAACTTAGCAGCAATCTTAATGACAGCCAAACAAGTTAGTCACAAGGCCAGTTGTGTGTGTGTCTGTGTGTGTGCAGCAGCCAGCAATTGCAATTGTCTCATTAGCGTGACAGAACATAAGATGGCAACACCCACACCCACACACACAGACACACAGACACACACACACACACGCACACAGTTACACAGATGCAGGCTTCATGTGTTGTTTAGGACACATATTGCAGTTGGTAATTAATTTGCGTCTCGCAATGATTTCTCTACATTGTTTCGCACAGCACTCGCATTTGCATAATTGTTTCACATGGCTCGTTGGCTTGTGTTGTTGACTTTGTTGTTGGCTTTGTTGCTGGCTTGTTGCCTGTTGGCAGTTGCCAGTTGCCAGTTGGCTCACGTAGGTGTTGAGAACTGTGGCAGTTGCTGGCCGAGTTTTTGGATTCCAGTTTATGCATGGCTATCTATGGCTAATTTTGCAATTGCCTCTCGTAACTAGCAGCGATTAATCAGTCAGACAACAACCAACAACAACGACTACAACTAACAACAACAGCCACTGGCATAAGTGAATTACTCACATAAGCCGCACCCCGCAATATTGGCAATCTAAACAAATGGAGCTCGCACAAAAACCTCCTCTTTCCCGGACTGCCCCCCATCGGGGATATCCACGGTTAACCCCAACTGTATTTATTTTGGGCCGGCAATTTTTCTCGCATTTCGCACTATAATTGATCATGTTTTTGGGCTTTTGGTATCTGCTGCGTTATTTCTACGTGTTTGTGTGTGCTCGTAAATTTTAGAGTTTTTGCCCGCAAACAGGAAATTATGCCGGGGTTTTGTTGTTTTCCATCTGGCCAGATTGCAGTTTTCCTATTGACCAATTCCACGCCGACTGCCAACGAATTATTACATTAAACTCATAATCAAAACTGGCAGATCTTATCTAACCATACTATATGCGAGCTAAGTGCATAGATATGAGTTTCAGTTTTAATTAAATGTAATTTGATGAAACTATAAGAAACTAAGTTGAATTTGAAATCGCATTTTCAAAACATGATTAAAAAGCCCTGGTTTTTGAAAACAGAGACAATTTTGGCCAAGTTACGACTGGAAAGATTTACCTGTGCCCACAGCAAGTGTTGGGGTATGTTTTAATATGATCATTAATTTGTTGCTTTTTTTTTATAGATTTCTTAGTTTATTTGATATAATTAACAAGCGCATTTTTTAAAGAGACATAAATATTTCAGTTAGCACAAATAAATAAATAAACAAAAATGTGTGAAAAGTATACACTGCTTCTATTTGTGTTTATTTTTTGAATTATTTTTTTTTTTATGTGTTCATAATTGAATCAAATATCTAACTTAATTGCTGTATAAATGTGTGCGATAGTTTGATAAACTATACTTTGGCATTTAATTAACTTTACAATCTATGCTTCACATATTTTGTGATACATATATAAAATTTATTTAATTTTTTACTCGACGTTATTTGTCAAAAAAATAAAACTGCAAACGTAACCAGTTTTCCACTTGTGCAACTGCACCACTGAACCACTTTCCACACACACAGCTGAGGCGTGGGTGAGAGGCGGTGGTCTTGATTCGCCATATTTTGCCCATGTGGTGTGCGTGATATATATTTATTCGATTTTCAATTAGTTGCCCACTTTTTATGGCAAACAAAACAAAAAACGAGTTTCGTTTTTTCTTTCAGCAATTAATTTTAGCTTAATTTTAATGGGTTCAGTTGAATTTTTCTGAACTATATTTTTTACATTAGTGCAGACTTTTTGTGAAGCACTCGCAGCTGCATATGAAAATTATTAATTTGGTTTTATTGAACGAGTCAGCGTTGAGAGTTGAGAGTTTTGTGCTGATTTATAAACTTTCGTGTGGCCTGACAATAAATTCCATTCAACTTCATGGAGTGCTAAAAAGTGAATGCAAATCATTTCAGCGCTTTGACTCATTAACGCAACGGGGAGTATTCATTAACATTTGCTCTGTGTGAATTATGAATAGTTTAACACAGTTTCAGCGCTTTGTTAAATCACATTTTGATCTTTTTTTCCTCTCTGTTGTTTCGCATTATTTCTGCTGTGGTTTTGGCCCATTACAATTGCTCTGAAACGTGCTGTAGGTGTGGTCCACCAATTCTCTGGCGCTGACTGCCATAATAATAATAATAATTTGTTTTTATATATATATAATGAAATGTGATTGACGTTGCTGTGGCCCGGTTTGACCCATTTTTGAGTGGCCAAAAGAGCACTTTAAATGCAAAATAAGTTGTTCTTCACATTTATTTAAAGGATTCATGAAGTAATTTACACCGTGTTAAATGTGAAAAATAGGAAAATCCAGTAATAATGAGTTATAATTTCAAATTAAAATTTTGTGTAGGCTACATTTATGAAAAATACATCAAATATTAAACATTTTTAAAATTATTTAATTACATTTTGTGGCATAAAAACAGATGCGCATAACAATTTGTACCTCAAATTACAGACAGCCAAAAAAAAGTCTGTTGCACCCATGAATTTGTAGGCCGACATAATCGCATTAGGAAATTTCCACATGTATAGTTGGAAATTGTATAGGAATTTTGAATGATTGTTGAGGTTTCCGTTTTTTCTTTACACACATTTTGCAGATGCGAATGCGGAGACATTAGCAATTTTCACACTTGAAAATTTCCAACACGCACTAGGTGTGTGTGTGTGTGTGTGCCCCCAAAAGGATTTTCACGCTCAGCATTTGTCCTGCTGGCAATTTCGTTCCACGCCGAGCGACGATGGTGACACGCATTTCAAATTGGATTTGGGCCGACACCGAGACGAGTCGAGACGAGACGAGGCTTTCAGTTAGCTGCATAGTTGTTGGCCAACTGGCAGCGAGCATAATTTTTTGCATTGGCAGCTGGTACAGGAAACAATTGCCAAATGTTTTTGGCCAGACCAGGCCAATTCGCGCTGCTCGATTCAGTTTGTTAGACCAGGCCACAATTCGCATCTGTCGGCTGTCTGACTGTCTGTCGACGGATAGTAAAAACTGAGCTAAACTCTATTTACAAATTAAGCAGCACTTTCATAGTGAATCAGAGAGAATCGCTGCTCATCTTATTTTTGTTTTTGTTTGTTGTTCACCCGTTTTATGCGCAACTAATGAACTTTTATTTGACAGACCGACTGGCTTTGCCCTGTTTGTAGGCCTTAAATTTACGCGATTTTAATGGCAGTCGCTGTCGAGATTTTGGCCAGGCCCCTTAAAAATAAAAGTAACACAAAGCAGCGGCTCATGCTGCGCTTTTGCTCAATACTTAACCTGATTAAACATTTTTTAATTAAACAACAAATGTCGAACAACGAACAACGAACAACTCACAAATCGCGTTTAATTCGAGTCCATAAAAAACATACACAACATGGGGCGTCAAAGGAAAGTTGAAAGAGTGTTTGTCGACCGCCCAGTTCTGCTCTCTGTCTCTGTGTCTGTTATCAGCGAGTCACTCTGGCCATATAACATTATCCAACCGATAATGTTAATGATGGCCCTAAAAATCATTTTATGTTCTTTAAAACGCCCCAATGACAAAGTTTGGCCTGCCTTGTTTGTTCTTATCAGCATGCAGCTGCAATTTTTGTGGCCTCAACGCGTTGCGGTGTCCATCATAAAAATCGAATTTGATTTTAATTTTTTATTACAAGTTTTACTTTCGTGAATGAATGAATTGCGGGCAGTAAGCTGCAAGCTGCATGCGGCAAGCGGCAAGCTGCAAGCTGCAATGTAGCCTACAAAATCCCATTAAATTACTATCATATGCGATAAGATCGCAGCAAACAAGCGAAAGCACTTTCGAGGGGGAGGAGGAAACCTTTCGATTTGATTTACGATATCATTTCAAGTACGGCGGACACGTCTTAAACATGCTCTATTTAAGTGTGTAGCTCTTAAACAAGCTCTACTCAAGTGTGAGTGAAGGTAATGGATTAACAGTTGAAATTACACTGGGCAAATGTAATTATAGATTTAAAATCGAGCATCTTTAGTTTTTTTTTGTAATAATATTTATTGCCATTAAGGGGTTTATTTTGTATGTAAATCATTTGAATTAAGTGCTTTCCTATGCCTCAAAATTGAAGCTGGAAATAGTAAAAGTTTTGCTTATCTCTTTTATTATTATTTATATTTATTTATATTTATTAATTACAGGTTCTACTTATTATCAACAGACAACTGCCTTTGACAGTCATTCACGAGCTGCGAGCAATAATGAAAAACGTTACTCGTAAGTAACAGAGCCAAACAATTGTTGGCCAAGACGAGAGTGGCAACTGTCTTGGGGATTTGAGGTAAGCCAAGCCCCTGCTTGCTTTGGCCCCATAGACGACAGCCTGTTAATGTGTTGTAATCTAAAGCTAGGCGTTTCTCTTTCCCAAAATCAATTTGAACTGTCACTCATATCACATGCCCAATTGTCAGTGACAGTTTAGCGGACAGAATTCTGTTGTGGCTGTGGCAATAACAACAACAACAGCAACAACAACAAAGCGCAGTTACCAGATACAAGATACAAGATACGGATACACTGGAGACAGTTGACATTTTCAGCATTTTCGAGGTGCATACCCGAACTGATTGCGTTTAAGGTGTGTATTTACTGTATTTACTCCCTACCCAGACTCCTTTCAATGACATTTTGGGGCAGGAGGAGGTGCATTGCACTGATAGGGTCTGACCTGACCGAAGACCACACAGCTGCAGAGCTCAGCTGAGCTGAGCTGAGACGAAATTGTTGGCAAAAGTTCATTTATCAAGGCGTTCTTCGACTTGCAACATCAGGCAATTAATCAATTACTTACTATGTGCAACATATTTGTTTGCGCCTACACATTGCGTGCTCAAAAACTCTTCATCAATTAGGTGGCATACACAGTAAGCAATTTTGCATTGTCTTGTGATATACATATATATATATTTATACTATAAGAAGGTTGCAATTATTTGGAAAAAGCTATAGGCTTGCAGAGATTAAAGTATATACATATTCTTGATCAGCATCAATCGCCAGGTCGATAAACTATTTCAAGAATATAGTTAAATTTGTAGCCGTGTAAAATTCTTGCAACATGTGCAACTGATGGGGTTCAGCAAAGCAAAGCAAAGCAAAGCAAAAAAAAGTGGAAGGCAACTGTTGCAAAGCGTTGTTGGCGCCGCCAAACTGCTTGGGGAAGCGAGAGTCTCGTTAGTTGTCGTTCTGCACTCGCTCATTTTTCATAATTTCCACACTTGGCAACCATGCAACGGAAAACCAAATATAACAAAATAGACGACTTCCGCTTACAATCGATGACCGCTTGGCTGCTTGGCTTCTTATTCCTGGTCAATGCCAGAAGTCAACTTAATTAATTTCTTATGCCAGCAGCAAGTTGGCAACTGTGGCAGCAACGTCTTTAACTGCAGCATCGATTTTGATTTAAGCCATGCGAGTGGCATGCAAGCAAGCCAAGGCCAATAAGCTGGCTACCAGGTCGCGCCACTCCAGCATTGGCAAAACAGGAAGTGCTGGGCATCGACTGCTTCTTTATCTGTTTATTGCCGCTGCAGGAGCTGCCAGCCAGTCAGCCAGCAAGTTGCAACTTGCAACTAACTGCAACGGCAGGTGTTGCCCATATCTCTGATTAAATGGCGTACGCCAAATCATGGCCAAAAGCGTTCATAGACGCACATTAAATTACGTTACGGTCGAGTGGGTGAGGCCCAAACTGAAACCTGAGCTCTACAATGCCTTCTGTGGCAATTCAAACTGTTGCAAGAACGCTGAGAGTGGTTGGGCAGGTGGGGCAATAACATTTAACTACTTAAAGCTTGGCTTTAATTTGGTGCATCTTTCAGGCAAACGATGTTCGATTAGTTAACTGCCTTAAATCAAACTCTAATCGGAGCCACAAATATTGCTTTAAGTTATAGTTATTCTACAATTGAAATGAAAATGTATTTTCAGTCACGTAATATTTGAATTTGTCAGTTGCTTTAATCAATTCCCTAAATCAAAGTCTAATCAGGGGCAATGCCTTAAAGTGCTGAAAATATTGCCATCGAAAATATTTAACCCACAATAAAATCAATAACAATATCCGTAAACTAATTTGTGTATCCATTTGAAATATTCCAATAAATATATTTTCTTCCCGCGCAAATTGTTATTTCGAGACGACAAAAAAATCACATAACTTTTTTTTGTTAGTCCAAATATCTTTCGTAAACTAATTTTATGCTACCTCACACAAAGTTTTTGCGGCACAGCTGGAAATGAATTTTGGGATTAGTTGACTGTTTAATATGTGGTCGCTGGACGGGGCCCACACAGTGAGACGTCTTCACAGAGACACCGACTGAGCTGGCTGACTGACTGTAAAAAGTCGCACATTTTTGTAACGAATCGGCAATTAGTAATGCCAGTCGGCATGTCTGATGAATGAGCCTACAACACTCAAACGCGATCGATGATGTCGACCTACCGCAAAAATCATTGCCAAAAAAAGAAGAAAAGAAAAGAAAAGGAGCCGGACAACGAAGCCGGAAGATGTTCTGAAGCAACGGCGTGTGAACCGTGTAACAAGTGTAGCAAATGCGAGGCGAACAAAAAAAAAAATGTGTGACACAAATTAGTAACGCCCTGCGAACTCATAGGGTTCTTGGCTAGGGTAGGTCTCCTCTCCTCTGCCCTACATGTCCCTCAGACATGTCGGCGTCCTGTTGTGTGTGGGTGCATCTGAGAGAAAAGAAAATAAAAGCAAAAAAACAAAAAAGCAACACTCTGTGTCTGTCCTGTGTTGTCTATTTTGGCTTGTGATGCTGCCGCCAGCAGTGTCTGCGTTGATTGTGAAACACTTTCATCACTTCAGTGTCAGCCAGCAAACAACATGCATGTCTCTCCGAACATCCGAAAGACCTGAAGACCTCAAGATCTGACAAACGGTGGGCGTTTGTTTTAATCGTCTCTCTCTCTGGCAACTGGAACTGGCTTTTGAGCCCACACACCCAGCACACAGCACACAGCAAGCGTTTGAAGTGACAGAATACAAAAAACAAACTGCTTGTCATATGCTTTGAAGTGTGTGTATATATATATATGTATAAGTTGGCTGCTGCCTACACCTGACCAGCAATTACCAGCTAGCCAGCAAGCAGCAGCAGCAGCGGCAGTAGCAGCCCACCCATCCTCCAGAGCCTCGAGGCACAGTTAATTTCATGTGCTAACCAAACTCAAAACTCAACTCAAAACTCGAGCTCGATTTCAATTTGAGTTTCAAGTTCTGTTCAATATGCAAACAATGCACAGTGACACAGATTTTCATTTTCATTAGCCACTCGAACCGATTGCTGACCAACTTTCTGCCTCTGCAACTGACTGATTAGAAGAATAGTAACAACAACAACAGCAGCAACAACAACCACAGCAGCAACAACAACAACAACTGTTGCAATCATAGAATGCATTCTGCCTTCTGCTGCAGCAGCGTTGATAAAAGAAAAGCAGCTGGCAAAAACCACAATACTGCAAACTGCTGAATGACAGAGTGCCACATTCCCCATTCCCCATGCCCCATGCCCCAACCTACAACATTGCACTTGATTAGTAGCAACAACAACAATAGCAGCACCAGCAGCAGCAGCTTGTTGCAACAACAACAACAACAACAATAGCAATTACTACTACAAATGCAAAACCTGCGTGGGATGTATACCATGGGCATCCCAAATCTGGTTACTTGCACAGCTCTTGTCTTCCCCCGTCCCTCTGCCCCCTGTGTCCTCTCTGTTCTGGCCATGTCGTTTTGGTCGATTGCTTGGCTGGCTGCTTGTTTCTGCATGCGTTTCATTATGTCAAACAGTCAATCATGCAAAACAGTTCAGCTCCAGCCGGCATCAGTAGCACAAAGTGCGTGAGCGAAGCGCACAGTGGAACAAAATTTATGCCCAAAAACGGTCAGTCTTAAAGTGAAACGAAAATGTGAGTGAAAGTTGTCAAAATTTAGAACAATTTGCAAAATAGACTCAACTGTAAAGACGTTGAATTACAGTCACTAACTTGGAAATGGATTCTAATAAAAGTTAAGTATTATAAATATATGAAATGGTTAATATCTAATTAATTATTATGACGATAAAAATCAGGTTATTGTTGTCAAAGTATCCATAATTCTGAGCAACTATTGAATGAAGTTTTTGAATATATGATTTTCCTGAAATGAGATATTTATGTCATTGTATTCAAGTTTCCACAGATCCATAAATATATTTCGATGAATATTCGAACTCTAAACATGACACTAGAGTCAATTATTAATTTTTCTATTTATTTTATTCGATTTCTAAAGTTACTAATTTGTGTGGAGACTTGAGCTAATGCAGTTTATATATTTATGGTTGTTTGTATGTTTTGTCCCACTATGCAGTCGCTATGTAGTCCGTAGGCGGCCATCAGCGGTCAGGAGTCGCTGCTGCCTTTGCAGCTCGAAGCCCGAAGAGTCGAGCACAGTGCATTTTAAGTGTATGCAAAGTCGATGCCGAAAATGCAATGTGTTTTTTGAGCTGCAGCAATTCCCATGGCCAAGCAACGAGGACCGCACACAGACAGAGACACACAAACGGTGGCAAGGAATTGTGTTAAAGGGAGGCGAGTGCCCTTAAAGCGGCAAAAAACGATAAGGCGGGCGTTTCAAACAATTTTTGCCAATTGAGCACAAACAATTGCAGAAGGTCTCAAACAATGTGAGACCCACAAGAAGTAGAAATAGAAGCTAGAATAGCAGAAGGTGATGATGAACAGAGCTGCTTGCTGGCAAAACACTTTAGGGATGTGCAAGTGCAGCCAAATGAGTTTCAAATGGAAGCAAATCGAGCGACAAAGCAACAACAGCAATTGCTACCAGGATCAAAAAGGCAGAGCGACTCGAGAGAGAGAGAGAGAGAGAGAGAGAGAGAGAGAGAGAGAGAGGAGGGCCCTGAGAATGCTCAGGTGACAATGAGTATTAGCAGGAGAATACAGCCGGATGAGCATGAGAATCTCATCTCTTCCACAATAACAACGGCAACGTGTGCGACATTTTTTCACCAAGATGCTGCCGCTCTCCATTGTCCAGAACATTTGTAGAACGATTTTTGTGTGTGTGCCACACGCAAAGCCAGCAACGATGACGTTGACAAGTTTTTGTTTTTTTATGCTCGAACTTGGGAATCGTATTAAGGTGACATATATGAAAGCCAATGCCGCATCTCTCCCCTCCTCAGTCCAGCTCTGGCTCTGAGTGTGTGTGGCTGCCGCTTGTAGCAATTAGAAGACATTAGACACTGGGCCACATTGTTCGCTAGAGCTGCTCACTCGTTCAACCTTAGCAAATTAGTTAATAAAGGTGGGAAGTTGTGATTGTTGAACTATTTTCGGTATCTGTTTCATCTCCGCTCCTCTCTCCGCTCTGCCACTCTTTTTTACAAGTGCGCCGCAATGAGTTTGCGAATTTTGTGTTGTGTGTGTGGTAGCAACCAGGGACAAGCGGCATTTTTCAAAAACTAAATTCTTGGCGAGTTGAAATGCCTTCAATATTTTGACAGGCAGAACAATCGCATCGATATTGCAACTATTGAGGCGTTCTTCAGAGTGGTTCTTTCCCACGTTTGTATTTGAAGTGGCAGCCAGTAGAAAGTGCTCCGCAGGGCATTGAAGAACTAACGAGAAAATTACAGCAAGCTTTCCAAGAAAACGACCACGAAGCACAATAACACTCTATTTCAAATTATCTAATTGGTTTAATGGAAAATCGAATCTAAATTTATATTCTTTTTTGAAATTCCTAACTATCTACAGACACTAAAGGTCTAAGTAAATAATATTTATTTAATTATTATATTATATTTATTATATTAAATTAAATAACATTTGAATGGTTAAATGAAATTCAGTTGAATATAAGAATTCAACTATACTTCTAAAATAAAATCTACTTTAAATGAAAAAATCTTAAAGTCTTTCCTGGGCATTTGCTATCATCATTTTATGTTCTGTTTTTGTTTTATTAATTACAAAAAGGGTCTAATTACGCGCACAGACCGGAATGCAAAGCAAAGGTTCAAACTGGGATGTTGTTGCTATTTTTGGGCTTATGTTTTGAGCCTTTGGCCTTTTTTATTGGCAACATTGCCGCATTGCCACATTGACGCGTTCACACCTTGCCTTGAAGTGTCGGAGGGAATGGGTCGAAGGAGGCAAGGACAGCAGCCAGAAGCGGCAGCTACAAACAAGTTTCTTAATGCTTCATATAAATATATATATTTATATATATACATTTTAATATAAAAATTGGGGCTATTTAAGCGGTGCACGCCCCAAAAAAATAAGTGCAACAAACTTGTTGCAGGCCTCTGGCAAGAGGGCCACAGATGATGAGTGCGAAACAGATTAAGGGCAAACCAGCCAGCGCCGACAGTTGTGTAGTTCCACCTGCAACCAAGGCAATGTTATCACTCACAATTTGATACGCTTGTAATTTTATTTGCTGTGAAATTGCCAATAATTATGAGCTGCAGATGCTCGAAACGATTCCCTTTTGAGCAAATCTCTTTAATCTCAGACTCATTATGCGACTGCATTTGCCAGTTGCCGCTTTTCTTGTTGTAGTTCGTTGAGTGGTACCGAAAACTTTATTGTAACTTTAATTTGGCTCCAAAATGAAGCAAGTTTGTCGCCGACTCGCCGACTTTGCTTGTGGGCTCCGATTCTGATTCCGATCCAGATTCTGATTCTGTTTTTTGCCTTTGGTTTGCGCTTTGGTTGGCACAAATTGGCTTAAGCCCGCACAAAACGTTTTTCATCAGACTTAAGGCAAAAACTTTTCCGGCGCTGCTTTTCCGCGCTTTTGTCACAACTTTTCGTCGTTGTCTCTCTCTCTCTCTCTTCCGTTATCGGTTTCGCTCTTCCGTTATCGGTTTCGCTCTCTCTGACTCTCTCGAATTTTGTGTGTTTGTAATTGCATTGCATGTTGCGCTGCATTAAACATTTCATAATTTTATTTGGTTGCCTTTGTCTGTGGCTTACGTTTGTTATTTGCCAGTTTTCCCACAAAAAAAGTTGTTTCTCATTCGAGTAGTTATGGTTTAAGCTGCTAAAAAAGGAGAACTTTTGAATCCTGTTCCTTGATATGCCTAATGAAAGCGTTAAAGATTATTATATATATATAAAGATACTATCTCAGAAATAGTCTTAAAGATTCATTCAGATAGTCAGTTATTAACATCGATCAATTTTCACTCACCTTCTTTTCTCTTATTATATTCTTCTATTCATTAATATACTTCTAAAACTTAGAGCATAACTGATTTTCTATGACTACCTTTAATAAATATAAAGATAGCCAGAAAGATATTTTTTTTAATGATTCATTAAGACCGTCAGCTAATAACTGAGATAAGTTGTTACTCACCGTATTCTGACCCTTTCTATTAATCCTCATTTTTTCTGCTCTTTCTTACTGGTCATTCTGGCTTTAGACACGCTGCTTAACCATTGTCCCTTGGTCCAACATTAACTTTAGGCCAGGTCTTAAGGAACACGTGACATTTGTCTAGCTGGCAGCACATTTAGCACGCTTTTTGTTGCCCAAAGGATAATGGGCTACCAGGTGGGTGTACTGAATGTTAAATGGTCCAAGGTGATTTCAGCTGCAATCCCTGTTCTGCTTGAGCAACAGATTTGCCCTCTTCCTGTCATAATTTGCTGTGACTAAAGGTGCGCATTTGTGCGCGTGCAACATTCGAACTGGACACACGTAGCACGATTCGCCACGCATGCGCATGAGGCTTCCACAGGGCGAGAGGGGGGAGGGAGTTGAGGTGCCTAGTTAGTAGCTTGGAAAATGTCAACTTGGCTTGTGCACTCACATTTAACACGCTTGAGACTCGGCTTCTGGCAATCAGCTTGGCTTGCTGCTGCTGATGCTGTTGTTGCTGCCTCTGCCTCTTAATGTCCCGTCATAAAATGCAATTTCAAGGCTACTGCTGCTGCCGTTTCGGTAGTCCTTTATCCTTTTGTGCAGCAGTTGGGCATGTGCTTCATGGAAATGCATTTCGCACGCGGCATGCAACAAACTCAATCTGTCCAATTTCCTTTCTCATTCGTTGCAAATATTTTGGTCTAAGCAAATATCAAGCTGCGCCAAATTGCTGTTGTCCCTCGTGGCGCAGTTCCTCTGACAGGCTCTTGCTGTGTTGGGTTCTCTTCTACTGTTTAGTCATTTTTTTGGCTTCTGCTGCTGCTTCTGCTGCTGCTTCTGCTGCTGCTTTTGCTTTGTTTATCAATTAAAAGGCAACTAACTGTTGTTTATGCATCTTGCGGTCTCTCGCTCAGGTGTTGCCAGCTGCTGGCCAGAAAACAAATAACAAAAGCACATTTCCAGGTTATTCCCCAGCTGCTGTACTCAGTTAGCCACTGCAGTAGCACTTTCAAAACTCAAACCCTTCACAGCTGTTGGCCTTTATCGACAGCTGACTTTGAGAACTATAAACTAAACACGCAACTGCATTAATAACTAATATAGTTTCCATATATTAAATATAAATATTTGTTTGTCATAATTTATAAATATATATATATATTTTTCGTAACAGGTCAAGGCCAGCAAAAAGTATATTTAAAGTATAAAACAATTTCTTCCATGTTCAAGGGGCTTCTTTTTAAGGAGTTTGGTTGTCTTTTAAATGTCTTTAAAATGTCACTTTACTAATTATTTACACAAATCGAATGACTTTGAAATATAGCTGGTTTAGAATAAAGTAAAATAAATAAGGATTTTGTTTATGAACATTTTTTTTCCTTTACCACAAATTGCAAGTTGAAAATTCAATTTTCTCAGTTTTGATGAAATTTATATTCTGTCTTTTTTTGTGTCTTAAAAACGGAAATAATTGCACAGATGATAACATACATATTGAGGCATTTTGCATTGTTATGTAACTAATTTATCATGTTGCATGTGCGGTTGATGGCACATCGAGTACTTGTATAATTTGAGGTAATAGCCAAAACAAGAAGCAAATGCGATGTATGTTGTTGTTCGACTGTGAGGCTTGAGCAGTTGAGCCTGTGGCGAATTGCAACAATTGCAACTAATTGGGGCAGATGCAGTACTCGAGTCGACTCTAGCTGAGTCGATTTGAGTCGTATCTAAGCTGCACTAAGTACACTCAGAAAATTGAATATTAATGCCCAGCATTTCCACTTGAGGCCGAGCCAAGCCAAGCCAAGCCAAGCCAAATTGCAACGCATGCAATTGCATGCAACAAATTACAGACATGCCACCTCACCGCCTCAGCAACAAAATGCAATCGAGCGAGCAATTTTCAGTCCTCCAATCCTCCCTCTCTCTCTCTCTCTCTCTGTCTCTCTGCTGTCCTGTGGCATGGCATTCGACATGCCACACACAAGACACTGGCAGACAGGCAGCTGCCTAGATTTAGGAGCTCTTCTTGTGTGTTGCACAGACACACAAAAAAAAGGACATTTCATTAGCACATTTTGCATCTTTTCGGGCTCTGCGACTTAAGGCAGCCGAGCGTTGAAAATTCGTTCGTTTCGTCGTTCGTCACAAGCGATTTGCGCTTTTCACAGTTGCCGCTGCGCAGACGCAACAGAGACAACAGAGACACAGCAGAGACAACAGACAACAGACAGAGACAGCAAGAGGAGGCTCGTGTGTGTTGCCCCATGTTAAATATGTGTGTCAACCTCGTAAATCCTGTTTCGAAATTAAGTGCGTCGTTGCATGCGCTTTTAGGCCTGTAACGAATTTCTTATTTGATTTTCGTACAATGTGTTTAATGTTGTAGCACACACAAATTCTCATTTGACCGTTTCGCAACGCTTTTCGATTTTCAATTGCCTGGCAAGTATTATGAGTAATGCAACGCTCTTCCCCCATCCCTCGGCGGTATACTTTTCCGGGCAGCTGTCTGCCGGCACAGTCAATGCGTCATTTGACTCTGTGGACACTAACGAGGTGTGGCAGGAGCGGACACATATGCATCCAGTTTTATATGAAGGGATCTCTTGGCATAACTTGCAGAGAGTTGCTGGTGTTGCCAGAGTTGGCCATACGCGGGCGGATCGGAAAACTATATAACAATCAGACGCAAGCTGAATCCTTATATAAAAACCCTTTTCAACTGGACAAAAACATTCGAGGTCGGATTGATATATCATAAATCTGTCATAGTTTTGAGTATTTTGAGTATTTATTTCCGCGTACCACCCATTCGACTAAGATAAACATGAATTATTCCCCTAACAAAATAGTAATTTGCCTTTTAAACTGTTATTTTAGTGTCTCGCCAGTTGCCTCTCTTGCGGTAGGTCAACTTCAGCTCAGAAATGAAAAAGGGCTCTTGGAACATGAAAGGCAGATGCCCTCACACCTAGTTGGCAGTACTCGTTGCACCAGGCTAAGCCCTGCCAAACACAAACATATTGCTTTAGCCAAAAACAAAAAAAAAAGACAACGAACAACAATCGTGTGTTGTCGGTTGCAGTGTTGTCCTTGCAAGGACAACAAGCACACACACACACACACATGTGGAGAGAGAGAGAGAGAGTGACACACATGTGTGGCAGGTATCTGGCTGACTGCACAGCATCAATTGTAAAAGGATTAAGGCTTAATTTCAAATGCGCATTCATTTGCACTCGCCTGCTGCTCCTCTCTATCCATCTCTCTCTCTCTCTCTCTCTCTCTCTCTCTCTGGGACACTCTCCCTCTCGCTCTTTTAACTCCATTGCTGCAGCAAACTCATCGCTGTAAGCGGATTTCTGACTGCCGCCTGGTTTTTTGTGCCATTTGTTTGGTTGTTCTCGTTGTTTTTGTTGCTGGTACCCATTTTATTCTATGCCACTCATTAGTTTTCAAATAGCTGCATTAGTAGACTAGACAGAGATATGGGAGAGGGAACAGGGAACAGGGAATAGGGACTATAACATACATATGCCAAGAATTGCTCAATTTGTGGCATTAAGCCCCCTCACTGCAATTGTATTGGGACAGGACTTTGTTCTCTGCTCGGCGCTCATTGTTTGGCCTTGTTTGTTATTGCAGCAGTTTCTGCTCTTTTTTGTGTTGGTCTTTTTCAATTTTCTTGTCTTTTTTAACCAAAAAGATCTGGGAATAGCGTCATTGAGATGGTATTATGTTTAGGGCACAGCTGAAGGGTAAGCACAACACTAGACCTCAAACTGAAATAATATCTTAAAGATACTAATGGAGGGCTAAGCAAATATGTTGAGTGATAAGTATTTTTGGGGGTAAGATTTACTGGTGTTAGATTATTGTTAGGCATGCATATCAATTTATTCTTATGATGTTAACAGCTGATGGCGTATTATTTTATGTTAAATTATTTATAATATATTAATAGTTGAAATGCCTTTTAAAACAATTTAAGATTCGTAACATCTGCTCAGCTATTAAAACTCTTTCTGTAACTTCTATTGTTGGGCACTTTGTGGCTTTTGAGCCAAATTAAACTAGTTTTGAACTCCAACTTGTTATCTGCTTCCCCGCAATCATTCACTTTTTAGGCGCATTCGTATTTCATTCAGTGAATGTGCTGCTCCCGAAGCAGCTCACATAAATTAGATGCACAGCCAAAAAAACAAAGAGAGAAACAGAGATTCATCCCCACCCCAACCTCCTCTGCTAACTCTTCTGGCTGCGACAATATTTCTTAGCCAATTCGTTTTCGGTGTTTTTTTTCGGAAGCGGCATTCAAAATCCGCTTAAAAAAGGCGAACGCGTTGCAAAAGACGCGACAAAAACTAAAAAAAAGTGAAGAGGAAAACTCTGAATTAAAATGCAACAAACTTGTGTAGGGCATAGGAGTGTGAGGGGGAGAGGGGAGTTAGGGAGTTAGGGAGAGCGGGACAGGCACATTTTTCTTTGCATTCAGTTACAGTTTGGTCGCAGCAGTTTCCGTTTTACAGTTCTTTTGGACCCGCTTTGGTTAAGGCGCGCACAGAGCCACTTTAGGCAAATTTACTATACAGTGCCAGAGAGGAGAGGGAGATAGAGAGCGGAGGGGCAGCGGAACTGGAAGAGAAACTGAAACACATGTCACAGATTTGTTTCACTTTCGGAAGCACTTAAGCACTCAGCGAATTTGTTTGAAAAAAAAAAAGAAAACAAATCTGGAACTGCTGCTTTGCTGCTGGCTGCTGGCTGCTTGCTGCTTGCTGCTCCTTCAATGCCAGCCCATTGTTCAGTGTTCAGTTTTATTTTTAAAATAAATATGCATTGGTAAAAGAGGGGATTGTGTAAATGTGTGTGTGTGTGTGTGTGTGAGTGTGTATTTTGGGGGGTTGTGTTGCGTTGCGTTGTGTCTTGTGTGTGGTGGGGTGGACCGCCAAAAAACAAATTGATGATATGCCCCTTTGACACTTGAGTCCATTATTTATGCGCAGGCTTGCGATTATTTTCACATATGCTCGCTCGGCAAGCACACAACCCCTTTAACCCCCTGCCAGAGCTGACTCACTGATTACGCTTGGAGCGAGGTTTCAGCGGATTTCACTTCCATTTCACTCAGCTCAACAGATTCGCTGCAGCAATCAGCTGAGCTGAGCAGACGAGTCGTTGCGTGTCTCGTTTTTGTGTTGGCCAGTTTAACAACACACACACACACACACACACGCACACACTTGACGCACTTTGTTTTAAATTCCTTACCTTATAATATTTTTGCATATTTTTTACTTTTGTCATTTGGCTTACGTTGTTTTAAGCGCATTTTGAGCTTAACGGTAACTCCTGACATATGAATTATTGTGCGCAACTCTTGACTAAGCATTCTCCTTGGCCAATTTAATGCCTTTAGCCACATTTTTTTTTTTGTTTTTGGTGACTGCCGACGCTCTAATTAGTCAGAATATATTAAATTTAATAATTACATGTTTTTTTTAAGGAATTTTATAAATAACTCCAACTAATCAGTCCGCTGCGCTTATTTGTCTCTTTATATAATTGGCTCTTGTTGTTTGTGGAATTGCTGTGACGGCATTTGTGCGTAAATCATGCCAGAGTTGCCACATTAATGAACTATAAAATGTGCTGGGTGCCAAGTCGTTAGGCGACTGGTTGCCACCATTTCACTTGTTTGTTGCTGTTGGCATCGGCACAGCAAATGTATTTGAGCAGTGGAATGGGTATAAGGTTGGCATAAATAAATTCATAATAAATTGCAAAGTTGAAAAATGGCAATATATCATTTGTCGCAGCATGTGTGACACCATATAGAAGAAAAAAGAAAAAAAATTAAAAAAAATTGCAAATAAAAGGAAAAGGAACAAGCAAAGTGCGAACGATTCAATTAATCCTGACACTATTTATTATTATTAGGGTTAAGGCTGGTGGTAGACAGAGAAATACCAAAAAGCATAAATATGGAAACTAGTTGTAGTTGTGGCTGTTGTTGTGGCTCAGTTACCGACTGCCCATGTAGTTGTTACATTAATTAGTAGAGCAGCCTGTTTGGTTAGTGGCCACGTCCCAGTCTGTCCAATGCATTATCATATTTATTAAGCAGCCGCACATCGCCTGCAGCTTTTGGATATAGCCCGGGATACGGTTTGAGCTTGGGTTTGGGTTTGGGTTGTGGCCTGTTGCTGCCTGTTGCTGGGATCCGGTGCTGTCTGACTACCCGCGGCTATCACAACAACGAAAATTGATTGCTTCTGTTGTTGTGGCTGGCTTTGATCGTGTTAAGATAGCACAGGATGGCAGTCAGGCAGTCGGGAAGTCGGGAAGTCACAAGGCAACCGCAAGGCGCAACTCCCTGCGCCTCAACTTGAGAGTTCTATAGAAAGTTTTATGCATAACTTTGGCTTGGACGCGCTATGGGCATCGTAAATATCTTTTACTGCCATCCTTCCACAGTGGCTTTCAGCATTTTCGCATTTCGCATTTTTCCACTGCACGCATTTTTTTTGCTTTGCATTTTTGCTACATTTTTACCGCACCTAGAATAGGGTGTACCACGACTTGGCTATTTTTGTGACAGATCATAAATCAAAAATCATACACGCTGCTGCATTTCAATATGCAGCCACACACTGCACCACACATGTAGCTAAGGTAGGAGGCGACTTGCAGGTGTTTGCTCCAAATGAATGAATATCGTTTCTCAGTTTTGCTTTTTTTTGCCCGATTGTAAATTAAGTTCGGCCCCAGTTCTGACTGACAATCGAACCGACGCAACTATCGCTTGCCTCATAGCTTTATACCCTCTATAAATTTATATCTGTGGAAAATTCGAGCTTGCTTTCAGCATGAAGGTGGATGCATCCCCAGAATTGTCATTCGACAGATTAAACTATGATCAAGTTAAGTTCTGACATAGTTATGAGAGTGGAAAGTTGCTTAGAGCTGGCTACAGGGTATCCCCTCGTTCGTTATACCACTCTGGCTTGTTTTATTAATATTTTCGCATATTAATGTGGAATGTGTGGGCATTCGGTGCGAACACTGTAGATCTGTAGAAAGAGCGACAGTTGATCTTCTGGCTGCTGTTTTATGCAGTCGGTATTTGAAAGTTGACAGATGGGAAAAGTCATAAAGCGCAGCAGATATGTGTAAAGTGTCAGTTTTTCCTTTCAAGTTGACTACTATATTTATGCATCATATATTATATATATATAATAATATAGACCGAAGACGGCAGACTATTTACAATCACTTAAACATTTCTAGTGCTCCTCGCAGAAGGCTGTCTCCTTATAGATTTATGAACCAGAAATCTAAATAAAAACCGCATTTCGCTAAGAACTAGTAAACGAATTGTAATTTGTTTTACGTGCTTCCAACTGTTATTAATAATCAAAACATACGCTTTAGCAGCCGTTTGCATTAATTTTATTACACTTTGCAATTGATGCTTAGTTTTTTTTTATTTACTAAGCTGCTATAAGTTTTTGCAAGGAAATTGATGCCGTATTCACTTAGAAGATTAGCAAGTGGCGTGTATTAAAATAAATCCCATTTCATGGACTCTAATCCACATTATGAATGAACATTGAATTTGTATGCGAGACACGTCGTAGTCGAGGCGCTTTAATCGGTACCAGAAAGATCTGTGGCATATGTCTAATAAATCTAATTTTTGCTTCGTTCCTTTTTATATATATATGTATATATATACTTTTTTTTTGTGTCTAACAACCAACGAAGCAATTGCCGCACTAATTTTCGGTGCGTTTTCTCGGTCGCCGGCGACGTGTGAGAAGCGATGATGATTACGATTACGATTTGACCAGAGTAGGAAAAAAAGAAAAGAAAAAACATATCAGACGCACGTAGTATTTGAGTTGAAACAAATTGCTTCATTGAGCATATGCTGGGCATTACCTGCATGCCACACCCCTCCCTCTCCTCTCCTCACTCACTCTCAATACCCCCCAGATTCATCTAATCACTGCGCAATCGCATCTTTACTGGAATTCCCCGAACCTTGACTTACTGTGCTCTCTGTGGAGGATTGGGCAGATTGTGGGGTACTAGAAACTACTTGAGTAGCATTTTAATTGTTGTTCGTGGAAGCAATTATCCCCAGGGATACATTAAAGAAGACGAAGAAAGAAGAAAAAAGTTTTGGTGTGACATTTTATTGGTATGAATTTAATGAATTTAAATTATGACAGCTGCTCCCCACAAACAGAAAACATATTTTACGGCTTTTAAATGTTCAAATAAATTGGACTTAAAGCAATGCCAAGCGGAAATGCAAAGAAACCAGCAACAAGAAATAAAAATCAAGTTAGAAGCGTTTGCTGTGACAGATGTCGCAGCTTAGATACCCTAACAGACCTGACTTATTACAGAGTATAGAATATATACTAGAGTATAGACTAATAAATACAATATGTCTATTATTGACTCGAGCACAATATTTACAATCACCAACAGACTGCTTCAATTTGTTAACAAAATCTATATACCCTTCTGCAAAAAGCGTATTGAAAAAGAGTACCAAATGAATGTATTTCCAGTTTATTTTGTTCGAGCAACAACAAACCCATTAAATTGTGTGATTTGCTTTGTGTGGCAGTCAAATGCATCTCTTTGTAGACTCCAAAAAAAGGTCTGCTTTATGATTTAAGCCCAAGTCTGAATCAGAGTTGGTGTTGGAGTTTTAATTTGGAGTTTCAGTTCTTGCTCTCGCGCTGGTTGCCTAATCCTTTAAGTTATTGACGCATACGTTCGACACATTGATGAAATTTTATTTATTTATACTCGTGGTAGACATAACCCTTTGTCTGCCCTTCTACCAGAGCAACTGAAAATCTTTGTTGGCCTGTTTTATGGCTCTAGTCTTGAGACTAATCCCGCAGGAACTGCTGTGATCGCAGCTCTTGTCTTTTGGGTTTTCGTCTCATTTTTATTGTGTTTAATAGTTTAGGGATTTGCTGTTGCGAGTCTCGAATGTTGATGTCTTATATAACACGAGTGTTACTTTTGACACTTTTATTGCCAATGCATGCCCTAGACCGAAACGAGCAGACGAACAGACGAGCAGCGGCACTCAACTACAAAGGAAATGGAATCGAATCTCAAATGAGCCTGGTTTGCTGTTGTTGGGGGAATTGAACGCTCTAAAGTGGTAATTAAATTGGCCATCACATTGTGAAAGGCAATAGGCCTATAGACCTTGTTATGTCTTAATCTACCTCGACTCGACGACTCGACTCCTCGATTCCAATCAGTGCCAGGCATCAGCCTGCGGCTTCGTCTGCCTATGATAAATTTCATACATCTGTAAGTCCAACCGGTTACTGCAAGTGTTGCCAATCTCTATTTGTATTCTTTTTCCATTTATTTTTGTTGTGATTTTTTGGCTTTGACGTTTGACAACTTTGGCTCATTCGCCTGGCAAATTAACACCTCAAGCGTACGCGTCCGTTCGGTGTGAAAGTCATTTGCCATTAGATGTCCAATTCTTCGACTTGTTGACAGCCGCGAATTGCATTTGACGTTTGCCAATTGCAATTGCGCTTCAATGTTGTTGCTAATGTTGTTTGGCTAATGTTGTTGTTGCTGTTCTTGTTGCTGTTGTTGCTGTTGTTGCTGCCTCTGCAACGAGGCGTATTTCCGCTTTTTGTGGCTCATTTGAGGCGCTTGAGTGGCAGACAATTTGCTAGCTGTGTAAGTGGTTTTTACCTTGAAAAGCTCCGCTAGAAGTTTGTAATTATCTAACAATTCAATCAATTGGTTATTGAAAATGTTGACAGAAATGCAATTAGTAAGCTTGACCAGTTGAGCAGTTGAACACATCGAAAGTTTGATAATAACAGATTTGTATATGGAATAGCTATGATGAGGATGAAATAGTTGTTGAACACATGGATAAATTAAGAGCAGACCGGTTAAGGTTGATGTCAACAGATAGTTATCCAACTTACAATCGTTAAATATTTATTACTTTTCTTTTGATGGTCAATTAAGCCATTTTAATTGCACACATATTCATTTATCATCAAATTTAACTTTTAATAAATGCCAATTTTTCTTTGGCATTTTTTTGTTATTGCAGTAAAAAAGCAGCGGCGGCAAAGGCAAAACATTATTAAAATAAAAGCAAATCGGTTAAAAATTAATTAGACTCATCAGATAAATGATAACTGAGCTCCAGTGGACCATTGCCTCGGCCCGGCATAATTATGAGACGGCCAGACGACGAAAATCAGCTCTAACAATCTGCTGCAACAACAACAACAGCAGTCAGAGCCTGGTCCATTGGCCAGTTAACGTATTCATAACTATATTTATCAGCCATCAAAAATCAATTGCACTCGTACAAAAAGCAGCGTTAAACGACGGGTGCAATGGACCAGACCGGTATCGATATCGGTATCGGGTCTCAGTGGGTCTACACCCCATCTCAGCTGCACTCAAATTCTCCCGCCCCCTTCCCCCAAACACCAACAGCCCGTTCCTTACCCTCCCCACTCCCATGTACTTTCTGGGACTGTGAGGCGTTCAAATTGCGCTTGTTAACATTTTTGATCGCCTGCTGCGGGGCCTCATTGCGCTGTCGCAGTCGCAGTCGCGGTCGCTGTCGACGTCGCCGAAAAAAGCCAACAAACCGAACGTGTTACGCATAATAATTTTCGCAGTGCGTCGCCGTCCAACACTCGTATAAATATTTCAACGCTTGCCTCCACTCAGTGGATCTGGTGGTGCCACAGCCGGCCTCGGCCTGGCTCAGCCTGCTGCTGTGGTTCATCATCAAATGCATGCAGTTTATCTTGGAGTGCGCATCGCTCACGCTCATTTCTTCCAACAGCAGAGAGACAAAAAACCAAAACTGATAAGATAAGTGCACTGCGAGAAATTGGTACAGAATATGTGAAATTAATTACGCAATTCAATATTTTAAAATACATAGAAATGGAAATATCTTTAATTCGTAATTGTTAAATATATCTGATTAGTATCCGTTTCAATTCAAATTTTTATTTCTTTATATAGTTTTAAGTTTGTATTTTTTTAAACATAGTTTTATATATTTATTTATACATATATATTTTATTATAATATTCCAGCAATAGTAATTATATCACAGCTCAATAATCGCATATTCAATCATTCTAAAGCAAACTTTTATTAAATCTTAAACAAGCTAATTATTTCTCTCAGTGAGTGATATGATAGAGATGGCAGACTACTGCCATGTTGTTCCGTATGTCGCTGTCTTTTATTGAAATAACAGAAATCATAATGTTTGTGCCATTAAATTGTTAACAAAGCATACAAGCTACCGCCATGTTGTGTCAGGTATGAGCAACTGGAGCCGGGATGGGGCGGTTGGTTGCTTGGTTGGTTGGTTGGTTGGAGTTGTAGCTGGGATTCGGGTACGGGTTGAGCTGGCACTGAGATGGAGACCCCTTCGGAAACCGGGTCCCGCATGTCAGCACGCACATAAATTATCGTTGATATATATTTTGGCCGTGTGAATGTCCAGGTTAAGACACTGAGAAAGAGACAGAGATAGAACTCTCTCTCTCGCTCTCTCTCTCTCTCCCACTCTTATGGCCGCTCTGTACTTTAATTTATTTATTTACACTGGGCGCATTGCACAATGCTCGCCATGCTACGTGACATTCACGCTTGGACGTCCCCGTTTGGGTTATCCCGTTTCACATCCCTCCATCCCGCCATCCTACATCCATCCATCCATATATACGTGACCCCTGGCAGAGTACATCGGTCACATCTTTAGTCACTATCGCAATTGTTATCTATGGGCTCGGGGCTGCTGTGTGTATCTTTTCACTTTGCGACTCGCCTTATCTGCAGCGTCTTATCATCGGCCTGTGGGATATTTCTTAATATTTTCTTTTTCTTTCTCTTCTTCTGCTCTTGACCGAATTATTTCCTGTAATTGCGAGCGTGCGGCCGCCCCAAAGAGCCGTAAAAAATAATCAAATGCTTCCTGGCTGTGGCTCTAAAACCCATTTCAAGCCACATTTCGGGCAACATTTCGGGCAATTTCACTCAAAAAAGGATGCGTGCTGCACTATGAGAATGAATTGGGCTAAAACTGCTTGAGTTGTTTGGGGTTTGTAGCGGAGGGCAGGAGGGGTTTTTGGGTTTATGACCAGCAACACGGTCACACTTCCCAATTTTATTTATGACTTTATCTTTTACTTTGTTTGGTGTGCGAGATTTTCGTTTGTTGATGTTTTTCCTGCTTTCCTGGGAATTTCACTGAGATTCTTTTCTCCTTTTGTTTTTTTTTTGTTATTACTGTTGCTGTATTGGCCTGGGTCTTAATCACGTGCACTGCTTCGTGGTAATTATACCTCGGAGTGTCTTTAGAATGTGACTAAACTTAATTTTTGAATTTTGAATTTGGAGCACAAGAGATTATGCCCAGATAGGCAAAGATATTGTCTTGAGGCAGGCAGAGATATGATGTAAATTCACAGCTGAGTTTGGAGAACACTTAATTAATTTTTTAATATTCTAGCTCTATCTAATGTCAGTTTCCAAACTTTCAATTGATTTCTTAAAGTTTTTCAAAAGCATTAAAACAATTTTTGTAAATGATACCCATAACAATTTGTACCCAAAAGTTATTCTCAAGTGATAAACATTAAGAAAAAATGATCCACAAACATTTGTTCTTTCCGAAATTATAATTAAGACCTTAACGGGCGTCGATGTTATCTCTTTTGTTATGATTTCAGTTCGCCTGCCGCTAAATGCGGCAATCAAAAGTCAAACAAAATATCACTAAAATTTGATTAGCACAATTAAATGATTACCTGCCACAAAGCGTGGCAATTATGCCACAAAGAATAGAATTGAAACAGGTGCTGGAGCAGAAGCTTGCAACCCAGCTCAATCTGCGGCATTTGGTTTTTGACATTGACCCACGCAAAGTGTTTTGAGAAACCACAGTGGTAAGAAACCACAAATGAGCGACATTAGTTACACTAACCGAAAATAACGAACAAATTAAATGAACAATTAGCCCAAAAAACGAATACGAGAAATAATTAGAGCGCATGGCGAATGTAAAGAATTTATACGGGAAGAACTTGAGACTAAACAAAATCTTACAGCTTGGACTGCGTAAATTACTTGGGCAAACCAAACAAAAAAAAAAGACGCTAATTGAGGTTAGGTTGAGAGTAAGGTTTACATAACCTAATTGTTATATAATACAGCCCGGCTGCATGCAACTTGTGAAAATCTCTTCATTTTTGGTACGGGTCGAATCGGAACAAAGATGGTTGGCAGACAGGCAACAGGCAGGTACAACAATAATAACAATAAACACGCACTTGTCAAAATATAGACAGAAACGAATTGTGGAACAAAGTAGATCAGCACGACTAGCAGATGTCCTGTTTTTAATGAAGTGCAAACTGGCAAAATAAATCTAAAGTATTCTAATAATAAATATATTAATACTTACTTCTGCTGAGTGTAAACTCATCAAACAAGACAGAGTCAGGCATAGATGAAATGATTTTGAGTGAACAAACTTATGATACCCTCTACACAAGCAATATGTGGATATAGGGTATTGAAAAAGATGAGTAAGTAGAGGCTTTACCTGGGGCACGGGTTCGCTTTATGGCTTTATCTAGCGATGAATGTATTGTGGATGGTTTGTAGGGGTTTCTTTTCGGGTCTCTATTTGGAGTTACCTGAACGCAGTTTTTGCGGCTTTGATCGATAATCGCTGCCCACGCAAAAAGGTGTCGCGTCACGCTAAGCCCTAATGGCATTACAATGCATTCCACCCAACTACTTAAAACTGTGGACAGGATTTTTATGCGGTCTGGACAAACAACGGACCGCAAGCAGCCGAAGAGCCGAACTGCAAACAGCAAGCCTGAGGAATTGAGGGATTTGTGCAGCTGCCGCCTGGCTGCAGTTCGTTTATCCTTTAATGGGCTTTTGTCAGCCCGTCACTGCGACACAACGTGGCGTTGAGCAAATCCTTTCAAGTGCAACCGAGCTGCATCCGATTAGAACAGGTTCATCTTTGTCTCCTCAGTCTGCCTCGCTCCCACTCTCTCTCTCTCCCTCTCTCTCTCTCTATCTCTCTCTGCCTCTGTCAAAAGTTTCGCTGGAATTTTTGTTCACATTTGTAAGCTGCAAAAATATGAAAATCGCATCAGTCGCTAATCGCATTGACTGACTGCAAAGTGGTTTAAGCTGCTTGTTGTTTTTAACTTTGCAATTAAGAATCCCCTCGCAACACCAAACCCTGTTTTCTTTCCTCGGAAAAACTGTCATATTTTCATTCCAGATCCAGTCACTGCGATAACAACTTGTCACAATTTCTGACAGGTTGAAAGTGTAGTTACGGTTTCGGTTTCTATGCCCAAATTTATTTCGTTTCTAATGAAGAAATTATCTATAATGATAGGAGGAAAAATGCATGCGTTCGTTGTGTGTTTTTTTCATAATTTTTCACTATGAAAATGAGATATAATTGCTGCGCCATGATAAAAATCAAATTATATGGAAACTGAAACCTGCTGTCCCAAAAAAAAACGTAGAAAGAAAGAAAAAGGGTACCCAAATAATGGGCAACGAATGACGTATTATTTTATGATAAGCATATGAAACATTTGATGGATTTATTATGGATAAAGTGTGAAACTCTCCACGAGCCCCTTCAAACTTGTGCCCCAGAGTCTGATTGCGTGTGCCTCTCCGTCTGCAGGATGTGTCACTCAACACACAGCACAGGTGGCAATAACTAAATTTATTTTCACTTAACTGGATCGCTCTGTTTTGTTGGGTGTGTGGACAGTCGAATAGTCAATGAACTCTGTATAGTAGTAGTCTAAAATGGATAATTGTGAATGAATTGTTCGCATTAAAGTATAATCTTTAAGTTAGATTAAGTTATCATAGTTTTGCTAGATAGAGGAACATTGATTGAAATGGTTGTATCCACTGAATAAGTCACCAACTTTAACACAAAACGGTGCTGCAATGCAAGTTTAATATTGAATAAATGCCAAGTTTGGCTGCACAAGCTTTTGAGTTTATTTATTATTTGCAAATAGTTAAGTCACGAAGACAATTATTTATTGATTGGAAAAATATTTGCCACTAATATCAATCAATAACTGTGGGTCGGAAAAATCATTAAAAATCATAAAATTATATGTCCCACGGCTTGAATCGATTAATGCCTATATATTTCCCACAGTTGTAAAAGGCTATATTCACCAACAGTTGAATGGTTACAAACCTCCTTTAACGATAAGCAGCAAACTTAAACTGTTAACATGTTTTTGGTCGATCTCAAGTTAATTGACAAACCAGTCACAATATCAAGAATATGTTGAATTCATTTCCTAGCAACTCGACTAAGCTCTTGTTCTATATTCTAAGAGAAAAGCTGTAGCCGAATGTTTTACAAAATTTCCAAAGAATTTCAGCATTTGCTTTTCAGCTGCTACAACATGTAAAAAAAAAGAAAAGAATGAAAAACACTCGTCCCATGACAAATTTGAGCTGTGTGCACGCCAGCATAGCCGACTTCAGTTTGAGTAGGAGTTGGAGTTGGGGGTTTCGGCTAATGCTGGCAATTGTCAATTCCAGAAAAATAGAAGCAAACCTCAAAAAGTGCTGGCCAAGTGTTTTGAGAGCTAAAAGCATGTTATCTATAAGTCATCTGCAAGTCTGTTTACAGGCGTATCAAAGGCGAGCACGCAGCTAATCAATATGCTCGTCATTTTCCTTTTAACCAAGTACGTGTCAACAGTGCTCGAGAACCCAAAAAAAGAAAAATAGAACCAAATATTGTACAATGTGTTATTGAAGCGGTGCAGGGGGCAGGGGGTGAGGGGTAGCATTAAAAGGCCAGGCTTCAAGGACACGACTCACGAACTCACGCATTTTTTCTAGTTGTTCTTTTTGGTGATACTTGTCGAGCATTAAACTTTGATGAGTTATCACATGAAAGTGGCAGCTATCTTTGAGTTTAGGTATAAGTATTAAATAATTATTTTTGTTGCACTTGTGGCATGTGAAATTTGTTAGGTGTGTGTAGGTATGTTGGTGTCTGGGAATTTATTTATGCCCCGTCGACTGACTGACTTACACGTAATTTATGTTCATGACCTTTAATGGTTGCCATCTACAAGGAGCGTAGTAGCATGGGGCAGGTGGAGGGGGCAAGGCACACGCAGCGCCATCAAACAAATTGCCATGGCGAAGCGTGCGTTTGTGGTATGCACATTGAATTTTGATAGGGATGTGGTAAGGATAAGGCACAAGGCACCAGGCACAACTGTTGGCTCCCAGTGCCATAGCAAAGATTAATTGATACATGTCCATTTTGTGTTGACAAGCAAGCTAGAAAGAAATCTTGTCCCATCCAAACACACACATACACAATAGAAACAGCAACAACAACAATAAAAAGGTACAACTATGGCCAAATATAAATGACACACAATAAGGCTAGGACACTTTTATCGCTCCCAGTTGATAATAAACAATCTGGGACAAGGCATTACAAAAAACAACAACAATAACAATAGTTGTATATATATCATAGGACAGCAGCAGAGATAGATGTTGCTGAGGGGGAGTGTGCAGGGATGGTGAGGGGGGCTGTGGCTCCTTTGTTGAATGACATATGTGTGCGTGGCTGCCCCGCTGACTGCTCATCCATTTGACTGTCCATTGGGTCACCGCCTACAAGCAGAGGGTGGATCCAAAAGTTGCCAGCGGCTAATGTTAATGGATTCAAATTTAAATGAAATCAAATACATTATCTTAACTTACAATGCAAATCTTGTCGAGGTTCTCGAATGTAGTTGGGACATAATTATATGAATCTAAGCATATCAAATTATTCTTGAGAAGCGGGTATTCGAGCAAGTTATTCCTTAAAATCACACATTTCAAACTGTTGCATCCAACCTCGTTGGAAATGTCGCAATGCTTTTAGCATTACAATAGATTGTCGAGCTATTGTGCTCTGAAGGATTTCGGGAGCTTGCTCTATAAATTTGCAGAGCATAAATGTTTAGTGGGCAGCGAGCATTAAAGCAGCAGCCACAGCAATGGGGCAAGCGACTGAGCACCTATACAGTTTAATTACAAGCGTGTGGCATGGATAGTGACTGTGGATAGGCAGATAGGAGGGTGGCTGACTGTCAATAGAGCGTGTGAGTGGCATGCGGCCACAGTGCGTATACTTGACAGCCAGCTGACGTGTTGCGGCGCTCAATCAGAAGCCTGTCAGGGTCGCAAAAAACAACAACAACAACAACAGCAACAGCAACAGCAAGCACTTTGGCCAGGCCCATAATGGAAAAACCGCGATGTCGTGCAATGATGCACACACAAACGCCCACATGCCATGCCACGCCCACTTAATTAGTGCCCAGGCTCATTGCGGCAAAGGACAACATGGACAGAGCGGAAGGGACAGACGGATGGCACAGTTCGTCTCTTGATTGTTTTTGGGGCTTGACCCATTTGTGCAAATGCAAAACAAAAGCGACTGAAGCCAATAACGAGTCCACAATCCCATCAGTGTGTGTGTGTGCGATTGTGTGTGTGTTGGTGTGTTGCAGCTCGCTGACAGCTGTAATATCTATGCAGCTTTTGTTGCATTTTCAATGCGCTCCGACTGACATGCCGCATGCATTTTGTCGCATGTTCCCTGCACAGACTACTACCAGCTCATAATTTAATTAATTAATTTCAATAGCAAATACACACAGGAGTGGGTTGTGTCCATGTGTCTATGTGTGTGTGTGTGTGTGTGTGTGTGGGAGTGCCCGTTAACAACGCCAATTTCGGTGGCATAATTATGCCCTGTTGTTTTATAATAGAAACAACAACACTTGAGCCCCTAACGAGCTGACAATTTTGCTGCCCCCAGCGGCAGCAGCAACAACACCAACTTTTATTACGCCGCCAATTGTAAATGTCAAAAAGTTGCACCCAGCTGCTGCTGCTGCTGCTGTTGCTGCTTCTTGTTGTTGCTGTGCACAGGTCCCATAAACTAGCAACAGCAGGAAGCAGAGGTAGTTGCTCACAGAGTCCGAGCTTGTGGCAGCAACAGAGGCTCAGCAGTAGCTCAATTCCTCAAGCCGGCAGACAATGGGTGCAGAAATCGATTATTATAGCAAAAACTACAAATTTACCTGTAGCAAGAAAAAATAACATATTTAATTATAGCATACAAATAAAACAAGATATAAAGTAAACTTAATAAAAGTAAACAGATGTGTGGGATTATGTTTATAGGCTAAATCACATCATGTTTATTATGTTTGGCAATTAATTTATGGTAATATTCTTCTAGAATTCAATTAAATGCAAGTTTTAATAATGATTTCATAACTAATCTTGTCTTTCTCACCGCTCCCTGATTACTAACGGCTGCTCGGATTCACACAAAGTTGGTTCTCAGAAATGGGCAATTTCCTCTGGGCATCTGCCTTGCCTCTTACAAGAAAGTTACAAAAGTGGGTTCTGAGTGGTTCTGCTACACCTAAAAAAGTTGCACACTCTTTCCACAAGCAAATTCTTTGAAAAATTATATAGGCTTAGCCAACTGTCATCAAAATTATGCTTGATAATTTATAGTTCTTATTGATCTTACAATTATAGCTAATAAATAATAATAAGCATGATTATAAATCTTTATTTTACTTTTATTTACTTCTTTCTTATTTTGAATTTAACATTACACTTTTGGAAATAAATTAGTGAATAGATTTTGCCCATCGTACCTATGTTGATATAATACTCTGACCATTTGGTGCTGCTGCTGCTGCTGTTGCTGTTGCACCTCCGAACGCACAATTATTGGAAGTTGGAAGTCGGGAGTCGGGCATCGGAGTCGGGCATCGGGAGTCGGCGTCGGAGCCGCGTGGCGTCCACAAATTGGCAATTTGACTTGAGCCAGTTCAAGTGCGGACCCCGAGCCACGCAATGCAGCGATGACTGGCGCTGCTGGAGACGATGACGATGACTATGACGATAATGATGATGGCGATGATGATGATGAGGACAAGTCAATATGATGATTTAGTGCACGGAAATTGTTGTCGGCGGGGATTTAGCTTGATGGCGTTGCCAGAGGGGATGTGGGGGGAGGGAGAGGGTGTATGGAGCGGATGGTTAGGTTGATTATCGGAATGGCTTTCGGTTTGCCGATCTGTGGGTGCTGTTGTTTTCCCATTGCTGTTGACAGTGTCTGGAAATTTGAGATGGTTTCATAAAAAACGCATTAATTCTAATTGGCAGCAATTGCAACGAACGCCCGGTGTGCGAACGTTTACTGTGCTTAGCAAACCCCCCCAAATACCCCCTAACACTCCCCGGCCTCTCGGTTTCCAATTTCCTACCCAGATCAAAGCCAGCCATACCTTAACCCAAGTCCCACTCATCACTGTGAGAAGCTGTTGCACTCAGTCTCAGTCTGAAGTTTGTTGTTTGTTTCGCTGGTTGTTGTTTGCTTTTGGTGGTGTGCGGCAAAAGTACAAAAGGTAACACAAGAAATAGAGTTACACTCAAATTTAGCGGCAGTTCAACACTTGAACAAATAAACTTTCTATGCATATGCATACCCCTCTCCCTCTCTCTCTTTATATCTCTATCTCCCTCTCTGTGTCTGCTGTGTGTCCAGCTAATTCTCGTGTCCCTGCTAATTGTTTCTATTTGTTGCTGGACAAATGCGTGCACTTTGTTTTAAGTGCAGCCGATTCATCTATCCAGCGACTGAGCGGCGTAAAATCTTGAAAAAAAAACCTATAAAAACTCTGAGAACATAATTTGCCTGGCAGCAGTGCTGCATAATGCCTATAAATATACCTAGACTAAATATACCCATTATTCTACTAATATATGAAGAAAAAATCATCGAAATCATATAGATGCCATATGATCAAGCTGGCAAATGTTGAATTCATGTAAATATATGTAATGATTTCATTAGAACAATCGGTAGTTTTGGGAAATTTAACTTGGAATGAAGAGTTCAGCAGTTGGACATCGGATCGCAATGTTCGAGCTTTAGATACTTTTTCTTGCTTGTTTTAAATCCTACATCTAAATTAAAAATCATAAAATTCTTTTTAATTCAGATTGTCTTTGTAACTTTTATAATAAGTGTGTGATTATTTTCTTTTATATGAACATCTTTTTTCTAGTCGTAATTAACACTATTTTTTGTTGCATAAATAGGCGAAAAACACACCCCTTTGTCCTCCTTAGTTGTTGACGGCATCTGCAATATAGCAACATGGCAACATGGCAATATGGCAACTCCAGCGCTGTCACTTGGCCACTGACAGCTGCTCGTTGCACGAACATGGCTGACATATCGGTCGGTGACTGGAATTGCGTGTTGTGGATGGGGGAGGGGGATTGGGTGGTTTTTGGGGACTGCGTTAGCAGACTACTTAACGGCACACGGCCCCAAAAGTGACAGGCGGGCCTCATCATTAAACTTTTGACACTATTAGCGGGCGGTCTGTCTGAGTTTTGTGAGTTCTGTGTTGTGGCAACTTGGCAAGAAACAAAAGCGTCATAAAACGGAATAACAAAGCATTCTTCGTGTTCATCATCGACTAGGCATTAAAATTAATTTGAGCACATTATCGCACTACTAAAGAAACCAAAAATATACTTGTACATCAATTTATATATATGTACAAATACTCACACATTTATATTTATATGCGGCGGTTATTTCTGTGGTTTTTATATGTTGTGGTCAATTTTCACTTTATTTTATTATACACTTACAAATGGCATTTTCATTTGGTAATCCAGTCTGTGATAATTATATTTATACATATATTTATTTATTATCATCATCTAAAAATAGTCTCTTTCAGGATTAAAACTACAAATGCATCTTAATTAACATGCCTTGAGGCAACAGTCTGGCTACAAATTTTAATAAACTTCCAACAACTCAAGAATGTCGATTTAATAAATTTAAAGTTTGCTATCTGCAACGGTATTCAATCTTCGCCACTATTCAGCAAACTGTTCTTGCTAGTTTAAAGTTTGCTTGGCTTCGCTCGCTGTCTGTTGCCACGCAGAAAGACAATTCAATTAGCTGCCCTGTCAAAGTTTCAGTATACGTCTCTTTATGTCTGTCTGCCCATTGGTCCATCCATTCAACTCTGCACTCTCAACTTGCCCCCATATTGTACTTAGTTTGGTGCACTTCGCTCTCTCTTTTGCTGCTTGCCACTTTTCGGCAGTGGGGTAATGAAGCAATTAATTATCGTATGCCCCAACGCGTACCCAGAAAGACATTTCAGCGAAATTCCTCGGCGAAACATCTGAAAATGTGAAATGTTAAGCAATCTCCTTTGTCCCCCCAATTGTCTGTCGCATGTGGGTGAAGTGTTTTTCCCCTCAAGTGTCCAACTCTTTGACATTTTGCGGTTGATATTTTAAGTGCCCGTTTGATTCTCTTTCGGTTCTTTTCTCCAACACTTTGATTTAAGAGTTTTTGCTGAAAATAAAGAAAATGTCAGAGTTTATTGCGTGGTTGTAAACTTATATGCCAAGCCAGCAGATTTTTCTATTTAACGAATTGCTGAAGTATTTATCTAAGTCTTAAATTTGTCAGTATGTAGAATCATTTATTGGTCGATTGATTACATTTTTTATCTATTCTCAACCACCATAAATATGACCATCTGATCACATTGCTCACATATGGCATCTCAATTTTTATCTGTAGCTAGAAAATCAACAATTTTGGCATTTGCCTATCGAAAACCTCCACCTCAAAAACGAACCATAATCGCAGGTATTTTATAAACATACTTGAAGGTCGGATGCATAGATACCCATCATTAGGATCCTTATGTGGTTGACACCTACCACAAATCTGCACACGTTGCTGTGAAGACCCGGGAAACGAGGAACAAAATAAAGGAGAAGCCTGTGCATATAGTGCGTATAAGCCCAGCACTATCTCTGCCACAGATCGTGATCTGCCTGTGTGTGTATGTGATCTTGATAGCGCCAGGGATGCTGCTCCTTGCCAGGGCACAGAGCAGAGGAACACATGTGTAAACCCAAATTGCGTTGTTTAAAATTCGTAAGGCGTTGACAATGGGACCGAAAACTAAAAAAGTATGAAAAACAAAACACAAACAATGCGCCCGCTTATCGAGTAATCAGCTAGGAGCTGAAAAGATGTGCCCGGGCAACGAGTTGATAAGCCTTCCTTCATTCAGCAACTTGATCAATGATAGCCTCGGCCTGGCAGCAGTTGCAGTTGCGGCAGTTTTCAGTTTTCAGTTGCAGGAAGCAGCTGTTGCTGCCACTCACCACCTTTTTACAAATCTGTTGGCCTTGATCGAGGTGTGAATATAGAGCTATATGTGCTGCACATATCCTGTAATTATGTGCCGCAGCAAGTGGGAAGTTCCAGCTTGGGTATTATGTATGCAGGCCAATGCAGGTGTCAAAATAATTAGGCGCCTACATGCGTTGCGAAATCGAAAGCCGAACGAATAGCTTTTGCACTCACTGTCCGTCTGTCTGACTGCCCAATTACCGGTAATTATCGTCAACACCTTGCACTCAAGCTGTCAAAATGTGCGCAGGGGCATCATGCAAAGTGGCTAAAAAGTAACAAAAACAGAAACAAAAACAAAAACAGCAAAAGCCCCAAAAAGCATTGCCTTCAACACTAATTATGTACGAGCTGAGCTGAGCTCGCTGGAGTCAGTCAGTCATTTGGTCATTCAGTCAGCAAGTCAACGTCAGCGAATTGCACTCCACCAAAATACATTTAGCAAGTGTGAAGTTGATAGCTCCTCGACTCCTCCTTCATTAATCACTCATTCCCTGCTTAACTGGCTGCTTGTTGCTGCTGCTGCTGCTGCCTGGCCTGGCCTGATCTGGTCTGGCTGTTAACTGTTGACTTGACAGGCCCTTTTGCACCAAATCGACTCCAAATTCGGTAATACAAAAGGTCTTAACCAGCTGAAACACAATCTCAAATTACTGCCTGCAGTTTTGCTAATAAGCTCCAAACTAGAAGGGCAACGAAGCCAAAACACAAAAACAAAACAAAAATACAGCTGTGAAATAATACGAAAATTTGGGCAAATTAATTTGATTAATTTCCGTCTATATCTTTATAAAATATCTTTCAGGTTAATGATGTAGAAATCAAAGCGAACTTTTAAATAAACAGCATTCTGAGAAATGCCTTTATGAAAAGGCCTGATTACAGATAATACGTAATCTTATATCATATTTATATTGTGTTAGTCAAATTTAGCGGCAGTTCAACACTTGAAGAAATAAACTTTCTATGAATATGAATATCAGAAACAATTGTTTCCTGCTGCCCCAGTAAAAGCAGTCGAATATTGAGTACACTATTCAAAGCAGCGCTATTTTCTTAACGATTTGATTTAGATTGGAATCAGCGCTGTATATCATATTTAATTGAAGCACCACAACTCATTCTAAATTAATGTTATGTTTCGCAGCAAACGATTTCTCAATGCTTGAAATGCTGTCCCCACGTATCGCATCGAATATCTTTCATTAATTGTGGTTGCTGCTGCTGCTGCTGCTGTGGCATTAAAGATGGTTTTTTTGGTTTTTAAGATGATACGCTGATTCTCAATCACCCTCTTTTTAAAATTGGTACTCTCATCGTCGCACGCTTCAGTCCAATCCAGTGTGCAATTATTTGAGAGCTGCTGACTTTCACTCCGACTAACCCAGTAACGGAAAACAAAACTTGGCACTGCAATGCCGTCTGATTAATGTTTATAGTCACACCTACTCAATTGCAGAAAGGTGCCAAAATACAAAAAAAAAAAAACCAAACCGAAAATTCGAAAAATGAAATTTTACACCTGCAACACGCACAAAAATTGCAAGTCATGCTACGAAGGCGGCAAAATCGACACCGAGAAAAGTCAAAAAATAAAAATAAAAATAAAAACGAAGGTGGCCAGCACAGGAAGCCATAAATAACAAATTAGAGAGAACTTCTCAGACGCACATAACATATCATTTGATATCATTTTCTAACACAGTCCTAACTCATACTTGCTCCCTCTCCCTGTCTCTCTCTCTCTCTCTGTTACTGTCTCTGTCTGACTGCTGCTTGTTGGTTGCTGCAGGTGCAGTTGCAGTTGCAGTTTACACGTTGTTGATTGGCGTCCATTTAACGCTGCGTGAGCTGGCTCCGTAGTTGGCTCAGACGGCGCCCTTGGCCAACAGTTTTTCTAGGCGTTAACTGTAATTCGTTGGCTGCCCAGCAGGAACTGCCACCTTGGCCAGCAACAGAACCAGCAGCAGCAGCAGCAGCCAACTCTTAACTGGGCCGAAGGGAAACACAGTTTTTCAGATTTCGTTATGTTTTTTTCTCAGTCTGTCGAAAATTATGGGTTTGCATTTTGGTTAATTAAAAAGGCTCAAAACAGCGGCAAAACACATGTCGCTCATGAAGCATATCCTTGGCCAACACCTTTTTGGCCGTCGCTCTCTTGCTAAGTGCCGGCTGGCGCCGCCGGCCAATTAAACCACTTGCTTTAAATCGTAATATATAGTTTATAATGTTTATGATCCCAGCGCGCGTTCGTCTTCCTTTGAAGTGTGAAACAGCGCCCTAAAGACATACACACGAGCTCATTTACAATATGTTTTCGCCTTTTTTTTCGCTGCTTTACAACAACTAAATCTCATGAGAAAATCACATTCCACTTTTCAAGGTGCTTTCGAAAACCAAAAATGATTTTGATGACTCTAATTGATGATATTAACATAAAAAAAGCTTACAAAAAAGGGAAAGAAAATGACTAAAAATATATATATATTTATTTAATATATTACGCATTATAAAATATAAATATAATTAAGATTCTTATTGCGAATATTAAATAATATTTTTTTCATTGAGAACTGTAACAAACTTTGACTTGCTTATGTGGTTTAAGATTGCTGAGTTCTTTTTTACTTTTTTACTTAATAAAAGTTCTAACTTCAGCTAGAAGTTGGGAAGATGCTGTATACTCTATACTCTATAATGAACTCTAAAGTACTAAAGTACAGCTGTCTATATAGCCAATTATTAGCGCTGACATTGGATCGACGAATGATTGGCAAATTATCTTCAAAGTCGCAGCTGTAAATGCTGATCCTCTTCTCGATCAAAGACAAAGAGATCCGCTCGTCTGGATGTCAAGCGCAAAAAGAGAAAAACAAAATCGGAGCCAAAACACTTAACTGATTGCAATGATAGCGGCGAAGAAGTGCACTTGGGCGTTGTCTAATGCCGTAAATTGATATTTTCCACGCTCCGCTCACTGCCGGCGTTGCTTCAATTCTTCAATTCTAACCACGTTCTGAAATGATGACATAGAGCAGCATGCAACGTGAGGCATCCTCAGTGGTTCTCAGTCGGAGTCTCGCTCTCTCTCAGGTGATCTTAATCACAACTATGCGGCCCTACCTGTTTCGACAGATAACCACAAATTGTTTGCTGCCTCTCATTGTTGCTGTTGTTTTCCTTCGTTTTTTTTGTTTCTTCAATATTTTTCGTGTGCGTTTTTAGATTCACATCAGCATGCGTTGTCGTTGTCCTTTGCATTGTCAACAGTTCTTTGTCAACCAAAGGGGCCTGGCTCACGTCCACAACGCAAACCCAAACCCAAACCCAAACTCAAAACCATACCCAAAAAAAAAACCCAAAGGCCAAACCCAAATAGGCTGAGACCAAGGCAGTCAAGGCAAATTTTGAGCGTTAAGCGCCGAGCTCTGAGCGACATTGTCTCTTGCCTCTGCTGCTCTTTGTTCTAGCTGATATCGATCATTAGATAGTTGCCCCATTGTTGGTTTTTGTTCTTGTTTTTGACCCCCACCTCCACACACACATACACACACAGACACACACACACATTATATACATTTCGACATGTACTACGTGTGTCCTATGTCATCAATTATTATGTAAGTTTTCCTCATCTGTGGACAGTTTTATTTTTGTGCTAGGCGCACTTTGGTATTCGTGGAATCCTGCGTGGACAGCACACGAAGACTTGCAGACATGTTCCCATTATTAACTGGAAATATTTTGAGGCGTGTGTTTGTATTTGTTTTTGGATTTTGGATTTGTCGTCGTCTCTGTCTCTATTTTTCATCTGTAGACCTCAACATTGTTTTGATATGTTCTTGATTTGTGTGGTTTTTCTATGGTCCACAAAAAAGGCAGATAACAGTTTGTTGTTGACATAATTAAATATTAAAACCTTCCATTTTTAGCCAGAGTTATGTAGAGTTTAGCTAGTAACTGTATCTGAAATCAATTCTGTTGCCCCAGATAAGTTTTTAGTTCTAGATAAGCCATATTTTCAAATGCGATAAATTCTTGTTTTTTTTTATTAATTTCGTATCAGATTTCGCGTTTCGCTTTGAGCCAATTAGTGCCACCGTTAGCCATGTTATCACTGCGAATTATCAGCGCCTTTGATAAACTGTTAACTAAACTTCTCAACGGCTGCCCATGGGCTAACAGTACTCTCTGAAAATTGATACCATTAGTCTGAAGTCGGAGTTGAACGGTCTAAATCGCGAAGTGTGTTTGTGGCTCAGAAAGTTTCGTGCAGCATGCAACACGTGCCCCACATGAATTATGGCACGGCAAAGTTTTGTTTATTTTTTGTCAGCTTTAATATGCAGGCTGCAGCTGCAGAAGTTGGCAAGTCTGTGCGGCAAGTCCCATAGCCAACCAAATAAATTGTTGCACGCGCTGTGCTCCGAAGTATCTCATAAGTAGTGCAAACGAAGCACTTACGTCCAGGCATTACAGCCAGAGAGCTCTGGATGTGTCAGTTGCCTCTCGAGCCGTGTCCTGTTTGCTATATGCTGTTTGCTGTCCTGTCGTCAATAATAAATAAATATGTGTCTATGCTGTGGCATGCCACACACACACACACACACACACACGCGCGCTGGAGCAACTGAACGACAGTTACAAACACACAGTCCTGCGGCTCTATAGTTATATAAATAAGCAGACGAACTCAGAAGCACAAAACACAACAAGGACAACGTGGCAGGTGACGGGTTTGGGGGGCATCGGAGCTCTGTGGCAGTGGCAGGTACGCATCTAAGTACTACAGTGCCTGCTGGCAGTCTTTCAATGTCGTTACGCGGGTCTCATTCCAAAACCCAATGGCTGCACAAAAGTCAAGTTACAACAGAAATCGAAGCGAAATAGAATAGAATTTTTTGATTGCATAACCGTTTTGCGGCCAACCACAATCTTCTCATACACTGTTCAAAATTGTGTGAACCTAGAAGGAGTATAAAATTGTTCAGTATTATCATTATCATTCATTATAAACAAATTTGTAAAATAATAAATATTGCAAATAACACACAACTTTATTCAAATTCTTATGTAATAATCAGTAGTAAATATGAGTAAATCAGTGTAAATATCAGCAGTAATCATCATCAACACCCGCAATTGCTTACTGTGTATTGAGTACATCAGACAGGGGCATTGTCGAGGAATCCTTGACTCGGCTTTGGTCAGCGCACTAATGATGACACACATATTATATCTTGATCACCTCCTCTCCTCTGCTTCTGTGGCTGTGTGTTTCTAGCTATGGCATGTCCTGGCTAAGGACACATAGCTGTGCCTGTCCACATAAATTGAAGCACATGCTTAGGCGCGCACAATGCTATTAACATTCAGTACATTCCCCGCCCAGCTCCACTCGAAGGGAAGAGATTGAGATAGCCGAGTACACAACTCTAGATACTCATAACTTAAATTCACATCCAGTTCGCGTTGTGTTGGAGGCGTTGACAGCCAACCAACTAACCCAAAAAAATATAAAAAAAAGGAGTATTATCAGCGGTTTATGATCTCATTTGTGTCCTTGACTGGCTCTGCAAAATGGGGCGTACAAATTGACTACCTACGACTCTGCATTGTTCTTCGGCTGGCAGTTGTATCTGTGTTTGTTGCGACTACTGATTGGTAGCCAACTTTACAGGTGTGTCCATGGCTACTGTTGATTTCGGCTTGCACCTGCAACACGGCAACTGCATCCTTTTAATGAAGTATTGCGCCGTTTTTTTTGTAGTTTATAACTCGTTTCCTCGAAATTCCAGCAGTGTTCATTAAAAATAATAATGTTCTTTTTCATCTACGACTTAATCAGTAATTTTTAGGTCGTTTGGTAAGTGATTAATTAGTTTTGAGTTTTAACTAGCATAAAGATTAGGAAATCTTATTTGATGAACAAAAATATATTTTGCAAATTGCATTTCATCATTTAATCATTAATTTTAAGTTATTTAAATATGAGTTTCAGCTAGCAAAGATATTTTTCATTTATAATAAATCGAGAAAACAATTGTCAATTTATTCTTTTTAATCATATTCAAGATAAATTTGAATTTATTGCTGCCAATTAAAATAAACGAATTGCAACTGTTTAGCAAATAAACTGTTAAATGCATGAGTTCAAAAGTGCAGCAAAATTTGTCATTTACATCAGGCCCAAAAAAGATTCTCTGTGCTCAGCATGTTGAGGGGGCGGGCTTCATGTATGTTTAATTATTTCATCAGCATTTGAAATGTTGAATTTTTGATTGATGACACGCACAAATTTGTCTCAAATGCAAAACAGACAGCAATAACAACAACAGATACAGATGCATTTGCAGCTGCACACAGATACAGATACGGATACAGACACAGATACAGACACAAACTACAAGCCCACAACATTTGATGAATGAGCATGAGGAAATTCAAAATTTGACTACATGCAGTAAACAACAACAGAAACAACAACAACAATAGCAACAGCAAATGCAATTGAACAAGTGCAATAACAGCAAAAAGAACAACAACAAAATTGATTCTATGTTGAAAGCTATATGGCCTGTTAGCAGGGGGCGTACAGCAACAAATACATAATAAATCTTAATTTATAGATGAGTTTCTAACATCAAAACAGAACGCGACGCTTGAATTATTCGTATAAATATGTTTATGTATATGCATATATATTATGTATTTAGGGAGCCTTCAGTTTTGAAAGTTCTTCTGCTTTTTTGGGCTCTTTTCAAATGTCAAAAATTAAGTTATGACTGATGATCGTACAGTCTCTCTCTCTCTCTCTCAGTCTCTATCTCTCTCTCTCTCTCTCTCTCTCGCTGTTGGTCAGCTGTCAACTCATCCGCTGCTTTACAACTTGTGCTGTGGCTCATAAATTTTGAAAGTTTCGTTGATTTGGTCGGCTTTTAAAGGGCGGTTCCCATCTACGTACACACACTATTGTATATATATATATATATATAAAGCGTATGCAATGACATCATGATGGATTCGTTTTGGAAATGCTTGGCGTTTTTCTGCTCAGTTGCGCCCCTGGTTGATATGTCAGGGCACCATTTGATAATAATCGCAGCAGCAATATTTTTTTGTTTCTTCTTTTCGAAATTGAGTTGTTGGCTTGTTGCTGTGGTTACCTTACTTTTGGGTTGATATGGGACTGCGCTGAACGAAACTGACAATACAATTAGAGATCGTTTAGCATAAGAATATAAACTGAAGAAGGGTCTTACGGATAACTCTGATAGTATTCAAAATGCACCCTCTGTTGTCTATTTCTGGTACTCTTGAAAAGGTCAACTACATTTTCCAATAAGTATTCTTATTGATTCTGATAATGTAGCAGGTAGATCAATAATCAAATTGGTATTGGGAATCTATCTGGCGCCATCTGTTGTCATGTTGGGAGAACTGTGAAGAATCTGTTTATATTGAAGAGATCAATGAGATTTTTATAAATATTTGTATATTTATAAATTGTTTTTGCTTACTTTGATACAGACAAATATTTATTTATCGTATATATCAGCTCTATCAAGGAATACCTCTCTGAGTGTATACACAGGCATTCCGAGCCAACATAGTTCAACCTTTTACGAAAAGAACGATTCTCCATCGGCTTGTGGCATGCAACTGAAGCTATCACAATTGAGGCATCTTGAGTTGCAGCCTTTGCAGTCGCTGACGCTGACGCTGACGCAGTTGCAGTTGCAGTCGCATTCGCATCATTACAATGATGATAAAAGTGCATCTCATCTCGCTCATCTGAGTTGACTTTGCCACTTGCATGTTGTGCCTGGTTGTGGTTGTGGCAGCCACCTCGCAACCATTTTGACTGTCAATGCTGCCAACTAAATGTCGCATGCCGCGTGTGCAACATTTTATCACTTCAGTCAGACCGTATAATTTAACGTAAAATCTCTGATGCCAAGCGCAACAAACAGCCCACTGTGGCTGCATGGGGAGGAGACCCTGTGGCAAAAAAAGTAGACACATGTGGCTGCCACAAATGGTGACAACTATTTACACAGTCGACTAACTGATGCGTCTCTCCTGCTGCTGCTCCTGCTGCTGCTGCTGTTGTTTTAGGCACGATTCGCCACAGTGCATATAGATACAGATACAACACACAGATACAGACACAAATGTAGCCAAAGAGTTGGCCATAATTAATATAGAAACACTTGCAACAACAATTAGCAACAGTCGGCGGCCAGAAAAAACAAAGCTAATTAGTCGGCAAATAATATACGAGCATAAATGAGCAAATGTTCATTTTGGATACCCTTACAAGGGAAGTATATTCACTTTCCAGAATGGGCAAATTCATGGACCAAAGATACGGCAAGATTTCTTGGAGATAAGTTAGTATTGACTACTTTATTGAAGGAACAGAGAGTTCCACTGATCTATAACTATATCCATCTATCTCTAACTCTATCTTTAATAATAACCACATCTATATCTGTATCCTTATCAATGTTGAATTCTATAACTAACTTTATCTACAGCAGCATTATTTTGTCTTCACTCGTTAGGGTATTTGGGCCTCGACTTGTCGAATATTGGCCAAGTCCCATTCGATTGTCCGCCGTTGTTAAAACGAACGCCTTCAAATGTGTTTGGGGCGTTTACGGCAATTAGCGCGAAAGCAAAATAAATGCATAAATAAAAACAAAATAAAAAGAAAACCAGAAACCAAAAACAATATTTACTAATAACAAAGAGCAAGAACAAATGTGCCATCATTTAAATATAGGCTCAATCGAATTAAGCAATTAGAGCTTATGTTAATTACAGCGGCAACAGCAGCAGCAGCACCGGCAACAGCAGCAGCACCAACTCAGCCTTGCCACAGACGCAGCCCATTGGTATATTATATTTGAGTATTATCTAAGTTCGACTTCCGGGCGGCGATGTTTCCGCTGAAGAGCCAACCTTAAGCAAGATTTATGTATTTACTTCAATCCGTAATATGTTTCTGTTTCTGTTTCTGTTTTTATTGTGTATTTTCTTTTACCCATTTTTGGAACCTTTTGCTCATATAATTGCTTTGAAAGAGTTTTGTGTTGCTTTGTCGTTGTTGTGTATTTTTTTGGTGAGGTGTGTCTGCATTTTTATTTGGAGCACTTCAAAGCGTTCCGCGGCCAAGAAATGATATTTTAGTTATTTTTCCATATTTATTTTCGTTATCATGTATCCCCACAGCAGCAACAACAGCAACAACAACAAGAACAACACATAATTAGTGTAATTAACGCTTTTTGGCTGAGTGCGTGCAGAAAATTGTGTGTGAAAGTGCGTGGCGCTCTTTGAATACTTTGTTTTCCCATTTCTCTGTTGTAGTTGTTTGTTCCTGTTATTGTTGCTGTTGTTGTTGTTGTCTTTCAGTTCGTTCAACTGATTTATGAGCTAGTCTTAATACGTTGTGGCTGCAGTTCCGATTGACTGGGACTGCGACTGGAACCGAGCAACATTTCAGATTGCTCTCGTGTTAATTTGTGAATAATCTTTGTGGATGCCACGAAATGCAAACAGAAAGTCGTCTGCAAAGGCAATAAAAAAAATAAGAATACAAAAAAATAAGAATAAATAAAAACGGGAATCTTGCAGCAGCAGCAGCAGCAGCAGTTGATAAATTGCTTTGTAGATGCTAGATAAGCAGACGAATTTTTAGATTGATGAGCTGAGATTGCTGCAAATAGTACATCTAGTGGACTAGAGTACTTTAATTAGTGAGCAGATTGCATAAGCTCAGTTGCACATAGATTGCAATTCCGAGATTGTGCCTGAGAAATTAGTTAGATTGATTAATATTTTACGAAACTCTAATTAGTCTAACTTAATTGATCTTATTGCCAACTGTCAATTCTCGGTGAAAGAAACTGCATTCAGTTGCTCGCTTCATGTATGTTAGAAGCAAATTAAGTTGTGCTTAAACTTGATTCAACTCTTGGAGTTTTTACTGGAGGAATTATGTATTCAAGTATTTAAAGCTTACAGCTTATATATAATTTGTTATGGTTTCAATTGTGTATAATAATTGATACACCTCTCAATTAGCTTTCGGTGAAAGATTGCTTAACTTAAGTCACAATTATTCGGGTTTCTCTGTATCTGTGATATGGTATCGCCAAACTTCTTAGCTAACACCACCACCACCCATTTGAAAAATGCGTGTGGCGCCCCCTCACACACATGCACACACATACACACACATATCCACCCACACACAAACGACTTGTTTACCACATCAAATCTAATAAAAATCACCACGCACAATTTGTAGCCATCAATTGGGCTTGAATGACAGGCAGACACGAAATTGAGGACTTGCATAGATCTGAGAACTCTCGACTCTATGGCTGAGTCTCAGACGAGGTCTCAGCCGCAGTCAGAGTCGGAGTCAGAGTCTGCGTCTGCGTCTGAGTTTGGTTCTGGGTCCAGGGAGCAATCGACAGACAGCAAGCAGCAAATGACAAATCTTTTGGCAAGCGGCAGGAGCATAATATAATAACGGCAAGACAGTAGCTTTGTAATAGCTCCACATATTTTTCATAGCAACGAATTTGACTGACATTCAACTACCCCACACACCCCATCCAATTCAGGGTTTCCCTTGTTGTGCTGTGGGGAGCACAAGTGATGAAATAAATCATTTCGGGAGTGGCAGAATGAGATATAGACACGCGATGATGAGATGGAGATGTGCTGCTGCTGCTGCGGCTGTTGTTGCACACACACACACACACACAGACAGACGCGCAGAGATAAAGTTACTGTATATTGCCTGCTTGCTGATGATGTTGTTGTTGTTGTTGCTGGTGTTGGTGGTGTTGGTGGTGGCAGTGTTGCCGTTGTAGCAAGTGCAAGTGTCAATTACAAACCATGTCAAAAATGTCAAACTCTGTGAGTGACTGGCAATGAGAGAAGGGCAACAGCAAAAAAACTGAGAATGCTGTGAGAAAATTCGATCAATTCGAGAGATACTCACCCTATAATTTTGGAAAGAGAAAAGAAATGCCAGAAGAAAATTGCAGATGGTTTTCTGTAAGAAAAATGTAGGTTCAGCTATTAAGGGCTGAAAATAAATGAAATCTTTGAAAAAACTTTTAAGCAATAGAATAATTTTGAGATGGTTTTTGTATATAAAATATAGATTATTCTAATTAAAAGGTACAATTAAATAGATTGGTTAGTGAAATATGATTAAAGCTACACATTCATTTATGAATATAAAAAATTAAGTTTCAACCACTGCAATAATTTGCATTAATTTGTACATTTCTGTTGGATTTGTTCCCAAATGAATAAAATTTGAAGTAAATTGTTACCTTGCTCCAAGTCTAACCCTTGTGTTCCTTTGTAGTACTTGGTATAGGGTATATCAAAAATGTAGCTCGTCCAGTCTAGGCCCGCATTGGCTGTAGATTTGCACCCCCACATGGCAGACACTTTCAGCCAGGAGGGTCGTCATTCTCATACTCATTCCCGTTCCCATTCCCATTCCCGTTCACATTCCCATTCCCATTCACATTCTCATCGACATCGACAAGTTTGTCCTGTCAGCGCCGCCGCTTCGCGTAGAGTTTATTACATCAATTTGTGTGTGCGAGACCTGCGTTGCAGCCTCATCCCCCCTATGTTCCACAGTCTATCTATCTATCCATTTCAGCCATGTATGAGAAATTTGATACAAATGAGTTTTCACACTTTGCGTTCGCCTGTGCACAACACACAGCACAACACAACACACACAATACACACACACACATATCTGTATCTGTATCTGCATCTACATCTCGCATATCTGGCACTCCTACTCCGCCTACTCCTGCTCGTTCTCAGTATCCTTTTCCATCAACGTGTAAATTGTATGCTGTCAAACTTATGACATTCAGCGTTGATATGACCGCGTCACATTTGTTTACCAGCTACAACAAAACTGAAAACCATATAGTGTATATAGATATATATCTACATATATATAGATACCCATTCTGTACATAGCCCAACAAAAGAGTCCACAAAAAGCGCGCGCGCTTTGCTCTAAATTAGATTTCGCTTAGCAGCATTTCTGCTTCTTGTATGCATTACATTTTTTTTTTTTTTTTTGCCTACAAATTGCTTTGAGTGTTCAACTGGGAGAAATGTGTGCGCTGTTTTTATGAAATATACTGCGTTGGCAGTGCCAAGTAATATTGCTGCATATTAATTGCTGCTCATTTTCATTTTCATGTGTGCATGCAACGCACTCGTCTGCAATTAATATTTGTCGCCATCCCCAAAAATAGTAGGGTATCTCTCACATGGGGCCATTTGCAGTGCTTGGTGAGGGGCACGAAGTGTGTTAAGGGGGGTTGCACCCCTTTAGCAAGCGATCGAGCATCCCATTGGCCTATTAATTTATAGTTTCTTTTTGCTGCAACAGCTGAATAACAATTGGGCAGACAACAAGTGCGGTTTTAGTTTATTAAATAAGTCACTGATAGATGGCACCTTTGACTGATTGATTTGTTTCCTATTGGGAATTGTTTCTTTATGTTTTGCAAATAAGAATATGTCCGACTTTGTTTATGTTTATAGGAATAATATAGCAATAATTCGACTTAAAGCTTATTCCTTTCCCTATATTCCCTATATTCCTTTTCCTGGAATGGTTTCATTATTGTTTATTTTTCGAATGCAAGAAGGAAGCTTTTCTGGGAATTATTAAATACTAGGCAAAGCTATTATCAGTGCTAATCGATGATCAATAAGATAATGGATAAGATCACAATGTGAATAAGATGATTCGTCTTAAACCACTAAATGCTCTTTAATTTGCAGTGCACTTCTTAAGTACTCAGGTTGTTCCCTCATTAAGTATAGGGTATTTGTTTATTGTGCAACTTTTGCAGTTGGCATAATTGGAATGCTGACTTATTCAGCGTACCTTCAAAGTGAACCCCTATGAGCTGAGCTGAGCTGAGCTGAGTCGTACAGCATTTACAGCAAGAGGCGGCAGTTACGAGCCAATGAGCAGCTGCCAGCAATCGCTTAACCCAAATGAAGTTGAAGCTGTTGTCTCATGGCTGAGAAACAGTGCAACACACAACACACAACAGCAATAACAACAACAAGAGGCAGTTGCAACAACAGCTTTGCAACATTGTTGAGCAATGGGCTTAGCACGTTTCTTGACGCGCTGCGTTGGCCTTTATATATTGGTCAGTTAAGACATGTCACTGGGCACGCCCCCTTGTCTCGCAGTGTACAGCCAGCCCTACACACACTCGCATACACACACACACACACACACACACACTCGCACACTTGCACGAAATATTTCACGCATCAGTCGTCAGTGGGAAACAACATGGCCGTAAGAGAAGGCTTGCAACTGGCGCAATTAGAACGCCGTTAAAAGGGGCACACAACACATCAACAATGTTGCTTGCCGCTTGTTGCTTGCTGCTTGCTGTTTTGCTGCGAATATTCGCGTACCTGTAACTGCTCCAACTGTTGGTAACGCCCCCATTATTCATGCTCTCCGTTCGCCAAAAACTGTCCAACTGAATGTGTGGCAGTGGCAAGGGGCAGGGGCAAGCAGGGGGGAGCTACGAGTCCGCTAAATGGAGATCGATGGTCGAGCGTGGTCTCATTAATCAAATGACAAGTAAGCGTTGGCCGACACACTGACTGCATGAGTGCACGAATGAGTGCATGAATGAATGACGCGACACTCCCTCTCAGCTCCACTCCCTCTCTCTGTCCCTCTCTCTCTCTCTCTCTCTCTGCAAGCGCTTTCCAATCGAAGCGGAAATGTCTTCTGGCTGCTGCAACACTTTGATCAATAATCAGCTCACACACACTCACACCTCTTCGTGAGTTAAGTGAATTTCACTTGGCATATAAATGGCAAAAATATGCCAATTTTTATTTGTGCTTTTTTGTCTTAATTCAAGCTGTTGCCCGACATCTGCTTTTCAAGACTCTTTCATTAGTTGGGCGGCATTTTATGTGGCATTTCTTTTATAGGTCTGCACAACACTCTAGGCGAAAAGAAGATGAAGAAGACTTAGTCACCTTCTTTTGGCAGAAACACACTGCTCACAGTGCTGTAATTCAATAGTATTAATTAATTACATCCCTGAAAGTATTGAAAAAAGCGATGACAGTGCAGTGTTGTAAATTGAGCTTTTGAAAGAAGAAAACAATTCTATAGAAGCCAGAAAAATCAAAATTTGGCTGCTCAGTTAAAAGCAAAGCGACAGCTAACTGATTGGTTTAGATACAACAATAATTCTCGATTTGGAATTGCTAATAAATAATTGAGAATGTCGAAGAAGTGAGTAAATAAGTAAAAATATATCTATTTTAGATATGACTGTATAAAACGCAGCAGCAGTCAAATGACCACATCGGATGGCTCCTGGCTGGGCTGGTTTCACAGTCTGCCCGTGAATACCTTTCTGTGTCGTGTGCCCGACGATTTTCTGAAGTATTCTCTCAATTTGACGGATCTGGAGCCGCAGGTGCCCAATTTCGATCGTGCATTGGATATCATACTCGACACAGAATTTGACAAAGAGTCCGGCTTCAATTCAATGGAAACGGATGTCAAGGAATCAACTCATCTGTATGGCCTGATCCATGCCCGATATTTACTCACTCCCGATGGCATCAATGATATGTGCCTGAAATATAAGCGTGGCGATTTCGGCAGTTGTCCTCGCATCCATTGCGAGGGGCAGTTTGTGCTGCCCGTGGGCCTGGCGGATAACTTTGGGGAGTCGCGTGTGAAGGTTTATTGTCCCCGCTGCCAGGATGTGTATCAGCCGTATAAGTGTTGCACCATGCTTGACGGTGCAATATTTGGAAGCAGTTTTCCGCACCTGTTCTTCATGCAGTGGCCGCAGTTGCGTCCCCAGCCACCAACTAGGAAATACACGCCTCGGTTTGTGGTGTCAGCTCTGTCTCTTTGTCTTGCCCCAACTCATGCGTATGCATCTCTTCTTGCAGACTCTATGGCTTTAAGTTGCACAAGTCGGCATTGCTGCCGCCCCCAACGGAGTCTCCCAGCGACAACAACGATAACTCATCCAGTAAGGCAAAGGTTGGCACTCCACCAGCCCTGGATCTCTCCAAGAAAGTCCCCCCACCAACACCGCTCAACTAAACTACACATTATATGAATCTATTGAAACTAGTTCTCAAATTAGTAGCTGCAACTGCAGCGAATTGTTTTGCCATCCACACACACTAAATCTTATATAAATCATAACACCTGCCACACATTCGATTCTAATATCAACTTCCCATACGCTATACAAAGCTGAGACTGCACTTTGGGGGCAACAAAATAGATAATATTCTTATTATTTAAAAGCTTAAATTAACTTACAATAAAGTGCAGTATCAGCTATGGCCTCGTTGAGTGGACGATTTAATATACTAGTCAACCAGTTTATATGTTTAATCTATTTCCAATTTCATATATCAAATCTCATTGACTACAACATTTAATGTACATAAATAAAATAAGCACAGACTGAATAATGCTGCAAAGCATAGGACCAGTTGTGGATGGTTGTGGGAGAGTTATTTTGTTAGAGAAATATTTGTTTATTGTTAATATTTATGTATTATTAGCAATTAGAGAGCTACGCAAAATATATATAAAATATGTTATTTAATCTGCTTACACATAAATATATAAAGGATGGCACTTAAGGACTGTTAAAGATCTGCAAATTCACCAAATTGTTTTTTTTGCCATCACTCATTATAATATCTAAGCAAAATTGGGGCCAATTAAGCATGACAATAAGTTGAAGAGTTAACTGAGTTAACTTCTATCCATTCTAACCTCGTTCCCAGGGTGTAACCCAATGGAAGAAAAAAGAATTGGAAATTTGTAGAGTTTCACAGTTTGTTCACAGTATTCGTATTGATCTGTAATTGACTGCAGGGCATATCTAAACACTAAATCATCGCGGCTGTCTCGATTAATGACAGCTCATGAACTAAGCCACAACTAAATTGTGGAGCTTAGCTTCGCTGTGCAATGTTGTGTTGTATTGTGGCATCTCTTCTGCTGCTGCTGCTGCCTGGCTGGCTGGCTGGCTGGCTGGCTGACTTGCTGGTTGTGGCACTAAACTGGGTCCTCAATTGTGCCACAGCATGCCCAGTTACCCACTAACACACCAGCTGACAATTAAGATGCACATACATAGATAAGTTGGTGGCAACCAGGCAACCAGGCAACCAAGGCACCGACTGCCAACTGACTGCAAAACTGCAGTTGCCTGTTGGTTGCACCTTTTGTCCCAGCGCATACGCAATTTGGGCAAACTGACAGGCAAGTGAGTCGGCAGCTAAGCGGATGTTGCAAACGGGGCCGAGAAAGTAACGGCAAACAGCAGGCAGGCAGGCAAGCAGGCTGGCTGGCAAACAGGCGACATGCAACCAACAGGCAGCAACCTCTAACAGCCAAACAATTCGTGTTGCTTGTGAAAAATGCGCAGGCGCACCTTTCGCCAGAGACAGAGAAGCAGAGAAACAGAGACACCAACTCGCTGAGACTGAGAAGAGTGTCCGACCGGGCAGACAGACTGTCAGACAGAGAGACAGACACAATTGTCGCCCGTAAACGCCATCGTAAATCGTGTAATTCCCTGCCTGCAAAACTCTCCAATTGGCAAAGATTTTCGGCGCTGTGAAATCTTTGAACTCAATGCTGGGCCCAATGTGGGCGTTCAAAGATGTACAAAATCTGCTAACGTGTTTTTTTTTCTTCGTCTGCCCGTTGTTGTTTTTAATTGATTTGTTGTTGTTGTTGTTGTTGCTTTTCTACCTGGTTGTACGTATGTGTTGCTTGGCTTGTAATTGGTGGCGCGGCTTTGCCTTATGCGCATTACTCATACGCCGCGTCCAACATTTTGGAATTCGTGTGCAATTTTCCGCTTGCCACTTAAATGTTTCGCGCAAATGTAATATTATTGCCAAATCATTAACTCGACCAACTCGAGCATCTGGCCAGCCAACAGCCGTTTTTAGTTGTTTTTTTTTTTATATCTTTCCCCCCTTTATTTTCTGCTCCCTGGCGTTGCTTTGCTGATAATTTATTGGCGCTCGACTTCAACGACATCAATCACTTTTCGGTACGCTTTTCAATGCAACTTTGCGCTGAATGAAAACAAATGTTCAATTGCCACAAAATATGTAAAGTTTCGCTCTTAACTACACTTGCCAACTTGGCTATGGCCGAAGTGGCTTCCAGCTTGTAACACAGCTGAAGAAAGCGCCAAAAAGAAAGAGTTGTGAAGAATTGCCTAAATTATTTTGCAAATTTATTTGGAATGTCGAAAGCATTTAAATCAAATACTTTGGCTTGATCTATACCTTCCCAAAAAAATTATTACCTTGAAATTCACATAAAAATGAATATGTTATTCCAAAATTTATAGAAAAATTGAACATGCTGCAAAGCTTTTGTCTTAGCTGAAACTGTCATTGTTAGCGTATTTAAATACAATTTTTTCCTTTTGCTGCTTAGCCCACATTATCTGCTTATGTTTGTTTCGGTTGTTGTCTTCGGATATTGTGCTAATGGTTTTTTGTTTTTTTTTTTTGTTTTGTGGGCTGGATTTCGACATTGTTTTGGTGGGTTATGTGGAGCTAGTGGAGTCGGTGGAGTCAGTTGAGCGAGTGGAGCGAGTGGTCGGTTTATTGATGATTGCTCCGTCGCTGACAGCACAAAGGAAACTCAAAGCTGTTGGCCGACGTTCTGATTTGACTTACTGCTCGAGTTGAGTTGCAGCACAGCAAAAACATCCGAAAATTTGCATACAGTTGAGGTTGAGGTTGAGGCTGACCAAAAATGGCAGCCGCCATGCAAATGAGCTCCTGCTGCACAGGCAGAGGCTAGGGCTCGTAATAAAGTGATATGCGTGCATTCAAACAATGGGAATATCAAATTAGCATAATAAAAGCCAATGCTGCTCAAGGATGCACAAAATACTTGCTACTCAGCTACTCCACTCGCCGCTTGGTAATCAAATTCAAAAGCTAAATTCAACAATGAGCGAAGTCAGCACTCGAAAAAAAATACATTGTTATTATTGTAGCTGTTTGTTCTCACTCGGTTAACCAAATTGCAGCATTTTGTGAAATTTGACGTGAATTGAAAATATAATATTCATAAAAAAGAATAACTCAGTTGGGTTTTGACTAAGTGTTTTAGCTCTTCAAATCGCATATGGAAGAAAGATACGAACTGAATTTGAGTTATACTTAAATTTCTCTGAGTGCATAAGCTCATTTCGAGTCAAATGTCATCGGACCAATTGTCCAGTTAGCTGACGAAAAAAGGCTAAAACCAAGATGGGAGGGGGGTGTGGTCAAAATGTGTCACGCATTTCAGTCACGCGCTCGCTAGTTACGTGTTGGTCGTTGGCCCAGTTGAAATGAGTATCTGCATATGCATCTGTATTTGTATTTGGATCTGAATCGGTATCAGTATCAGTATCTGAATCGGTATTTTCTGCATCGGTAAATGTATTTTAAACTGAACTCAGAGGTTGCAGTTGCAAGTTGCAAGTTGGAATGCTGCGTGTGTTTGGCATTGGGTCAGTTATTTTGGGTTCGGGGCCCTGAGAAACGCGTCAGACATGACACAGTTATGCGATTTATGTAACTGCGAATTATGTGTCAACGACTCGCAACTGCAGCTACAACGGCAACAACAACAGTGACAATGAAGCAGTTTGTTGCCATTGCCAAAAGCTGTTGACAAGAAAAACCGTTCGACCTGAGCGCCAAGTGACTAGAAATCGACTCTTGGCCAATGCGGGCAACGAAATGCAAATGCTCTTTCCAAGCTCAGCTTGAGACTTTAAAGGTTTTTTATTTCCATTTAAATATTTGACATTTGTTTAGGACTGCAGCGAGCGGAATATGCTAATGGAATATTTTTTATTTTTATTTTTTTACAAAGTCTTCTAAACAGAACTTTTGTGTTTCTATGTGTAGCAGATTCTAATAGAATTTTACAATTTAATTTTATATTTTATGAAATAGTTAAAAGTATATTTGAATAAATTCAATAACATCATTGTTTAAAGTATATTCTTTTATTCATGATATAAAAGAATATTCACTGTATATGGAAGTAGTTTTACCTAGCTTATATGTAATATCTTTTATTGGTATGTAAATAATATGCCTTTAAAACTAGAATTTATTCGCGATTCATATGAAATATTTGGTTATTCAAGACTGCAGTCAGTTGGTTTTTCTTTTCTTTTGTGGAGCAGTCGTCAACTTCACTCCAAGGTGGATACACAAAAATTATGCGTAACAGCGAGCACGACATCAATGGAGAACTGTTCCGTTCCGTTCAGTTCTGTTCAGTTCAGTTGAGGCCAGCAGTTGACATTTTGAGCTGCATTCGAGTTTGGGTAGAGGAGGCGTGTGCACAAGATCAGAGCAGCAGCAGTCAGTCCCGGGCCAGCCCCTGGTTAGCTGGCCCACAATAAACTTGCGCCAAAATATGGCCAAGTGAAACGACAATGAGCAGTCAGTTGGTAACTGGGCAGCGAGCGACCCGACCAGACGTCAAATGCCGTTCCATGCCTATCACAAGACTCTCCCAGCCCGCAGACAAACACACACACAAACACACACACACACACACTCACACACACACAGTCACACACACACAGTCACACAACTGATATGCAAATTGCTTGCCAAGGCTTCGGCTTGGAGTGACAACCTGGCCAGAGTCGTAGATATGGTCGGAGACAGAAATGGAACCTAAGCGCTGCTGGTAGACAAAACTAAACTTCAGTCTAGTCTAAGTCATGGGTGGCAAAATTATTTCCACTATATGCCATGTTTAATTACCAAGACGGCAATCTAAAATTGAAAGTTTCAGCTGAAATGTAGCTGGGCGAACGTACAAGTTTATGAAAGTTATACAAAAGCTATAGAAATATAATCAAAGAAGTTTAATCTTAACACAACTTCTATTATTATCTTTTTAATTTGGTTAAAACTAAAAGTTTTATATTTTCACAAAGTATTTATTAAAAAGTTCGTATAATTATTAGTTTATTTGATACAAAGTTTTTCATATTTTAGAAAAGTTTTTATTTTTTCTACTTTTTAGACATGAGTATATTTTTATAATTTTATTAAAAATATATAAATTATATATATATCTAATTTGGAGAGAATTTCTTCCATCGAAGAAACGAATTCATTTTTGTATAAGAGTTGCAGTTAAATCTTAAGTTGAGAATCTGGTATAAGAAGATAAAAGATTTCTCTTCTGATTTGCCTATTATATATATCATATCATGATTCATTAATAAGACTCTTGGTAAGAGTATTGCCAACAACAGTTCAGCTGCACAATTTTCTTGCTGCGTCATTTCGCTCCCTATCACTCCCTGCCCCGCAGCCCATATCTCCTGGCCTGTGCTCAATTGATCTCAGTGCTATGTGTCATTTGGGGCGCCTGACGCTGACACAGACCAGTGCTGGGTTGAGGGTGAGGGTGTGGGTGTGGATGGGGGGTGTGGTAAGTTCAATGGGTGGGCAGTGGTCGGTGGGCAGCTGGTGTGGTCATAGCTATCGCATTTTCTGGCCATTTGTTGCGCCATAATTTGGACTCGTGGTAGTGCCGCTCTAATTAATAGTTGTCCATTTGCTGTTTGCCTGGCTCGATTTTTATCGGCGCTTTTGAACAATTTATGCCTACCGCTGCTGCTGTTCATGCTGTCCATGCTGTCCATGGGTAAGGGTTCGGCTCTCTCGGTTAAACGGTCATTGATAACGAATTCCAAGCATGAAGCCGTCCGGCCCGATTCATGTGCATTTCCAATGAGGCCTCCAAACCAGAATCATGTGCTTGTGGGCGGCGGGGTCCAGCCAGAGATGAACGGACGTTTTCCTAAAATTAAATTGAAAATGTGCTAGGGCACGAATGTTTGTTGTACCATAAAACTGACAGCGTATCAACCCCACACCCTCCCCGGCCCGGGGCAGCGGCGAAAAGGTCATGAAAAACGATTTCAATTTGCGTTTTTCCGTATATACATTTATCCCCAAAGCGGAAATATTGAATTGGTTTGTGGAATGTTTTCATTATCGAATGCGCAGGAAAAGCTTTGGCCTTTTCCAATGCTACGAAATTATCTAAATGGCCGAAATCTACTTCACCGTTCTGGCCCACATTTTAGACCTACTCTTAAATAGATTATTCGATGGCATTCAGGTGATTTCTCGATTACGAGTCTTGCGAACCCCCCCTGCACTTTTAACGGGCAATTAACGTGCTTCAAATTGCCACCGCCCATTTTCACTTTGCAAACGCAACAATAAATTGCAAATTGGAGTTCTTCTCTAACTGACGAATATTAAGCACACTAATTGAAGTGGCTCAAAATATATATTTGGACTGGGATGTGTTTATTGGCCAAGAAAGCTGAGAAAAGTGAGGCACAGATTCTATGAACAGACTTGACTCGAGTATGAAAAATGGCGTAATTCATGTGTGACTTTGTTCTAGTTACACACTTGCACTTGCACACTTGATGAACAAGTCATAATACTCTTTGCTAGGGTATATCAAAGCGATCTGCGACCCACGACACACCCATTTAGCAATTTGAAATGCAATTTGCCACTCGCATTAAGTTGCCAGCAATTGTCTCCGCTCCAGCAACGGTGGCAAATTGACAAATTTTATTGTTTAAGCTCGCCAAACAGAACGTTATTAATACCTTAATGCATTTTATATTGTGAATGCAGTTGTGTCGAGTTGGTAGGGGGAGGGGGAGGGGGAGGGGGGAGTGGCTGAAAGTGCAAGTTGAATGCAACTGCAGTTTTATGGCTCAAACACGTGACAATCTATTTAACGCAATCGATTGCGAAATCGGCATTTAAAGTTGCCTCAAAGGTGACAAATGGGTGTGGCAAGAATATATTTAAAGTCATCTTTCAACTGTTCATTTAAAATTGATGATATGCATGCATAGATATATATATATATATATATAAGTTAAGCTACTTATCAGATGTGATACGTTGTAAGCAATTGCTGTCAGAATGTGCAGCAATAAATGCACGACTTGCGCTATATCAGAGCCTGTCAATTGCAAAAGCGCACACAAAATATGATAAATCAATATCGCATGTATATATATACAATATATATATGTATATGCATAGTACTTGTGGCATGCAATATAGAATTATATAAGCTCGATTGTCTGCGCCAGAAGGCTAGCAAATGTGGAGTGAGGCAGCCATGGGTTAAGTGGTTTTTAGCAAGGTGTTGTGCGGGGCGTGGTGCTGGGTGTGTGTGTTACAGTGTGTGTGTGTGGGCGTGAGTCAGCGCCTCTGTTGTTGTTCTTGTTGTTGTGATGCCTGCTGTGCAGCGGTTAGCTTTTGGCTTTGGCTTTTGTTTCTTGGCGCTCTGAATGCATTGCATAACACCTACGCGTTGACATCGAGAGCAATAAGGGAATGGGTTGGGGAAGGGGTGGTAGGGGCGAGCGGGTTGGGGGTTCTTTTGCGTTGAGTGTTAAACAGCTGTCGGCTTTGGGGGCAGCGCTGCTGCGGTGCTCGATAAATTTTGGCTTGATTGATTTTTATTGAAACGCGCACAGCTTGAAACCTGCCCTGCTGACAATTTCATAAATTTTTTTTTGCATTTTTGGTGTTTTTTTTGTTGTTCACTTTTATTTTACATGCGGGTTTCAATTTACACCGCTCGAGATTTATGAAGTGACACAGGCTGCTGCTCGAGTCCAGTGTTTACGATTATGCGTTAAGGTCTGATATTTATCAAAAGGGTTTTTCTGTTTTTAAACCGGCTTGAGCGTTAACTCCCTCCCCGCGTCCCCTTCCCCGTGGCTGGACTGCTCTCGTATTATTAATTTCATGCACAATTTTTAATCTAGTACGTGATTTAATTCACCAAGTTGGCAGCTCTGCCGACAGCAGCAGCCAGCAGTTTGCCGCAGCAAGAAGCGGCTCTAAATACAATTTAGTTGGCCAACGAACCTGAGTCTAGCCTCAAGTTAATTTGCAAATGGCTTTCAATACCCTGTACTTGTGAGCAGTGGCTTAACTGGGCTGCTGAAGATTATACATCGGAGACTGTAAAATAGGAAATAGTTATCTGAGTTTTCAATGTAATATTATTTGAAATGAAAATCGAATCAAATTTGAAAGTAGTTTTGTTTTGAGCAAGTTGTATCTGATCTGAGATTTGCTGGGAATAATATTGTAATATGAATTGCGAGTCAGCTACTATGAGCTACAATTGTCCCTTTAATTTTGAGTTTGTATGCAGTTCATTCACTTAGTTTATAACATTCAGTTCATTAGTTTACAGTTCATTAGATTACAGGGCATTTCGTAGTCGAGCAACGTTAAATGGAGTCCCACTTTCTTGTTATGCCACTGGCGAAGGCTCAAGATGCCGCTTATTGGCCACGTTTACAAAATTAGTCCACGCCGGTCGACAGACTGTGGCTCCATAGTCTGTCTAGGATTCTGTTAGCCACTGTTGCCCCCCTTCGCTGTTGCCCCTCTTCTTGTTGCCCACTCGTTTCACGCAGTTGATGAAGTGGTTGCTGTCCTCTCTGCTCTCTGTGTGCCTTCTAAGCCAGGTCAATTAACGTTCGGAGGGGGCGCAACTCGCGTAGGCGGCTCTGTTGTGCATTCTGTGGCTACCTGAATTTCTCTCTCTTTTTTTTGGCATATTTGCTCAGATTTGTGTGCGACTGCTTCGTTGTGCGACAAATTTTTGCTGCGCTTGCTGCAAATTGCTGCCGTTGCAGCCAAATTGGTAGTTGGAGCAACTGTGAGGGGGCACAAATGATTACAAATGCGTTTGCTTATGCGGAGCGCTTAATCGAAAAACGTGTTAAAAATGTTAATATGGATTTAGATATAGATTGCCTGCCCGTAAAAGCCAATCTCAAAGTGTGCATATGCAAATTAGTTAAAGTCTGCTACAATAAATATGAAATTTAATATAATCCAGCTTGGCGCGATTGTTGATTGTTGACTGTTGACTGTTGCTGATCGTGTTTTAGTTTTGTACGCATAAACCTTATCAGCGTCAATCTTTGCTGGCACAGCAATATCATTTGCCCCACAGCTGCCACTTCCACCTTCCATTTGCCAATTTTCCCATTTTCGCTTCAATCTCTTCAACAGCAACAACAACAACTGTTGGTTGGTGGTCGCGCCACAAATGCATAAGCCAATTTTTTTATTTGCCCACAGCTGCGTGCTGTGCATTTCCACGCAGCATTCGATAGGCCAACGTTATTTTTTCCCAACTCTACATATATGTACATATATATAGATATATATGCCTGTGTGGTACGTACGTATTTGCCTTGTTTTGTTTGCCGGCGTATTCAGGCTGAAGAGCGTAGCAGCGTAGCCCAAAAATTGCGCCAACTTCAGCTTTGTTGGGGTCCAGTGTAATCCTGTTATTGTGCCAAGTGCTGCAATCAGCCACGTTAACAACAACAACAACAACAACAATAACAATGAAGCATTTGCCATTTTTGCATGTGTGCATTTTTGTGCTACGCTGGCGCTTTGAAGAGTCATTATTATGACTCTCAGGCCAGTCCTCGTCCTCGTCCTCGTCCTCGTCCTCGTCATAAGCGCATCAGAACGGTAAATGCCACTTGAGGTCCGTGCTGCATCAGATTTCGGCCCATGGCAGCTGGTCAGTCAATATGCAGTTAAAACTCGGCACAGTCGAGCCAATTAGAGAGCTCCACTGAAAAGTGCCAACTGAATGGGAGCCCAGTTAATGTTAAGCCTCCTTCCACTGCCTCCACTGCTGCTGCTGCTGCTGCTGTTGCTGCTACTTTCCTCTTTTTTCCTGCTGCAGTCTCGAAATTCTAACGCTCCAGTTTGCTTGGTGTTTTGGTGTTTCTAGCCGAATATTTCGCGCTAATCGAGTTGTTACGTTTACGGGCCAACAATGTTGCGGCTGCAACGGCGGCGGCTGCCAAATGTCAAGAGTTCAAACGCCTTGAACTTGATGTGAAACGTGGCCAAGATGCGAACGTGAGCCAACTGGAAACAACTAAACTGCACTTTATGCTTGTGGCTTGAATTACACTCACTCAAAGGGAGTACGATGACTTTTTGGGCACATTATGGCACAATATGTGGCTTATCTGGCTCTATACAGTTTTCTTAGTCGGATTTAATTAAAGATTGTAGAATGTTGAAAGCATTATTAAGAAGTTGAATTTAAAATCATGCAATTAAATGTATAATATCAAAATCAGTCTCTATCAATGTATAAAATTGTAAATGCAATGTTAAAAAATGTGTCTTTGCTACAATCGTTCAAAATAGATTATTAAGTAGAGTTTTTCAGCACTAATGATTACATATATATTTTGATAATATTAAAATCGACCACTCTCAATTTATAAGATAATCGATACGAACTATAAGCAAGTAGAGCTAGTCTAAAGTGCATTTGATATTCGTTGAGCCTGCCTCAACTCGCAGCGCTTCCCTCAAGTTGAGTTCTTTGCGTGGCAATCGCGATCTCAGCGTGCGCATGCGCGACGCTGGCAGCTACATTTGCAACGTTAGCGACGTCAGCAACGGCGGCAGCTTGCAACGCTTCTGCCTGTAGGCGACACAGCGAGTGGACACCAGACACCAGACAGCAGACAGAAGAGCCGAACTGAACTCGCCGTGTGCACAGCTTGAGCAGAGTAAGAAATCATAGAGCGCGCACAACAATGTCCATTTATAAATGCTGAGAGGTGTTAACAGAGCCGACCATTTCGCGCAGTGTAGAGCGGCCATCAACGCCACTGATTATGATGCATGACCACAGACTCCAGTTCTCGAGACTGGGGGCTACCTAGACTGGACTGGACTGGACTGGACTGGACTGGACTGGACTGAACTGAACTGGACTCGACTGGACTGCGTGTGGAGCACATGTGGTGCGGCGGCGACAAGTGAAAGAGATGCCGCTGCCATGATGAACTCAGATCCAACTGCTACGCTACGGCTGCTGCTGCCAAGACATTGCTAGCTGGCTAGCTATGTTTTAACCAAGAGATTGCCGCGGACATAATGAAAGTCCATTACGTGCCGTCAAGTTGCCTTGCGGGCCTCGTCTGTATGCCGACTCCTCTCTGCCATTATTTGCGTGCACACTCCCTTGGACACTGTCTAATTACATAATCCAAATGCAAATTGCCGCTGTCACGCCCCAGTTAGTCAGATCTTAACCCCAATGGCAAAAAAAAGAACAATCAAATAAATAGACAAACAATGCAATGCAAAATTGCCAGCAAAACCTAAGACACAAATAAAAATGCCCAAAAACTGAAAATGCAAAAAAATGAAAAGCAATTCAAAAACGAGCCCAAAAATAAGCTGAGCCGCAGACCACACTGAAATCAAAACCTTGAACCGTTCTAAAATGCCAATTATAAGCAGCGCAAATACAAAAGTTGACTTTAGTTGACTCCCCCCAAAAACTCCCCAACTGCTGCCCTGCAATTCAAACTAACTTCATTTTGTCTGTTTGTCTGTTGGCTGTTTGTGATTTTCTTATCCAGTTTTGAATGATATTTTTTTATGATTCTAATGTCGCAAAGTTTAACGAACACCTTATGGAGTATGCATAAATTTCGTATACCCTGTGGGCAACAGTAACAACTGAGTCTTTCATCTAAATATTTATTTATCTCTAAGAATTTAAGTCTCTCGAATGCCATTTCAAAAATTAACTATACAATTTATCAACAGAAAAGTTTATATATATTTTTTAATTTAGCTTGTATTTCCTAATGGTTAACATAAGAAAAGTAACAAAGAATTGATTAATAATTAACGCGTATAAAATGATTAGTTATCAGAACTTCTTATTCTTCTGCTTACTTTGTATAAATTAGTTAAGCTCATTTAACATTTCATAAATTAATATTTTTCCATCTAAATATTGAATAGTGAAGAGGATAGATTTAAAGTATCGTAAAATATTTTTATTTAATGTTAAGAGCATCTTTTAGAATCCTTCTGTTAATATTCCTTTTGATATGCAGAACTTGGTTGGCGAAATCTCCTCTTTAAACAGTCGAAACAATATCTTTTTATGATCTTCACCCAATCTATTCTACCCAAATCAGCTCTCAAGTGTATTTGCCTCGCATAATTTGAAATCAAATATCATAAGAAAATCAAGCAAAGTTATTTTTCAGGTATTTTGATACTTTGTATTCAATTGAAATTGGCATTAATAGTTGGTTGCAATGCACGTTACCCTCAGCTGTGCAGCGTTGTTTCTTCTGGTAATTGGCAATTGTTTTGCTGCACAAAATCTGTTTTTAGTTTTTTTTTTGCCTAATTGAACTTGCAATTATTGATTGGATTGAAATTGATTGGCAATTGGCTGGCGGCTATTGACTTTTGGCCACTGGCAAGCCAACTGGCTCGCAAGTTCGTTGCACCTGCAGCTTCAAGTTGGGGCACACAAATTAAGCCAGAGCTGCAGCTAACCACTTGAGCACTGTCCGCAAATTGATGTAATTCAAAACTGTTTTGCAAACTTCTCGTATTGTGTGTCATGACAAATTTGTGGATGCTAAACTGAAAAGTTGTTTGCATGCCAGCGGAAGTCACAAGTGGATGAAGCAGGATGAGATCGAGGACCTTGCCACAACTCGGAACTGAGTGTGCTGCATATGTAAATGATAGCCAAGCAGAGCGGAGAAACTGAGACGTCGAGTGAATGAAAGAGAGAGAGATAGAGAGAGAGAGAGAGAGATGTGGTATCTCTAGGGATGGCTTTGGTCGCATTGAAATATGTGCGCTAGAAAAGTTTTAACTTGTCTGGCCAAAAAGTTTTGCTCAGCAGTTTGGCTGCAGCAGTAGTCGAAATTCTTATGTTAATTGTTGGCATAGGTGGAAGTAATAAAACATTTTGCAACATTATCAAGTAGCACAAGTTCCGCAGAAAGTTCTTGCCCCTTCAACCCCACATTCGCTTGAGGAAGCCACAAGTTGCTGCTGAGTAATGAGCCACTTAAAGATCTCTTTAAGCAGCAAAATTAATTGATATACTAAACGAGTCATATATATATCGAACTAGTACCATATATAGCTAAATATATGCTTAGCAAATTTCCAGTTTTATTTTTGGCAATTACATCAGTTAACGTCAGATGAATTGCCAATTTGAAGTGGCTGAAATATTATTATGCCCTCCGTCAACTTATTTAAATACAAAGAAAAAGCTTTGATTTATGCCGAGCACGTTTTGATTTTTGTCTAGCTATCAAAATTTATTTATTTTTATTTTTTGCTTTATTAAATGGTTTTAATGGGTTCTCTTTTTATTGCCAATCGACAATTGCCAGTCGCAAGTCAAAACTCGACAAAATTCTTCAAAACATTCAAACAGCTGCAGCAATTTGACTTCGATTTTCGCAATGGCCCCGAGCAGTTACACATATTACATATAACGAGTATATATAATCGTTATCTATTTGGTTGTTGTTGTCTGTCAATGGTTATTAAAATGTTTTACAAATGTTTTCTGTTCGCTAGCGTTCAAGCTGTAATAACATAAAATTGTGTGCCACAAATGCCATGTTGCATGTTGCATGATGTATGCAGCTTGCTTGTGGTCCGTTTTAGTCGTTTTGCCGATTTAGCCGATATAGTTGGCAAAAATCGCTAAAGCGTCGTGCTTGACCCACAACAAGGTTTAAAAATAGGAAACACAAAACGCACAGAAACGCACCGAATCCAATTGGCAAATACAATTAACAACTTGATTGGCCAGATTTACCAGTTGGAAAATTTTAATTGCATTTTGTTTTTTATTTTTTGCTGCTGCTGCCGAAGTGTTCGATTAACTGCATTTTCATTGCGTGCTGCTGGCAATTTGAATTTGTGTTTGCCACGACGATTATGTAAAATCCAGTAGCCATTGTTGCAAGCGGCGAAAATTGCAGCTGATTGACAGTTGATTGATCAATCCGATCAGCGTTAGAGGCGCTCCAAAACTGATTACATCCAGGCACGATGCCCAAATGAAAAGGAAAACGTGCAGTTAACTCTGAAAGATGACAAGGCCCCAATACCCTTTAAGGACTACAATTTATTGTTATTCATGTTCATTTAAATATTGCTATGATTTTTAGCTTAGATAAAGATTGATTAATTCCAGCTTGTTCACATTTGTTAATGCCAAATGCATAATACCCTTTCGAAAGAGTATTTGTTTTGCACAATTCAGCACTCAAAATCTCACTGCAGGCATTGTCGATACAAATTTATTGGCAGCGACAAAAGTGAAAGGATTTTTGTTGGCTGCAGGCGGCAGTTTTCCCAAAATATTTTATTGGCCATTTGGTTGTTGGCTGCTTTCGCCACCCTTTTCGACTGATCGAAGTCGGGCTTGCATGTCAAATTAATTGATTGCCCAGACATTTGGGCCTGACGTGCCAAGAAATGCTATTTAGCGGCAGGTGTCGACACCGTGTGGCAGCCTCAGCTGCTGATCTGATCGTAGCTTCGCCACTGATTGAAAATGCTTTTTTCAATTTGGTTTAGTGCAGTGCATAAAGTGAAAGTGCGCTGCTCTTTGGCAGATTTATAGCCATCCATTTGAGTTGCTTGCTCGCAATCGAAAGTTAATCACACCACCAACATATGCCAATCAGTTCAAACAAACAACCAGTCTCTGTAAATAAACCAATCTTTAGCCAATAAATTATCTAATACGGCGATTATTCACAGCTCAAATTTAATGACACTTTAACCACATGTAATTCATTCAAAATGCATTATTCCGCATTCAATGCTTCAGAGCATTTTGACTTGTAACCTGCTAGCTTTAAGAGTTGTATTGTTGACGAACTCAACCCGAGTTCACGATTAATTTATGCCCCAAAAAGTCAATCTTCAAACATTAGTGGAAGAAATTGTGCAATTGTAAATATGATAGAATTTGGTCAGCCATAATTTGATCAAAACTAAGCCGAGTTTTGACTTCCAGAATAATACTAGATTCAAAGTTGAAAGCAAGATTTCATGCATTTTGCCATAAGGTTTAATAGTACAGCTGCTCTTTTGGTTTTGCTTTTGGCGTATGAAATAATGATTTTGTGTAATGAGAAAATGTTTCGCATATAATTCACATGCGGAGACATATGAAAACCGTTGGAGTCGCTTACTTGCTGACACGTCGCAATTCAAATAAAAACTCATAGGGGACATAAATTTTGGCCAGCTTCAGTTTCAGTTTTGGCTGTGCCTTTACACATATTCATATGCTGGGCGTGGCAATTTTTGTCGTACACATTTATTATACATTTCAAGCCGGGGATTTGCAATATAACATCTAGTTATATGGAAAAAGAGTTGCCAGGCGGGGCCCAACTGTCGGCGACAATTGCAAATGAAATATAAATTTAATATTTTATAGACACACTAGCAGTTAGAATTTTTATTTTTTATTTTTTACTTTTTGGGGCACATAACGTTATAAATGGACGGCACACATTTTTTTCCTTTTTTTTTTTTTGTGGTCCAACTGTTTTTTCTATTTTTACTTTTTTCGTTATTTATGATGGAAATTAATATGCGAGGTTGGATTTTTGGGCTTGGGTAGACTGACGAAAATGATTAGTGAATTTATGTGGAAATTATGCAAAAGGCGCATAGAAATAAATATCTTGGCGCTTTGATACAAAACTGAATAATTTGTCAACATGTTTGCGATTTGGCACTTGGCTTGGCCCAAAGGTGACAGAACTAAACTCACGTTTGCCCAAGCCCCTGCAATTTGCTGTACATTGTGGATTTTGAACAGTCCAACAACATTCAAAACTATTTAATAAACAACTCACATCAGTTTTATTCATAATTACATTAAAAATAAGAAAATAACAAAGGCAAATAACACAATTTTCAAGAAAAGAAACTACAGAAAAATAACCAAAAAAAGAAACCATACAACAAATAACCATAATTATTTGACACCTTAAAAATAATCAGAAAATTGTGCATTGTGCACTCGCATAATAATGAGTGGAGAAATACAGAAATAATCATAATAATAAGTAAAAAAAATGCGTGAGAGTATCCCTATTATATATAAAGTGATTTCTGTGTGATATATAGAATATGCACATGTTGTGCTTATATTATGAAATGCCTGAGAAGCCAGTGATTTAGTGTACACTGTACACTGTGCAACAAAACAAACGAATTAACATAAAATGGCAATAAAAATGCTGCAAAAGGGTCGCGCGACAACAGACAACAAAAGTCAGGTCTGCAACTTGTCTGTTTGGCTGTTTGACTGTTTGGTTGTTGCGTTGTTTCGTTGTTGCTCTTATGACAACTTTGTCCAAAGATTGGCCACAAAAAGTGTGGACAGCCCAAACATAAATCAATGTTCGCTCTTTGTGGCATTAAACAGTTGACGTACTTCTTTTTCTTGCTCGATCATTGCTGGAACGATCTGACAATAAATTATTGCATATTTGACAGTAGCGAACATGTAATGATAGACATGGGGAGAAATAAGGGAAAAGATATCCTTAGACTCAATTGTTAAGTGAGTTTGTTGCCCAACCAACAATATGGTGTCTATATATAAAGTCTTATCAGCCGTGACACGAGCATGTTGCCAGTTAGGCCATATAATTGCCAACTGCAACTGATAATGCGCATGTCTTCTGGTCAGATTTATCAACACTGTTAATCTGGCAGCATTGTGTCAAACAAGGGACAGCCAACAGTCAGTCAGTTAGCCAGTTAGCCAGTCAGTTAGTCAGTCAGCGTGTGATATGGCTGTGGACCACTCTTGCTCTTCTTTTTATGTGGAAAGGGTATAATGGTTTTGTGCAAAAGTATATGAAGAGCAGAAACCAGCATCTTAGATACCATAAAGTATATTTATTCGTCAACAGGATAAGCAGCCGCATAATATTTGATATATAAAGTAGATTCACAAACAGTTAATAAATTTCTTTAAGTTTCTTTAAAATCGGATGAGAAACACCCAAGTTATAATCGCAAGCGTATTCTTAAAATTAATAAAAAGCATGATTTGCCTTAGTTTTTAGTTTATCAAAGCTATATCCATGAAATAAGAGCACTTCCAAGCATGCTTTTATTTAAGCTGGATTCAGGGTACCTCGTAGTCTCTCTCAATCGACAACAGCAATCCAACTAGTTAGTATTGGCTTCTTCTCGTTCCGATTCGATTCGATCCGATCGCATCCGATCCAAAATGATCGATTGCGCGCAAACGCATTGACATATCGACATGCATCTTGCATTATTAAGCGAATGTCAGGAATTCGAAATGAAGACCGAGACGGAACCGTCCACGGAAATGTTCTTGTCGCAATCATTCTTCTTCATCTTCATCGTGTTGTTTGGCCAACAGCAGCCATCAGCCAGCAGCCATCAGCCAGCAGCAAGCCGCCATCAGCCAGCAGCCATCAGCCAGGAGTCGCCGTTTAGCTGCGATTGTTATCGTAATGATGCGTCCAAATGGCATTCACATTCATATGGGCATTCACTTGCACACTCACTCACTCGCCGACACATTCACACGCCCCAAACAGACTTAGCTGCTGCTGCTGCTGTTGCTGCTGCTGCTGCTGCTGTTGCAGTTGTTTGCCAATGCGACAAAATTAATAATTTCGCATCAACACCCAATTGGCCGTTGCGGATTCGAATCGTCATCGTCGCTGCTGACAACCAACTGATAATAAATTATATTTTATTTCTTTTAAATGCTAATGCCAACGATCATAACGATGATAATGGGCTTCCCTTTCGCTCCTTAGGTGTCTGTTCATGACGGCCATTTTGCTGGGGCGCTATTATTATGGCTCTAAGGTAAGGCTCCTTTATTATTATGCTCCTTCCTTGTATAAGCCCTTAAGAAGAAATATTCTTCTTAGAAATAAATCGCTTTACTTACACCAAGCAAAAATAATCGACCTGATTTAGAAAATGATTAGAAAATGATGTGTCTTTCTGAAAACCAAGGCTTTTCTTTTCTTAATTATATTTTTTACAAATTTCCATAAATGTATCAAATTTTCAGCGCTTTCTTTATTCAATATGAATACAAATTGTAGCTGTAAAATTGTCAGCAATATCAAGCTAAAACTTATCCAGCTACTCTGTGTCATTTGACCTCAATGAAAGAAGCGATTTTAGATATCGATTTGTCTCATTTGTAAATAAATAGTTATTTTCACATAGATTCCGCTGACTAAATATGATTGTGGGCTTTGCAATAATTGGTAAATAAATGCATAATTGAATTGCAAATGCAAAATGCATAGTGGAAAATGTGAAAATGCGAAAATGTGAAAATCCATGCACATATTAGGCGAGAATATCCAATATGATTTGACATGACCATGTCATTGGAATGTTTTGCTATTTGTTTTGCTGATTTCCGGGGCTTCCCACTAAAATTGCCCAGCAAGTGTAAAATAATGTGTTAAGCCCCAATATTTGATGCAGTAATTAATATCAATGTATGTGCAGAAAAAACATGCACATATTTGCATATACACATATATATATATATATATATATATATATATATATATATATATATATATATATATCTATGAGCATATCTATGCCTAAATTGTAATTATTATGTGCGTGATTTTTGGTCGAATTCGAGTTGCATGTTGCATGTGTCCCAGTCCCAGTAACAATTATCATTCAAACTGTTAATTAACTAACCGTCTGTTTACTTATATTTAAATTTTCATTATTTTCGTCTGCACTTACAAAATTGTTAATCAAATTGTTTGCATGCTTTTTAATTGATTTAGGGATGAAAATATGGAAATTATAAAACATTTATCGCAAAAGTCTTGAATGCCATGAAATTCGAATAATAAATACAGAAATTGTTTATTGTAAATAATACAAAAGGCTTTTACAGTATATCGTTTAATCTAAAAAAAAAGTCGTTTATCTTTGTTGTAAGCAAGACTGCATTAAAATTAGAAACATTTCCAATTTGTACACACATTTTAAGCCGATTGCAGTGTGCAAATACAAATTTAATTATGCAGCTGTCAGTGCAACACACACACACCCAAACACTTCCCTGACAAAATAGTTGTAATTTGCCTGCTTGTCAAAGTTGGAAACTATGTCAATTGTCAATTGCAAAAACTACAACTCACAGTTTGAGCTCTTAACTTGGCTCATTGCCAGCCAGAGGGGGTAGCTATGAGAATTATAAAATGCACTTGGCCAAAACAGCAGCTGCTAAAAAATTAAGTAGCCGCTTCGATTTATGACTTGCCAATGGAAACTGAGCTGCTTGGGTCCAAATCTTAAAACAACTAAGCAGCTTTCCCAGGGCGACTTTCAGGTCTCTTTCTTTCGTTGCTCTACAGTGTTTTTCATTCTCTATTTCAAGTACTCACTGCGAGTCGATATTAAGCTGCATAACAATAGAAAAAGGGTAAAAAGGAAAAGTATGTAAAAGGCAGAAGGAAACATCTTCAAGCCGATAAGCTATATATATATTCTCGATCAGTATCATGAGTCGAGTCGATCTTGGAGCTTAGTAATAGACTTGGAAAATAATTATATACTTAAAAGCTGGGTGCAGGGTAACTCCTAGTCGAGCTCACTCGACTCGACAGCATTCTTATTTGTTTTCGTTGAGCTTTGGCTTTGGCGCAGTTTTGCGATTTGTCAGTTGCTGCAACATGGCCAACTGTCAGTGCAACTTGGCTCGCTTGCAACTTGGCTACCAAAGCAGCACAAACAAAAGTTGCTTTGCTTAGAATTTATCTACTGTCAGCTGTCCGATTGTCTGCCAGCCTGACCCCCGACCCCCTCTCTCTCTTCCCCTCACAGCTGCAGCTCCTGCAGATCCCCTTTTCTGCTTCTGGCTATTTAAAAAGTTATGACAGTGTCCTTGTTGACTGCGTTACAATTTTTTCACTCTTTCGCTCTCTCTGTCTCTCTCTCTCTCTCACTCGCTCTCTCTCTGGCTGTCCATCGCTTTGTTTGCCAACACAAAAATCCATCTTATCCAACTTATTGCCATTTTTTTTTGTAGTTGTTGCTGCTTATTTTCCACTCTCGCCCAATCCCGCCCCCATTTAATGTTCTGCAAGTTTTGTGCATACACTCGAGATTTATGTTCATCGTTTTCGCTCAATCATCAGCAAATGTTTTCTTTATATATATATAGATATATATATATTTATATATATAAATGAAAAACGCCCTCGACTGTGCTCATTAGCCATGGCAAGCTACTTACTTAGTGACTGGCTAAAAAAGGGGAGAGAAGAGGCCAAGAACCAGTTATGGAGAATGATGTGACATGATTGCAGACAGATTGCAATATACGACTGTGTGCAACAAACTGCTGTTGCTGTTGCCGCATGCTGCATGTGGCACATAAAACACAGGCCATACAAGTTGTCAGCTAGTTGGCAGCTGCACGGAAACATTTGCTTCCTTAAACAGCCGCAGTCGCAGCCGCAGCCGCTGTCGCAGCCAACTCTCAAGACCATGGCCAAGACCAACTCCAATGCCAATGGCTTAAAATATGGTCAATGGAATTTTTATAGATTTTCCAAAGACCGAGCCAAGCTCAAAACAAAACGTAAGATGTAAGGAAAAAAAGGAGAAAAAATGAGAAAAAAAAGGGGAGAAAAAGGAAAACAGTGCGCAACAAAATTAAATGCATTTCATAATTTCCAAGACTTTTGTGCCGTCTCCCTCCCTTCCTCTCCCTCTCTCTCTCTCTCTCTCTTTCTCTTTTGCACTTGCTGCCTCTCCGTTTCTAGATCTGGCCGTTTTGCAGCCGTTGGCCATTGCCCGGTTTTATGGCTGCGGCAAGTGCAACATTGTCTGCCTGTTAACTTATTGACACCCATATTTGGATTGAATCATTAAAGCCAGTTCCAGCTACCGCTACAGCTAACGCTGCCACTGACTCCAAATTTGATCCCAGCAGCTCCCCTCCTCGCCACCTTCCTCACTCGCCCCGCTCAGGTCGTTTAGCCTTTGTTTATTTGGCTATTGTTTTAGCCGCCGTCGATGACGGTAAGCTAGACAAATTTTATTGGTTTACGCACGCGCTTTGACGTTGACAATGTGACCTTGTCAGGCTAAGTGACAAGCTGGCAAAGCTGTTATCATAACTACTCCCAGCCCCAGCTATGGCATTGCAATTCCACTGCCAAATGATCTCCACTTATATCGAGTCACGACTGTGCAGAGAACAAACGGTAATAAATTCGCTTACAGCCAGCAAATTCAACAGGTTTCATATATGCAGCTAATCGAATAGTAATATTTTGAAATAACTCAAGCAAACTTATATAAAATATTATAAAATATAAAAAAATATAGTTAATATTAATAAATAATAATAATATTTATCTGTTTAGTATTCAGTGTGTTTCAAACGATATTCATTTAGTTGTCAGTATTCATGGTATATCTGAATTATAAAATTCGCCATTTTAATCAGCCACTTAATTAGTCCGACTTGGCTCGTGGTCCGCCTGTTGGCATGGCACACAACACACAGCACACAATACTGCAAAGCCATTTAATAACTTCATTAGCCAATCAATCAAGCTGACAACACGAATCGCAATCAGTTTAATAACTCATCAAATCAAATCAAATCAACGGCACACGTGAGAATCTCAATCGCCTCGCAGCACAGCTAAAAAGAAGAAGCCGACAGTCGGCAGTCGGCAGCCGAATGCAAATCCGAATGCTGGAATGCATTCGGGCTGCCAATAACGAAAGCGCTTCTCCCCCCGCCCTGCAGAAAGCTTCGAAAGCACTGCAAGCAAGCTTCCGATGCACGACTTATATATGCTTGGCAGAGGGGAGTGGTGGGAAGGGAGAGGGCGTCAACGGCCAATGGGCAGCAACATGTGTGTGTGGGAAAAGCTTTGGACGAGTGTGGGTTACTTTTTGCGTACTGCACATAAGCTCATTTCCGTTCGCTCTCTTTCTCTCTCTCTCACTCTCTGTGTGAGGTGAGGCGGGCTGTCAAAAAGATACCGGAAACCGGAAATGGGGTTACCAAATGCATTTCTCGTCATGCGTTGCTCTAACAGTGCCACAACAGAGCACAACAACAGCAACAGCAACTGGACCAGGCCAAGACACATGCGCTGCCTGCCTCAGCCCACACACACACGGACACACGGACAGACACACACACACACACACTCACACACACACTCATAACAGAAAACTGCACAGACATATGTGAGAGCTTCGGTAACGGTTTTTGGTTCTTGTCCAGGCTAAGGGCGCGCACAAGAAATGCATTTTGAAAACTGCAAACGGAAAACACTCAACAAAAATAGTTTAAAAATTTTGCGTAGCAGATCAATAAATTCCAAACATTTGCATAAGCAAAACAATAAAAAAAAGCAAGAAAATAAGTAACTGAATATAAAGTATGCTGACAAGGAGAGTTGAGCAAAAGGAGTGCACTCAAAAAACTTTGTTGCGGCTTTCGCTTTCGAGGCACGAAGCGAGCGAACGCATTTCAAAGCAAATTGAATACCGGCTAAATTGTGTGACAAATTGAGAATGCCAGTGGGTGTGGGTGGGAGAAAGGGAGGAAGTAGGTTGCTGCTGACATTTAGGGTTGCATGTTAACTTTGTGCATATTTTATGCAGACGAAAGCGCCAGTAAAATCCCATAATAAATGGGTAATGAGCAGAGAAGGCAGCAAGTTTACACAAATTGACTGAGGATAAAGCTTATAAAGTAATGCGGGGCTTAAGGGATACTTGAGTCCTTAAGGCAATGCGAACTTTAAGCAGCAAGAGGACTATTATAGAAACTAGGTTGACAGGCAGCAACTAATGAAAGAATGTCGAAAACTAATTAGATAAAAAACTACTAAACAAGTGAAAAAATTTTAGATTCCTCCAAAGTGATTTAGTGATCAACGCATGAATTCTGCACTCCACTCAGTTGTATAAATATCACTACTTAGTAATTACAAACTACGTATTTACTTAGCGGAGAGACGACCAAATGGGAAGCTGACAACTCAATTGCGTAGATCAAAGGCGTCTTTTGTTTGTGTTGCTCTATTAGCAAACTTAAGCAGATTTATAGCACTCCACACACACACACACAAACACACACACAACATCATCCACATGGTGTTTGCCTCTGGCTAAAGGGGTTGCTGCTTGCCCCAAAATGAGAATGGGAAGCAGAAATAGCAACGCCGCCAGCAAGTCCAAAACTCACCGAGTTCCGCATAATTCCCACAAGTTTACCGGAGTTTTTCTAGTGCGTCGAAGAGAGTAGTAGAGGGGGTGGGGGTGAGGGGGGGGGGACTGGTTGAGGGGTCTTTAAGTAGTTTTATGTAATTTAAATATAAATACTCATTTAATTAGCATCGCTTCTGTGAGACTGCCAGACCTTTGATTTCCAGCGAATGTGTAAATATTTGACATTAATTACAAGTTGAGTTCACAAAGCTTACCCCCTCACCCCTCACCCCTTACTTCGCACCGCGCACCCAGCAACCCGTGGAACGCCGCTTTAGTGGCCTTCAAGCTGCTCGCAAATAACTGGCGAAATTTATTTAATATTCACTTATAAAGCAGCAAGCTTCACGTAATATCCTTGTTGCTCCTGTTGTTCTTGTTGTTGTTGTTGTTTTTGTTGTTTGCAGCCAACGGTGGCAAATTACTTAAGAGCTTATTTGTCAACTACAATATGGAAGAGGCAGACACACACACACACACACACATGTGCATTTCGTATATTATATGCACGTAGGCAGCAGAAACTCATTAATAGCAAGTGCGCCACAGTCCGTTAAAGGAGTGGGTGTTGCGGGTGGTGGCGTGATGTGCGGGGATTGCGGGTGAGTGGGTTGTGGGTTGTGTGTAGTGAGACTCTTAACCCATCATAGCCGGCATCAATTATTCAAGAGGCACACGGCGACTGTCGAAAAATGGCCGCGAGCAAAAATGGAGTCGGCGCGCACACTTGGGAAATTAAATGTGTGTGTGTGTGTGCGGTGTGTGTGTGTGTGTGTATGCGTATGTGTAAGTGCGTGGCATGTAAATAAGTTGCATAATTTACTAAAAACTTTGCCACTGTCCACACACAGGCACCACCGCTAACACAACAATCAAAATTAACTAATGATATTATTTCCAGCTTGGCAATTAAATACTCTTGCTCTCAATTAGTATAGTAATATTGTTCATTAACAAAACAAATTAAAAAAAATTACTTAAATATCAACATCAAATATCATATTCACTGCAAACCTATTTTAAGCATTGTTTCTGATCTTACTGAGTGAAGAGTTCTATTTTTCTAAATATTGTCAATAATCCATTGTTCATTGCATTCTAAATTACTGAACGTAACTTTATTAGTTGGTCTCTTTTATCACAAGTTACAAGTTTAATCACAAAGTGAATATGCCCCATTTATATTTGAGTATTTTGCAGTTGACACTGTCTGGCAGCTGGCAAAAGTTTTTCTATCAGCACTGTGGCGAGTTCCCTGTTGTCTGCTTAGTCAGGGCCATGTTTTGGCCATGACTTAATTCTCAACAGCATAATCCATTCATTTGCCACACTCAACAACAGCAACAACAACAGGCACAAGTTCCAAACTTTAATTATAAATAATTATCTCTAAGTCGTCGTTTGCATTCAGTGCGGAGCCAGTCCAGGAATATGAGTAGATATATGCATATATATTAGCAGTTGCATTTAGAATAACTCTTCATTGTTTCCGCCCCGACCGCAATTGCTTTTAATGTTGAGTAATGCATCAGTAAATATTTGTTAATTGCTTTAGTTTTGAGGCTGGCTGGCAAAGTGTGAATTGCAACTGCCTCTCAATTGCATATCAGTTTAGGCCGGAAATGTCAAGAGCAAATGCAATTATGTGCAACTCTGAAGTACCGACAAATACATCAACTATTTGCTCCTTGATGTCAAGATATATTGAACTTGCAGCTCTCTTAACTTGGCCAAAACAAAGAAGCAAACAGCTGCATCTCCGCTTACCTTAGTTCGAGTCCCTCACTCGCTTCATGCTTGGTCAAAAAATGTACATTGGCCATTTGCCGCGAAGCATGCACTAAATTGGGCGGCTAACATGGCTAAGAAGCGGCTGCTTGGAGCTGGTAAGCTAAAGCTGAAGCTGTCTTTAGGCCATGTTGCCTCCTTTGCTTTGGGCTGTCAATTAATTTACGCGCACTTGGCCAAAACGATGCTTATCGTGGCTAGCTGAATGGCTTGGGGAGCCCATATGGCATATGGATGCCATATCCCATATCCCATATCGCATATCGCATTTTCATTATTACGTCTATAAGTTGGCCAACAACAGACAGCAGCTTGTGGCGCTCCCTTGACGTTGGCAAAACATTTTCAATTAATTAGCCGCCCCGTCGCCGTCGTCGCCGCCTGGCCAACAGGCTTGGCAACCATTTCTGACAGCATCAGCCTAAAAAAAAGAGGAAAACTTTAAAGAAAAAAGTCAGTTAACATTTCGGTAGTGGCAGTTAGGTTCCCATTACCATTAACATTGCCCAACGCCGGCATTTTCTTTCACTCTTATCTGCACTGCACACACTGACAACAACAATAAGTAAGACCAGCGCCGGCTTGAGAGTATACGCCTCAAAGATACCCTGTAAATGCATAATCATATGTATAAAGCTTTCTTTGAAGAGTTGCCAGACGTTTGGAAGTGGAGATTAAGAGCGAGTCAGCAAAGGAGAAGTCGTGGAGAAAAGAAGTCGTCAAAAGTATTAAAAACAGTTGAAACATTTTACAAATTGTAATACAAATAATATATTTGATAAGATGATAATAATCTAAATTGGGAGACTCTACTTATTCTGGCCCTACTCATAATATAATCTGTTGTTCATATAGAATGCAACTGATTCGCAGGCTTAATTAGCCTTAATTTATACTCCTTTCTTAGCCATTTTTGAACGGTTACAGGGTATGACAATAACAACAACTGCGACAACGACAACAGCGACGACAATTTATTGACAAGACAATGGCGCTCAACGTATGTAATTAATCTCGACATAATCTGAGTTGATAATTTTTCGCCGCTCGTTGTTTTTTTCGTTGTTGTTGTTGTTGTTGATTGTTTGTTGTTGCTTGGTTGTTTGCTGGTTGTTTGCTGGTTGTTTGCTGGTTGTTTGGTTGTCGGTCTATTTTGGCTGAGCTGCTGCTGCTAGTACTGCTCTAGCTGCTCTTGCTGCTGTTGGGCTGTGTTCGCTTTTGGTCATGTGCTTTTATAGCCGTGTCAGCTTTATGAACTGCATGCCTTGCGAGCATTGCCAGCTTCTGCTTCTGCTTCAGCTTCAGCTGGCAGGGACATGAGGTCCTTTTAGGGCACACCACCCAAACCCATAGCTGGCCTTTTTCAATTAAGCAAAATGCCAGAGATGCTCATAAAGTTGCGATGCTGCCGCTGCTGCTGCCTCTGTTTCTAGTCTTTTTACTGTTCCACCCTCCCCGTTTTTGTTGTCTTTTTTTTAATGCAGCTCAAATGCGGTCTGGGCCTGGCCTACATTCTCTGAGCACTCGTCATTAATTTTACAGCAAACTGTGCTTTTTTAATGTCCCATTTCAGTTATATATATATCTCCATTTATATATATATCTATCTGTCTGTGTGTGTGTGTGTGTGTATATATCTGTGCTTTGTGTGTAAAAGTTGCATCTCTTCAGCTGCTGTTGTTGTTTGCAGTTTGCATATCAAAAATTCAACATGAATTGTTTTAATGCACGCGGTTCTCGTTCGCTCTTCTCTTGCAACAGCTGCAACAATGAATTTGCATTAATGATGAGCCGTTGAAGCTGCCAACAAAACCATAGACAATGCCCCTGCCCCCTCCCCCACCACATACCCCACACATACACCTCATCCTCGGCACTCTCTTTAACCTTGAGCACATTGTGAATTCTGCCCGCAGCGTTAAACAAACGAAACTATGTAAAAGTTTTCATATACCCTTCAAACAAAAAATAGTCAAAAAAAAGAGTCGAAAATATCCCGAAAAGTTGTGCAAATTTATTTAACTATTTAACATATTTTTTAACCATTTAAACTCATCCTCTTTAAGATGTACAAAAAGCCAAGTTGAAATTGAACATTTTGTGGAAAATATTATATATTTTGCTCCAGGATAGCTTTTAGTCGTGCTTTGCGTAGTTCGCTATCATTTTTTTTTATGAAAACTGAAAATGGCACAAAGTTGCTGCTCGGTTGGGCAATTTGCCATATTTCACTCTATCTGCATATTTGAGCTGCGCTGGGCACAATTGAATTTACGATCCATGATACTAACTTTAAAATGGAATTGTTGCGATTGGATTGGACTTTAGATTGGAGTGGAGATCGGAGTGAACAACGGGCTGCGAATGCTTTAGCCAGCACAGCACAGCAACACACTTGAAACACACTAGGGACGCACCCCGAGGCCAAGTGGCTCATTACGTCAAGCGGTGTTTTGACAGCTCATCAAAGCGTTGATTGCCATTTAATAGCTGCGGTTAAATGTCTGTAATCGATATTTGACTTTTCACGTAAGGCTCTTAAAATTAATGGAAAACCACTACAAATAGTAAACTGCTTGGCGATAAAGGACTTTCCTAAACACTTTTCCACTAAGCTCTATTAAAACTCTGTTTCAAACCACACACAAAGAAACTAGTTAATAAACCAACAAGTATAACGTTTATACAAAGTATGCAAAAATGTTAAAATGGAAATATATAATATCTTCTTTAGTTACAAATCGCATGATAAAATTATCACATACCATTTGTTTTGGGCAAAACGAGGAATGTTTGCTGCTCAGCTCATTTGTAATATATGCAAAGTGTTTGGTGGTGTTACACAATTTCTGCACCACTATAACCACTAAAATACGCTGACCAACAACAACAGCAACAGCAACCAATCCAACAATTTCAGTAGCATGCTCTATTGATTATTTTGTTGTTGTGTTCTTTTTTTGTATTTCTAAACGCCGCATTTATTTATTACAAGTACATTAAACCGAAAATGTCACGACATTAATTCTGTAAATGCGATTAATAAACGTCAGCATAATGTCATTGTTTGCAAATGCCCCATGGAAGCAATTGGTGCTTAGTGTTGCTGCTTGTTGTTGCTGCTTTTGGGGCAACCATTATGTGCAAGCCATTGACCACAAGTCAAGTTGGCGGCAGGCATTTGGACAACAGTGCGGCGCAAGCATGATTTACACCCATCCATTGTAATATTGTCTAGTCAAAAAGTCAACTTTGAATACTCTTAGAACAACAGCAATTACACCAACAACAAGCATGTTGCAAGGTGTTTTGCTTGACTTCAAGTTGGCGACCCACATTTATGCGCAGGCCCACAAATTGATAAGCCACCAAAGCAGCTCTTTAAGTGCTTGAAATATCTGAGAATAAACCAAGCGACTAGAGGAGCCTGAGATTGAAAATGTGGAATAGATATTCTTCGATATCCGATTGCAATTTAACAGCTGCGTTAAATCTTACTTGTTTCCCCTAAGGTTCGAGGAAGTATCTGTATCTGTATTATTGAGAGAATGCTGCTTAGGTTCATTAATTTTTAAATAGCCAAAGTCTTATTTAAATGTTTGAATATCGTGTATTCTTCAGGTAGCGCCTCATGCTGTGATTTAGAGCCATTTGCGAATTAAGCTGCCAACTGTGGAGAGCATGCTTCCGTCTTGTTTACCATTCATTATTGCGTATGTTGCAGAACGCATTCGATTATTAATAATGCGCAGTGGCTGGAGGCGAGTGAGGGATGCGAGCCAACAGCTCTGTTGCAAGCAGATAACACTTGCTGCCTGCTGCCTGCTGCCTGGCAGAGTTGGGTGTTGTATGCAGCTATTTGGCTGATTGCAGCCGGTCGCATTGCAGCGCATTGCATTGCAACTCGTTGCAGCCACAAATCTTGTCAGTTAAAGACCGCCCGCAAAATGCAAATATCTACGCAACATGCAACTAGGCCGGCAGTGGCAGCCACGACGGAGGCTGCTGCGTCGGCGACATTCATTCCTCATTTGATCTTTATCGCCTAGCAACATGCAACATGCGGCGCTCACTCCGCTCACCCCATCTCTGCCTGCCTCTGCCTCTGCCTCTGCCTCTGGTTGCACCATCAGCGTTTGCATCTGCGTTGCTCCCATTGACTGTCGGACTGATTGTAATCAAGATTGGCTTTTTGCATGCGCCCGGCTGCCAAAGCGATTTGTGGCATGGAAAACCGTTTCGTTGCGTTTAATTTGTGTGTATGTCTGTGTCTGTGTGTGTGTGTGTGTGTGTTTGTGTGTGACATTTCAAGGTTTCACTCCTGCCCCCCCTTTCCTGCTTTTGCTGCCTTTTGGCTGCCGCGGGGCACATGGACAACGCCTTGCCTTGCGTCGACTCTTTGCATTCAGCTGCTGCTGCTGCTGCTGCTGCTGCCGCTTTTGCAATTTGTGTGTTTTTAATTTCCATTCGCTCACTCATTATTAGTGTGTCATGTTCCAGATGGCCAACAACTGTTGGCTGTTTAGCTGTAGTCTCGATTTCAGGGTCATAACTGCATACGAAAAGGTCACATTCTAATTGAAATTTACTTGCCTTTCAATCGCTGATAAAAGTTGTGTTCTACTTTCAAATATTACCAACAAATAATGGCTTTCTTTGGCATATCGAATATTATATATCCTTGAACAGCAGAGTCAAATTATCGTCATCTAAATTAAAATCTGTTTAAAAAACCAATCGTTTTCTTACATGAAAGATATTAGATACTTGTTAAACGTTTTGAGATCGTTTCTATATTTCAAATAATTGTTGCTATCATTAAATGTTACTCATGAAAAGACACTTGAAGCTTTTCACAAGCCTTTATGGTTTTCGCTTAAATAGTGTTTTCAAATTGTGTGAAAAACCATTTGCAAGCAGTATAAAATACACTCAGCGCTTAGTTTTAAGTATTATTAAAAAAATATATGGGATTGTTGTGGAATTGCTTTGGTAGTTATCTGTATTTTTATTGGTCTTATGCATGCAATTAGCTTAGCTATAAACAAGCTAAAACGAGCAGCAATATATTCCTTGGAGATTATAAAATTGAAATTAAACAGCTTTGCTGTTTGTAAGCCAATTGATTTGGCCGAAACGGCAGACGGCAGCCTGCAGACTGCAGATGTATGCATTTGATGTACCCAAAACTAATTGACAGCTTCCAGTGCGATGTTGTTCTTGTTGTTGTTGGCTCAGATTGTTGGCCATTTTCGCTTGTAGCCGTTTTCTGCTATTGGCAATGCTGTTAACAGAATTTCGTGATATGTCACGTGGCTGAGGTGCATACAAATGCTACAGCTATAAAACCAGCCCACGTTGCCAGCCAAGTCAATTATATGCTGCAGACTGAGGAGATGTCGACGTTGATGAGGGGGAGGAGGAGGCGAAGGAGGAGAAGGAGTAGAGCAGCGGGGATGGGCAGTTGCAAGTGATTGGCTTTTTTGCGGAACCAGGCGAGACTGTAAATAATTTTGCTCGAGTGTGCAAATTAATTTCAACTAACTGACTGACTGACTAACTGTCTGTCTCTCTGTCCGTCTGCCCGTCTGTCTGTCTGTCTGTCTTTATACTCGTTGTGCCCGGCGGTATCAATTATGTGTATTTTATGAGCGGTGCAATCGTCGCCAAGGTAAAAAATTGCACACCAATCCAAAAAAAAGAGCCAAAAAATATAAGTAAAACCCGTCACTTGCCGGTTGGCCAATTTTGGCTATCAATTTTGTGGGCAACGTTCTCTTCGCTGCCTCGCTGACATTTTGGCCAAGTTGTTAGTTGGCTGCCGACGCGTGCCTTGTTCTATCAGCAATTAGCATTTTGTTAACATGGCCAAAAACACACACACACACAATCTCTGAAGCATTGGCCTGGCCACCAAGAGACTGTTGCTGGGCTGAACTATGACATGGCCACAAAAGAGGCATAAATCAATGCGCAGCTTTGGGCCCATTGTAAGTCGTCTATGTTCAGCTAAAAGATGAGTCGGAGAATATTTTTTTATTATTTAAAAGTTGTGGTAGGTTTGGCTTTCACGCCGTCTTTCAGCGGCACACCTGAACTATGTGCAACTCTGGCGAACTCTGGCAAACTTTGGCAAACTATTCTGGCTATGGCAATACATCAGCGGCGTCTCTGCTAACTAAGTCAACTGCTACAAAACAATGGACTACTAACACACAGACACAGACACAAAAACACACAGACACAGACACAAAAACACACAGACACAGACACAAAAACACACACACTTACACACATTACTTGGAAAGCCGTGCAAATTAAAGTTAATCGAATGCTTTGACCTTTTCACACAACCACACACAAAGCGCAGTTTGAAGTGGGCATGGCCCAGCCCTTCTCACAAACTGCATCGCATTCGATTTGCAATTTCAGATAAACAACCACAAAACTCAATAAAAAGAGACAAGACAAGAATAGAACTGAGAAAGCTGCACACACTAAATATGTCAGCCAGACGAATACACTAAAATGCCATACAAATGATAGATATTTTATTTATTTATTTGATTTAATCTGGCCTTGGCAAAAGTAAAATGTAATAAGGGATATATCGCAAGAGTTGGGGAATTAAGAAGTAAAGTAAAGTAAACCGTTGAGGGGAAAGAAAGAGAGAGATTAATTAAATTTCATAGCTTAAGTCATAAGTCTAAGTATGCTAATTAAATATGGATATTTACATGTATCCTGAAATGTTAACTGATGCCTAAATATATGATCTAATTAGGTATCAATCAGAATTTCAGGATATGCTAGCGTTACATACTCTGTTTGAAAACCTCTACAACCCATTCACTGCTCATATTTTAGCAGTACGTTAAACAGAACTTTAGCCACAAATCTGTTTGGCTCACAGCGAGACCGAAATTAACCTTAATTAAATTTGCCATATCTACACTTTTTAATCAAACAAATGCTTCTCTGTTGCATACTGTACACGGATATGTATGTGTGTGTGTGTGGGGGGGCTAATGGCTCTAATGTCGCTAATGTCAGCGACGACATGACAACAAAATGTGACCAGAGCGAAAAAACGAAATCTATGTTGGAACACAAACGATTAAAATCATTTTAGTGCGGGTAACACACCTAATTGCTCGACAACCATCAGACAGCTAATTGAAACGCCGCCCCGTTTTCAGATTTTTTCTAGATTGTTTTTTATTCTACCTTTGTTTTTTTTTAATACTTTTAACATTTCAAGGCCTTCGTCTGCCTTGACTAATTTTTTAGCATTTGTTTCTTTTTTGCTTACATTTTTTTTACGATTTTATTTTGCGCACAATTAATTCAATTTTATTTTTTTATTTATTTGCTTTTTTGGGGTGTGTCCGCTGTTTATCCACGTTTCAAACGTGGCCAACTGCATTTGCTGAGCTGGCCAACTCAACTCGAGTCAGGCGCCCATAAATATGGGCGGAGTTCACCCGCTTTTATGGCAGTCAAATGCGTTGTTTAACTCGAATTGACTTTGTGAACTTGATGTGAACGTGGCCCGAGGTTCGATTGGTGCTGCAAGTGAGGCACGTGCCCAATACGCTGGAGACACAAAATTGTCAATGACTAAAAATTGCAATATTTGATGGACATTCCACTTGGCGGCAAGTATTTATAGTGAGCTGCTCTATGTACAAGTAATTAAAAATAATATAAGTAATGTGCTGGCTGAAATCTGTCGGATATTGTCTGATATTGCAAGCATATTGTATAAGTCATGCAGAGAGGCGAAAGCAAACTGTTGTGAAACACTTTTCCAACTACGAAACGTGTAAGAAGGGGGCAATGCTATGACAACGAAATTAATAAAAATAAAAACAAAAACAACTGCAATAAATATTGTCACATGCATAAAAAGGACCTCGCAATTTAATGCCTGAATGTAAGCACAGCCGTCAACATATGCGTCTATAACGTGTGTGTGTGTGTGTGTGTGTGTATGAAGGCGTATGGAATTGCCAACGTTACGTATATGAAAGTTTTTAATAATACTTGGGTAAAATACCAAAGGAAAAACTTTTATTAATAAAGTTTCTTTCTTTCTTGTGCTAAGAGCTGAAAGCGTCCCCAACACCAACTCCGTCACTGTCGCCGTCGCCGTCTCTGTCTCTGTCCCCAACCGCTAACCATCGTCACTGGCTGCCTTAAGGCTTCCTTCCTTCTTCATTTTTGCTTCAGCAACTACTAAGGTTTAATTACAGCTAGAAAAGACAGAAAAAAAGGAAGAGAAACGCATTGTCAGCCAGCAGCGACATGAACTAGTGGCAATAGTTTTTATGCACATACGCATGCAGAGCAAACGCAGCACGAACATCTAACGTTTATGCGTGCACTCTTATTGCGATCAATGAAATCGAAAAACAGCTTTTGGTTTTGGCTCATTGAGAGTACCTGTGAGGATGATTCAACGTCACGTTAAGTTTGATCTCCCAGAATTCCATGTGAATTTCGTTATTACATTACTAACTTAGGGTTTTATTAGTTAGCTTGTGTTATATAGTCTTGTGTTAAATAAGCTTTCAAATGCATAGAAATATGTATACACAATTCAATTTTTGGAAGGAATTCTTATATATTACCACACATCAAGAGCGAATACCTCTTAAAGCCATAACCACGAACCCATTAAAATTGTGTAAAAAGGACATAATGATTTTCTGCTAAAGTAGAAAGTAAAAGTATTCTTGATTAGGATCTCAGATACTATGATAACTAGAGACTTCAAAAATTTGGAAAAGAAGTTTCGGGAATATTGATACATATCGATACATTTTAGATAGTAATAAAAGTCACCATATTATTAAAAGCAGAGACTTCCAAATAATATATATTACTGGCATAAATTTCATAAAGAGCAGCTAAGAAACGCTCAAGTTGTAGTCAAAAATGTATTCTCGTGTTGATATTAAACTATCAGCGGGCGCCGCTCTTTTTATATGAAGTAAATTTATATATTAGTGAACTAGTTATTTAATACTAAACAACTTTCAAAGTCTAACCAGTCCAGCGAATAATTACTCGCCATTTTATGGCTGAATGGGCTAATTAAGTGGGTACAATTAATGTTAGCAAACTTTTAGTACGATATCACAATATGCCATTACGTATAAACGGTCTAACAGGCACATAAGCTCGCATTGGCTACAGTTGCAAGCTGCAACATGTCCGGACTTTTCGTCTCCGGCGACTGTTCGAGTCGAGTCGAGTGTTCAAGTGCGCATTTTTGCCTTTGGCGGCAATATTAAAATTGACGCCGAGATGCGAGCGGGCCGAGCGAGTGGCAAATTAAATGAAAGGGCCGGAAATAGTTTTTCCCTAGCTTTGTGTTGGAATTTTACTTAATCTTTTTTTATGCTTTATTTCTTAGCTTTTTTGTTCTTGGTTGTTTCTTTGATTTTGTCGTATTTGCCTGCTGATAGAAAGCAGAGCCGCTGGCAGCGCCGCAACTTTTGCCCAAAAATACTTTTAATTAAAATTTCAAATTATTTTCGCCGCTTGCCGAAAGCCGAAGCGAAGATGAGCAGCAGCAGCAGCAGCAGCACCAGCACAAGCGGCACAAGTATAGTTAGCAGTTGGCTGTTAGCAAAGTGCAATGGCGCACAAGATGGCGGACAGGAAGTGCGCGCTGGCAGTGCTGCAAAATGCTGCAAAATACGAAATGTGAATTGCGAATGGCAAAACGCTGAAATATTCAAAGCGCATTTTCAATTTAAAAGTTTTTGCGCTCAAGCATATTTATTTATTTTATTTCGCAATTTTTGTTTTGCGCTCATCATTGAGCCGGAGACGCAAAACAGGCAAAGATCGAGCGGGTCGTTGGTAGGGGTAGTGGGAGGGGGACGGGGATGGGGACGGGGAAGGACAGGGGTAACGCTTTGACCAAAACTTTGAAAGTAGGCAATGTCATTGAAGTGGGCTGCAGCGGGTGAATAATTTACAAGGGACAATAGCAACAACAACAGCGGTGGCAACTTTAATGCAATTTCGCTCTAGCAGATTTCATTTGTGTGACAAATCGGGGGCGTGGCCATGCAAATCGCAAATATAAAAAGAACTCATTAAAAGTTTATGCCACAAAGTTTGGCACCGCTCCCACCTCCTCCACAAATCGCTTGCCTGCCCCCAGTTGCAACCAGTTTTGCTTCCTGCCACCAGCCTGCCTGGTGTCCGAGAGCTGCCTCTGAATTGCATTTGTGTTTGCCTGTCTGCATCCACAGGGCGTTTGACTGCCTGCCTTTCGATGGCTGGGGGAGGGTGAAAGGGGAAAGGCGAATAGCCTTTTGTTCTTCCTTTTATTTTTTATTTTTTTGATGTTTTGCAATAGTTTTAAAAGCGAGTCGGCGTTAGTTTATGATACAGCTATCAATTGCAAACTTTACCCAAAATGTATAGCATTTTATTTTGGCATTCGGAATGTGCTCACAAAGTGCTTCAAAAGCTTCTATTAGCAACGGGCGAGTGCATTCAATATACACAAAAGAACGTAAACTGTGCTAACTAGATTTCATATATTCAATATATAGAAATATTTAACAACTTTTGTATACTCCATCATACTCGTGTTTCAATAAATCTATGCAAAATAAATGTATTCGTCTAAAATATGCTTTTTTGTTTGATAAAAGCCATTTAAAACAAAGATATTTACTTTGATTATGATTTTATATGTGTATTAATTATGAAAAATATGATTGTGACTCATTTGTAGACTCAATTTAACATTATTTGCTTAAAGCTCCACTTTTCTGTTTTGATAATATTAAATTATGAATCTTCGAAAAAATGAGAGTGGAGAGCGGACTGGCAGCTTACTTAACGACTGTTGAATGCACAGAATTTTGTCCCTTATTCGAGAATGTAAGAAATATTGATAGTGGAATCAGGCTATTACTAAGTCTGCTTGAACTCAAACTTCTTGTCAATCATTTCCAGGTAGCTTATTAGTTTTGCATACTTGAGCTCAGAGCAATTGAAAAGCCTTAAGCCGTTTTCAAATGTATCTTTAGATGCTGACCAAAAGTACCACAAGTTTTAGACCAGCCAGACAACAGACACTAGTTTCATGGAGTTGCTGTTGTGGCAGCCACCTTAGATGCGTTCTCAGATGCCGTTAGGCTTTCTAGAGTCGGAGAGGCACTGAGTTAGTTTGTAGTTCATTTTGTAGTTGAGCTCTCAAACTATTTGCACATTGAGTGCATGCCATATTAGCATGGAAAAGGGAATATCAAATGAGCTGCTGATGCTGATGCTGTTGCTGTTGCTGTTGCCATTGCGTAGCCGTCCATTAACAGGCGAAACGCATTTTCTCAAAGTTTAGTTCCATTAGAGGAGTATTGCTAGCTGGCTGACTGCTTCTCCTTCCTCTTCTTCATCTTGTAGGTTTCTTTTCTATTTACCAGACACTCACTTAGCTAGACAAACTGAACAACTAATTAAACTAACAGCAACAGCAACAGCAACCAACACATTTGCACACAAATTTCGTTGACCAGTTAAGCGGAAGCAATTGCTGCAGATACAGATACAGATACAGATACAGCTGGAGTTACACAGAGTGCACAGTTACATTTAGTGATCCTTGAGCAATCAGCGCAGCAGCTCCTTTGACACATGAATATGCAAATATGAGGCAATCATGCCCCCTGCCCTCTGTCGTCTTCCCCTTGCTATTTACTGCGATTGCTGCTGCTGCTGCTGCTGCTGCTGTGTTGTTCATTAATTCGCTAGAATTAGAGTCTAGAGAATGGCTCTGACTATGGGAATTCTATTTCAGCATTACTATCACACAGCTTTGCTGACATCAGCTGGGGACATCGACATGGTGCTGCCTATTTGACTCTGCTGCCGGTTAATTGATTGCAGCCATTTGGGCAAACGCACATTGTTGTCTTTTCCACATTACATTCTTTCGATTTCGCTCCCCGCCGAGTCTATTTCCATTTGGTGTGAATCTTTGCACTGTCGACTGTCTGAATTAATTACTGCTTGCCCCCTTGCCAAGCTCCCTGACAGCTGACACCATATTTTTCAATTGAAATTGAAAACTGATTACTTGCAGTAAGTCTTCCTTAAAACAGCATATCTTTAGCAACAGCCAAAATATAAATATAAATATATAGCTTATATATAATATATATGAATACATTTTTATATGCGTCTCTTTCTTATCGACTCAAGGTTCTAACAGAAGCTCGTTAAGTGCCAGACAGCTACACGCAAACAAATAAAATGAGTTCTATTTTGATTATGATTTTAATATATTAAATGTTTAGTATGTTTAAAATGTTTAAGCGGTATTTCGAATTGTTGCATTAATATTGCTAGTCAAATCATGTTTACAAATTGAAATGTAGTATTATGCAAACCGTGATGTAAAAGCACTCTGAACTTTGACTATCTGCATGTGCATTTTATAAACAAAATCATCCATGTCTGGTTTATAGCGCGTATATATATATTTTAAAAAATACAGAATTTAATTGTGGAGAGTATTTGGTTTTAAGAATACCGCCATTCTCAATAATTGGTTTCTGATATGGATCTTATCATGAGTTGTACGAATTTGGGTGATTTATCAAAGCCATGCCAGTGGTTCCAGATAATGGCCTTGCCCCGCACAGCACCCAGTTGTCGGCACTTAAAGTTTTTGCCATTAGGATTGCTGCCAAAAGAAACAGAGCCAATTAGATAAGAAGAAAAGAGAGAGAGAGAGAGAGAGAGAGCTGTTGAGAGACCTACCAGAAGAATGCACAGGATGCATACCACCAGGCACTGTGATGTCTTCTAGCACAACTGCTCTCCGGCCAGCTGTCATTATCATTGTCCCATGTTGAAAACTTCTGCAGAACACTCAAATCCATCGAGTTGCCCGCGTTGCCATTGTATCTGCCCAAAGAGCTCAGTTCCTAGCTGGTTTGCTCGCTGCCAATGCTGAAGGTGTCATAGTGAGCATATCGTATGTTTCCCTCAAGGTCCTCCAGATGCACATAGAGCTCATAACGTTGCCTGGCCGTTAGCCGATGCAGTTTTTCCAGGCCCAGGAAAAACTCACCCTTGAGCGCACCGAGCCGATAATCGCTCCAATTGCGATAGAAATTAGCATCACAGGGCCCATAGACGGTGTCCATGCCAGATAATTTGATCCTATAGATGCCAGTGGTGCTGCCAAAGGGCAAACAGCTGCTCGGTTGGAACTCGTCAGATTCTTTGAGACCGCTTTGTGCAGCTTTGAGTTTTCTCACATATTCAATGTTTAACGTTTGCAGCTCCAGCATTTGTTGCGCTTTTAATTTGAGCTGCAAACTCAAATCTGAGACTTGCTCTCTGAGCTCTACTTCGCTCTGAGGAAATTGGTCTGCTGCCAGGCAGCAAAACTGTGCATTTTAAAACATACAAAAAATATCTGCACATTCTGCTTATGCTTTTTAAATTGAAACTAAGAGCCACTGTTATCTGGCAAAAACTAAGCGCGTTATCAGCCAAACTGAACTTGAACAGCACACTGAGCGAAATGATCTAAAATCTTTTCAATTTAAGTAACAATTTTAATAAATGCTTCATTTTACACATATATATATATATATATTTATTTTTTAATAAGAAATTGAAAATTGTAACACGCATCTCTTCAATCTGTATTTTTTCTGGTTCACTTTGGTTCAGTTTTCTGGCTTTTTGGGACGGATCATGATTTGAACCGATTTCAGAGAATAATCCATTTCATGCCAGTCTTCAGTATCCCAAAATATGCCTTTGCCTGCATCATCGTAGCTGTTCGTTAGCTTTTTGGTAAATGCCGTTCAAGTTGCTGCAGATTAAAGGAAATATATATATATATTCTCATACATAATTAGATATAAGATTTGTTGGTTTGACTCACCTAAGGCCGCAACTGTTGTACCACCAGGCACCTTGAAACACCTCAGCACAGTGAACCTCTGGATCGTTATCGTTGTCACGATCGCTTGTGCTGAACTTTTGACCCTTATTGAAACGCATTGCATTTTCGACATCACCGTCGTAATTACCCAGCGATTTTAGGGCATACGATTCCTGCTCAGTGCCGACGATAAAGTTGTCATATTTGGCATAATGCGAGACCCCGTCAAAGTCCTCCAGATAGATATAGAGTTCCTGCCGCTCGGCTGTTGTCATATGATGCAGCTTCTCCAAACCGATGAAAAACTCGCCGTTCAAATCCCCAAATCCTTGTTTATACTCCGACCAGTTGCGATAGAAGTCAACAGTGCCGTTGATTCTTCGCTGTATGACAGTCCAGCCGTGACCAGCTACCGATTTGCCATTGCATAGTACTTGAAAGGGTTCTTGATAGCCGGACACCTTAATCATATGCACATTGTTTGAGTTGCCAAATGGCAAACAGCTGGAAGCCTGGCAGCAAGTCGAAAAGGCTTCAAGCACAGAAGTCAGATGCTTAATTCTGTCCGCATTTAAGCTCTGCTCAGATTTAAATTTCTCAATTTGCTCAGCCATTTCCTTCACATTTGATGACAATTTCTCAATTTCGGTTTTATCGCCCTCGATTTGCTTTTCAAGGATTGCAAGGTTTTCTAACTGGTTCGCTATGGTATTATTCTTGTCAGCATTCGATGAGTTTAACACTTTAATTTCCTTATTTGCTTCATCCAACTCGGCTGTTGTTTTACTTAATTGTTCTGTTAGCTCCTTTATGGTTTGTTGTTGTAAGTTCAGTTTTGTATTCGTTTCGCTGATGGTTTTATTTAGGTAGGAAAACATAGGATTTGCTGCTCCATGTATTTTATTAAATTATATTCTTTTGACAAGTTACCAATTCCTGATTTATTTCGTCGTTCTTGAGCTTTATTGGATGGATCATCGATTTATATAATTTTACTTGCTGTGTGCGATTTCGATTAATTTCCACAAGCAAGTTTCTGACTGACACACAATTATTTTTCAGTTTTTCGTAGATGTTTATTATACGGAACATATATTGGGTTTTTGTTGATTGCACATGATTTTTACTGATAGCCAACGAGTTTGGAAAACTCAACAACAACACAATTGAGAGCAACAAAATATTATTTAACATTTTAAATTGATTCTTCCGCAACTATTTCTTGCTTCATTCGCCGATTATGCCAAGCAAAGCTCAAGAATCGAGTCGTCTGCGCCTTTTATAAGCACTTTGTATATTATTCTAACTATTCCATGCATTCAGCGGAACAGATTATTTAAGCGCTCTCCCATAATCATAAATAATGTGAGCCTTATCGCGTACAATGAGTCAAGCTTAATTATTTATGCTTGCATGAAATTAAGGGTGAAGTATATAAGCAGTATATGAAAAAACCAAAAGATTTATATTTATTTTATTTGTTTGATTTATTTGCATTCTTTAATGTCATCCTTTGCATAGCTGCTATGACGTATGTCCTATTTTAATACTATATACAAAACTTAGCTCAGACTAAAAGTAAGCAAAGAAAAAGAAGAAACTCAGACTAAGCCTATAGCTTAAACCGATTTCCTTAATTTCGTTAGTACTTTTTTCTCTGCCCTCTCTGTATTTTCTTGCTTGCTGTGAACTGTGAACAATAAATTATAATTATATTTTCATAATATATACTTTGAAATCAAAGTTAAACCTATATTTATTTACACAGTGGACTTAAAGATTATTTTAATGGTTTCTTAATTTGCTGATAGCTGATGCTGGACGCATATCCGGCCTGCCAGCAGTACCAATTAAATGGTTATATTTTATTAAACGTCTGTTGCAAAAGACAAAAGGCCACAATGGCCATTGCAAATAGATGGCGCGATTTTCGCTCATTTTGCGGTGCAACTGAGCGTATACGCAACGTGCAACAGTGTGAGCACGTGATGGGAAGGCGGGGGGCGGGAGGACCCGGGACGTGGCATGAAGGTGTGGCATCTCTGCTGGTTGCCATAACGCTGACGTAGCCGTTTCAGCCGAGTCGAGACGCAGCGACGCCTGCACTTCACACAGACAACTGAGGTATGGGTGAAGAGGTGCAGGGAGTGGTGAGAGAGGGGGCTGAGATCTCTAGACAACGCTGTTATTTATTCCGGATTTGCTTACATTTTTTATTTATATTTGGCAGACGTCAATTTTGATGGCGGCGTTAGCATTGGCTTTGGCTCTGGCTCTGGCTTTGGCTACAGCAATCCAAAGGATGCAGCTGCAGGTGTCTAGGGGTTATGGTCGTGGCGGGTTGAGGTTGGTTGGAGTTTGGGTTTGGGTTTCTGACCACGTGATGCTTGTGTGCTGTGCCAGCCATGCGGAAAATAAAAGAAATGCCAAGCAAGAGAGGCAACAGAGGCAACCGCTCACCTTTGATTGTCTTAGCGCTCGCTGTCCGCTCCGGCGAGCAACTAATGAAAACTGCCCTTAGTTAAGGGCTGAGCTCTTTGGCATACCACAGCCCTTAGCCGGTAGCCAGGCCAAGCCCAGATTTTGCTGCAAATACTTTACGCTTTAGAAAATGCTTTTGTCTTTTGTGTGTTTGATTGCTTAGAATTAAAACGTTTCAAATTGTTGCCAAGACTTTTGTGTCATTTGTTTTTTTTGGTTTTTCTCGTTTTTCTTGAGCAGCAGCAAGGAGCACTTAAAGCCAACTAGGATTTTGATTAAAAAACTTTGGTCAGCAAACAAATTCAATAAGCACAAGAATCACAAAAATCAATAGCCAAAAGCCGTCAGCTGTTTCACACAGCCGCCATCGAAGTGGCGCGAACTAAGTAATCTAAGCCACAAAACACAGCCACAGAATGCGTAACTTGGAGTGTGGGGCTGCTGATGGGGGCTGGGTGTGGGATGGGGTGGGGTGTGGAGTGGGGATTCACATAAATTCAAGATGTGGCCATAAGATTTATGACGATTGCGAACGTGGAATTTCGACAGCGGCGGCCATAGACAAAAGTGGCCAAAAGAAAATGCCGCAACATTTGTGAGCGCCTCTGGCCTTTGAACTTGAGCGTACAGCTGTGAAAGTTGATGGGGTAGGGGGGCCCCCCTGTGTACGAGTGGGCGTGGCTGGACAGCAATTTACAGTAGGCATATAAAATGTGCATAAAAATTGAAACTGCTCGCCCGAGGCCGCTGAGAGTGGCAGAGCAGAGAGTGCCAGAGAGGCGCAGCGCAGAAGGGGCGTGGGGGCGTATACTTTACGCATTTTAAGTTTCAATTTCACAGCCGAATTTATGGGCATAAAAATGGCAGCATGGCCATTTTATGGCCACTTCCGCTGACCAAAGCGCAAAACTCGTAAGTGATTTCAAACATAAAAAAGCATAAAAAGCATTAGAGAAGTCAAGAGACGTCAAGCAAATATGATAAATTTCTACATGCGCTTGTATACCCTGTATAACATTGAATTTATAGCGGAAATTTTACTTACTGCCAATGCGATTCGTCAAATACATTTTTCCATGCCATTTGCCAGGCCATACAATCCAAGCACCCCCAGCCACCACCTATCCTTGGCGCATTTCCTCATTGAGCTGCGCAATCAATTGTCAAAGTCGTTGCTGGGTGTCTGGTAGGGGATGGGGTGGTATGTGGAAGGGGATGGGGGACTGGTACGGGTTCCATAATCCGGCTTATTATGCAAAGTAAAAGCGTGGCCCTGCTCTTCTTCTGGCCAGATAATCTTGGTGATATTTTATTGTCGTCGTCGCCGAGGCTTGTAAATGCGTTAACAGCCACGCCCACTCCTAGCTGCGCCTCCTCCACTCTCTCTCTCTCTCTCTCTCTCTCTCTCTCTCTCTCTCTCTCTCTCTCTCTATCTCTCTCTGTCTCTCTGTCGTCTCTGCTTCGTGCAAATTGGGATATATTTCCGTTTCCGGTTTGCTGTTCGCAGTTCGCTGCCAGCTCATTTGTCCCGCAATCCTGCTGCTTGCTGTAATGACGGACTTTGCGCTCAGATTTTGCTTTTACGATGTTGGCGTTGCCATATTTTTATATATATGGCACTCACATCCGGCCGCATATATGGAAATTCTCGAATTTATTATGCGTTTGTCCGATTGTCTCGCGCGTAATTTTCCAATTTCCATAAACGGTTTCAATTTCAACATTTCTCTTTCTGTTTTCTTTTTTTTTTATCATTCTGTTGATGTGTTCGTCTCGAAAGGGTTTTTCGCAATTTGGCATTGGGGTTTCCTTTTCGGTTCATTACCATACTAAATGGTTGCTTAACATTGATGAAGTATTAAATTATACGGTGCAGACAGGAATGTGGCTATGACTATGCCACATTACGGACACATTTCATTCCATTTCTATTACAAATTGTCCAAATTGAACACATTTCTGGGGGGAGGAGGCTCTTGACAATGTCGATTATGTGGCAAACCCCACAACAGTTTCTCTATTTGCATTTGCATAATTCTCTTTGCGGTCGCATATTTGTGTAAAGAATTACGACTTCTTACAAATTATTCTCTAACTGGGCATTGAAAGAAGATTGTTTCGCTGGGTTCGGGAATTTAATAACATTAAATTATTAACAAAAAAACGAAATATAAATATCTTATTAAAATAATATCATTTTAAGGATATACTTGCTAGAAAAAGTAGACGAATATTTGTAGAATAAAAATCACTAACAATATATTAATAACATTATTTGTCTGGGAGGATTAAAGGCAAGGGAGCACAATGAGTGAGTGTATTGCAATATGCTTACTTATACATCGACTTAGCATAACTATTCGAATTTAAAAAATGGAAACTCAGCCAAATATTTGCCACAATCATTTGCATTTTGCCCACACTCTCTTCACTTAATTCACATTCCCATAAGCTGACGAGTATTTTTTCTCCGAATGCAAAATCCGTTAAATAGTCGAGAAAACTATACGAAAATCTGAAATGTGATGACACAGCCATCGTTGTACATGATCACCTGCTGTTTGTCCGTGCAATGCATATTTAATAGCTATTCCCCTGTCTCTCTCTTTAGTCGCTCTGTCTCTTTCTATGTGAGGCTGCAGTTTGTTTGGAGTTGCCACCCATTGAATGACTTCATTTTGAGCGGTCTGCGATGCAAATTTGCAACTGATTTTGTGCCCAAATCACATTGTTTGGCGAAAGGAGGCGAAGATGGCGGCCAGATGAAGGCGACGTATGGAAAAATGCAGAAACGATTTAAAAACTCTAAAATTAAGCTATCATCAGTTTTTACAGTTGGCCATCAACTCTATCGCCGGCTCTCTCGCACCCATTGGCCAAGGTGGAAGGTGGAAAGACAGTCGAGTACAATATGTGTATAAAAAAAAGTCAAAAAGAAATAAGTGCGATGCAATGTCATTAAAGAAGACAGCCAGACAAGGACGAGAATTTAGAGAGGAGGAGCAGAGGGGCTAGCTGAGAATGACTATGAGCAACATAAAATCACAACACACACACACACACAGACACCAGCAAACACACACAGACTCGAACTCGCACGTAGATAGAAAGACATTGCCCGTAACCCAATCCGTAACCCAACCCGTATTCCTGTCTGCGGTCGCTTATCGGACGTTGTGTGTCGTCTGGCTCTGAACTCAATGTCCTGTGTGTGTGTGTCCTGTGTCCTGTGCCTTGTCTTGTGTCTCCGTATGCGTTACGTAAAGCTGTAATCTGTGCTTATAAAACGGCAAATGGCAAACTCTGCAGAGGGTTTTTAATTGTCTGTGCCGGATGGCAGACTTAAATGCCCCACGACACAAGATGGACCCCTAATGACACATGGAGAAATCTTCAATTGTGCATAAAGAAAATGAAAATAATTAATTAAATAAACTCTTTTGAATGAATTAAACATACAAAAAGTGAAGTTGAACTCTTAGATCAATTAGAAAAATGTATTTCTATTTTCTTATTACTTTTTCTCATCTCTACAATTTTGTGGGCTATATCTTTTGACTTTCCTGTAATTTCTCTCAGTGCACACACGTCCGATATGAAACGACTTTGTTGAGTATGACAGAACAAATGCTTTCGAGATTTTTTAATTAAAATCCCTTCATAATATTATGTTAATGTTTGCTTGCCACCTGAAAAACTACGAAACCAACCAACCCTGTCACTTTATTTTACTGCACCACCACCCCTCCCTGAACCAACCCGACTTTTAAGCTGAAATCAGCGCGAGGCAAACTAATTTTTTGGCTGAGATTGAAGTGGCAGCTAGAAAGTTATAAAAAGTAATTGCTGGCACCCGTTGACTATTTTTTTTCTACGCTTTAACGTTTTTCCACATTTTTGCTCGTCTCTCCAAAAATGCAAATTGAGTGCGCTATCAGCAACTGTCAACCCATCTACCCATCTACCCCTCCCCTCCCCAACCATCTCTCTCCCTATCTCTCTTAGCCAACGCATGTCTATTTAAAGGGGGAAGAACACGGAGGGCGGAGGGGGACAGACGCCCATTTACTGTCGCGCATTTCACCTGTTTTGGACTCTGCGTTGTCGTCTCCCTTTTTTCTCGTTTCTTTTTGTTTTTTTTTTTTGTTGGCCATTTGGCTGATGTCGGTAGATTTAGCGCACGTAGCATTTTTAATAATGCCGCCAATTGTCATATTTGCCGCCCAAAACGCAATTGGGCACAAACCCATCTCTGGCCGAGTTCTCATCTGGTCTCTCATCTGAGCACCTCATATGGTTATTGTTGCTGTCATCCGCTCTTGGCCAGCGTTTGCAGCAATTAGTTTCAGCAAATTTCCAACTAGTGTCCCACAATAAAAAGAAATGTGCGATGGAAAAAAAAACAAAAACATTACAGATGAATTGTAGCCCAACATGAGATAACTAGTGTTGGCGAAAAAGATATGGATAGACCACATTAACTATAATGACTGTGAACAGTCAACACATTTGTTGAGGGTTTATGTGGGATGAAGCCAATTGAAGCAAAAAGAAATGTGGCTTTAATGTTATTAGGATAGAGGCCAGAAAATAAAATAGTGATTCACTTAGAAACACTCAGCTAAATATCTTTTCAGCTTTCCTATATTTTATAAAATTTATTTTTGGGGAATTTATATATCTCGATAAATAACATTTAATTGCTGAGGAGTAAAAATAACAAATTTCAAATACAACTTTAAATCACTACGGTCCAGTCTCGGGGGGCAGGAATAATCTAGTCACTTATGTCGTGTCACATCACAATAAGAGTCACGTGTAAACGTGAATTGACATGGCGCCTATCAGTCATAAAAATGAATACATAGAAACAACATCGTTTATTATCCCTCCCCGCAGTGGACAGCTTTCCGTTGGCTTCTCTCTCAATTTTTGTTGTTGTTGTTGTTGTTGTCTGTCGTATCAATTGTCAATTTTAATTGCTGGCAGTTGTCATAACTCGGTTGTTAAATTTACAACCGGGCAGAGTGGAGACATTTAATGGCGCCTGAAACGAACGCAATGCGTTGACTTTCTTTATGGTTATGTAACTGGACAGACAGACAGATATATATACATACATATATACAGAGAGAGAGACCATATGCGAGTCTGCTTAATATGCAGCGAATAACCATATATTGAATCATCAGAGCCAATGCCGATGGACACGCTCTAACTCTGGCTGTGACTCCAACAGCTCTGGCTCTGGATAAGTTAGAGTCACGTAGAGATGATTTTGTAATCCAACTGGGGCTGACTGGTCATTTAATTGCGGCCGATAAGGTGTGCGTTTACACAGAATTTCAACCCTGCTCCACACTGCAATGTATTTTATTTATTTCCTTCTTCTCTTTTCTTGCAATTAGTCAAACGAATTTGTCGGAATTAATCAGAAGTCACCATCGCCATCATCGTCATCGTCATCGTTTAAAATGCAAAATGCGTGCGCTAAATTACGGCGAATTTCTAAAGCAAGCCAGAGCCTAGACGCATTTTTTAGCGTGTAAACAGTGTGACTCCAGCTCTGCCCCACCACACCACACTCTCCCTGCGCTCTACAAGTCACAATGTCGGCAAAAATGACTTTTGTGGTGCTGAGCTGAGAGCTGAGCTGCTGTTGATGACTCGTTTTGGCTTTTGTGCTCGACTGGCGCGTCTACATTTGAATACTAATTGCATTTAGGCCAAGTTCGTTGTTGCTTTCGAACCGAGACTGGCAGTCGTACTTTGGCTTGTGCGGTAAATATGATCAACAACAAAGCGCGTCATTTTGACATTTGTCTGTTTCACAGCGCCCACGTTGCCAATTGCCTGCCATCGCCAGCCAATTGCGCCAACTAACTCCCACGACTGACAGCCTCGACCAACTCTCTGTCTGTCTCTGTGTCTGTGTGTCTGTCTGTCTGTCTGTCTGTCTGCCTGCCTGCTCCACGTAATCGCAAATAGATATGCGACTCAGATAATGATCGGGCTCAGCTGGCTGGCATAGCGCTCCCGCTCCAGCTTCAGCCACAAGTTGCAAGTTCTCCGAGCTGCAACTTCAGTTTCAAGCTTCAACTTCTCATTCTCTGGCGGTTGTCGCGCTTTGAACTTAAATGGGTTTTGTGGCTGTTGTTGCCGTTGTTGTTGCTGTTGTTGCCGTTGTTGCCGTTGCTGCCGTTGTTGACATGCAGTCAGTGGGCAAATTTGCCATATGTTGGCAAAATGGCAAACTGCTTTTGCACTGGCCTTTTCGGCTTTAGCCAAGTGTCAGGTTTTTTAACATTGCCTTGCCAGGATCTTTTTTTCGCTGGCACATTAACAATGCAGCAAACTGAACGCTGCATGCCTCAAGAAAAACACACATTCAATTTGCAAGCACATTTCACATACCATGGGGTGGAGGGTGCTGGAATACTAAAGCTAAAAACTTGATTTTATTTGGCATCAAAATTTCAGTCAAATGCAGTTTTCAAACGCAGAATATTTGTAATTATATTCAAATATTGTGAATAAATTATTTTAAAGTTTCCCACGATCTCTGCTTTTGTAGCTAAATAAACAAAATTTAAAATAACAAATATTTTTAAGCAAATATATATTTTTGTTAACATTTTCCTCCATTTCTTTTTCTTAAAAACTCATCTATGAAGCACTTATTAAATTGAAGTCTTTTAAACTGTACCAAACATATTTTTAATAATTTCCAAACACTCTAAATTTCCCAAATTGGGTTTATTATAATAATTTCCAAAAATTTGAAAACTATTATCTGATTTTATTCATTGTTTTTTTTAAGTCTTCTCAATCATGTTGCACCTATTGGGTTTATTAAGCTGGCGCTTTTTGTCGCTTGCTAATGGCCGAAATTTCAACAAATTGCTTTGGTGGTGATGAATTTGGAGCAATGCATGAGAAAGGGGGGAGTATAAGAGTCAAGAGAATGAAAGACGGCAACAGCCGCCGCAGACTGAAGTCAATGAATAATGGGCTCGAGCACAACATCAGCGCGGCACTTGTAATTAATTATACAGCAGGAACAGCAGGCTAGCAGCAACAGCAACAGGAACAGGAACAGGAGCAAAAGAAAAAGGCGGCGGCGGCGGCAGCGGCAGCTTTGGGGCAGCAAAAATGTCTGGTAATTATCACTAAGACGCGCCGCTGCTGATTAAAAATGCGACGCCGACGCTGTGAATTGAACTTGGACTTGGACTTGGACTTGAAGTTGATGCTGATGCTGAAAGTTGAAGTTGGACTTGTCGCTGGTGTGGAACTTGGGCAATGTGCAGCGAGGCAGCAAGTTGAACGGCGACTTCAACTCGAATTCTGACAGTTTTCGTACAGGCTGACATGACAAGCTGCCAGTGCCGATGACGCTAAAAACTTGGGGCCCGCAGTCGCCAAAGTCGTTGCCCGGCTGCCGGCTGCCGGCGGCCAGTTGCGGCTTGCGGTTGCCCCACCAACTGATTGACTGTCCAGACAACCAGGCTGGAGACTGAATCTCAATCTCTCGAGTCCCCTTCTCTCTGTCTCCCTCTGTCTCTCTCTCGCTCATCGCTGGAGCAGCATGTAGCCAAGTGCCGACGGCGGCTGACCAACTCCTTGATTGCTGACTGAGGCCCACTGAGTCGGACACACACTGCTGTTGAGTGGGTAGTGGGTGGGGGTGACTCTGTGGACGAGGAGGCGGTGGGGAGGGGTTGGTTTGTGCAAGATGTCGACAGCTAGGGACATGGAGTTACTTACCAAGTGTTGCATATGAATGAGGCGTGCCAAAAGCTGACAATGATATTAACCTTGATGTCCATTTTTCAGTCGGTTTTTACCTTGAAGGTCATTTAGGCCTTGAATCGGTGTGTGTTGTGTGTGTGTGTGTATGAATACCATAATTGCATTGGTTTATCTCTCATTCGTATTCAATCAGTTTATTTGCAAGTAATCGATATATCTATGATATTCATCGATTATATTTTATTAAAACTGCTCTGACATGTGTCAATCGATAATCAAGATTAAAATTTCTCTCTTTAAAGTCTTCAAATAACTTCCAAGAATTTTTACAACATTATTTATTCAAAACATCAAAATAAACTAAAATAAAATTGTTTTCTATTACCTGTAAAATGATGCTAAATTGTAAATTAATTGATATACACACACCTGTAGTATTTGCTAAAAGCCTTTTGAATCTGGCAATCTGGTTTTAACTGTTATTCCATTTGGACGGCAAACGAGGCAAAGCGTTTGTTGGTTTCGAGTGACTAACCCCGTTTCAAAGGCACGAAACTGAACTCATTTCGCAGTAATTACATTTTGCATTTAGATATTTTCAATTTCGTTACGATTTGTAAAGTTGAGCAAAAGCGTGATGTTTTTGTTTTTGCTGCTTTTATTTTGTGCTGCGGCTTTTGCACTGCGCGAAAAAGCAAAGCAATTTAATCTCGCTGCTTACGTCCAAAATTTTCGCCATCCTCGAGCGTTTCGGGCAGCGGAAGGCCTCGAGTCTCTGGCAGGAAAATGGTGCCGATAACGGCCACAATGGAAAACACACCGAATATGAATGGTGTTAACCAGGCCCTAAACATGGCCAGGTCACAGATGAGCGGCGCTATAAATCCACCAATCCGGGCAATCATCGAGCACAGTCCGACTCCATTCGATCGCACAACGGTCGGAAATATTTCGCCACCCCACAGATACACATTGGGGAATGTCATCGATGCCCCAAACAGCCCCACAGTGGCGCACATCACCTGAATATTCATTGGGGCATTGGTGAGGAAGACGAGGGCCAACAGTCCAACGGCACTGATCGAATTCGTCAACATCATTGTCACCTTTCGGCCCAAGTACTTGGTCAGCACAACGCAGAGCAGTGTGCCGGGTATGCTTAGACCGGCGGCAATCAGATTGTTGATGAATATATTGCCGCCTAGCTTGGATATATACTGAGCGATGCCATAGTACACCATGCAGACAACCAGCCAATTGTTCGCCATGCAGATGGTCTTGATCCGCATACGGGGTGTCCGGAACAGATCAATTAAGTTGCCCTTTTTCGATGGCATCCTCGCCGCCAGCACTTTGTGTCCAGCCTCAATTTCCTCGCGAATCGTATCTGTTGGGGCTCTATTGTGTTTTGCCACCTTTTCCAATATCTTGATGGCATCGTCTACGCGTCCAGTGGTAAATAGCCAACGTGGCGACTCCGGCACCAGGCAAATGTAAATCACAAATACACAGGACCAGATCGTTATGCTGAACTGGAACCACCTCCAATCCCTCAGAAAGTACGAGAATACGGACAGTGAGGCGTGGCCAATATTGAACGGCAACTGATACAAAATGGCGATTAATTCACGCTTCTTCGGTCCAATGATCTCCATGATGAGCACAAAACTGCAACGAGAGATATAAATAAATACGATGAGGGAAAGTAAAAATATCAACTTACCACTAAAAAAAGATATCTCATAATATTTTGAATACATTTCGTATGCAATATATGCACGTATATATATAGTATATACTTAGTATATACTTATATAGTATATACTTATATCACTCTTATTATAGCCAAAATGATTTTATATGCTAGTTTATTGCTTTACATAGTTTATACCTGTGTCTCTGAACCCGTCGAGGAAACCAGTTAATCTGATATTTATAACAAGTTCTGTTGAATTGATGATTATATAGCACGAGAAGGAAACATATATCTCAGTTATTGGAACCGATCGGCAAACATAACTATATAGCAATTGCATCAAATCAAACTAAGCCGTTTTTTTTTCTCTTTGTCTTTTGTTATAATTATATGTGAATATGCATGGTGAAATCGTGAATTATGTGTTGAATTAATTAAGACTGACTGTAAGTGGTGGGCGAAGTAGTCAATTAGTTTTACCTGGTTGTCATGGTGCCGCCTGTGGCAAATGCGGTTAGAAATCTGAACAGGCAGTAGAACCAGAAATACGGCGAAACACAAACGATCAAGCCACAGATCAGCTGCATGAAGCAGCAGCCCAAAAAAGACGGACGACGACCAAACCTGCAGAATAACAACAGATGAAGAGATGAAAATATAAATTTATAAATAAATATACATATACGAGTATATATAGATGTATGTCTTACCGATCGGAGAGCATGCCAAAGATCATGCTGCCAAACATAACGCCGAGCATGACAATGGACTGGGAGAGGCTCGCCAGAGTGGCATTCTTGCAGGTGAGATTCCATTCCGTGATGATGGTCGACTGGAAAGTGCTGTGATCGAATTCCGTTTCATGGCAATCGTCGCTGCACGGATCTGTGACGTTCTCGGTGGTGCAGCTGTGGGGCGTGGGGGCGGCAAGGAAGATGTGGCCGATTGTGTGCCACCCGGTGCCGAATTTGCACATGAATATCACAATGCAGAAGAAGAGCTGATAGCGTCTAAAGTCACCGATTTGCGAGATTATCGGATCGGATGTCTTCTCGACCGGCTTCGGTGGGTCCTTTTTCTTCTCACTATCAGCCATTTTCAACTATGTAATAACTATTAAAACAAAATTGAAAAGAAACTCTGAGTATTATTATCAAATGTATAAAAGATTACTTTGATTTCTTATCAACTAAAATGTTGACTTTGTATGTAATTGTTGTACGGTAAATTGTGGTGAGTGTCAGTCGCACCAGTTAGTTATTTTTTGCAGTGTAGAGTTGACTTTCTCGAAAATATTTGGTTTCGAGACTGGAGCTGGCAACAGACTGGCGCGAACAGATCGTCCGCGATCGATTTCATATGCCAACATTCAATATTGAACCGGTTTCTTTGGCTCAGTCGGCAGTTGGCAGTTGGCAGTTGTGGCAGTCGGTTAGCGTGACAACTTCTTGGCCCGGCTAACGGCAAACGGCTAACAGGCATTAGCACCTGAGAGAGCAGTCGCAGCAGCCGCAGCAAGAGCACGTTAAGGTTCGCATCCAGCTTAAATTGGCATTTAGTAGTGCAAGAAATACAAATAAAATAAACCGAAAAAAAAGACTGCAACAGAAATAAGGCCAAAAGGCAACAATGCTCACTTTTACCTCCAGCTTTGAAACTTGTCGTTGTTGTTGTAGTTAAATGAAGTTGGGGCCGCTTCATTAATTGAAGGTGCGCCACGGCTAAAGCTATTTGCCACAGATAGCTAGCTAGCTAGCTGCCACTAGATGCTGCCATTGTCTGCAGCCAGATAAACGATGCCTGTCACAAGCCGCAAGATGGCTTAATTATCATCGAGTGAAAGTTGTGGGGCCTCAGATTTGTCGCTGGCGACAAGCAACAATCAACACTCTCAACACTGGCAACTTGCAACACAGCCATATGCAGCATTTTCCCACGACTGTGGCACAACCTGTGTCCAGAGAGACCCAACCACTAAAGTGGCGCAAGCACCAAAATGTCACAACAATTGAAAATAAATTATATGCAAATTGGCTAGCCAATCAATGTACACAACACACTCGCACACACAGCACATGATAAATCCGCCAATTGTCGCATAAATGTGTCACTTTGGCACCCACTAAGATGCCCAAAACTGAGCACAGCACAAATAACAACTGCAGATTGCTGCCTTTCGATATGGTTACTTAAGAGCCGTCAACATGGCAATAAATTACCAAAACTGCATAACATATTTGTATATGAGTCAGGCTATTGACGATGTGTGCAACAATTTGCCATTGCAAGCAGCAACACACTCTGAGGAAAGGGCTTAGATGGTCTTAAGAATTTATCGCACACAGATTATGGATTGATTATCATCTGTGCTTCAAACTAGTTAGTTGGATAACACCTCAACTTTTTGTTGCTGTTGTTGAACTAGAAATTAATATGCGTCTCGACTGAGCATATATAATATTAAATATATATACACTATATATATATGCATCTGTATCTGGCTGCATTATGCATTTGCACTTTTACGGGGTATAATCACTAAGCAGACAATAGATTGTATAACACTTATAGTGCAGGCCTACAAAGTGTCCCAATAATCTTTCGTATCATGAAGTTTTATACACTTTCTTATCAAAATACAAACTTACTATGTAATAAGCACGTAAGGTTAGTAAAGGTTAAGGTTATCGTTAGTGTTGATATTTTTACTAGGACAAATTAAGTTGCTTATAACACTTGGCTTTGCATTTCAAACTTCACATTTGGGCTTAATATTGTGAGTTCAGTTTCGCTTGTAATTAAGCAGCACAATTCTTTTAAGTTGCACTTGCAGTCAGTCTGTCTGTTGTTCCATTGAATGCTGTCGATAGCTGTTTTCAGACTGCGAATGAGTTCAGCTCCAGTCTGCGTACTTTGGTACTCGTAACTTACTGGGCATGAATAGATAAGAGCTTCGACAGCATCATTAATTCTGCCTGATAAGACAGCTTCCCGATCTATCTCTCTCTCTCTCTCTGTCTGTCTGTCTGGAAGACAATTATCAACAATCTTATCTGTACAAGATTTTTAGTATTCCACTTTGTTGCCGCAGCTTCCGATGTACAACAAATATTTGGTAAACAAAACCACTAATAAAAACTGACAATATTGAGTATTGAATGGAAAGAGTGTACACAAAATATGAGCATTAGCTCAATACTTTTGTCGATTATAAATAGGTTATTGATTTTAAATGATGACTACATATTTTTATTTCATCTTTTTTTTTGGTTTTATTGCACTTTGTGTAATCCCCAATTCATATTCAAGATTGGACCATAAATGCCAGCTGTAATTAATAGAGATTTGAGCTGTGGTAAAAAGCCACAAGTTGAAGAGCCAAACAAAATAATACTTAACAACCTCTCTAAAACTGTGAAGGGCTTGCATAAATATGAAATCTGTGTAGAGCACCACCAAAAAGCACCATCAAGCCCACCCAGCCGAGTGACCACAAAGCTAAAGCAATTAAAAAGCATAAAGAACATTTGCATTGTCGGCCGCCTTTGGCCAAGTGTGCAGATTTAAGCGGCTTTTGAATGTCAGGAGCGACAACTGTTTATGCCAAATATTTTGCAAAATATTTTGCGCAACTCGTTTTTGGTTTTTCGGTGTGGTGGTGGCGCCCCGTCAGCATTTATAGTCCTAGCAACGCTCCAATTAGCACACAAAGGGATTACAGGCAAAATACCCAAAAATTTGCAGGGCTTATGACAGAAATGTGAGCGAACCATGCTGTGCAGTGCTTTAGCCAAGGCCAATACTATAGCCCACTCCGGTTTGCGGTTACTCGGCCATAATTGCAACAGAAAGCGTCAGCTGGGCGACAGACAAGAGAGGCTGTGTTGATTCCAAATATGCACTTGAATTTTGAATCAAGCGAGTGAAAATAAAGTGCAACATGCATGTTTATGCTATCAGCTTTTTGATAGCTTTATTTTCTAATTAATAACACGAAGGTTGTTCAAATATACTTAGACTAGAAGCCAAACGCTTAGTCTCTCCGATCAACACTTTTTTTTTATTAAGGTTTGATGCCAAATTGCTAAACCTTTTCACAACAAGAGTAACTAACGATCGATTACCGAAATGAAGGTTTGAACGGGAATAACTAAAAACGATCGATAAGCCAGAGCTATGGCAAACAACTGATTAGCTGTGGCAGCCGGCCGATCAGTGAACGCCCTTATCGAGAGCGCTGCACAAAGAGAGCGCTGCTGACGTTGGCTGCTGCAGCTCAAACTGCAAACTGCACTTAGCATAATGTGGATGTGTAATTAAGAGTAATAATAAGCAATTTATATTGAGCCACAACAATGTTAACAACTCACAATCAATTAAAGTTCTTTGCTGCTGCTGCTGCCAAACAATGCATTCAATTTCAAGCGCAGACAATCAAAATACTTTTCAGTTTTAGCCATAACGAAATTCATAAAGCGAATGTCGGCGTCGTTTTACCAATTCATACGAAAATTGCCAACTCAGCGCGCTCATATATCATTTTTATGCCCAGCCACGCCCCTTTCAACTCATTGCAAATTGACAAATGCTGCAACTGCGCGGCAGTGTCTAAATGTCTTTGCCACTATTTAAGGTCTTTTATGAGTTGCCAGTGCACTCTGTGTTCTCCAAGTTGGAAGCTCAGCCCCGCAGCCATGAAAAGCTGTGGGGCAGACACAGAGTTGAGCTGGCAGAGGGGCGGGGGATTGCTTGCTTGGCAAATGAAAAAGCGCACCAGAAACTATGAACAATGCTCAGCGAAATAAAACTGCTTGTAATATGTAGTAAAAATCCCGAGTGAAGATGGTTGGCAAGCCTTTACGGCGACCTGGAGATGCGCTATCTATTTTAAATGGATGCCAAGAAAATCTGTTAATGATCAGAAATTCAAAAATTATACAAGATTCTTTAAACTAATTCACACAACTGCCTCGTCTTCAAAGAACTGTGCATTATATCTATCTTCCAGCTGGTCGTTCTTCACTTTTTGTCTTGATTAGGAAAAGTTCTCAAAATCTTAAGTCAAAGAAAGAAATTTTCCTTAATACTTACATTAGTTGGCAGCCAGAATCGATGATAGTTGTCAGCTGCTTGACCTCTGAGGTACTGAAGAAAATCCTTAGCTAGCCCGTATATAAATATTTTTCAAAACCACCCCTAACATTTCTTATAGTTTTTCCAACTACCTGAGTTCTAATCCGCATAATCAAGCATCTGCCTGTCCATCCACAAGGTTGACTTACCTACCGAATAAGCCAACAACAATTTACACTGACAGAACACTGATAAGTAATAATGTTCAGAATGTTGTCCCCCGTTTTACACTTGAGAATGTAGAAATGTTGATTGTGGGATTAGGCTAAAAATGAGCTTTAATTTTTCATAAAATAAAATCAGTGAAAATGTTACTTTCTGGCTGTGCATCTGTCTGATATGCCCTGTTTTTGTGGCAGCGTATTTGCAGCATTACTTAAAGTGCGGCAATGTGGAGCGGGGGCAACAGCAAAAAAGCATATAGAAACAAAGCGCCGCATCAACGCTTTGGTGGCTAGCTGTCTGACTGGCTTGGCTTGAGCTTGGGCTCTGGGCTCTTGGCTCTGGTCTCTGGGCCTTGGCTCTATTCCTCTCTAAGTCCTCTTTGATTAAGTGCTCAGTCTTTACTGTGGAGATTTTTTAATCGTTACCTCGTACCACGCTTGCCACGGTCGCGCATGTGACCATGCCCCATAGATTAATCGCTAATCTGTCCCTAGAGGGCGTACGGACATTTTTAAAAAGTGCACAAAAACAAAAGCAAAACACAGAAAAGAGCAAAAAGCGAGCAAAAAAGCACAGCAACAACAGCAAAACACAAGACACAAGACAAGTCACACAGAACCAGACTACAACTGAGACTGAGCGCCATTTAGAGTTCTGAGTTCTGTTTCTCGTTAAATTGCTGCGTACTTCTCTTCAAGGGATGTGTGTGTGTGTGGGGTGTAGAGGGGTTGGGGTAGTCAGCTAGTCCCCAAGTTCGCATTCGCACCTCTTTTTGTGCCTGTTTTCAGTTTTCAGCGTGCCTTTTTTGGTTTTATACATAAATTAATAAACTTAATTATTGTGCATGCTGCTCTGTCCGCTTGCCCTGTGCAGATTAATGTTTTAATTTTTGCTAGTATGCCTCTTCCCTCTCATTCCCCCCCTCTCTATCTCTCTCTCTCTCTCCTTGCACTCGCTCTCGCGCTTCCATTAAATTATGCGCCATTTTTTGAGTAATTTGTTTGGCCAGAGGCGCAAAAATGCATTAAATTGGAATGCAGCACATCTACCACACCGAGGGCCCCACCCACAATTTGCCTGCCCCTCGCCAATGAGCGTCAAATTGTTAATTTTAAAACATAATAAAATGCTGCAATATGTTATAGTTTTCGTTGCTGCCTCTCAATGACCACAAGCGAGTGCGTCCTAATGTGTGTCACATAAATCAGAGCCTGTCGAGTGGACTGGACTGATGCACAAGAACTTTGGTGGGATGGGGAAAGAGGATGATTTTAACTGCGGCTATTTTAGGCTATTTCAATATGTTTTAAAGTTGAACTTATTTTACAACACAATGCTGTGAACTTTATTATCATGTACCCTGAACGCGGCTGTTAAATATATTATTCTGGTTTGTTATTACTTATTTGTTATTATTTAAGCAAATACTTATTTTATAATGCAACTCAGTGAACTTTATTACCAACTAGCAGTTAAATAAATTATTCAAGTTTGTTATTATTGGAGCATCCAAATCAGGGCTACAAAAGTCCAAGTCAGCAATAACATTGCTATAACTTTGTCACCAGATTTTCGAACCGATGACCTTGGTTTATACTGCAAAGTTGCAAGCACAATTGTCGTGTTAAATCTATTCGTTCAGAAAGTGCTATATATAACAGATATAGAGATATACTATGGGGTCGCAGATGCTTTCTTCTACATTTTCGATACACTTGCATAACTTCAGTATGCCCGTTTTACCATTTTCAAATGGGTTAAATGTATAAAAATAATCGAAAATTCGTTTCAAGTAATAAGTGTCTTCCAAGAAATGCTGGGAGTCTGCTTGATTTATAAAATATAATAAATATTATCATTTAGAAAATTACCTTTGTCCTGTCGAGTTCAAGCTTAAGTTAACTTTTGAATCGTTTTAATCATCTATCAAAATGTAATGTGAAGTAGTTATAGACAATGGGCATTCTAATTTAATTGCAGATAATTCCACTGTTGCACAGATGAAGCGAGCTACGCTGATAGCATAATGAGCAAGTTGTGCTGCTGGTTTTGGATCTGGCTAATAATCGTGCCAACTTGTAAGTTGCTCACTTAAGTCATTTGTTTGCCATCCAGTTGCAGTCGAGTGTCATAATCATTATCATTATTATCATTGTGCACATGATTATCAGCATCTGCTGCTGCTGTTGCTGCTGCTGCAGATTTGTCTCTAAAGTCTTTAGTGGTTGCCCAACTAACTAAGTTACCCGGCTCACACAGCAGCAGGCCAAAACGGTCTTAGCCCTTTGTTTTTCTTCATTTTTTTCTGCGTGGCCAGCAGCCCAAAGGCTTTAACTGGATTCGGCTTGGCTTTGAATTCATTGTGAGTTGCGCCGGCCTGTTGACGGGCTCCATAATTGCTTGTTAAGCAATTTGACACGACTGAGTAGCTGACTGACTGAGGGACTGACTGAGGGACTGACTGAGGGACAGACTGAGGGACTGACTGAGTGACGTTGAGTTTGGCGCATTTCTTCATGCATTTAGCTTAATAATCGAGTCGAGTAGTTTACGCCTTGTTGATGGCTCTGTGGTAATCTGTTCAAGCGACTTGAGGCCCTAATCAATTTGTTGGACTTACCAGCTGGAAAGGCAACAATGATGAGGGGTGGTGGGGATAGGTTTGGTCTAAGGGGAGGCGGAGGGGAAGGGAGCCGCTCACTGACTTATGCAAGGCGGGCACGCAAATCGAGGCGCTTAATTTCCGCTGCCGACCATCGCCAACCGCAGCCAGCCTCGTCTGCCTGTCAGTCAAACCAGCTGTCATAATATCCATGCAAAAGCAGCAACCCATCCCCCAACCCACCAACCACAACCCCCAACTCAGTCCCTTTGCAATCTTTGCGTGTGTTTTAGGGCAGAAGGTAAATAAACTTCAGTCTCTCTCTCTCTCTCTCTCTGCCTCTGTATGCATAATTAGCTTTCGCTGCAAAACTTGCCACGTTACCAATTTTACACAAAGTTTATAATTTATGCCTCGTATCAGGTCGCAATACACTGTATCCTGGCCGTGTATCCTGGCTGTGTCAGCTAACAGTAGCATCAGTTGGTTGGTTTACTTATAAGTTAGCAAACATATTCCAATTTGAGGCTATGTTTAACTGCCCCCCTTTTGTGTTTTTACTACACATCAACTCACACAACAAGAGCAAGAATAACAAAAATCAAGTGAAACCAAAGCAACCTTTAACTGGCCAATACACTATTATATATATACTATACAATACAATACTGTACAACAAATTACAAATCGATTTTTGGACAACTTTATTAATTTATGGCATAAATTGTACATATTTTTGTTGGCCCATTAGAGATCAACTTTTGGCTTAACACAAAACCCAGTTGGCAAGTGTAAAACGTAACTTGTTAAGTTCAGTTCAGTTGATATATATATATATATATCTGCATGTATATTATCGCTTGTGCGATATCAGACACAAACATAAATGCAAACAATAATATTTGCTTAAAATTGGCTACGCCCTGGACATTGTGCTGCAACACATGGACAAGAGGGTGGGGAGCGAGCATGTGGCATGTGAATGCCAAAAGAAATAAGAGGCAACATGTGTTTTACATGGCATTGCCGATTGGAATTGGCAGTGGTAGTGGGGCGAGTGGAGAGGTTGCGGACATGTTTGCTGTTCAATCAGTCGTTCAGCTTATGGAACTGAACTAACCCACCCCCAACACCCAACCACCGTTCCCGAACTGTCCACACCCTTATTGACAGGATTCAGTGTGCAACTTTACAGCCTTGTTTACTTGTCAGTTGTTGTTGCTTGTGTTGTTGCAGTTGCTGTTATTGTTGCCGCTACGGTGAAGTCCGCATTGCGTATACGCCGTGTTGGCCGCCTACTGACTGCTGACTGCCTTTGTGGCTGCCCCATTTTGCACCTGACATTTTTGCGCCGCTGCTGTTGCTGCTGCTGTTGCTGCTGCTGGCTCTGCTGCCGCTGGTTCTGCTTCTGCTGCTGCTTCAGCTGCTTCTGCTGCTGCATTTTATGCAAATGAAGCCAAATATTGTTATAGCAGCAGCAGCAGCAGCAGCAACATTCTGTTCGGTTTCTGTGCCGGCCTCTGTCCCGGTTTCCGTTACCATTAGAGTCACTTGTGTGTTTACCCAGGCCCAGGCCGCAAGTCAGCTAGCTGCCTCTTGTTGCAATTGTTGTTGTTGTCGTTGAATTTGTTCGAATATTTGTTTTATGTGTTTTTTCCTTTGCATATTCGTGTCTGTCACACAACGTGTACGAACATGCCACATGCAACCAAAACTAAATTTGCCGGTCATTTTCAGTTGTAAATTCTTTGCAAACTTTTTAATTAAAAGGCATTATTCTGTTTTTTGCGGTGTATAAGATATGTTTATATCTTTTTTAAAGCAAATTTTAAAGCAGAAATTTGAAAATACAACTCTACCGAAAGCTGTTGTAAACTTTAACCAATTAGCTTCACATGTACGCAACTTAAGAGAATCTCGTAGAGAAGCAGAGCGAGAGTGAGAGAAAGGCAGAGAGAGAGAGAGTGAGAGAGAGAGAGAGAGAGAGAGAGGAAGCCAATAAAGATGTAAGCTTTCACCCGTGCAAGAGGCTTTTTAATTAATGCATTTGCAAGTGCACTTTAGGCCATTTTACAATGCGGCCCACTCTTGCAGCATAAGCCATGCTCAGCAGCCAAACCCCTCCCCCTTCACTTAAACAGTAAATTTATGATGGAGTGGAGGGAGTGGGGGAGGGGTTGCGGGCGGTGTTTTTAAAATGCGCATCATAAATGCATTCATTTGTGACACTTGATGTAATTTGTTAGTGCGGTAATTACATAAAAGTGCAACGGCCAAACAATCACACACTTAAAAGCTTTTCGGCAATGTGGGCTGGTTTGTGGCGCGTACATTGCAATGTGGGCGTGGCACTTGTACAATACAACAACAGTGCCGACGCTTACGCAGTGCAGGCGCGTGTGCGAAATCGCATTAAAATTAATGTAATTTACAACAATGAACATTAACTTAAATTAGCGATGAAATGCAATGCACGGACACATGGTCAACAAAAGGACGGATGGAGGGATGGCGAGAGGAGTGATTGAGGGGGCAGCAGGAGGCAGGAGTAATAGGGTCCAAAGGAATGGCATTCCAGAGTGCGTATGCACACAGCTATGTGAGGGAGTGTCCAGTGTCCAGTGTCCAGCATGTCCCGTTTGTCCTCTTGCCAGGCATGTGTGGCATGCAGTCACGTGCAGCCAAACGACGCGAAATACGCCGCATACACACACCCCCAACACACACACACACCCTCAGCAGCAAAGTGTGTGTGTGTGTGTGTCTGTGTTTGCTGTCTGCTTTCAGATGCTTTTGTTTTGCAAACGGACGCCAAGGAAACAAATCATTTGCACACAGTTCCTCTCCTTGGTAACGCAGGCCCCTCAGTGCCCTGAGTCCCCTCAGTAGCCCCGTCCGACTGCCGCCGCCGCACAACAAATTAACGGCCATAAAGCGTTTTGGCCAATGGCTGGTTTGGGCGCTGCAAATTTACGAGCGGTGTCTGCGTCGCCCCAAAAATTATAGCGCACATAAATTGTTAAACGCGAAATCCTTTGATTTTAATTACGTTGAGAATTTTTATTGCCCAACTCTCAGCGGATGCGGATGTAGCGGATGTGCGGATGCGAACGACTTGGTCGCACTTTTTTGCTGCTTCCGGCATGCGTTTTCCTTGATTTTTCTTTATTTTTATTTTTATTTTCATTTATTTTTTTTTTTGCTGCGTGCGCTTTGCTTTTCTTTTTTTTTAGACAGGCAAATTAATTTTAATTGTGGTTTGGCTGCCGTAATTAATTGCAATTGAAGCATACAACAAAAGAAGGAAAAGAAACTGCTAGAGAGAGGGAGGGAGAAGGAGAGAGGGTATATAGAACAGCTGCCTTGGCCTATCAAAACAAATCAAATGAAACGCATATTTCTGCTTCAATTAATCAAATTAATTGAAATTTAATGAACCTAATTGTTAAGACGACCCCCCAAAGTAACGCAGCGAAGCTCAAACAAGGTTTATTGTTGTTTTGGCTACTTCAGGTGGCAACGGCAACAACAGCCGCACCACCAACAACAACAATAGCAATTGCAAATATGCAAAGCGGAAGCGTGCTCTGAACAAAATGGCCGCAAATCAAAGGCAAATGCCGCCCCGCATTTCCTGCTGAAAAGTTAATAAAGTCCAAATACAAAATGGCCACGCGCGCCTGTCAACGATTCCCACAGGACTGCACAGGCAGTTACTCCAACCACCCATCCGCCCACTGGAATTTTGCACCCACTCCCACTCCTACTCCTGGCCTGCTGGTAAAAGATGCCCTGGCATTTATTTGGCCAAGTCCTGTGGAATTTTTTCAATTTCTTGTGATTTTTAGTATAGAGCCAACAAATGACAGACTCAACATTTTAACAACGTATTATGGCTAAGCAGGATAATAACACTTGGGCTTCCCTCCCAAGTGTGTGTGTGTGTGTGTGTGTGTGTGTGCGTGAAGCAAGTGCAAACAAAGCTAAAATAAAGATACTTCCGGGCCGTGACCAGTGACAAGCACTTTAGTTGCGGCCAACGAACAATGCGAACAAAAATCACTTGGCTCCCTCGCGGTTAGTGCTGAGCACTTGGCTATTTTATGGCTAAGAGTGGGTTAGAAGTAGAGCTTGTTTTGAGTAAATATTTGAAGGTTTTGCATGAATATTTAACTTCATTATATGTTTGTGTTTAGACTACGAAGTTTTTCAAACTGAACCAGACTTGAAACATTTATTTTAGGTGTTTGTTATTTATGCTTGACATACGAATTCTTTATTTTTTATAAAAGCTTAATTTGTTGATAAGTTGAATATGGATAAATATAGTCTTAAGATGACTTGAAATCTTTTATTTATTTACAGACTTGAACATACTTGAAATGTTTTTTCTAAAATATTTATTATTTATTTCAAGCATAAGAATCTTTTCGATTGTTACTTTTTAGACAAAATCTTGAGTTTAGTTCTACCCAACCCTGACCAAATCTGAGTTGATATCCGTTTGCTTGTGTTTTTTATGAGCTGCCAGGACAACGCTAAGGACGAGCAGACGACCAGATGACCAGATGAGCAGATGAGCGAACGATGCTGGTCAACACTACACAAATTGTTGCTCTGACCGTATCCGTGTCCTTTGTGTGTTGTTGCTGTTGTTGTTGTGCGTCATTTTGTTGTGTGTGTGTGTGTGTGTGTTGTGTGTGTGTGTGTTGTGTGTTGTTTGTTGTTGTGTTTGCTGTTACTGCTGGCTGACTCGTTCATTGTGTTTGCGCCATAAATCGCTTCCGTTTATGTTTTACAGCCACACAATGGGCCAAAGTGCGAGCTGAACAACAAGAAGAAGCAGCAGTAGAATCAGCAGCTAAAGATGAAGAAGCCAACGAAGAAGAAGAAGCAGGCAGCAGTCAACAAAATGGTGTACGTTGACGTCAGCGTCAGCGTCAGCGTCGGCGTCGCTGCTGATCACAAGCGTAAACAATAAAGTTTAAAACAACTAAGCCAGATACAAAATGTTCCACAACGCAGGGGACGATGGAATTTTCATTTCGCATTGTCTCTCTCTCTGTGTGTGTGTGTGTGTGTGTTTGTTGTGTGTGTGTGTGTATTTTATAGCCACGGCTCGCTGCACGCTCTTGACCATGTGACCAGCAAGCCGTGTCAGTCATTTTGAGCGCCGTTACGCTTTTCTGAATCCCCCCAGAACACCCCCCTCCCTTTGACCCTAAATATGTATTAGATGAGCGAGAGGAGGAAGCAGATAGAAGAAATCTCATCTTTGTGTTTGCACTTAGTCCTGCGAGCCTTTGCCTTTGCCTTCGCCCTTCTCTGGAAATAAAATAAGTTAGTCCCTGGCACTAAGCAAGACAAGGCAAACGTCCTGTTCCCAGGACACACACACAACGCACAGCTCATGTTGACTTTTCCTATTTCAAGTCCGTTTATTTCTTTTACACTTGCACAAAACCCTGTCCCTCCCCCCCTCAACCGACTCCCACACTTCCGGCTTCGCCTCCACAAAGTTGGCATTCAGTTGCAGCCGTTGTTGTTGTTAAAATGAAAAGTTTTGCACTCGCCTGCCAAGTGGCAGGCAACTGTTGAGGCAACAACATTGAGCTGAAAAATAAGCAACAACAGCCAGAAAATGCAGTTGCTTAGCCAAAGTTTTAATGATCCAAAGAGGAAGAAAGGTTTTGGAATTCGAAATTTTACATTTTTCGAAATGCCAGAAAATATGTAGATTAAAATGCAGTTCCATAAATTTATAATTAATGTGTTTCACATATTTTATAGGAAGCAAACAATAGAAAACAGCAATAGTTAAGACTTAAAGTATTGTCAACTTCTTGGGAAAGTATTGATTGCAATATTTCAAAGTTAAAAGTTGACAAGGATGTTTAATTTGTTTTAAATTCTTGTTGTATAAACTATAATTTTGCAATACGATGAAAGATCTATAAACAAAGTATATATGTTCATAGTCAAGCAACACGACAACGAGTCCAAAAGATATGTCAGCCTGTTCTAATATTATTTATACCCCATTTTTAAATTTTGATAGAGCTTGTCATATATCGACTATATCATACAGCTGCCATAGAAGAATCGATAGCTTTAATAGATTTCCCCATTCATTTTTCACACTCTTTAATTTGTCGACAAGGGATTTAACATTGTTTTTGGTGCTCTTCTCCGTTGGCTTCTGTCAACTGTTAATAGTTATTTTATTTGATAAAGTGTGATCATATTTCATTTTATGGCATTTCTCTCAACTATAGCAGCTCACACACCATTTCCTTCCCATTTCTCGTCCTTTTGTACCTTAATTAATGTTTTATATATCAAGTAAACTTTAATATAAACCCAATACACAATAACAACAACAACGACGACTACAGAAGTCGTTTCACCTAGCTAAACTCCCTCCACCCCTTCTGTTCATTATTTAGCACCCCTGCCTTAGTGTTTTGGGCCACTGCCTGTCACTTGCCGCCTATGCCATCCACCCCGCTGCCCCCCCTAATTTGGCATGCCTTTTGACACACACCTGTGCGCATTCTCAGGCCGACCCCTTGGCTTAATGTTGTAACAGACAACCACACAACAACAATAGGTCGTGGCGCAAAACACCTTTACTTACACACACCTCACAACACACACACATACAGCCAGACACACACACAGCCAGACACACGCACACTCGGCTCACATGAGCAACTTCCACACCATTTACAGTTCATTGAATTTTCCTGATAAATACGCATAATTTGTATACATTTATACGGAATATGTATATACAATACATATATATATGTACATATATATATATATATATATACATATATGCATGCTCGATCCCAAAGTTGGGTGCGTGATTTGCCGCATTCTGCTTGAGTGAGCTGACAGGAGTGTAAGGAACGGGGGAAGGAGGAGGGGTCGTCTTCAGGTCCAACCTGACTGACTGACTGACACTGAGACGAGGCATTATAGGTGCCAGTTGCCCAACATCGGGTTGCCCATAATTACTTTTAAATAAGGACAACGTCTGTCTGATGATAAGCTACCTATCTGTTCAGGGGAGGGGTTTGGGTGGTGCAGACAACGAGGGAGATGATTTCGATGCCTGGCTTGGAAAACATCAAAAAGTTTTGTACATTAAATCAAGCATCCTTCGGCATTTGTTGTTAACAGGCAGCTGCCTTTTCGCCTGCTCTGCTGATTTTCCGTTAATTTCCGCAACGCGGCAATCGTTGACTTTTCAACGGGGGCCCCGGCTCAGGGACCGCATTCGAACCCCGAGACAGAGGCTGCCTCCACCCTCCACCCTATCCCTTATCCTACCTCCCTCTCGGCTCATCGACATCAGCGAGAACGTCAAACACACTGGAGAGCCATTAGCGAGCGCATGGGGGATGTTATGGGATTTTTAGTACTTGCTTCCCCCACCCAGTTCTCCATCCATCCATCCACCACCCACACATGCTAATACACACATTTGGAGCTCGGAGCTCGGAGGTTGGAGCTCCACAGTAATGGTATTCCCTTACACCCGTATTGTTCCCATGTTGAAGTCGTTGATTTTTCACATTTTGAGCCTTTTCACGCTTCCTCTTTCACCTTTTCACTTCTGCTTTGTTTCCGTTTCTCTTCGTTTTGTGTGTATGTTTTTTTTTCTTTCTAAATGCGCGCGAATGAGTAATTTTTGTTTACACTTTTGTAAATAAAGATTTATGTCGCTTTGGGGGTGAGTGCGGCACGCGCCACGTGCCACAAAAGGCAACAACAGTCAACACAGCCCACCTGATAATAAACCGTGTGCAGTTTATTCACGCAAATTGATTAGTTCGATTATGTCGAATGCCGTCTAATACACAGCTCAAATCCCCCTTCTGCCACTGTGTCAAGGTTAAATGGCATTAAATAGCTGCACTGGGGAGTGTGAGAGTACACACGAGTGAGTTGTGTGAGTGTTGTGTGAATAGCTGACATCTGAAATGGTTAGTTGCGAGTGGCAAGTCTAAAAATACCATTTGGAATATGCATTATGGCAAATGTTTGACATTTGTACTCTGTTTACTAGGTCTAAAAATAGGAAATGCCTTTCTCAGCTAAAGTCTCGAAATTTTAAGCGAATAAGCCGTTTGCGGAAATCTGATGGCTTCTTTAATAAAACATTTTGTTGTTCTTTTCAGATGAGGTAACAAAAGTGACTCAAATTATTGTCTAAAACAAAAAGCTCCGGGTAAGTGCCATTTAAATATTCATATCGAATCATTGTCGGTGTTTCCGTAATTGCGCTCAACTGGAATTGCTTTTCAAAAATAAATTCGTCAATATAGTAGAGATATATACATATATATAGTATTATATATGGTAATGAATGTCAATATTTTAGGGGGGGCACACAACAAACTTTGGCTATCTGCGAATCAAACAGTCTGTGGCATTTAGGGCCAACAGCCACACAGAATGTTGTCCATTTCGAATTATTAAATCAAGAGCAATTAAGTTCAGCTGTTCAAACAAAGTTCACTGATTTGTTTACGATTGTTGTTCATCAAGTTGGATAACCTTGACCCCTTGATTCACCCGCACCACTTTCTGTCGCCAGGTGGCATTGGCATAAATGTTTTATGAACTTTATCAAGAGCTCTCCACTTTCTCCCCAATTGCGCGTGTCAGTTATTAGTTAATAACTATTTGGTCTTTTTATTTATAATGCCATAATTGCCGGAACGTGGCCAATGTGCTTCGCACCTGCCTGCCTCCCTGCCACTGTTAGCCCCAAGAATAGCAATAACTGCCCAACTTGAAGCTGCCTCTAACTTCTGTTGTCCATCGGGCATTGTAATTTAATGGCCGTCGCACAATTATTTTCCAATTCACAGCCCAAATAAGGAACACACCCAATGGGGTTTGGGAGCACATTGAAATTTGCCAGTCGCCCCTGTTCAGTGGAGTTTGTCAAGTTAATTTTGGCCTGCGCGCACAGCAGGTGTTGAAGTTTGGCTAATTAATAGGCACACAGATTTTTTAACTGGATGCGACGACGGACTACAGCTGTGTCTCTCTCTGTGTGTGTGTGTGTGTGGTTGGGAAGAAGGGGTTACGGGTCACGTTCACAGCAACAACAAAAAGAACACCAATTCGGGCAGCAGCTGCGTCAGTTTGGCCCATTTGGTTGCGTGCCTGGCAACGTTTTGTCCCCTCGCCAAAAAGACACACACGAACCACGTCCCGGAATTATTACGAATTTTTAAATTTATGTGCATTTAATTGAAATTCGGCAGTGCTTGCCTGACCCACTTGCTTCAGGTAGATGCTGCATGCTGCCTGCTGCTGGTTGCAGCCACATTTTCAGTCTTCAATCGAACATGGCAAACAAGTTGCAAACAAGTCACCAAAATCGCATGCAACATAAATTTTCGCACATTTTCGGCGCTGCCCCACGACGCACATGCAACCCCAGACTGTGTCCCTGCCTCCGTCGCAGTCTCAGCCTCCCCACCAAATTTCAAGTCCAAAGCCATGAACCTGGCCCAAAAGCGCATAAAAAACTTTATACGAACGCGCATTTTATTTGTAGTATTTTTTCTGTTTCTCTTTTCTTTTGTCAGGCCGCAAATTTATTACCGTAATTAAAATAATTCTTAATTAATAAGACGAAGCAGCAACTGCAGCAGCAGCAGCATTGGGGCATGGATGCTGCGCGCCGGTTTCAGCCACTTCATGATTGTTGCTGCCACAAAGCGCCGTTTCTTTTGCCATATTTTTTCAGCAGCTTCAGCTGCAGCAGCAGGCAGCACTGCAAAAAGGGATGGCACTCGTTGAGTTGCCCTCCCCCTTCCCCTCCTGCACATCCTCCATGCACCCACCTCTCTCTTTCTTCTACTGTGCCCCAAGGCTTTTGTCTAGTAATGCGCTGCGCATCAATTATGGATGCAATGCCCCGCCGCCGCCCTTGGTGCTTAGTCTACCCAACGCCCACTCGACAAGTTTCTCACGGTGCATGTTTTAAATTAATTTAATATGCTCTTCACTGTGTTGCAGTAACCCCTTCATTTCATATGGTGTGACATGACAATGGGATTGTATAAATATAGATACAATATATTGTTTTCATTTGAAATCGGCATACGATCCCAAAAGTTGGAATAACTTAAAAGTTTCACATCTATTGCCGAAAAACGTTTGTTGCAACTTAAAAGCAAATTTCTTCTTCAACGAATATATATCATAAAAAATGTTTTTTAAGCATTTGAAATAAAATGCATATATTTTTTGATGATTTGCAGAATCAGTTCAAAATTGCCTATTTAACATTTTTCCAAAATAACTTTGATTATTTTGAAAGCAACTTGTATCTAAATGCTCATCAATTCGAGTTGATTCTGTCAACATAATAATTTCTTGCCATATTTTTTATGCTACTTGACAAAGTCAACTTGCTTTAAGTTACGCATTTTGTGCCACTGTGCGTTGCACTCATAGCCTAAGTTGCACTTGTCCCATTGCTGCCACTCATTACATTATTTTCGTGTGTTTATTGTTTCTTTGCGCTGCGGCAGTTGCCGCCACAACGTGCAACGTGCATCGTGCAACGGGCAGCTAACTGGCGCCCTATTGTTTCCAGCCTGCTTTCGATTGCTGACCAGTTGCCGCCGCTGTGCCTCTGCTACATGCCACTGCCTCTGCCTCTGCTGCTGCTGCAGTTTATTATGCAGCAACGCACCCCCAATGCGGATCGGGTTGCTGCTGCCTCTTTGCCAATGATGCCTCTGCCTCTGCCACTGCCGCTGCATCTGCCTCGGTGTGGCACAGACAGCGCCTGACAATGAGTTTTTAGTTTGTGCAACGCCGCCGCGTTCATTTCGCTGCTGACTGCGACGCCGACGTTGGCGCTGCCAATGTTTGCTGTCATTGCAAATTTTCAAGTTTGACAGCTAACAAGCACCGAGCCGGTGTCCAGGAAAGAAGCACACAAACAACAGAAAGAGACAGGCATACTGAGAGATATGTAGAAAGAGAGAGAGAGAGAGATAGAGAGTGACTGAGCTGCTTGCACTTTGTGCGTCGTTTACTTAAGTGGCGCTACGCAGCGGAAATTCTACACCCCTTCTCTGCCCACGAATACTTAAGCCGAGTGACGAGTGGCGACTCTCTCTCTCTCTCACACTATCTCTATCTCTCTCCTGTTCTCTTGCAGTGCAGCAAATGCAGTGGAACTTTTGACAAGCGGACAGAGGATTGGAGCATTGGGCATTTGGGGGCGGCATTAGAGCTGATTAGCCATGTTCTGTGGTCGTGCTTTGTGTCTTGACTATTGTGTATTAGTGAGTCCTTGAGTCCTTTCGTCCTTTCGCCGGCATGTTCTACGTTCTCATATACAGCGCTAAAATAGACGTAATTAATGTGGACTTACCAGCTTGGAGATTGGATGGCCAAAGATATGGCGATAACCGCAAAGTTCTTTGGCTCGCTGCACACAACAGCTGGCATTTTTGTAATAGGATTTTCAGCCAGGAGAAGACCCCATTCATTCTCACTGTTTGTAATGAAAAAGTATAAGGGATTTTCAATTAGTGAATTTAAATCTTCAAAAAATATAAAGACATTTTTACTAGATTTCGGATTTTATTAATTAATTGTGAAAATTCCTCATTTTTTTTTGCTCATGATTTTTATATTATTGCCAAGACTAAGTGCTTTAAATTATTAACTGTGCCGAGGCGGAAACTCTATTCAAAAGTGGAACTGCCACGCAATTTGACACATTTGTAACACCCCTGAAACTGGGATATTGACCAGAGTGAGAAAGCACTTATCTGGATATTTTCTAGCAAGCAATAATCATGTTAGCAAAAATGGGGGACTGCAACCCATTTGTTGTTGTTGTTGTTGTTGTCGCCGCTTCCTTCTAATACATATGTTTATGCCAATTTTGTTATTACATAAGTGAGTCAGCTGAAAGCATGAAAAGAGCAAGAAAAAGCAGAGGAGCCAAAGCCAACTTGAATATATACAACAAGTCATGACTGAGGACTCTGTACAAGCAGCATCGAGTGGGGGACAAGTTGGAGTTGGAGTTGTAGTCGTTGTTGTTGTTGTTGTCGCAGTTGTCGATAAGTCAACTACCTTAGAAATTGACGAGTCATCCTCCACTTGCATTGATTTGCTGTTGATGCGTTTTTCTTCTTCTGCTGCTGCTGCTGCTGCTGCTTCTAAACCAAAATTTATGCACTTATTTGCTACTGTCCATAAATTCAGTTCCAGTTACGAATTGCAGTCGGAATTGAAGTTGAAGTTCTATAAATGGAATTCTGTGTGTTTGAGGTATAACAATTCCCTAAAGCGCTCTCCAACCGGGTCCTTGACTTGCTGACCCAGTTGGCCAAAAACGCAGCTTTGTCTATCTCTTAGCCTGGCTTGGCCTATTCTGTTGCCCTATCTGCTCGTAGTTATCGCCACAAATAATATTTATCCACCAGATTTTTCGTATTTATTTGCAATGCTTTTCCACTTGAATTCTTTGCTGCTATTTATTGCTCTCAACTCAACTCGGCATAAAGATGTTTGCCGAGAGTCGCTTCAAAGGTCAACATTGCAGCTCGCGCCAGTCATCATCGTCATGGTGCCCCCATCTCTTCCCTCTCACACCATCCGTCTTTGACTTTCACATAAGTTTTGCGTGGGTCTCCTTTTGCTACTAAAACCCGCTTTCCCCTTTCCACAGATTGCACTCGGCGTGCTCTATCGTCTCATCGAGTACATTATCAGCATCAGCATCATCATTGGCCAACAGCAACAACAACAGCAACAATAACAACGTCATCAGTTTTTAGGTCTTGGCGCTGACTTGGCCGTTATCCGTTTGGTTCAATCTAGTCTTGGCCAATTCCTTTGATTACCGCACCCTTTTTCTGGGGATTCTCGCTGCTTTTGTTTGGCTTAGGTCATCATAAATTGTTTGCTTTCAAGTCAATTACACTGGGCAACTAAACTTTGTGGCACTGCCGATGGTAAAATCAATAAGAATAAATTTCGTATTTTCAAACTTTTTAATTTGAGTTTAGCCATGAACGAACGTTGCTTACAGCTCTATTAAGAAATCAAATTTGCAAAAAATATGTTAACAAAATTGCATTTATTTTTATATAATTCCACAGAAGATCTTCAAAAGTTTCTTTGACTATGGCAGAGTTGTGTCCAATTTTTGTTGACTAGTGTTGTTGCAATAGGACCAGCGTCTCATGATTATCTCGACCTGCTCTTTAGACCCCGCCGCGCAGTCAACTGGGTCAGTAGAGTGTCGTCATTGTCTGCTAAACTCAGCAAACGGCGCAATCCCCGGCGAAAGTTCAATGCCGACATCAACAAAAAACCAAGCCCAGGCCCGAGTGCATTGAATCACTTAGGCGTACGTGGTGTGTCGGTGTTGATAAGTTGGCGATCCATTACCATATCGACTATATCTATTATCTTGAACTCATGGATAGCCTGGGACTAAGCAAATTGTAGCACTCATAATTTGTTGTTGATTGCCTGGCACTTTTGCGCTCGAGTGTCGTCGTCGTCGTCGTCGACATTGTCGTTGTCGTTGTCGTTGGCGTCTCGAGACGAGTTGAGTCGAGTCTGCCGGTCTCTGCTCTGGTCCTAAGTAAACTAAAAATATTTATAAATCCAAAACAAGTGGGCAAACTTCCCTGCCCCTGCCGCACCTGCCAAAAGGGACACTTGAAGCGCCGGCGCAAACAAAAACAGGACTGTAAACTTCTGAACGGACAGAGGGATCCAGACTCAGACTACGACACAGATACAGATACTGAAACATACACAGACAAGTTTTCCACAGTGCCTTGTGTCTTGTGCCCATTGTCGGCATCTTTTTTTCATATCTGTGGCGCTTCCGTTGCACAGATGCAAATGTGCCGTGCCGTCTCTGCTCGGTTCGGCTGAGGGACCAGTTTCTCCCCACTTGAAAGTCTTTTGACAATATTTGCGCGCCTTGACAATAAAACGCAAAGTGAAGTCTCAAGCTGTCGCCCCTCTTCTGCTGGGGTCATTTAAATTTCATGGTAAATCAAAAATCGTTGTTGTGTTTATTATTTGTTTTTGCTCGGTTGCTCTTGCACCGGCTTTGTTTGCCTTTGCTTTTGCTTTTGCTATGTAGTTCAGTTTAGGCATTGAGGCGCCCCCGATTGAGTAGATGCCACAGAATGCAGCACAGCAGACCTGCTGGCTGCTGTGGCAACAACAACAACAGCGGCGGCGGCATCCTTTGTGCCACAGGATGTCGATTACATTTGTTTACTGCACTCGCTCAACTATAATTTTCCGGCGACCGTTTAATGAACAGGTGCCTGGCAGCGTAGCAGCCTGGCAGCCTGGCAGACTTGACTGGCTGCTTACCTGGTTGCAACAACTCTGCTTAATTTGCCAAGTGCACACAACTCGTAGACGGGGGAGTGGAGTTAGGTGGGTGGGGGGCGGGTTCTGTGGTCAGATTGAGTGCCGGCATTCACATTGCCACACAAATGGCATTTAATCTCAAAGCGCATCGCCAGATTTACGCGCTAGACAAGATCAAAGCGTCAACTTAGCATTCAACAGCCCACCAATCAGCTGGACTTGCACAGAAACCAGATAGGGACCCAAGACCCTTGCAACCTGGTTAACACTAACCACAACAGCCCAACCAGCTAACCAGCCAGTCAGCCAACCAACCAGCCTGTCTGTCTTGCGTTTGTGTTTGTGTTTGGGTTGGGCTGAGCTGAGCTGAGCAGCTACTTAAATAGTTATGAGATTGAGTAGAAATGGGAATGCGCCTCGCTCTTTATCAATAAATTAGATGCGCTTTGGATACGAATTCCATTTGCCAGCCCTTCTCAAGCAGATAACTCTTAAAGTCTTTGAACTTTTTAAAATCCACTTTAGAGATCGAAAAATTAGAAACAGAAAATAAATTTAGATCATTTAAGGATATCAGATGTGTAAGCTAAAATCTGTTTAACTTGTGGCTAAAAACAATTATTCAGTTGTTCATTTTCGATTATAATCCAAATTGGTTTAAGTTCCATTAATACTCATATAACTCGTCCAATTGATAGTGAGTGACAAGCAGGAAAATTAATATATAATATAATGTAATAATATATAATATATATTAAATTATTGTTGCTTAGCAAAAGGCATCAGACTTTTGTCTTTTTCGAATATGATGAAAATTTGATTAAGATTATTCTATTTATCTATTCATTGCCATATTCACAACATATATGTGTAGTATATATGTTTACAAATCCAGATCATGTAGTCATTAGCGGGTATTATTCATATATATATTCACAGATCTCCCTCACATATCCACTTAAATAAATTTGGCATCACTGTGCAAAAAATGTCAACGTAGTAGACAAGCGTTAAAAACAATAATTCAGCAAACATTTTTATTTACTCTTCTCTTAGTGTATTTACTTGCTTTGTTTGCTTGCAACACTTTGTTGCATACTTTGTCAATGACAATGTTAGCAATCTCGCATCGCATGCGTGCGCGGATTAGTCGCGAAAGGACCGCCAACATACTAAAATCGCTGGACTCAAACTTGACTCTCTGGTTTGCATCTTGAGCGATAAATAAGCGATAACACTTTAATGGTCAGCCTGGCAACATGTTAACGCATCTCTGCCTGCCGATTGGGCATTATTACGGTGTGGGCAGCGACAGAGACAGAGATAGAGTGCGTGAGTGAGTGAGAAAGAGAGGGAGACGGGATAGATAGTTGCTTATAAGGCACATTATTCAATCAGCGCGTTGGCTGATTAATGCCAAGGAGTCTGCCCCTTGCCCCTGTTGATGACATGTGTTGCATTTCCGGTGTGTCTCTGTTTCGATTTGTCGTCATGCAGTCTGGGATTACAAGGGGCCCCATGCCGCCTGCCACATGCCACAGATGACAAGTGTCAAAACGCGACGCGCAGGTGGGCTGGCTGCATAGCTTTTACTCATTTAAATTGGCATGATTTACGTGCACACAGCACAACCGATGCCAATTTCCAGTTGCCAGTTGCCAGTTGCTAGTTGCCACCACTTGGCTTTCTAGGCCTGCTGTCATCCTCTGTGCGGCTGTGGCAAATTCCAACAGCATTTAACAAGCCGCAGCAGCAACAGCAGCAGCAGCAGCAGCAGCAAAAAGGAAATGACAAACAGCAGCCCAAAGACTAAAGACAAGATGTTGACAGTCGGACGAGGCAGACGGACAGACATTGCGTTGCTTTCCCATTTCTTGCCTTGCCCCATCTTCTTGCAGCATTCGTTGGGCCTGATCGGTTAGGTCTCCTCTCTGGTCTCTGTTCTGGTCTCGTCTGGTCTGCTCTGCTCTGCTCTATTCTGGCCTGGTCGGGTTGCTCTCGCGCCCAAGTCTGGAACGGCTGAGGGTCGCCGCATGTCTTCCATGTTGATGTTGTTGCTGCCTAGCTGTGCATGCAAAGTGTTGAATAATTTGTTGCGAAATATTTCTAGTTGCACGTATCTGTTTCGCTGCGTACACCACACAAATATGTCGTTTGTAGTATGTAGTAAGAATAATGGGAACAAATATTCTGATAAAGCTGTGATTTATAAAGTTTATTTATATCAGCAGCTAGTTCAACTAAAGAGTTAACGCAGGAGGATCCTCTTGAGTTAGAACCAGCATGAAATAGTCATACAATATGAAAATCTGTTTTGTCCACTTTGTATTTTTATGGTACAGAATTGGAACATGAATTTCGAAAATCGGTTCAGTTTCGACCGAGTTATGGCAGTTTAGATCCTGAGGTATAGCCTCAAATGTGATTTGGCGTAGGGAGAAAAACTGTTCAGAGTTTTTGTAATTTTTGTCGGCTGACTTGGGTTAGCTGCTACTTTGGGCTGTGGCATGCTTGTTAGTGTAATGTGCAACATGTTGCCGCGACGCCGACTGCGTTGCTGCTGCGGTTGCTGCGTAATTAAGTGGGCGACAGTCTGGTAAATGCAAATTTTTGTGTCTTGTCCCGACACTGGTGCGGCTCTTGCTGCCCCCTCTTCTGCTAGTCGCTGTTGTTGAACGCAGGACGTGCGCCAACTGCGATGGAGATGCCTTGGTCTGATATGGCTGATAAGCAGTCTTGATGTTGCTGTTACTGTTGCTACAACTGATGCTGCTGCTGCTGTTGTTGCTGTTGCTGCTGGCAGCGATAAAAGCCTCGCCTATGATCTATGATCTTGACCTTGTCCAGGCGCGCGGGAGCCGCTGCCTGCTTGCTTGCCTGCTTGCAACATTCTGGCGGCTTAATTAAAATGTCAAAACTGGTTTAATGGCGTTAATGAACGAACACTTGGCCAACACACTCACACACACACTCACTCATACACTCATACACATTTGACAGTTAGTTAGCTGCCACAAAGAGTTGACAAAGTCGTTGTTGACTCTGGCTCGCAAATAGCTGAAATACTTCAGATCTGTCGGAGAACTCTTTGAAGTGCTGCGCTCTGATTTATTGTCAAATGTTGAACGATATCTAATAAAAGCCGCCGCCGACGCCACAACAAAATGGAAAGTTTTTGGCCAGTTGCTCGTTTTGGCCGTTTTCTGATTTCAGTTTTCAGTTTTCAGTTGGCTTTGACAGTTTTGCGTACCGCCAATTGATTTATAGCAATCAAATTTAACTCAGCCTCGTTGTCAAGTTGGGTACTTGCCATTGTTCGCCAACAAGCTGGCCTGTTAGCCTTTGTCTATCTTATATTTTTGTTGTTGCTGCCGGCTCATTGACTCGCAGGACGCATAATTAATGACAGGCCATCATCATTGCATAGAAACTCTCTAAGAAAAACTCAATTTCTGTCCAAATATTCATGGCACATCGAAACTTGTGCCAAAAGTGTGTAAATTTGAATGAACAACTGGTTGCATCATAACATGAACTTCATCATAGCCTTACTTAGAAAAAAAAAATAGTATTCTATGGAAATGTGTTGTACTAAAAGATTTTCGACTTAAAATCATGTTCCCAAACTAATGCTGGCAATGTTCCAGACCACAATCCAAATTGCATTGCGTTTAAAATCAGTTTACAGAATTTAACATCGATGATTTAATATCGATATTATCCCTATTCATCACTGATGATATGCATCAAGTTGTCGACCTTCATTTGTCGATAGCTCACAATTCTCTTAAGTGATTTCTTTATATCTAAATCAAAAAGGAAAGAAACCCTCCAACTCCGTTCTCCCCCTCTGCTGAGCAGCATGTCTCTGATCTGTTTGTCATTTGCAACAACCAATCCCATAATTTGCAGCCTTCCTTTGTAGACGGGGCAACGAATCCCGCTGCAGCCTTGTCTGCTGCATCTGCCAGACGCGACTGTTGATGGAGTGGAAGGAGTGAGGGGAGGGGCGGGTGCAAAATCATTGACTTGGCGGGGCCAATGTCTGAAAAGCTGTGTGATTTATTTGGTCGGCTCGTGTGTGTCTGTGTGTGTTGTTTTTTTATATATTCACCCGCTGCAGTGCGTTGTGCTTTTTATTGTGGCACAATTTTTATGATTTTTATTGGGGCACTCGAGTGGAGTTGGCATGGAGTGTGTTGCCGAGTGCTGGTCGTAGTTGCATGCAACTGACGCACGTAATGGGCGAGGAGGTGGGTGGGTTGCTGTAGACACAACTGCAATGCATAACCATGAGGCAAACGGATCGACAATTCATATATGTGTACATATTGTACGTGCATTTATTATAATACCCTGTAGCCGCAAAGCGTACTCAAATAAAGGGTATATGAAAGTTGTGCAACAGACGGATCGATTAGTAGCTGAAAAGCTTCTTGAATCGCTAATAAATTGTGGAAAATGCTACATTAATCCATCAGTTGATAAAGAGATACAAAAAGCAACTGGTTTCTACAGAGTATCTGGTAATCCATCAGGCAAACTGCTGCTGCATACTTGTTTTACTTGGTTTGCTCGAGTTTCGTGCAACAATCTGTAGACACAATAAATTACCAATTATATTTTCATTTCATATTTCTGTCATTGATTTCAGTGGCCCAGGACAGGACAGAACATCGCCCTCGTCGCTGGCCATCAAATTAACCGAGTTTCAATTGAAATACTCTTCTCTCTCTGTCCCTCTCTCTGTCTCTCTCTCTCTCTCTCTCTCTCAGTTTTACTTGCTTATTATGCAACTGGTGCGAATTGATTTCCATTCATAAAGCAGTTGCATAATGAGTCATTTTATGCAGGCAGGTAAATGTTGATAAATGCTTCCCTCGAGGACAACGTCAACCAATCTGAATATCAATTTGGTAAAACACAAATTGGGATTCATTTATTTTTTGAATATGAGACTGTGTGCACAAGAGCAGATATCAACTTAATGATATATAATTTCTTCGCACTTGCTTCCAGAATACCTGCCTGAGTTTATGAGTTACAATTTTTGTTCGCAGTGTACTTGCTTTTAGCAATGCCAGCTGAGTCCGTTGAGCCCATAAAGCGCCCCATAATTCTCAATCAAATTTGTCTAGTCAGGCCAAGCTGCTACCGAGCAGCAGCAGCAACAGTAGCCGATTTGCATGCACATTTGGCCAAAACTTTAATGAAAGTTAGCAGCCGGAAAACTGCAATCTTAACGCCGAGTCGAGCTAAAAGCCAACGCCTGACGAGGCGAGGCAGCCGTGCAAAGTCCGTCTCCATCTCCATTTCCGTCCGTGTCTCCCACTCTTTATCCCAGTCTAGCCTTGGCCTAAGAGGAAAACGCGAAAAATCCTTTTATTTGCGTGTTTTTATTTTCGTCTGGCCCTCTATTTTAGCTCTAGACACTATAGCTGTCTATATGGCCGCCTGCTGTTTATTTCACTTGGCTTGCCATAAAAAACTGGCTACGTCCAGGCTTTGTTCAAAGCTCGAACAACCCTAAGCTGTAGACCACCCTACCACCCCGCACATATAACTTTGCCATGGAAATCAAAAGTCGCAGTTAAAGTGTCTAGAAAATTGTGAATGCATTAAATAAATGAAACACTTTGCAGATAAAGTGACCATGGTCAAATGCCTAAATAGGGGTTGCCACTCCAATGCACCCCAGACGATAGCAATAATAAAAAGCAAATGAAATTGAAATTCAGCTTCCAGGAAATGTATATAATTTTAAAGTACATATTTCCGTTGGATGAGAAAGTGACTTAAACTAAATTTCCGTTTATTTAATGTTCTTCACAATATATTCTTGATGCGATCCTAAAACAAGAACAAGAAAAACAAAATATATTCTTGGTTTTGATACGATTCGTATTGAAGATGAGCTCCTAAAACAAAACTATATTTTGTATTCATTGAGTAAATAAATAAAACAAATTTATCACCACTCGAAAAGCTGTCAACAAGCTAAAATAAAAGTAAATGTCAAAAAATTCGCTGAATTTATTTTTCAGACTAAAACGCAGTTAGTAACTGGAACTAGATAGTAAACAATGGATATATTATTATTTATTTATTTTTCAGTCTTAGCCATTACATTAATGAAACTGACCAAACCGTGGACTGTAAAGTTCTGTGGAGCTTTTTCCTTTAGATTGGGGTTCGAGCAGACTGTAGTGGTAAGGGGGAGTTGGGGGTAGTTACATTGCCCGGCTCAGTCAGGAATGAAAATTAAACAAAGCGATTGAAATGCTTTCCCCTTGTTGTTCTTGATTTTGTTATTTTTAATTTTGTATTATTTTGTATATTTGTAAAGGTTTTCTGGATTGCTTCTATTATATTGTTGCTCGCCCTGGCTTTATGGCAGGCTTTTTGATTTATGAAGTGTAAACGAATGTTAATGAAAATTTCCATGGGGCCATAAGTCTGATGAGGCTGTTTGAGGACCACCAACCCAGAGTCGAGCTCGCGTGCTCTCGAAATTATTTTAATTGCCTTAGCCAATTATGAAGTTTTGATTGAAAATAATACAAATGCAAAATCAAAACTAACCGGAAAACTATGAAAAAGCCAAATGCTGCTCAATCTTTCTCTGTCTCTCCAACTCTGCTCTGCTCTAAGCTCAGCACGTAATTCAATCCAGGCAATTCAATTTTTCCTGTGTTTGTTTGTGCGAGTTGCTTTTCACTTTGCTGCGCAGAGTTTTCCCAACTTGTTACGTTGTTGTTGCTGTTGTTGTTGTTGTTGTAGTCAGGTGGTCTAATTATTCTGGAAAAGCGTTTCATGCTTCATGTCAATTTTTAGCATATTTTTCCATAATTTGCCTCGCTTGTTTGTGTCTGCCCATTTGTTCGCCACATACAAATTACGAATCGAAAACTTGCCAAGACTAACGGCAATTAAACTATTTTCTTGTGTGCGCTATAACAACTCATAAGCCCCCCATCTCTTCCCCTCCACCGTAAACCAGCAACCACCCATCCCAGTGGACACACAACCCGACCAAGACTTATTTGGACTACCATTTTGGCTGACTGTGCGTGTAATTATAATTTTCTTTAAGTCGGTTTGCGCAAACTTTTCTTTATGTGAAAGTTTTCCACTCGCTATTCATCTCAGTCACCCCATCTTCCCTCCCCCACCCACCCACACAACCCCTCTCGACTTGTTGTCGTCCTTACCGCACAACCACAAATAATTTTGTCGAAAAGTTTGTCTCGCATTTTTCTGGTAGGTTTTTTCTTTTTTTTTTTTTGGTTCCTTTTGCTATATTTTTCTGTTCGTTTTTGGCCATGTTGTTGGTAATTATGCGCTTTGTGAAATTCAAAGAACGCAAACTTTTGGGCTACAACATCATCGTCTTAGTGTATTAGTTGTAATGTGCTACGGTTAGTCCAAGGAAGCGAACAAGTTGCCAAACTTGCGACAACAACAACAACAACAACAGCGACAACGACAACAACAGTAATAAGAATAACAACAACAGGTTGACTCGAATTACACGTACCTGGAACCCAAACGCAATCTTACCCAGAACCCAAACCCAAACCCAAACCCTAAGCGAACCAAAGTGTAACGAGGACTTACCTTTTGGGTCCACTTACCGCCTTGCTAGACAATATGTCTTATTAGTTGAGCTTGGCAGGACAAACTTTCAAATGATTTCCATTCATTACACGAAAAGACCACAAATTTTCAGCTAATGATGATGTTGATGAATGAAGTGCAAGTTTATTAACAGTTTTCAGCATTTCCCTGTTCCACCTTCAACAGATCACAACAGTTAACAACGGTATTATTAACAAAAGAAGAAGAAGCAAAATCCTCAGACTCGAAAATAATAAAATATGTTTCGCAATTACAGATTACATTTTTATTACCAGACAAGTTGGATTTGAATTCTTGAAATTTTGTGCAATTTACAAAAGTATTTTTATTAATTTATTCATCATTTTGATGCAAGAAAAAATATGTATTTTCTTAAATTTATGCAATAAAATTGAAAGCCATTTATTACGTTGGCCGGCAAATGAAAACGAATTCAACTCGTTTGTAGTTAACACCAACTCACGACTTGGCCATTTTGCCTAATGGCCCAGACATGTGCTTTGGACATTTGCAAGAGCCCGCTTGATGTTTATATTTCCCCCCTCTTTTGTAATTCGACATTTAATTGTATTACTTCATCAGACCCCCATTAAAAAGCATAATGGAGTGCGAGGGGAATTGATTTGCCAAAGGCAGCGTAGGCAAATGGCAAGGCAAAAGGAAATCTGAAACTCCCAATAAATTCACCGAGAAAACAACGAATATAGTGGCAAATGTGTGTAGTTGTTGTATCGAGCTCATAGAGTATCTAAGGAAGCAGCTAATGATAGGTAAAGACTTTGAATTGAATTGTTGATGGTATGTAAAACGAAGCTGTTAAGGAAATTATTACTTCAAATGCAGAAGAGGCGTGCATATTACAGAAACTGAGAGAATGAGAATGAAATACGTAGAGAAAGAGATAAATATAGAACGAAAAGAAGAATCTAACAGTTTGCTCAGCATTATATTTAGCATATAGATCATTAACAAGTTGCTCTTTCAAAACTGTTCATATTATTCTTTATTAATTGCTCTCTGCACAATAGACAAGCATTTGCTTTATACAAAATATATACAAATCGAGAGATTACTGAGAGCTCGTAGTAAATCATAATGTAAAGCTGACAAAATACAAAAGTATCCCCATTTATAAAATGTATGTTTCAGACAACTGAGCCGAGTCTAAACAGTCCGATTACTAATGATGCCGATCATATCATGACAATTCCAGCTTAGCTGCATTCACAATAGCCAATGTTTATCCTATGTGGTCTCTCCCCCACCCTCCTCGAGGGGGGAGGTGTCTATGCAAAGTAGCCAAGTGGCAGCAACAACAACGCATCGAATGCAAAATGTGTTTTCACTTTTGTGCGTTTTTCAAACGATTGGGGGAGAAGAAGGGATGGGTTGGTGTGGTGTGAGACTGGACTGTCGAGGGTACTAAGCGCCACAAGGAGACATGGCCAACTGCAATATGGCCAAAAGGCAACAAATAGCTGACAATAACAGCGACAACAACAACAGCAATAACAGCATCAACAGCAACAATGACCCCAAGCAAATGCACGACGCGCATATTGAAACTGAAAACTGCAGCCAGAGCTGAGTTGAGCTGAGCTGAGCTGAACTGAGTTGAGTCGAGTGTGGAGCAGACAAGGGAGGGATGCTGGAGAGGGATTGGAAGCTCGCAGCAACACGTGACGGGTTTTCATAGATGTGGAGCGACGCAGCTGGAGCTGGAGCTGAAGCCGGAGCCGGAGCTGCCTTGCATTGAAGTTAAGTGAAGTGAAAATGAAAACAAAGTTTAACAAACCGTGGCTAACGAGCTACATTATTAAAACTTCAAAAATGCATAAATTTGGCAAAGGAGTCGCTCAACGTTGCCAATGGGGGCCAAGGGACACCGCATGCATGAGGCGATTGCATGTTGTTTTATATATATATAAATATATATATATTTATATACATATATATGGCATATGATAGTGCCGCATGCCTCAACCTCTCTCTGGCAGAGATCCTGGGCCGGCATTTGAAAGTTATTGACACCTCCAGTCAGCTATCGTGAGTTGGGGGAGGGCAGCAGCAACCACAAAGATCGCTTCCCGACTCCTTGACTCTTCGACCAGCGCCAAAACTCCCACAACTCACACAAGGTGTTGCGATATGCCAGTATAATCGTACACTTCGAGAAAAATCGACTGTTATTTATATAAAGGCAGTAAAAAACAGATTATCCTTGCTTTCTCGGAAAGTGCAGGGAAGAATCGCCAGCACTCACAAGGATTTAAGAAAAGAGAATATTTATTGCGACTGTTTGAAACACTTTCGATCTTTTAATTACTTAATTCGAATTGGGAGGCAAATGACTTTCTGTTGGCTAAAGGACATTCGGATAGCCTTTAAAATAGCAAAGTTAGGCTGGCTTTTTGGATTTTGGTCAAGTTTTCTGACCAGTTTTTGGAAAATTTCTTGTGTCGTATACTGAAAATCTTTAAATGCCAGTCTAGAATAAGTTTATCTGTGAGCCCATAAATATGTGTGCTTCCCAGATATTTACGGAATTAGAAGACCCCTTTGAAAAACCTAAAATGCATTATGATGCATCCTAGTTGACTTACTTAATTTTAATTCACATCATTTGCAGTTCCTATTTGATTTGTTTTGTTTTTTTGAGTGTACGCCAGTTGGCACGATCTATTGGCCAGGGCTAGCAAGGAGGAATGTCCGCATTTGGCAGTTCGCGACTTGCCTGCAAGTCATTTTGCGCATATTAGTTGGCCATTAGGCGCGCAGACAGTCTGTCCTTTACTCAGTCAGTCAGCTCAGCAGTCTGTCAGTCCTTCAGTCAGTCAGCCAGTCAGTCATACAGCTGCAAATCGCATTAAAATTCAGCTGGTGTTAAATATTACAAGCACCTAGACCCCAACAACTCCCTCAACCGGGTCCAAAGGTTTCTCACTGATTCGCTGCTGCTGCCATTCATGTTGTACGTCATTTGAAAGGGGGAGGTGGCTGGCAAATGGTGGAGCAGAGTATGGGGATGGGTGTCCAGTGGTGACTGGCAGCTGATGCAGTTGAGCAAAGCTGAGCTGCGCTGAGCAGCAGTTTATTTGTTGTGTGCAGCTTGTGTAACGTCTACGTGATATGTTAATCATGCAGACCCATGGAACGTGTGCTGTTCGCGTCCAGGATGCGGATGTGGATGCCAAAGTCAAAGCCACAGACGAAACTCAAGAGAGACGGAGAGAGAGAGAGATGGGGGAGAGAGAGAGAGTGAGATACAGGCACGTAATACAGTGGCAAGGCATAAATGTCAAACAGTTTCCACTCACAACCAAACACTGAGTGTGCGAAAGGTCAAGGGGCATTCAGTTAGACTAAAGTACTTCAAAATTTAAGATACCAGCAGATAACTAGTAGTACAAAGGTGCTTTTGATAACTTATAGAATATGGTATAAAGGCAGTTGATATAATCCCAAATGTTTCATTAGAATATAAGAAAAGCAAAAGATTTTTTTGTTAAGGAATCACAAGTTTAGACAATTAAAGTTCAAGTCTTAATATCGAGAGACCGTAAAGTATTCGGTGAGTTAAATAAACTTGATATCCTGATAAATAATACTACTAATTCAAAGTCTCTATCTCAGATAGTCCCTGCGATCCTGATGCTGCCTCAAAATAGTGCAGGCAATGAGGATTGGTGCTTATTAGCAATAGTAAACTGTAGGAAATGAGCTTGGATTATAAATTTGCAATCCATGACAAAGATGATAATAATAAAATTGAGAAAAAGAAACACAGCTCATTCAGCTAATAGTTGGGTTATGCCAGGCACATCACATTTGGAATCGTAAAGCGATCAGTCTTAATACTGACCATATTTAGCTAGGAATTTGTTAGCCATTTAAAGCTGCAGCTCGAGTTAGGCAAACGGGCAACAGACACAGTTCACATTTAAAACGCTCCCAGAGCATAAACAGCAATTATAGCGGGGAGCAGAGAACAGAGCCATGAAATACCAACACTCGACAGCTGTAAACAACAATTTGCTAGGCCAAATCAAAAAAAAAAAGATAAAAAAGCAAAGAGCAGTTGAAGAAAGCAAAGCAACGAAAACGTGCACAAGAAAGAAAAATACAAAAAATAAAAAATAAAATAAAAGAAAAAAGAAGAAATATTTAAGACAGAGCAGCAAGCAAATGCCAATAAGTTGGCAAGATCGTCGGAGCCTTATAAAAAAGTTATTTAAAACGCCAGCCGCAATGGCAAATGATGATGATGATGAGCCAACTCTCGTTGGCCGGGCTAAAAACGTTAAACGTTTAACGTTTTGGTGGCAGACACAAAACTTGAATGAAAAAGTAAAGTCAGCTAACCGAATCGAACCAAACCAAACCAAACCAAACTGAACCGAACCGAACCACAAAACTGAACGTAATGAGCAAATTTATGGTCAATTGATAATTTAGTGGCATTCGGTATCATCAATTATGGGCTGGGGACTCGGGAGTTGGGTCTCGGGATTCGAGACTTGAACTGAACGATTGCCAGCGCTCCCGTAGTTATATAGCTATAGCTATAGCTAAAGATGTATCTGTAGTCTCGTTTCTTTCTTTGTATTCTCTTATTTTTCTTTATTGAAGATGAAGTATTGTTATTGAGCCCAATGAGCCACAAATTGTGCAAAATGTTTCGGCATTTTGTGCGCCACGCATGAGTTATGCGCATGCGGCTCATCATTAGCCGCTTCCTTGCAACCCTGTTGCAATTTATATAATTTGTCAAAGGCTAAAAACTGGGTCACATGTGGCTTAAATCAGTAGCACCAAAAAGCGAGCCTGTCTAGCCAGCTGCCCTGGCCCTGTCCTTGCCTTAGGGCCTCACAATTTAAGTCGCTAATTGAACGCTTTTGCCTGACACAAAACATAAATCACCCGAAGGGGCAGGGTGAGGGGGCAGAAGGGTAGACTGCACCTTGCATACCTGGTGCACAGTGCACGTCGCCATGTTTATGCCAATAATATGCCATAAACTATAGGAAAGGAGCAGTCTCACCGAGGACAGACAATGGCCAAGAGCATGCAGGCCGCAAATGGCTAAAAACGCGTCGAGCGGCTTCCTCTGATAAAGTTTACGAACGTCTCTCTGGGAGCAATGGAGCTGTGCTCGGTCAACGTGCTGTGTGTGTGTGTGTGTGTGTGTAGGCATCCACTTTGTCAGCAGTTGGCAGTCGAGCACCGCTCCCCCCCTTTCTAAGCAGGCCGCCTGTGAATGTCCTTGAGTGCGGTGCTAAAGTTTTAGCATCACTGCAACTTTACGCACAACTTGCGCACATAATTTAGTATTGCCACCCCCCCTTTAACCCCGCAGGTCTTGCCTGCGACCTACGTAATTATTGGCCAGATGCACGGAGGCCAACCAACGAACCAACATGTTGTTAGTGATTCGGTTCGGTTTTGGGTGGTTCAAGTTGCCAGTTGCGAGTTGCGAGTTGCGAGCTGCGCGTTTGGTTTGCTGGCCAATATGTGAGTGCATTAGAGGTAACCACAAATTATTTGGTTTGCCTTGCGCGCAAATTGTAGTCATAATTTTGCTACAAGCTGCTGCCACAAACTGCGCTTCATTATGACCCAAATGCAGCTTTATCAGCGCTGTAAGCCACGTTCACAATTAGCCAATAAATTATTTCTCGGTGCCTCATGTTCAGTATCAAGGATCTAAGTATTTAAATCAATGCTTGAATTTGTGTGTCCATTTTGAACAAAGGCTGCTGAACAGCTTTAATAAGAGTCTCAAAATGCAACTAACTTTAACTCAAGTTCTTATTATTTTTGAGATGATTGTGCTCTAACTATTAAAAAAAAGAAAGAATTATTAATATTTATTATTCTTCAATACTTCAAAATAATACTATTTATAATTGTAATATTCAAAATAAATGAAGAAGTAAACATTAAATGCTTGAACATTTGAAATGTATAGATAAAATTATTAAATAAACTTGAAGACTATAAATCCCGTTAAATTAAATAATTCCTTCCGTATCCTGCATAACATTTAAATTGAAATAAAAAAATAATTATAAATAATTAAATACAAGAAGCAGCAATCAGTGACAGCAACAACTACAAGAACAGCAATTGCATTTCCCATGAAATGTGGAGGACAACAAACAGCAGGTCGATTCACATATGCCATATATATTTTTTCCAGTCTACCATTATGAAAAGCCTCAACATTTGTGTGGGCAAGTGCCACAAATCCCACATCAATCAAAATGTGCGTTGTCTGCAACAAGAACAATAACAAAAACAAACACGACAACAACAATGTAATCTATACTATAACAACAATCGCCATACTGTGGGCCCTCTCTTTGCTGGAAGTGGTACAAATTAAGCCAAGATTGAATAACCACTAAGGACAACATGCCAAGCTCAAATTATAGCGCCCATCGATCGGCCCAGTCAATCAGTCCCAGGTCCACTCCCAGTCCCATTCCCAGTCCTAGTCCCAGTCAGTCGGGCTGTAGGCTGCACGCTTTATGCAAAGTCCCACAATGGTAAACTGTGCCATGGCACAGTGTGACAAAAGTGGACAAATTTAACAATTGACTTATTGTTAAAGGGAATAACTTGTAAGCAAAATGTAAATCGATACTTGGCAGTGGACAAAATATATGTAATTTGTTAAAAATGTTTGGTTTTAGTATATTTGATTGCAATGCTTCAGTTTATCTAGATATAATTTTTGACACTGTGCAACTGCTGCAGTCGTTTGCGAATGGCTTTGCTTGCAAATTATGATATTATGCCACGCCTTACGCCCATCAATAGCGAACACACACACACAACACCCACACACACACACACACACACACACATAGGGAGAGCTTGCCTAGCTGGGCGCGTGCAAACTTTAAGTTTGCTGGATGTGTCCTTCGTACTTTTCTGCATTGATTTTGTATTTCCAAGGAAGTCACGCGGAAGCTTGTTAGTGCCCCAGCCCCCTCGACTCTGCACCCTCGCAGCACCCGCTTTGCCCACCTAGCTTAAAAATTGCTTTGCATGCAGTTTTCTGCAAGCCTTCTTCATCTCCGCCCTCTCATCAATGGGCGCGCCCATATAGAGAAACAGAGACAGAAAGAGAGAAAGAGAGAGAGAGAGAGCAGAACTCGGCCCGAGCTATTACGTTGGCAAATTGCAATGTAATTAGTTTTTACATTTCTATATAGAGTTGGGAACGTATAATTGTGGAAAATGGCATTTCTAGTTAATTAATGGCTGGGCTAGCATACAGAAAGCGACCCAGAGCGAGACAGACAGACACAGCGAGAGAAAGAGAGAATTAGAAGAGTGAGTTGGCAGATGAGAGTCAGAACCTCTGTGGGAAAACTTTCTGAACACTTTTCTCCGTGTGCAGTCAACAAAAAGTGCAGCCACCTATAGTGTATGTGTGTGTGTGTTTGTGTGTGTGTGCCCCACCACAGCCAACTCCCTGTGGCATGCTGACACGCCCCCCGCTGTCAACTATGGCAACTTTGCTTGAATTGCTTGAAAATTTAATTAAAATGTTGGCATTTTTGTGCACGAATTGATTTTTACCAGTTTGAATAAAACAAAAAATAAAAAACAAATTCAACAAGAGCAAAAAATTATCAAAGGAACTCGACATATTTATAAAACAAACAAAAATATCATTCGAGTGCATATGCTGGGTGAGAGCAGTGAGGCGGAGAGTGGCATTTGTATGTACGTCGCCCCCCCAATTGGGTTGTTGCAACCCCGTCAAAAATGCAGTCAAAAGCTGTGCTCAGCTCAGTGTTGATTCAATTACGAATATGTTTCATTAAAATTTAATTTTCAGCAACTGTTTTTTCGCTTTTAATATTCACTTTTGTTGCTGTTGCCTTTTGTGTATGAAATTAATTGTGGCAATTGATTTCAAGTTGGTAACTCTTTCTTTCTTTACACTTCTTGTGGAAGTTGGTTTAATGCAAGTTACTTTGAAGTTCTTAAAGAGGAAACAAGTCTCTTTTTTCGCAAATTGATTTTACCTGATCAATACTATTTAATTTACTTCTCTGGATGTCGCATTTATCTCCAGCTATGAGTATTATTCATAATTATCATTAAATTGGCAGAGCTAACTACTGATTATACCTAGTTTATTTAGCTGACTTTTTAGTCCTGTCCCATTTTTCCCATTTTATACTACAGTAGTCTAATGTTGAATTATTATGGCGTATTATACTCTACTCAAAAATATTCTCTAATGTCCATTGTTGCTATATTTATTCATATTCAGCACATGAATCACAACTCAAGCGTCGTCTAATCACTCAATCATTCATACAATTTTTTAATGTCATGGGTTAGACAAATAAAATCTCAGTCACTGGCTGACATGCAGAAATTTGCATAAAATAACAACAAGAGAGAAGGCCAAATCACACAACTGGACACGCCCAACAAAAACAACAACAATAGCAACAGCTGCTAAACGGAAAGTTAAAATCGAATGGAAAATGCTACCGTTTTCAGTTTGAATTTGTTGTTGTTGTTTTTATATTTATTTTGGGCGCCTAATTTAAATAAACATTTATTTGTTCAAAGGCTTAAATAGGTTGAGCAAATGACTTCCTGAATTGTGTGCAGCAGCAGCAGCAAAACACAAAACAGGCAACACACGGACACATAGAAAAGAAAAATAAAGAAAAAGCAAACAGCCAAATTGCATAATCAGTGAGACAAATGCAGCGGATTATGAAATCCTTCGCTCAAAGGCTGCCCGGCACGGCTGGAAGCCGCACACAGGCAGCCAGTTGGACAGATGGACAGACTGGCGGATAGACAGAAGACTGTGTGAGGCTGCCAGGCAACGCCACTAACACTAACAACAACAACAACAACAACAACAATAACAACAACAAACGCAGCAGCAGCAACAATGCTACAAGCTCTGAGCCTGGGCTGAAAACTGGCAGCAACCTGTCGCATATTTAAAGCGATTAACGGCACGATTTCAGTTGGCAGCGCTGTGCTTCAGCATAGAAATTGAAATTGAAATGCTTTTGGCAGCGCCAACACTTTTGCTTCTCATATAGGGAAAACTGAAATGCTTTGGCTATTCGATTCAGTTTGCCACATCAAGGAAGATAGAATATGAATTCATTCAATTTTAAATTGTCATCGATGATTATCGATATTGACGAAACGGATGTAGTTATCGAGTAAGCTTGAAAGATAAGAATATGTTTTGCACGATGACCTGCGGCTTTTCCAGGCAATTTTTATGAAATTTGTGGAGTTGATCAATAATACATCAAGCTAAATAATAGCTTTTAAAATTATGGCATTTTATTGCTATCGGATATCGATTGATACCGAAATAATGAAACAAAGTTGATCTGCATATGGTAAATGAGAATCTTTTCTCCAAATTTGAAGTCTACGGAACTTAGAGTCTGCGAACTAAGGGCTTACACAGACCGATAGATACATTTATGCTTGATGGGATCAGAGATGCTTCCTTCTGCCCGTTACATAATTTTGCACAACTCAATTCCATTTCAGGGCATGAAATCAATAATGTGGAATACTTTGCAAATCTCTCCAAGCCCAGCTATAAACAAATATATATATCATTTCAGTAAGTGCATAAAAAATTCGTCATGCATAAAATATTTGTGTATTCTTTGGCTTGTTTGCAGCTATTTTTGTTGTTGTTACTGTTGTTGTTATTATTGCAATTCGTGTCTCTGGCATCGCAGACAAAATTGAAAACGTTTGTAAATACTTTGAAAGCATTTGCAGCAATTGAACAAATACAAAATAGTTTTTTGCCGCCGCATTTGGGGGGAATTGTGAAAAATAAAATAATATATTTACTTGTGCACACACAGATACAAAGAGAGAAAGAGAGCCTACTTGGCTTTTGAAAGCTAGCAGTCAGCTCAGTTGTGTTTCTGTTTCTATTTATTTTTATTATTTGGTGGCTGTTTCCTTTCGGCCTTTCCTCCAGTTGTTGCAATTGCAGTTGCGGCGTTGTAAATGACCTATAAATAAAGTTGGCAGCCAAGCACAACTGCGGCCAAAAATGGCATCAGCGAAAATTGTGCAATAAAAGCGCATAACCTGCAAATAATAACTAACAACAGCAAGAGCAACAACTCCAATATTTATTACAAAAAGAGGCAAAACAAAAAACAATCTCGCAATTTCCTAGTCAATTGGCTATTTCCTTGACTGGCCAAGCGCAACTGATTGACTTTTGAACTTAGCCAATTTTGAGGCTGCTAAAAATGTGTTGAGTGAGAAATTTTTAAGATATATAATTACTAAATTTGTGGTTTAAACTATGTAATTTTTGTGGAATGTTGACAAACAAATATGTAGTGCTGTGCATGAATATGTGTATGATATAAAGCTGCACATATATTTAACCTTTAACTTCCACTTGTTATTAATTTTAATTGTTCATAGTTGTTACATTATTTTTCATAATTTTAAATTATTTTCCAACATATTTCGCACATAAAATTTAAGAGTGGCATTAAAAATCAGTTCTTATAGAATAAGGCATTTTCCATGTATTTTTCGTGTTGTTCTTAAAGAGTTTACAACCCTAAGCAGTTTATAGCTGAATTGCTGGAAGCTAGTGTTAAATTTCCAGTGCTCAACAATTGATGATGGTCTCTTCAGTCTGGTCAACTTGTCCAGCCCAAGGCTCCTCCTGGCTACCGACTGTCCAACAAGTGCCAGTCAGCCAGCCGAGCAGCTCAGCTCGTAAACTGAGCTTCTAACAAAAAAACACACAAACTAAAAGAGCACAACAAGCTGGCAATAGACACACACTCACACACACACAATAGGGGATGTGTGTGTGGGTTATTGCCTGAAGTATTTCTCAGATAGAAGCGAGCGCATTATGCTTATATCATAAAACAAAGAATTTCGGTTATTTTTGCAGAGCTTCTCTCTCTTTCTCTTGGGTCAGGTCAGGCATTGGGTTGCGCACTGTCGCACTTAATGGCAAAAGCTTTTATCAGGTCCGATTACACAATTTAAAGCAACAAAACTGTCACTTTAAGTGCAATACAGAACGTGGAGGGGAGGTGAGTGGCTGTCTCTAGCACCTGAGATGAGTTGAGCCGAGCTGAGTTGAGCTGAAGTCCCATTGAAAAGTCCTGTGGTTGCCAGACCGCAACATTGTTGCCGAAAACCAACGTAACCCAAGCCAAGACAGGCACAGCACACAGCTGTCGCCCCTTCCCTACCAAGCCACCGCCTGCCACCCCTCATCCATCCTGTTGGGCAGTGTGTAAGCGTAACTCAGCTTAAATAAATTTAATTTAATTACCAGTAAAAACCGCATGAGTGACTCCGGCTAGATGAGTGAGCCGTGCAAGGACGAGCTATCTCACTTCCACATCCACTTTTACAGCCCCACCCCGACCACCCCCGTCACACCTCTCATTTTCTAGTTGCACAGACACTCTAGAATTTTACCTGGCTTTACAGAGAGTGTGTGTGTGTTGAGTGTGTGTGTTTATTTAGGAAATAAAATTTTTGTGGCAACACATTCTTGGATTTTATTACAGAGTGCGGCGGCACGTTGAGTGTTGCCAAGCCCCTCCACGCCTCTCTCTTAGCCATACCGGAGGTCAACATGCATTTTATCATTGTGACGAAGCACTTGACGATAAATAACCTTAATGTAGTGGCCGTTGCTGTAGCTGCTGGGGTGTACATGTTTAATTACAAGCGGCGGCAGCTCAAATTTCACATTTCAAAGCATACTTTTAGGCGCCGCGGAAAAAAGTGCCCGAGAAAGTGTTGCCGAAGCAAACGGGCCAACTTTGTGCACACTCAACACTCACCACTCACCACTCGACCACTCGTTGCACTCACACCACGCACACACACACACACATACTCACAGCAGTGCACTCACTGAGCAGCGTAGTTGCATAGTTGCATAGTTGTTGGGTTTCGGGTCCCTGGCACAAGGTCAGGTGACTCAAAACAGGGCTGCACTCAGCGCTCAGCGCTCAATGCTCGACTCTCGACGCTCAACGTCACGATTATTATGCAAATTGGCCTTGCAGTGTTTGCACACGTAAGCAAATACTTGAAAAGCGGCTTGGCTTAGGGCTTTGCCCACTCGAGATGCGGAGCGTGGGTGTGTGTGGAGATGTGTGGGGTAAGTGATGTATTGGGAGGGGGGATAAAGTAAGAGTAAGTGAGAACACTACAATAGAAAACTGAGTTTGTTTTTCAGTAAGAGTAAGCGAGTGCACAACAAAAGAAAACTACATTTTCTTTTTATTCAACAGTCTTAGATTGCATATTAATATTATATATACAGTATTCCCATTTTCAATTTCAACTTGAAAACGCCAAGTTAGATTTTTGTTACACATATTATGGCATAAACCTTATTCTACCTGGCTATGCTGTGCCAGATCCTTCATATTTTCTTAAATGATTACATATTTTAAAGAGATTGAGATATGAATTTGTTGAGGGATTTAAATCTGTTATGCCTATCTACGATTGTCTGCTAACATCTTTTTTTGTATCATTCAAATGAATGAATAGCGCCAGTTCAAATATTTTCGACCGAGTCATTATCAATAAGAAAAACTTTACTATAATGTTCATTTAATATATTTTAAAGACTGGTTTCGGGGAGAGAGTCACACAGCGAGAAGTTTAAAACTGACTTAATTGATTCACGCCTCACTTTAAAAAAGTTGGCCAGGAAAATACGCATTTGAGTAAATGATATTTTTGGCATTTAAAAATATGTCCTACATGAAGATGGTCAGACATAAACAGATATGAAAAATGTTGTTTTTAAAATACATTTCTGTGATACTCAAGTGGGCAAAAGTTGCAAAAGTCATGAAGGAAAAGTAATTATTTTTGAAGTACTTCCGCTTGGCAATAAATCCTAGGATTTTTTCTTCATTCGAGTAAACATTTCGGAGAATATATTATTTTAAATGTTACTCTCTAGGCAAACTGTGAAGCTTGTTACTGCTGCTGAAATGCCCAAAGCGGCTGTTTTGGGCACTCAGTGCAACTCCGGCCATCATCCAACGCCCAACTTACATTCCCCCAGACAGACACACAAGTTACTTGCTACTCTCTCTACCTGTCTCTCTCTCTCTCACTCTCTCTCTCTCTCTCTGCCCCTCTCTCTGTCTCTTTTGGCATGCTTGTTGCCTGGTAACCTAGTTTAATAAATAATTCGCTATTTTTGCTTTTCTATTCTCTTATTTTATCTTTTGGATTTGTTGTATTTGTTGTTGCTGCTCTCTTTTTGTCTTCGGCAAGTCATTCATGTGTGCAATCTGTGGGTGTGACTAATTCAATTACAACGCCCAATTGTGCATGCCTCGGCGCTTGCACGTCGTCTAACATGCACCACCTACCCCGCCCCCTCAGCACCACCTATCCCTCCCCCATCCCTCCACACCTCTGGGTGTGTCTGTGTGTGTGTGTATGTGTGTGTGTGGAACACATTTGTAGACCGTGATTTTTCATTTCCATTTCACGCTTTCTATTTCCCTCTCTCTTTCACTTTTCCTCTCTCCTTATCCATGGATGATACCAGTGTTTAGGAAAATGTCTCTGTATGTGTGTGTGTGTGTGACTATGTGTGTGTGTGTGTGTGAATTACAATAAGGTCTGCTTTCTGGGCTGCTGAATTTCGCGCTTTTGGGTTGACAGTTACCCGCGTTCCGTGTCGCGCTGCCATTTAATTGTTTTTTGTCACACGAGTTATCCTTTTTGGGGCGTATCGTGTTCAAAATTGAAATTAACTGACAGCTCACGAATGCAGTCGCCCCTCATCTAGATATCTACTATTATATACTCGTATATATATATATATATATATCAGTATATAGATGGTATGCTTGGCTAATCAAAAATGATGCGCAGTCAGGCAAAGGAGGCGTGAGAGTTACGTGTGTAATGGTTGCCCGCTTGGTGGGCGTGGAATTGGGTGTTTATGAGTAGAGGTTGTTACCCAAGGGCAGCATTAGCGAATAGTACTTATAGAGGACAAACTGTTTGACATTGGATGGCATCGATTAAAGAAACGCGAAAGAGAGACAAATAAAACCATTTCAAAAGTGTGTTAAATAAATTGTTGCGGACTATAACTGTACATCATAATATATATATATATATAAAAGATATGGATAGCACAAAATTATTATATCTAGAAAATAATGAAATATATATTTATATATATATCTGCTTTTACTGCCACATTTGAACTCTCCTGCCACATTTCAGTTTGCCACAGCTACAAATATTAACTAAATAGAAATATGTGTGAAAATAATGAAAATATAATTTGGACCATTAAAAATGGTGAAGTGGATGCTGTGCAAAATGCATTTGACAACTCGAATCGCAATGTTAATGACTTAATTGGGGAACGAACTCCATTGCATTATGCCGCCGACTTTGGGCAACTGAAGGTGCTCGAGTATCTTGTGCAGATCGGAGCCGATGTCAACAAGCTGGATAAGTATGGCATAACACCCTTGCTGGCTGCCATCTGGGAGGGGCATACAACATCCGTTGAGTATCTGCTGCAGCATGGAGCCAATAAAGTGGGTACAACGCCCACTGGACAGAATTATGTGGAGGCAGCGGAAAAGGATGAAATCAAGCAAATGCTTGAGAATATCAATACGGAATAAAAACGTTAATTATTGAAGAAGTTCAAAGCAGATTTGCTGTCTATTATATTTATCGATTTTGTTGCGAATTTTGTTGTGTAAAATATAGTTACTTTTGTCAAGTATTATTTTTGCATAGCTCAATCTGGATGCAATTCCAAATTTCTATCTTTGCACAGCTCGATCTAAGACCATCTTTGAATTTGTAGTAATTCTTGGAATACGGCACTACAAACTGAGAGCTATTACAAACCTGATAGAATTCTCACAGCCGCCGCTGCTGGCAACTCCTCAAAGCTATAGATGGGCTTGGAGAACTGAGTTGGGCCTGAGCTGCTATCGACACCCAAGCATCTTGATGATCTGGCTGCAAAGCGTACTCATTGCGAAACGTGATTTGTAAGGTCATCATTCAAAAGGCATCGGCAGTGCGACAAACAGACAGACAGACGGAGAGACAGAGAGACAGCCGGGCAGACAGACAAATCCAAGAAGAAGAAGAAGAAGGGGAAGGCAACAAACCCAGCAGCAGCCAACAAAAATTAAAATGGTTATACATTCATGTAATTTAACGAACTGGCCACAAAACTAAACTAAACTAAAGAGAATCTTGCAACGTCTTTCTGACTCTTAAAGATGCAGCAATGTTTGTTGCAGTTGAGGCTGCTGTTGTTGCTGCTGCTGTTGCTTCTGCTGCTGCTGCTGCTGCTGTTGCTGCTGTCGTGGCGATATTGGCGATGCCAAGCGTGAGATTATCGACGATTGTATGCGGCGATGATGATGCTGATGAGGATCAGGATGAGGCTCAGGCTCTGCCACAGCAACAACAACAACAAAGGCGACTGCCTCCTCCATTGGCAATGGCCCTGGCCATGATGTCGATGGCTCCTGTAAGCGGCAACAAAACAATGCAACGCGCAACTGCAACTCAAGTTCACTTTTCATGCAGCCGAGTTTGGGGGCAGTGGCTGAGGCAGCTCCAGTCATTGACTTCAGTTATCGCACGCCAAAAAGACAAAACAGTTGCATGCAACAGACAGACAGACAGACAGACAGATAGACAGACAGACAGGTTGGCAGGGCAGAGAGTCAGCGAACGCGCTATCTGCATGCGATCAAATTTCCAGGGCTTCTGTTGCGGACAGCTTTTGGATATTGCGGCACAGGCACAGGGCATTGGGTACTGGGTACTGAGTGGCAGGCACTGTGCGGCAGGCACGGTGTGGCAAGCACTGTTGCTGTTGTTGTTTAGGGACCAACCGGCGATCATATTGAGCGCGTCTGCTTTTGACATTTCGGACACAATTTGAACCTTTTACTTTTATTTCGGGGCCAGAGAGTAAGCCACGATTTCCCGCTTAAGCGCAGTTCCAAGAATCGAGAACATTGTGGACCCCTCCTCTCTTCTCCTGCTCCCTCCTCCACCCATCAGTCCCCCTTTTGTCCTCCAATGTCAGTGCTGACATTGATTGAGAAATTGATTTAAGCATCGCTTTTTATTTTTGCAGCACTGATTTTGATCAGCTAAAAGCGCACACTCTTCATTCGACTGATTCGACTGTCAGTCTGCCACGCCCCCTCCACCCTCTATTTTGTTTTTCTTAACAGTTTTGATTTAAAAACTTTTTGATTTAATTGCCAGCCAAATGTTAAACTTGATTTATATTGTGCATTTAACTCGCTAAGCTTCCAACTGCAAACGCAACTAAATCAATTTAAATCACATGCATCATGTCGACCCCTTCACCCCCTCCCTCTCCCGATCCCCAACCCTCGACAAGCACACAAGGTCTGTGGAGAGTTTCCATGTCCAATTTAATGGAAAATGTAATTTACAAAATTTTATGAACTTTTGCACAACTACAAAAACTGAAAATGCAAAAGCGTTTCATGCAGATTGCTTTGGTTGGTTTTAGTTGTTGGTGTTTCTTCTTTTTTTGTTGTGCAACAAAAAGTTAGTTTTTGGCAAATATTGCTGCACATGGTTGCTAATGACAGATGTCAGTATAGGTTTATTTGTGCACAGGAGTACCCCAACTTTGTTTTGGATAGCCCCTGCCAAAAGGTAAAGTGTTTAAAGGTCGCCAAAGTTGATTTTGCCTGACCCTTGCCTCTGGCCAATTGTTGTAAGTGTGAATGATTCAAAACTAAGGCAGAAATACATTTTGAAAAGTGTTGGCAAAAGTTAGAAATGAATGCGATAATGGATTAAAGTACATTTGTCTAAATCTAATCTTATATAATTTGAAAGTTTCATTCTCTATTTGGCTGTGGATAACAAATCAAATTGCATGCCACATTATTTTAAGTATCTCTCTAACTGACCCAGAATGTTTATTCATATCTTTTTTGTTGGTTTCAGTTTCTAAAATGCTAAATTAAATGCTGAACATTACAAAAGACATTAGTCAACTCAAACATGTAGTTGTTGAAAACAAACTTAGAGATACATATCAAATGAATAACTAAAAATATTTTGTTATGCTCATTAGAAGCGAGAAGAAGCAGAGGCTGAGACTGGGACACCCTTGAGGGTTAGTGGAAACTCGGAAAAGTCAGGAAGACAGCCAAGTTAACAATCAACACTCGCTAGCTCTCAAATAATTTATAATGTCTTAATTATTTCCTCAACTTTGAAATGTGGTCAACAAATTGTTTATGAGCTCGACGACTAACATGAAAACACTTCCTCCTTATTAAAGAAGAAGAAGGGGGCGGGGCTAAGGGGTTGGGGGTGGAGTCGGAAAATGATATGCAGCAGATTAAGCAGATGTGATAATTTGTTCGTTACCCATTACCGTTGCGCTCCAGTGCGCTTAATAAGGCGAGCCCAAAATATAAGACAAAAAACGAATTAAAAAAATACCAGCCAAGATACGTACTATATATATATACTATATATATATATTTGTCGAGTCGGGGGCCAAACTACTAAATTGAAAATTAACATATTTCGGCAGTAGATGCTATCGGGACCAGACACAAAAACATTGTTTGCAAGCAGTAGTAGAAGGGGCAAGGCAGAGGGCAGCAGGCAGGCAGGCAGCACAGCTCCCAAAGGTTAATTTAATTTTCCATTTTCCGGACGCCGGCAGAAGCAAAAAGGGAAATTTTTCATTTTTTAAATTGATGGCACGCCGGATTCGGAGTCAGAGTCGGCAGTCGTTTGGCTTCCTGTTTGGCAATTGTCTTGGCACAAATCTCATGCCCACCGCAAATTGAAACTACAACATGGCATTGTCCTTAGCGATTGAATAAGAATTATGCCAAAGGATGCCACACACACACACTGACACACACACACACACACACAGAGACAGCTAAAGAAAACTCCGGCTCGAGACACCCAGGGAGAAGAGGTTCCATGTAGCTGGCTGTCAAGCTGTTTTGGAGCATTGTGATTAATGTGCTGCCGCTTGCCGCCTGCTGCTGTTGCTCCTTTTCCTCTTCCCTGCTCTCCTGTGTCTCTTATCTCTCTGCTTGCTGCTGTTGTTACTTCTTCGACTGCTCTTTAGCCTGCCTTTGTTGCCATTGTCTATGGCTCGTAACCATTTTGGCATGTTTGTCATTTGGGAAATTGTGCGGTAGCTGTTACAGCTAAAGACAAACAGGCGGCAGGTAAGCAACAACAGCAGCAACAACAACAGTTGCAGCATCAAAAACAACAACAAGTCTCCTGTCTCTGAAGTCTATTTGAGTTACTTCTTGGCAAACCGTATTCACATTTACTTACAATGAATAGCAACCAGTGTACAAGAGACTTATTTTAGACCTACATGATTCACTTTTGCCTTCTGTCTATCTGTCTATCTGCCCATCTGTCTGTCTGTCACTTTGTCTGCTTCTAACAATTACTTGCATTTTACATTTGGTAAGCCCACAGCCAGGCCTACCCTTGATATTGCTTTATTCAATTAGTTGCAGTAAAACACGAAACACAACATTCGACAATCGATAAGATCAATAAAATATAAGAACCTGTTTTTCTCGAAATTGATCGAGCAAACTTTTAACTGAATTACGTTTAAGTGTAAAGTGCAAAATAAGATAAATATATATTTAAAACTATGAATATGTTTTCCATTACCAAGTCCCTCTCTGCTGAAGTCTTGAAATATGAGCCGGACTTCAAATTTTATATATAAGTTATTGATACCATTGTGATGAAGTTTCATTAATTTTATCGATAACAGTCCCCGTTTCGCGAATGGTCCAATGGGTCTATTGATGTAAAATATACCCTGACATTATATTGATCAACTAAACAAATTTCATAAAGATCGCAACTGTTCCTAATTAATTCATTTAAGGTGCCAGCTTGTTTGCCAACTTCAGTGGAACTCTCACAATGCTTTGCATAAGAGTTTGTATATCCCCAGAGTGGAATTCCATTGTGTCAGCTTATCGCTCTCAAAAGCTTTGATTAATTTGAATGTATTATTTTCATAGGATATGTCTGCCACACTGGTTACTGCAATCTTTTATGAAACAGTGCCTGACTGACGTACTTATACCATTTACGTCATAAGCGATAAGAGCTTATTCTTATTATTACAAAGGCCAATTGCAAAACAATTTCGCTCCATTACGTCTATTTTGGAGTCTGTGCAGAATTCCACAGCCATTTGATTTCAATCCTTGCCATTAATATGCCAGTTGTGCCCCCCAAAGGCAACACCAAGACCCAGACAGAGACCGAGACAGAGACCGAGACCAAGGCTAAGACCAAGACCAAAACCAAGACCAAAACCAAGACATGCAGCAGCAGTTCAATGGCATTAACATCCTGATGATGACAACAACAACAACTACAATGATTGCCTTCTGTGGCTGGCTTCTGGCCTCGACTCTGCTCGGCTCTCTTACTCCTTGCCTAATATGAAGCAACACCATTAACAGCATGCAAATTAAAAGTACTCAACAACATATCAACTTCAGCGCTACCAGACTGCCAGGGATTGGCATTTAAATGCAGACTACGACTTGGCTTGCAACTTGGCTTGGCTCTGGTGGCTGTCGAAACAAAGACTAAATGCCTAAAATCCTAAACAGGGCTCAGCAGGGCAGACTTGGCCCTAAAGGGACCTGTGGAGAGGAGACTGGTACGAGCGGGACGGGGGGGACAGCATAGCTATCAAAGCTGGCGATGGTAATTGCAGGTTTTGCCGCAAACATTTTGCACCAAAACGACGCCGCTGACGTCTCTCGCAATGCAGTTTCAAGGAGCCCTCAACTCAGCTCAGCTCAGCTCAGCTCTGTCTCTAGCTCTGTGTCTGTGTCTGTGGCTGCTCAGCGATGTGTCTGCTAAAAGCGTTGAATGGTCGCTGGTCTTGATGCGCATGCGCAGCAGTTGCACAGCAGCAGCAGCAGCAGCGGCAGCAGCAGCGGCAGCAGCAGCAGCAGCAACAGCGGCAGCGGCCGCCATTTCCATGGCCATCACTCAAGGCGGCAAACTGACCAAGGCAGTATAGGCGACGACTCCAAGTATGAGTACGAGTATGACAGACTGACTGGTTGACTGCTCGAGTTAATGATGGGGCCTCAGCTGCTGCTGCTGCTGCTGCTGCTAGACAACTGACTGAGTGCTGGCTGCATATATCCACACTCAAATGACATTCGAGAGCAATAGATCAACTTGAGTTAAGTTTGATCGAGTTTCTTTTTGCCAGCTTAAATTACTGATGTGGGATACTGAGAACATCTATAAATAGCATGTGAAACAACTAGTAGGCAAAAGTTGCTTTGGATAATATGCTAAGAATTGGCAGTATTAATAAATATGAAAAACCATAAAGATCTTTTTGGATTGAATCGAGTGAAAATCGTCCTGCTAAATTTAATTCTAGCAAGATTCTAAAGCGCATATCTTGAACAAACCATAATCCATTTAAAACTGAACAGAATTTTATCAAAGTGATGACAATGAACAAGTTTCATCCATTCCACATGGTTTTTATGAAACTCGAAGCAAAGTTTGTTTGAGTTGAAATGCAAGCTTAAACCTTGTTTTATTTCGCATTAAAGTATTAATTAACAATTAGTTTGCACTATGACCTAATTAGTAGTTAGCCCAATGGCTTTACATAAGTTTTTCGTAATAGCCATTTTCATTTTTGTGCGCTGCTAATTTGTTTATTAAATGCAATCGCACCAGTATAAATTGGCTCTTATGAACGTAAAAGAAATGGCAAATTACAGTTGCCATTAACAGTTATACTACCCCTGGGGGCCACCATCATCATCGTGGCAGAGAGAGAGAGAGAGCGAAGCCACCAATCGAATTATAAACAGCCTGCAACCACAAGGTGCCAGTCTAATGTGCATATCCATGCGCTGTGCCCACATGCAACAATGCAGAATGAGAGATGTGTCAATGATAACCCACTGAAACAACGGCAACAACAGCAACAAGAGCAACAGCAGCAGCAAATTGCAATTGAACTTAATTTCAGCAAATTGCATGCCAAAATGTGTTAAAGGGAAGACATTCACGAGCCGAAAAGAACAAAAAACCCAACCAAGACCCAGACACAGAGACAAAGAGGGAAGAAAGCAGCAGAAGAAGAAATGGCGATCACAGCGCTAACTAACTGACTACTACCACTTGGGGCAACAACACCAGAGAGAAGAAAAACAACAACAACAAAAAAAAAGAAGAGAGAATAAATTAAATTACAGGCTTAGAGGCGCATACATTGCATTTGCAGTCTTCTTGCAGGGATTAATGACAGCATGAATGAGTGACCGGCTGACTGACTGAGTGACTGAGTGACTGACTGACTGCGTGGCATGCCCCTCAGTGCAACGGCCAACATGCAACGTGGGCATCACTTAAGTATCTGCGCTTGCGGTGCGCTCAAAAGCTCCGCCCACCAAACAGCCATCGATGCAACCGACTGCAACAGCACATCCACTGTCCACCAAGGGGCAAGGAATGGTGGGTAGTCGACCTGGGGACGAAGGGGTGTTGGCGACTTGCATCGGGGAGCGAGATTACTCACGCGAATGTAATTTGGCAATTGCTTATTAGCGCTAACGCGCCGCTGACTCCGGTTCCGACTTCAAGCCCGGTTACCGCTTCGAGCCAACGTGCACAGTGGGGCAAAGCTAAATGATATAAAAGACATTTACTTTATGGAAAATCATTGAGAGAGTAATAACATAAGGTATATATAAGGTTTTAATGATATTTCTAAATTAGTTCCTTTAAAGACCAATATATTCTAGGAATTTTTGAGCCGTTATATCGTAGTTAGTTGCGATAAGTCTGTAGAGAGTAGAGTAATCAATTTGAACTTAAGCCCGGTAAAAACTTAAATAGTATTACTATAGTAACCAATATCAAAAGATATACTGTAAAATTAGGTATGCTAATTTTGTCCCTGTGGTAATAGCGCATTACTTTTAAAATATGTTCGACAAAAGAAATATTTCTCTCGTCCTATTTTATTTACAATATTTTGATCACATCATTAATTTTCCGAGACTTGAGTTGCACTGTGCGATGGCGGCGGCAACAATCGAACCACTTATATCACCTTCTAGTTAGAATGAGCAGCGCTATTCGCCAATCGCCATTCGACTGCTCGTCTCTCCATCTTTATCGTCTTTGTCTGCCCCTGCAACTGCAACTGCAACCATTCCTCTGCGTCTCCCTAATATGAGCTCATGGGCCTTTCGTCTGTGGCTCTTGCGCAATCCGCGTTGCATTTTCATAACGCGATCTTTGAAGCCGCCTGCATTGGAGACGAAGACGAGGACGAGAACCACGATGATGATGAGGACCTGGACGTGGACGTGGATGTGGATGTGGTTGTGGACGTGAACGTGAACGTGGAAGGCCTGCAGCTAAAGATGGCACTGTCCGATGACTGCGAATGTGAAGTGCAATAATTTTCTTTTTTATTATTATTACATTTTTCGTATTCCTTTGTTGGCTTTTTAGCTGCTGGCTGCTGGCTGCCAGCTTGTCGAAGAGTGTTGAAACATTTTCGCGTCATTTGCAGATTCTTTTAATATTATGATTTCTTTTTTTCGGTGGGCTCCGCTTAAACGAGATGTTGGCCAGTTGGAATGGCCTAACGACATGACAGTTGTAGCCTCTTAAAGGCATTGCTTAAACATGGCCAATAGCAGAAGAAAAAAACCTCATCTTGGTCAAAAGTATGTTTCCTTATGCTGCAAAGAATGCCGACACAATTAAAGAGATTCGGTTGAACTTAATGAAAAAACCAATGAGATGTGCTGCCGAAAGTTGTGAAGATGATAAGATTTTGATATTTTTTCTTATTTTTTGTTAAGAAATTTGAGTTATTATTGCCAAAAGAGAGCTGCAGCACTGGACTTTCTAAAATCAGTGAAAGATCGTCCAAAAATCAACTCTAATAAATAAAGATTTGTATAAGTAAAATAGTCAAAACTCAAAAACCAATCACAGAGGACTTCAAATTGTATATTTGTAGAGGGTTGTCCTTGAGCTTAAGATCAACCTACAGACACGATCGCAATCTAGCTTCTCAGTATGAAAAGCTCTCAGCCAGTCATAAATGAGACCGTCATTGTACCTATAAAATTATACTGAGGAACTACCCCTATTAAAGTCCACGTTGTAGGCCTATGAGGAGTTTGCCTCGGCACGTCACATCCAGCTGGGCAGCAACTAGAAATTATGAGGACAATTAGAGAACAGAGACGAGGACAAAGCGGCGTGGTCGATGGATGATGGAATCGAAATTGGAATGTTGATGGCTAAAATGGAGGCAACATCAGCAAGTGGTGTAATTCAATCTGCATATGCGGCAAGCACCACGGAAATCAAAGAGCATTCATACAATGGACCGGAGGAGGTAACAGGCAGGAGAGCAGTGCGTTAAGGCCCAGGGCAATTGAAATGCCCAAATATAAAAGGAAATGCAAAAGAAAAGAGGAGCGTAGCGCGGAGCAGAAGAGAGAAGAGGAGGAAAACATAGCAAATGGCATGAAATGTTGTCAAACGAAAATGCGGGCATAGATTTCTATTAAAAAGTGCGCACAGAAATCGAGAGCCATTCGAACCTTTTGTCTTTTGTAATATTATGCGACAATTTTGTCCCTCTCTCTGTCTCTGTCTCTGTCTCTGACTCTAATTCTGTCTCTTGGTATTTTGCTCCCTAGTTGAGTTTGCATAGCGACTATAGTCGAAAGGCAAATTAGAAAATGGTGCTGGGGCCTACAAGGAAGGCACTCGATGAATGCAAAGGAAAAAGTATTGAATAACATTTGGATATGTTTAGAAATTGGGAAACGAAACCGTTCCTCCTTGCTTTATCAATGCTACGCTGCTATTTGGCTAAAGTGTCAACGACAGCTGCTTGTTCCCAAAAATAAAAAAATTGTATATAAAATTGAAAACGTACAAGAAAAGAAGCAATTCAAACCCTGAACTCAAGTGCAATTGAATGGAAATGAGTGCCACGCCCAGCTTACCCCCCAAAAACTTCAGCAGCAATTAACAAGGCAAACGAAATACGAATTTATACGGCAATTCTTAAAGCGCTGACCAAGCAAAACACATTAAAATTCAAATGCTTTGATATACCAATTAATTCTCGAGTCAGTCCAATTTCTTTTGTGGTTAGTTTAGTCTTGGTTTCGTTCTCTCAATTAAATGCAGCGTGCAACGAGCGACGGCGATAACAAGATTATCCACCGCAGACATCTTGAGACAATATCCACAATATAAGCCATAAAAAGTCAAGACGAGCAAAACTCCAGTTGCTACTTGGTTCTTCTTCGCTTCTTCTTTGCTGCCAAATTGGCATTTTTGGCAATGAAACGCAAATGTTGGCGGCGTAGTTGTTGCCACTGAGTATTCCTTCTTAGACACATTCTCATCGTCATCGTCATCTTGTCATTGATTTGAATTTTATGTGCAGGACGCAAAGCAACGCAAGAAAAAAACCAAAAAAGTGAGTTTCCACAACCTTATTTGTCAAACCAGCAGACGCAGCTTCCCCCGCCCTGGCCCGCTCTACATCTGCCACTGTTTTGACTGCTACACTTTTGGCAAGCATGTCCCGCAAAGGTTCCCATGCCCATGTCCCTGCCTGCCAACCACCCCCCTACCCAATATCCTATACATTTACATGCCAAAGTTCCGCATTGGGTTCGCTTCTTATGGTTTTGGCCAGCTTCGAGGCAACTGCTATGGCCCAAACCCCTTGGCTGTGGCATAGATAATCTCAAATAACATCTACAATGGTATGGGACCTCGAGGCCAACCAAAAATAAAAAATTCGTTGGCTCCGAATGTGCATTCGATTGTCGCCAGCATCAATTTCTATACTCGTTTATACATTTACAAGCAGCGGTTTTTTTGTCAATTAACTCTTGCATAAAACAACAGAAAACAAGTTGGCAAAGCTGAAATATAACTCAACTCACAACAACAAAATAAAACACTTGATCAAAACAAAATTTGATTTACTTTTATAGATAAGCGATTCATTATATAAAATGTACAAATATTTTATGCTGATTTTTGTAGTTAATTGAGTTTAACTTTTGAGCTGAGCATGACTTAACCATAAGTCATAAGTGAAGCTCAATTGAAATCATTTCCAATTATCATCTTGAAAACCTTGAAATCCACTGCACAAATGCAAAGTTCAGATGACAGTATTAACAACCTTTTGGCAAGCAGCAAAAAAGAAGACGACTAAGAAACTAGTTTGTTGGACTTACCCAACTCAAACAGCAGACACTTTGTATTGCCCTCTTCCTCTAGTAGGAGGGGTACTACCACATCCAGTTCCAGTTGACGTCTCGGTTGCCTGTCTCAATGCACACTCCTTGGCTTTGAGGACGGCGCACATCAAGTGTGTGTAGTCTGTGTGAGTGTGTGTGTGTGTGTTGAGGCTTGTTAAAGTTCATTTTCGATGCAACGAGCTGCAATAATGCATAATTGTGCTCATTAGTCTTTTTGGGGCCAACGATCGTGTATGAATTTAAATTTTAGCGCGGCCAACTCTGGCCAGACACGGACTCCGACTCCGACTCGGGCTCGGGCTCGGGCTCGGACTCTGGCTGGTAAAAGCCAAGTTAAGCTGCAGACACAAACGGAGACAGACCCTAAATAAATACAATTGGACAGCAATGGGATCGACAGAGCAGAGAGCAAGCGAACAGAACAGTTTTTGAGATGTCGGCGCGAACTTGAAACATTTGCGAGCAGGATTTACGCGTCCAGTTAAATTTACGACTGCGCACCTTTGCATGAAATTGACGTGGCTTTTATTTTTGTTATGCCGCACACACCTCACCCCCCGCCCCTCTTTTCAGCTGCCTGGATGTAGGTGTGTGTGTGTGTTGTGTGTGTGCAGTTAATATCTGCGAAATACTCGCGAACAAGCCTTGTTAAGTGATTAATCAGCGCCAGATATAATTTGTGTCTGCGTTAATTTTTTCAACCGAATAAAATCACCAGTCTCTCTCTCTCTCTCTCACTCTCTCTCTCTCTCTCTCTCTCTCTGTGTGTGTACCGGTGGATCAGCGGATATGTGGTGCTGTTTTCTTGTTGCAACTCTTAGGGCGGAGTCAAGTGTAAATTAGGACGTTGCAGCTTAGCGGACAGACAAGCATGAACGAGCAAGATTTACTCCAAGATATATGGTCCGCAGCAGACCTGAGAAACACTAAAAAACGTAACCATATTGAGGCCCTAACTTGGACTTAAGTTGGGTATTTGGCAAGGTGAGTATTATACACAAGTAATTGGCGGAAGGCATTAGTTATCCATCATATATTATTATAGTACTTAAAAAAAGTGTGAATTCACTAAGGCTTTGCCGATTACCTTTAGAAAAAATCCAAAAACTTTTACAATATATAAAAAGAAACTTTTACAATTCTAAGAAATATTTCCAAGCTCTCACAAAAAATTCTAGCAATTTTTTTGACATTCTTTTCTTGGGAATTCTGAGAAAACTCTTAACTTCAATTAACTTCCAAGCGAGTAAATATGAATGCTGATCAAATTTATGAACTCCCATTTCATATAGATTTATTGAAGTGCCTGGCCATGGGACATTAAGTAGTTGCTCTTCTAAAGGATAACTGCTCTTTGCTTTGGCAACTCAAGGCTCAATTGCCTGGGAATTTGCGGTTAATAAAAATAGCGTAAGAGAAAACCAATAATGGAAAGCAATATTGAATTTAAGGGCATAAATTAACCAGATATACTTGTATGGGTACCTCAGCGATGCAGTCAGGCGTTTGATGAAATCATCAGCGGGCAGGGGGAGAGAATAGGGTTTCTAGGGTTGCATTACAGATAAATTCAAGTTGCCTAAGGGGGGAGCAAAGGCAAAGCAAACAAACAGAATTTTTCTTCTCATTTTTTTTTGTTGTTGTGTGTGCTTGGGCAATCCTGTTATCGAGAATAGGCTCTGGAGTTTGTTGGGCTGCGTCTCGGCACGGTTCGGGGTTATATAAACTACTTCAGGTAATCTAAGGCTTAGAAATGCTAATCGCCTTTATTTTGGTACAGCTATCGGAACAACAACAACAACAAGAACAACAACAAAGGGAAGCAGCTACCTTTTTGCTTTGTCACCGTTTGTGTCCTGTCGTTTCGGTCTTTGATAATTGAAACCGTAAAATTGTTCAGCTTTGCTGCACAGGATGTAAGCAGCAGCAGCAGCAGCCAAAGGATTTCGGCGTACAGCTTTTACCCTATTTCTGCTCCCTTTTTATTTTTCTTTTACTTTTTTCCTTTCATTTTTCTTGTTCTTGTTTTCTTTGCTTGTTTGTTGATTTACTCGTGCGAATTATTTGTACACGTATTGTAGTGCCGCCTCAGGATCACAGCTCACATATGTTAAGGCGTAGCTAGGACATTCGCTTTGCATATCCTTGCCAAAGAAGTTCGCCCCTAAAACGTGCTCCTCTTTTATATTTGTGTGTGCGTGTATTTTTTATTCGTTCGGATTTTGCCTCGAATTTCATAGGGAGGCGCACCCCTTTAAGCGCTGCATATCCTTGGCCGGGCATATCCTCTGCCTGGTTTCGTCCTCTCGCTTAATTGCAGGTTGCAGGTCGGCATCGTCTTTGATTTTGTCATCATCGTTGTCGTTGTCGTCGTCGTTTGTCACCGCAGTTTGTTTGTCATCGCCGCCTGCTCTGTTTCAGATTCAGATTCATATTTCATTCGCCTTTCGCTTCTTGATGCGTTTTTATTTGTTTGCTATCTTTTGCCTTTGTGCCATCATCCTAACCACCACCATCATCATCATCATCATCATCATCATCATCATCATCATGAACATCAACGTTTCGTTTCGTTTGACAATTTTCTGCTTGACATTCAAGATTTTAATCGCCAACATTTGCCATCAACTGGAATCGCTCTTCTTTGGCGTTTGCCGTTTGCTCGTTCGTCTCAAATTTCCACAGACTTCGCACTAAGGAAAATTGTCGATTTATCTATCTGCTTGTTTGGGAAAATTGTGTTTAATAACGTTAGCAATGCGCGGCAGCTGTGTACACCTCTTTACCTCTTTACCTTGTTTGTCTGTCTGGCACCCTATTATGTTTTCTCTCTTTTTTTATATGAATTATTGGAATATTTATGAGTACTTATTTGGTGGGCTATTATTGGAATATTCATGTGTCCTTTTGGGTGAGTTGCAGTCGCTTTTTGATGAATGATAACTGATCCTTATCCTCCTTGTAACAACAAAAGTGTTGAGTGTTTGCTTAAGATAACTAGATAAACTTGTTTATGGCTGTGTGATTGCAATAATAAATCAAGCACTTTCCTTTTTTGAAATGGAATATTGAATCTGGAAATAAAATTAATTGTCATTCTGCATAATAATCTATTAAATTTATTTCTTTGCCAACTCTTATTCTTTGTTAGAGTTGTTCATATTATGGAAGCCTATTGTATGATTGTTATTTTGCAGTTCCTTCCTCTTTGCTGCGATTCTCTCAACTAATCGATACTTATCGAGAAATTCTTTCTGCTTCTACTGCTCTTTTCGTAATAGTGTTTTTACCCTCCAACCAGCCCCTATTTCATTAGCAATCTAATCAGACGCTTTTAATTGCCAGCTCATACTTGTAAGCAATCACAAGGAAAGTTACGCATTGTGGCAATTTATACAAAAGTTTAAATGATTTGTTTATCTTTTGTCTGTTTTTGTATTACTTGTCCTCCGGCATGCATTTAAAATGCCTCATAAGTTGTCTAGACTAGTGAATGTTGTGCTTCCAAACTTGCCACCACCAACCCACCTGCCACCACTCTTTAGGCACTTACTACCAACCCCTCATGCCACCTCCACCCCCCCCCACAGGCAACCCCCACTTAAATGATTTAAGCAGCTTCTGTGCGTTGCTTCCTTTATTTTTTGCGACTACTTTGCTTTGATTTCTCTGCCGCTGTTTGTTTAGTCGTCGTCATTTCTCTCGCAATAAGGAAAAATTGTTGTGTATTGTTTGCAGCCGAGTTGCTTCAGCTGTGTTGCCTCATTAAAATTGTATATTTCAATCAAAGTTCGCTGCTCGGTTACCCTTGAGTTCGACTGATTCGCTCGCTGGTCGTACCAAAGGGGTAGTCGCCACTCCACAACTACCCCCAGTTTTACTCCGATTTCTCTCTATATATTCCTCAAATTGTGTTCTACGCCCACATTCCTTGGATTGTTGTCTGTTAGCCGCCGGCATTACACCGTCTCCCATCCCACTCACTGCCTGCTGTGCGACGTAATCGGAGCTATGAAAACTACTCGCACAAATAACTTTGATAATTATGCACAGCCAGCGAAGTGGAGGAGAAAGAGAGTTGTACTAAAAACTGAAACTGAGACAACGCGACCCAAACCAGCAAATGTCACACGTGCCCAGACTTTGGACCACCAATTCCCACCGACTCCATTCCCCCAGACTCCCACCTTCCCCAACTCGAGCTCAGATCAGCTCAGCTCCAGCCAAAGACAACGGACTTAGAAAATTTGCCAAGCTCGCAGCGAGGCGCGCTTAAGTAGTTTATAATTAAGACTTAACTGAATTAGCGTTGATAATGTCTATTATATAAAGCGCAGTATGGGTGTGTGCTCCCACACACACACGCACACCACACACACACACACCCAGCCACACATTACCCACAGTGAAGCGTAATTTGACGCTGCTCACTTTTCCCATGTGTTTTTGCCCTTCTTTTTTTGTTTTTGTTGCTTTTCCTAATGAACGTCATTTGCTTTTTATAAACACCATTTCACAATTGAGCCCTTTCAATTTTTGTTAATTATAATAAATGCGCATTCAGCAAGACAGGAAATTCAGCTCGTTCATTATTAGTCGTATCTTTATTACTTGAATTTATAATTACCATTTATGTGTGCCGCATAAAAAACTGTGCAACATAAGTGATCATTGCAAGTCAACTCATCTTTGTAATATGTCATTGAAATAAAAGGCAAGCCAAATCGGGCAAATCTTTGCTTTTTACTCAAGCAATTTTATCAACTTTATCCAATTATTTGCGTATTTTGCATTGAATCTGGCTCAAAATTGGATAAGCCTTTAATGCCAGTTTCTTTTTATTATTTAATAATTTTAATTATTTATTGTATTAAAGTACAAAGTAAAGTAAGTAAAACTACTACTGCGTAATAGCAAATTCCACGAGTAAGAGTAAACACTTTCTGGCATACAAAATTAATTGAATCTACTAGCAACAACAACAGCACACAGCGAAACCATACCCACTCGGTTTGCTTACTTAACGCTCATACGCCACGTGAGCGGAAGAGAAAAAAACCAAACCAACAAAAAAAAGACGCAAGAATTAAATTGATTAAAAATTTAAACTTGGTCACGTGCCGTTGATTAATGAAAAAACAAACATGCCGCCGGAGGCCAGTTAAAAAGATGATGGAAAATCGCAGGCTGAAATAAGTGAAAACAAATACGCGTACGGCAAGCATATGATAGAGCCCCTCTGAAAGGGTCTGGAAGGGGAGGGGTCTGCACAAACACTTTGGCAAATCAAAGCACAACTCGAAGGAGCAAACACTTTAAAAAACGCTTATGGCACGCATACGCCCCGTGTATTTAGCGAAGCAAGCTCGCGAATTGAATAAAACTTGCGCATACAAATTGACAAATATTTAGAAAGGATTGCTGGGTGGATGATGAGGAGCCTCCCCTCATCCTGGCCGCGACAATGACATTAAATGAGCGGGTGTATATGGAGTGCGCGTAGCAAAAGTCAAACAAGAGATAAAAGCAAGGATTAGTACGTTAAAGCGCAGACAACGATGAAGAAGATGAGAAGCGGAGAAGGAAGAGAAGGAGGCCAAAGGAAAGAAGCTGCAAGCAAGCAGCCCGACTGCAAGTGGTGGGGAGTTGGGCGTGAGTTGGTGGGCTGTGGTGGGGGCTGGGGGCTGGGGGTTGGCAGGAAACGTTAAGTAGACAGATGAACGTAAAACACGCGCGTGGCTGCGGTAATGTCTACGGCGCTGCAGACGGTGAAATGCTGCCAACCCCCTTCTAGCTCCCACGACCTGCAAAGCCCCTTCCAGAATTGTATGGAGTGTGCGTGCCTCGTATCGTTAAGGCAGCCCTCGTATGTATGTGTGTATTTGTGTGTGTGTGTTTAAGGATATAAATGTACAAAAAAGTAAAACTTCTCGAGAGGAAAAAGCATGTTGAAAGTAAATTGAAGCTGGAATTTTTGCAAGTGCGCAAAAAAGGCAGCTCAGAAAAAAAACATAGAAAGAGGAATAAAGTTAGGCAAAGAAACCTTGCCAGCTGCGGCCTTCTGCCAGACGCTCGCCATATGCAGTGCCATAGCAGTTAGCTTTAAACAAGCTGTATCTAATAAAATACATATAAATCAGGCTGAAAGCTTGAAAAAGCGTTTTGTTGCGGAAATGTTGGCTTACAAGTACAGCTAATATATGTATGTATATACACAAAAGATATATTTTTTGTGATTCGTTATAAGATCAAAGTGGAATATGAAAAGAAAATGTGCAAAGGGGTTACTATATTGATATTTATCAATTTTAAAAATATACTTATGAAAATGAGAATATAATAAAAAGAAAATGTGGCTAAGGGGTCTTGGATTGATATATAAAATATCGAAAGTAATCAATATAAATAGTTTTTTGCGAAATTTGAAGAGAATATTATATAAACATATAAAAATAAATAATGTTTCAAGTGGATTTATTATTGACATTGAAAATATTCAACTCAAATTTGCTCTTGCTTTTAATTAACATTTACATTCATATAAATTTTACAAAATGTATTTATTAACGTTAAGTGGCAAGTATTAAGTACTTATTAGAAATGGGTCTTTAAGATTAATATGTAAAATATCTAATATATTGTCAAGTCAGCTAAGCAGCTACTTTTAATTAATACACACTTTCATTCGTATTCATTTATAGTTGAGTGATTCGCATATTTAAATTAACCTTTAGCTAATTTTGCATATACATCTTTGGCTTGTTATCCCGTGCTTTGAACTCTAATCATTGCTCACAACTCCGACTGGTGGCACACGGAGGCACTTATTCATTTGACTTAGCAAATTTGTCTTAGGCAATTTGATGGCTTAATGAATGTCCGCTTGCACCGTCAAACAATTCACTTTCCTCTCTCTCTCTGTCTCTCTATATATATAACTCGATCTCTCTCTCCCTCCTCAGCCACAGTCGAATGTGGCAGCCAAAAAGCTAAACAGCTACCACTTGAAGGCATCATAATCAACCCCAGCCCAGCTCCGCCCCCTCATCAGAAGCTCAAACTCAAACCCGGACTGACTGTCTGCTCATCCGCTTCGTTGCTGATAAATTAACTTCATAATCTGCACAGTTATAAGCGCTGATGTTTGGCATTACTCTTCCATATTTTGGCCATCCATCCCATTTCCACCCCTCTTCCACCTCTTCACTGTTCACTCTTGTAAGCATCATTACAACAAAGCGCCGTGGGTCAACAACGATACAACAATAACAACAACAACAGCGGCAACAACAGCGGCAACGATGGGGCAGGCAAACACGCACCTTATTGTACGCTCCTCAGGTAATGGCAACGTTACAGTCAATGGCATAACTTTTCACCTTTTCTGCCGGGAAGCGGGGGTTTTTGTTTGCTTCGCGGGGGTGGTTGGGTGATTGTTTTGGGTCTGGGATTCCAGCAGGTGGTGTGTGCCACACCAACACTTGTGCGGTGGGGACCAACTCTGTTGACTGTGCCGGAAAAATTGCACACAATTTAATTGAATGTGTTTAATTTTGCTTTTAATTTTTGGGTGCTCCGCATTCATGGCTCCTTTTGTCTGTGGCACATAATGAGGCGTTAAAGCGTCGCTTTACCCAAATTTATGAATTAAATGTAGCCAGAGATTAACTATCGAATGGCTGGGTAGCCAAGGGTTGACATCTCAGCAACGACATGGCGAAGTTCTATAAATTCTAGACTGCTTTCATTTGTGTGCGTTTATTTGATATATTTTCTTTCAAGTAATAACTGAATTGCTGTGTATGGTTTCTTCAACCTCAAGAGAAAACTAAGGATTATAGTATGTTGAAGCTGTCGATTATTTTCGTTATATTTTTATATCCTGTATCCATTGTAAATGAGAAAGGTCTTTATCTCTTTTTTCATTAACTCTTCTCTCTCACTCTCTATCTCGCCCTCTCCAACTCACTATATTCTATCACGTGAAATGCCCTCAAGACATTTTAGAACACCTCTGCAAGATGTTAATGATTTAATTAATTATTCATCTTTTATATGGAATTCAATTCATTTCATTTCCAATTATATTAAAATTAGCAATCATTTTTTTCTCAACTTGTATGTGTTCAGTGCTTTGAACTTTCAATACCATTTCAATGAGAAGGTTTTAATTCAGCTTATTGGATGACCTTTGACCACGCAGCCAAGATTCAGTTGCCAATAATATATACACAGACATACATACAATCATCAAACAAATCAAAACTGAATCAAAATTCAAAAGGGCGCAAACGAATTCTAGATATAAATGAGGTATTAATTAGCACCCAACTAAACAACTACCGATAAAGCACAAAAATAAACCCACAAGAAAAGTGGTGGCAAAAAAGAAAAAAAACAGCTGAAGAAATACGAAGAAAACATGCACAAAACAAACTCACAAATATATATTATATATATATATATATAAGGAGAAATGATTAATTACGCTAGAGTATAAAAGAGAGCGAATGGGTGGGAGAGGGGAGCGAGGGCTTTGGGGGCGAGATCTGAGTATGATTTATTGTAATTTAATTGTGGCACATTATGCGGTCGATTTCGGTTTTCACACAGAGACTGAGAAAGAGAAAGAGAGAGAGAGAGAGAGAGAGAGAGAGAGAGAGAGAGAGAGAGAGAGAGCAGTAAGTTTCGCCTTCTGCATTTGAATGTCATTTTTTGTTTTCGTAGCATGAAAATTGCTAAACGAGATAACTCAAGACAAGAGGAGCAGCTTGAGATGGAGGGGTAGGGAGGCTAAAATGTTTTGGTGTCTAGGGTCCACAAAGAATGCCGCAAGGCAGTTGAATAACTGAGCAGCAGCTGAACAGCTCAAGATTTGTGTGTGTGCTGGCACAGTTACATAAAGAAATCGATGGCCCACATCAGGCTACCTCCCCCTCGCTCCTCACCCCCCCGCTATCATCTTGCCACACCCAGACCCTACACACACACAGAGAAGGCAAAAGTTTTTGCTGGCAGGAAAACAAAAGCAAATTATCATATCATTGAAAGTAGAAGGACGAACAGCAGCAGGAGCAGAAGCAGGAGCAGAAGCAGGATCGGGAAGAGGAGGAGGAGGAGGTAGGGGTTGCTACTGTGGCATTCAAGTCACTGATGGCTTTGTTTGTTTGTAAAGGGCGGAGGTTGGGTTGGGCGGCGCAGATGTAACCAGGTGAAAGAAATTATATATTCCCTTGATTATAATTTCATCAGCGGCAACACTAAAGCATCATCACAGTCATGTCGAAGACAGCAGCTTGAAGTGGAGCAGGAGCAGCTCTTGAAGACGCCTCGTTGCGGTTGGTCCGGGACAGAGACCCAAATGGAGACCAGGAGAGCAGAGAGAGAGAGCTCTTGGCAACGAAATGAAGCGATGATTGAGTGCTGGAACTGAACTGTTGGCTGGCTGACTGTATGTCTGTCTGTCTGGTTGTCTGTCTGACTGGCTGTCTATGGCCGGAAACAGCACGCTGCATGCTTCGTTGTACATTTATTGACTGCTTTGGTATAACAGCAGCAGCAGCAGCAGCAGCGGTGTCAGTCAGTCAGTCAGTCAGTCGACGAGGTCCTTTGCCAGAAGGAGCCCGACTCCAGCCTGGCCAGACAGAAATCAATTGTTCCCATTATTATAATGAGATTACTTACCTACTGAACGACAAAAACGTCGAGCAAGAAACAAGCAGCAAGGACAGCAGCCATCAACCAATACATATACATATATATATATATATAAATATAGATAGCTATCTTTATATATCTATACTCTTCTATATACTTATTTACCTGCTTTTGTGCGCTTGCAAATATAATGACTTTAGTAGTCAGCGGAAAATGTTGGAAAATTGCTGCGGCAATGCTAAAAAATGTTGAAGCGCTCAAGTTGAAGGTTCCCCCTTGCCACTCAGGGGTCGTCGAGAATTGAGAGTTGAAGTAGCTCCCCGCTTTTCCCGCTCCCCACGCTCCACACTCAACGTAGACAAATTTTCATTCATGTTTTTCCCCTTTTCCTTTTGGTTTTGCTTTTGTTTTGCTCAGTCGACTTTTATCAGCATTTGCATTGCATTTGAGCTGAGATTAGCGAATGGTTTGAAGAGCAGCTGAAAGCTGAAGCCAAAAGCTGATTCCGATTCTGAATCTCAATCTGAGTGCTGGAATTGCTAAATCGGTAAATGGCGTTTTGATTTGAGTCTGCAATGCAAGCAATTCGAATACCAATTGAAAATTAATAAGCTGCAAGCTGTTCCCGACAACAGGTTGTCTTCACACTTAAGGGTTAGCTGAGGCAAGCTTGTTTGTGTTCAGGGAATAGCTTCTTCAAGGTGCGGTTTAACTAAGTGGCAAAGACTATTTCATTTACAGAATTAATAAGTGTGGTTTTGTGGGTTTTATTCGGTGCAAACGATTCCACTTGCACATCGCATTCATATTATTATGATTATTGTAAGACTTATACCTCATAATACCTATAATTCAAAGTATTTTCAGCAAGTCTTTGAACATTATTTGAAGCTAAGCAAACTTTAAACTAAGACAACATAGGAGAATGAAAAGTTAAGTTTCTTTACTTATTACTAGAAATACTTGGTTTTGAGTTTCTCCCACGCTTTGAAGAAGTCATTGATACATGAACAACGCTTTCTAGAGCAAAAAGCAGCACTTACAACTTACAAAAGTGCGCCGTCCATAGAAATGTGTGTCAATACAGCTCTTTGGCTCTCAGACAATAGAAAGTAAAGCGATGTCCATTAGAAGACAACACACACACACACACACATATAATTTTGATAAATACTTGAACGGAAAAATGTTATAGATACTGTGTCAAAAGTACTTTTTTCTTTCTTTTTTTTTGTGTGTTTGGTTATTGAACTTAACCCATATGAGGGAAAGATAGCAAATGATGTATAATTGAAGAATGCAGCAAGCAAAAAGAGAAGGTGTGAAACAACTTTCGCTTTTTCACAGATAAATAAACAATAATAAACGGTGAGTAAAATGAAAATCACAAAAGAAGAAAATTGGGAGAGGAGTGAGCTGGGCGGAGGCTGTGAAAGAATGGCAGCTTTAGCAGCTGGGAGCTGGCAACAGAGCAGCTTGACGAGCTCTGGACATGGACACGGCTCAATTTCAAGAGTCGAAGTAAAAGAGTTACAGAGCAGTAAAAAGATATATCGATTAACGAGCCTCGTAGGCAGCCCGAGTCATTGCTGTCCACATGAAGTCGGCTTAAGTGCCACACAGAGCACTGGACTCAAGTGGACTGAGCCGGAGCCGTAGCCGGAGACAGCAACGAAGACGAAGAATGAGACTGCGACTGAGACTGAGAAGTGTGTATGTGTATAGGTGTGTGTGTGTTGTGTGTTGTGTGTGCGGCATGTGTGAATATCACATGTCAGTGAGCTATAATTAATGCGGGTCAGACGCCGATTACAATGCGCCAACTGACAGCTTGAAGTGCATGTGTGTGTCCAGACTTAAGACCACGAATAGCCTAGACCCCAGAGGGGGGTGGGCTATAGAATGATACTGTGGTAGAGAGCGGCTGTATAGCAGTGCCAGGGGGCAGGCAATGACATGTCAAGAAACGAAGGCAGCCAAAATCGATGGGCCAAGTCAATTGCCAAGACAGACAGTCAGCTAGAAATTTCAGTTAGAAAGAATGAAAGAAAAGCAATGATAAGCAAATTTCTCTTTTAACTTCTCTCTCTCTCTCTCTCGCTCTCTCTCGTTCTCTCCCTCTCGCACTGCCTGTCTCTTTTGGCCATGCTGGACGCTCACTTTCTATAGAGAACTATTGAACCGCACGCTCAAGAAATTTATTGCATCAGCGCAAGCCACAAAAATTTGTCTAACAATTTCTTTCCAGTTTTATTTTAAATGATTTTTTTTTATTTGCTGCTCCGCGCGACAAAATTAATGAATTTTCTATGCAAATGCAAAAAAACGCGAAATAAAATTTAATGCCAGTAAAAAATGCGCAAGCGACGTGCAAACAAAGCAGCAATGTATAGAGGGGAGGGTGGCATGGGGGAGGGAGTGTGGTTTGAGGGGGGCACGGGTATGTCAGCAAATTGTAGCAGAAGAAAAATTAAACGCATTAGGCAAGCGGCCAAGAAAGGAGGCAGAAAGCGTGCGCACATCCTGCTACCCCTCAGGTTACCCTCCACTCCCCTCTTGCTCCCCTCTGCTTTCCCCTCTTAGACAATGGACGTCTCTTTAAACCTGTTCGTAGTTTTCTTTCGTCTTCGCTTCTTTTTTTATATCGATTTATGCAAAACTGACAGCATACGCTTCAGCCTCACCCCTCCGGCACCAGATCCCCACCCTGTGCCTCCATCCACCCTTGCATAGACCTGTCCCAAGCTGCGCCACGCTGTGCCTGTCATTATTATGTACGTTTAGGCCTTGTTGCTTTAGCTGATTGTTGTTGCTGGCTGGGTTTGGCTTGGCTCTGACAGGCGCTCATTCGATTTGACTTGCAACTGGGTCAGAGGCACAGGCTCTGGCTCAGGCTCTATGGTCTGGCAGCCAGGGGGCAGAGAGGAGAGGCCGTAGAATGGGGCAGATTAACTGTCCTTGTCCCACTACGTTTGACATGCGGCTGTCAGCAGCCAAGCCAAGGCAAGGCAAGGCAACTTAAGGCAAATGTGTGGCATTGCCAACAAATCAATGCCTATTGATAAACAATTTGTGGACAATTTTGCAATGCATTTTCCATAAGGAACTGCCCCCAAAACGCTTGATGGACTCACAGTTATTTACAAAACTGGGCCCACAGCCACACTGCTGACTTAAGTAGTTACAAATGGGGCAACTGTTGAGTTTTGGCCAAGATTTTAAAGCAAATATTCTTTGGAATATTTAGACTAAACTTTACTGGTTAAGGCTAATATGCTCAAGCTTGTCACAAGCTAACACAAACTTGCTTGGTAAAAGATACATGTCATTTTAGATTAGTTTCTATCCCAAAAATAGTTTGACTTTACAGAGATGCAGCGATGTATATTCTATGCTTGCTTAAGCCTTATGAAATATCTCAGATTATCTTGAGGTCATCTTCAGCTGCTGCACAAATGTAATCAGCTCACATTTACCTGTGGATGCTGTCTCAAATATGCCCCAACATATATTCAACTAATTCATTTAGTGTCGGCTTAAAATTATATGCGGCTAATGAAGTTACATTATGGGGGTCTGGGGGATGGGCAATTGCATTGGCCAAGGAAAGTTGTTGCATATTTGCGGGCGCTCATTAACCAATCCCTTCAACCCCTCATTAACTCAATAATGCAGCATTTTGCAGAAGGACAATGTTGCTGACAAAGCGCAGGAACCGGAAGTGGCAACAGGAAAACAGGCAAGAGCAGCAGCAGAAGGCACAATGCTGTTGAGTTTGAGGTTGAGGTTGGGGACGAGCAGCTTAATATGCTTAGAGCAACACTTTGCTGCCACTCATGACAACGGCAGCAACAACAACAACAACAACAATAGCAACAGTAGCAGTGGCAGCAACAACAACAGTAGCAGCAACATAAATTAGCTAATTAGGCACAATTAAATATCCCTTTTGATTGCGGTTGCCCCACACACACTCATAACACACACACTGTCACACACCCACCCACCTACACACACACACACACACACACGCACACACCCACACACACACGCTCAAATGCCGCCTGCTTGATGTTTTTATGTACATTGCCCGCCAACTTTTTTGTGCTTCCTGCAATTTTAGATCCTGGACGACGCGTGTTGGCAGCCACGCCCACATCGCTGCAACGTCGTACGCCCACACAGATAGCAGACAACACACACACACACACACACACACACAAAAACATGTGCGAGTTTTTGCCACAACGTGGAAAAAGTTTTTGCCGCCACATCCAAATGTTATTTTCGACGCTGTTTTGTCTTCCTGGCCGAGCAAGAGGGGAGGAGTGTAGAAGTCGTTGGGGAATTTTCCAACAACCGCAAAGTTTTCATGTAGCTGCAGAAAAGTGCTGTGCGTTCAAATAATTGAGTTGGCATTGGTCTCTAAAAACAACATAATTACCATAATTAATTGTAATTATAGTCAAATAAATTATGCGCACCGGCTGCAAATATCGCCTGTATTTTGTTTCTTCTTCTACTTTTTGCTGTTTTGCCTAGTTTACCTAGTTTACCCCCTTACTAAGTACAACTAAAATGTGTAATAGCAGCAACTGTAACTAAAGTTCAACTGTAGCCCATGCCGCACCGCGTCAACAACAACCATTGACACATACAACCAACAACATGGTTGTTGCTGTTGCTGTTGTTGTTGTTGTTGGTCTGCCCCAACTAACGGTGCCTGTCAACACGCACAACAACAAAACTAACAACAGCAACAACAATGACAACACCAACAACATCAGCAACACGATCGACCTCGAGTAGCTCTTGGCCAGAAATTCACCAAGAAAAGCCGCACTACAAAAAAGAGAAAAACAAAACAAGACAGCGCCTTAAATTTGTACCTACAACTATTTCAGCTAATTTTCAAGCACATTCCCTAACTCCCAGCACTCGAAAACTCTTCCAACACTCCACACACACACACACACACACACATACACACAGACACACTCAGTGTCCACTCCAATCCTCACTTGAGGTGCTGAAAATTTCTGCTTGAGCCGCAGAACTAAATTCAAATTGCTGCCGCTGCTGCTGCACAGTGGTCAAGCGTCAGGTTTTTAAATAGATTAAAGTACATAAATATAAATAATTTGAATATGCTCAGCAAACAGTAATATTCTATGGTAAATATTACATACAAATTTTGAGCTTGTGGAGAGTAGGGAAATAGATGGGAAACTTTTTTAAAATACACTTTTTTTATATATGTAAACAATCTATCGGATGGACATATAACATTGCGATTATTTATTAATCATTCCTATTATTTATTTATTATTTCAAACAATCGGAATATAAAGGAAAGAGTTCCTTTGGTTCCCTCCACGTTCTTAACTCCGTCATCTCATTTTGTCAGACAAATGCTTACTTTGCCTGAATTGGCCACACTGTGCGCTGTGATTGTTACTTGGGCCGCTGATGCTGGCTCTGCATTGCAGTTGTTGCTGTTGCATATGTTGTTGTTGTTGCTGTTGCTGTTGCTTTGTGCGACTAAGCGACGCATGCGCAAAATGCCAACAATTTTTCGGCGCAGCTGTGCTCGACTGAACTTATCTTTGGGGATCTGGATCTGGAGCTGTGCTAACTATGCTGACAACGCCAGGCCAAGAAATGTGCCGAAAACACCAGCAACAGAACCAGCAACAACATCAACAACAACACCAGCAACAACAATGATTTTGGCCTGGTTGTTGAGTCGTTTGCCTGTCGCTCATTTGGCGTTTGCTTCATTTGCTTGTTTCTTTCTTTCTTTCTTTTTATTTTTGGTGCCTGGTTGTTAGCTCTGTGGGAAGTGGGCAGAGGGGTTAAGGGGGGCACGGCGGTATGCTGCAATAAGTGGTATAATTTGCTCTGTTATATTATGTCGCACACACACACATGTGTCTATGTATTGTGGAATATTCAAATGCAATTTGGTGGCAGGCGCAATTAAACGTGCAACTGAAGGCGTTTGTTTCTCTCAGTGTGTGCTTGGTGGTCAAATGAGTGGGTTACTAAGCTGCTGGTGGTTTGGTTAGTGGTTAGTGGTTAGTGGTGCTGTCTCTGATTGGGCATTTCGTGGCATAACTAACTCGAAATGTGTCTAAGTGGCAGCATTTGCATTGCAATTGCCCGTTTTGGCCGCAACCATGTTGCATGCTGATGAGGAATGCGTGATATGAACCCAGCGATACCAAAGATATACCAACTAAGATTAAACCAGAAAACCAAAATAAAAGAACTCCTTAGAATTCGAGCCTGACTAGCTGTGTGTGCATAGAAATGAGTTGTACTGTAGATAAAAATACAAGGTATTTACAGTATGCAAGCTTAAGATACAAGTATCTGAAAGATACATTCCGTACAGAATTTAGATTATTTTGTGAATGTATTGAAAACAGAGATTAGAAAAGCAAGCTCGACAAGTTTATTAGAGATTATTTATTTATAATCTTTTGTTATTTTTGCTCAATATACCCATTAAATTCAAAGCGATTTCGATTTATTGACCAATTACTTGTTAATTGTATTTTTAGTATATTAGCCGGGTATTTTTGGTATACAAGTAACTTAATATGTCAGCCATTAAGCCTATAATTTCTCGAACAGTTTGCGTATAGAAGCCATATAGTTTTGGATTTAATGAGATACGGCTACGCCATTGATATACGAGAGTTATTTTTGGTTATTTTCGAGGCAATTTGTCATGTTATAGCCAGTTTAATTCCCCATTCCCCATTCCGCACAACACACAATCGAATCGACTTAACTAACCGGGGCGATAACATCATTGTACAAACGCGCTCTATGGGAAAATTTATTGTTTCATGTAATACGAGAGTGAGACAGAGACAGAGACAGAGACTCAGACTTAGACTCGGAATACAGCGGAAGTAACAAGGGTAACTATTTGACTTTGCTATGAAACCCCGCCCAGAGGCCTTAACAATGCTAATGCCACACACACACTCACTCGGAAACGTGGCTACAAATGATGACCACCAGTGAAACACAAGATTATCTCAAATCTAAGTTAGCCACGCAGCCAAAACGTCATAAATAACATTGGGTAAATGTAGATTTGTCCACGCCTATTTAGTCAGAAAGTAAAATTAAGAGCTGCAGCTGCTGCTTGGCATATTTGCCTAATGGGAATGCTGAACGCGTGCGATTCACAGAGAGAGAGTGTTGCTGCAACCACCCCCTGCCTACACCACCCCTCTCCCCCAGCAGCAACACACGTGTGTTGCTTATCTATGAGTTGCAGCCTCTTTTGTGGTCGTTTTGGCTGGCATTGACCAAAAACATCGCCATCACCACATACTGCTGACGACTCTTTCGCTGCAGCTGCCTCCTCGTCTGATATGATAATGAGGGTGCTTGCCCCATTCGATTGCCTGCATTTTGGCCTAAAACATAAATCATGGCTAAGCTGCACACTATGTTAATTGGCTCAAGTATTGGCCAAGTGCAAAGACTCGAACGACTTGGCCAATTTTGTAGAACGCCGAAATTCCTGCCAATTTAAACAATTTGCGCCTGAACAAAAATATAAAAAAACGAAGAAAACAAAGGCAAAACGCCGCTTGCAGGGGAGAGAGAGAAGAGGAAAAAGGACAGAGGACAGAGTCAGTCGGCACATTCAAGAGGCTACCAACAAACACTCGAATACGCAAATTTAAATAAAATCATCAAGAATCGGAAATTTGAATTTCCGAAAAGTGCCACTCAGAACCGCCGAGCGCAAAAGGTAGCCTAAAACCGCCAAAACCAGTGGGGCACTGCCCCACCCCCTCCAGCCGCAAGCCAACAATCTCTCTCACTCTCACTCTCCTGTCTCCCTCTCTCTGTCTCTGTCTTTTCGAGCACTTCAAGTTGAAAATCGCTGCTTGGCATTGCCAACTTTCTTATACCTTTGCAGAGGGTATTATAACTTTGTTGTTCAGTTTCTAAGTTTCTAATACAAAATATATATTCTAGATTAACATTACTGGATGAACCGATATAGCCATGTCCGTCGCCTTGTCTGCTTATATGCGAATTGGTATAACTGTAATTTCCTGTCGGGTCTACTAACTATATTAAATAGCTGTCACAAGAACAATCGCTCGAAAGATGACATCTTTCGTGAATCACTTTTTTCTTTACCAAAATATCTTGACTAAAGCTAAAATCGAACCACTTCATCATGTGGAAACATTCGGTAGAATTATTCAATTTATAATGAATTTGCGATGCCAATAAGTTGATTATAGTCTTGAAGAGTGTACGATCTTCGTTCTGACCAAGATAGCCGTTTCTTTTCGCTTGTTGTTGTTGATAGTTGCTTGGTTTGTTGCCTGGTTGGTTGGTTGGTTGGTTGGTTGGTCTGTCCTTCGGCAACGGGCAACGTCAGTCAGTCAGCACCTCATTCAAATGGCCGCGTCGACGACCTGTGCAACAACAACTGTGCCCCACCAGCCCCTGACCAGCACCACCCACTTAAGAGCAGCTGCTCCCAAGTATGGCACTTGCCGCTGGCCTCTGCTTTAAATGCCGCTTGACGTCTTCTTGAAATGCTCGTTTCGCTTCTGCTTCTGCTTCTTCTTCCACTCTTCTTTTTTTTTAATATTATTTTTTTAGTTTTATTTCGAGTGCATACAATTGAAATAATTTCCGTGTGCCCCCACTTGAGGGCGTGGCACCATTCCCTGAGTGCAACGGCGCACTTTTTGCATAATTAAATTTATTTTTTAGCTGCACGCGGAAGTTTCTATATGGGAGCTGTTAACCGTTAGCTGGCTGGCGGTAGACCTCAATGGTATATCCCCGACCCATTCAGCACCCACCAGCATTAAGTACGAGTCTGTAATATTTTAATTAAAACTACTTTTGTTTTTGGGGCGGCCAGCAATAATTATACTTAGCATTCTACAAGGACTAGGAGAAGGCTCTATGCTTGAAATGATGTTGTTCGATATGGTGATATTTACATAGATGGGGAATACGAAGTCTATCTAAACAAGGGTATGAAAATGTTGAAAATTAATTTAAATATTGTAAACATCTGTTAAAAATTGTATCCAATATGTCCAGCAGAAGATGTCTAACTTAAGATTCCAAATTTTGTGAACCAAATTATCAACTGAAATAAATTCTTCCAAAATGAATAGGCCAGTAAATTATTCAAACAAGCAAGCATTTAAAACTGCGATTAAATTTGGAAGTGCAATTTTCTTTTTGGAACTGAGGATAAAAATATTGTTGTAAATCATCTCACTCTTAAATGGGTATATTTATGTGTATATCACTGCGAATCTGTTTGACCCACTTATGCATTTTAAAGAGGAGCCATTCCACTTTCACATGAGTATAAAAAGTGAAATTATACAATTATCTGGTTTTAATGGTGTATTTTGGCAACTGCAAAGCTTCCATTCTTCCTTCCGTCCTTTCTTTCATTCGCCAACAATCACATTCTCTTGCCACACCTCCCACTTGCAACGAAAAGATGGATAATAATAGCGCATTGCTTCTGTGCATTGTCTGTAAGCAATTTTGGCCAAAAGTAGGCTAACAAAATTTATGTCAACTGACTGCGCACAACTTTTGTTAGCCACACTCGCAGCCCGAAAAGACCTGGCTCTTTGCATAGTCAATTGGATGGGGGAAGGGGATGGATGGAAGTGTTAGAATAGCCAGCCAGGAGTCAAATAAAATGTTGCACATGGATAAAGGGTGGCAGGGGCGAGTGTCTACATAAAAATAAAACTGCCCAGCAACAAATTTTAATATAACTCTCTAGCACCCCTCCCCCTTTTCTTATTTTTGGCCGGAAACTATGTCACTAGGCACTGCAGTGGGGCGATGGAGGTGGGCAGGGGGTGGCTTCGTTGCATTATGTGCTAGATCTGCTCCTGCGTCTGGCCAGATAAGTTTTCCATCCTGGCAAACGAACCGTTCCATGCACAAAACAGCACAAATCCAATTCTGTAGCACAGCCCCTACCCTCCCTCCCCTCTCCAGCACTGTGCTCTGCTCTGCTCTGTGTCTGTTCCATTTACGTGTCGCAGCATTTTGTCTTTACGGCTAGAATTTAATACACGGCAGTTTGTCTTCGACAACAGCAACAACAACAAAGGAAAAGAAGTGCAATAGAAAAACTTTTCCCAGGTAGGGAAAGAGGGAGACAGTGACAGAGAGAGAGAGGTAGATGCAGGGAGAGGGAGAGAGTATCTATATCTAGTACAAGTAAAACAAGTATCTGCGAATGTGCAAAGGCTGCGACTTGTCGCCAGCATTTACCATTTGCCATTTGGCATTTGCCATTTGGCATTTTGCAGCACTGCACATCCACTGCAGCAGCTCCAAGTTTTGTGTTTTACATGACAGGCGAGAGTAAGTCTCGACGAGGCTTTATCAGCGGGTCTTACAGTTAACTCCCCACCACCCATTCCAACCCACTACATTCCAGCAATGAGTCGGACTAAAGCCGTAACACATATGTCCAAACATGCCCATCGAGTGTTTTATTGTCATGAACAGATGTCTCGGGTTTTTTTTGTTTTTTTTTTTTGGGAAAACTATGGCAAAGGCATTAGAGCATTCTTGTCTTGCTGTCAATAATCAAGCAAAAAGCATCAGCCAATAAAGATGCATAGTATAAGGGTTAAGTAACTTTACACAACACTTCAATTGCAGTTTGCAACACACTCCACGCCCCCCCACCCGGGGGCGATGCCTTCATCACTTCTGGCATTTTTGCAAGAGAGTTTTAAATTGGCTTTCAAATTAGGTCGCACTGGTTGTTGCTCATGTTGTTGCCTTGGCTGTTGGCATTGTTGTCACATTTGGTTCGAATGCGTTGGCCAAAAGGCAGCAGAGCAATAACAACAGCAACAACAGCAACACATGTGGCACACTATGCAGTGTCCAGTGTGCAGTGTTCATGGCGTTGCCCAATGCCTTTTAATTGAAAGCGGCATATGCAGAGCAACAGCAACAACAACAGCAACATTGGAAGACAGACGCAGTTAAAAATTGTAATTTCCATTGCTGCTCGGTAACAGGACCCTACAGCCATGCAGCTCCCACACCACACCTCCGTCTGCCCCTGGGCATGCTCACTCAATGAATTCGGCTTCGAGTTGAGTTCTCGTTGCTTTTGCTGCAAGCTGCAAGTCGCTTTAAAAATGCTTGTTGCAAATTCTTTTTGGGGCAGTTGGCAAAAGTCGTTGTTGCTGCCGTTGTTGTTGCTGCTGCTGCTGGCGGCCGTCGCACAAATTAAATTGGCTTTAAATTGACACCTCCGGTGGCAGGATATAAACGCGTTCACACACACACACACACACACACTCATACACATGTACGTTGCTTAACTTTATTAAGGATTTCGCGCAGCTGCTGCCTAGATTGCTCTTCCTTTGGTATTGCTGCTGCTGTTGCCACTGCCTTCTGCCACGCCCACCACAACAACAGCGGCATCAGTTAATAAAGAACCAAATTATTGTGTTGTTCACACTTTGACACATTGAAACGGAAATTTAATTAACGATTTTTTCAATAAAATTGCGCTTTTTATAGCAACGGCCTTTTAGGGCATTTAGCAGCTGCATCCTCAGAATGAAGTGAAGCAATTGCAAAAGGATTAAGTCGGAAATTCTTTAAAATATATTGTGCAAGATTATTTCGCCTAAATTGCTATGACTTTAAATATTCTTATAGACTAAATGAGCAACTGGTCTTAAAATCAGAAGAGGAGAGGCTCAACCCGACAAAGATTCTCGCATTTCTTCTGCAATAGGGATTGATGATGGAGTTTTAGACTCAGAAGAAGTCGATCCAATAGATCTAACTAACTATAGCTATATTATATTTTAATACTTGCTGTCATTTTAAGTAAAATAAAACCTGGCTGTTTTGATCAACTATTTATTTGAATTATGCATACCATATTTGTACTTTACTCCAATTTTCTATTACAACAGCGAATCGATTAAAATGTTATCAAATTTGCAGCCTCATTACACACTATAAGCTGCAGCTCAAAACAATGAATAGTTTTGCTTTGTTTATGTTATGCATACAGAAATAAATAAAATATACAACAAGTGCTCTAAAAATTAGTTTGCATGCGCTGCTGTTGCCTAGTAATGGATACGACTACAAATGAGTGCAGCTCGAAGAAAACTTGCCAAAGAAGCAAGGCAACCAAGGCGGAGGGGGATGGTGGGTAGGTGGGGAGGCATAAGGGTAGAGTCTGGCTGGTAGACGGCACTCGAATGCGCAACAACAAAAGAACTAATTAAAAAATTAATCTAGCTTAAAGTTCCATTAGAGCGCCAGCGCCAGTTTCGAGGATTGCAGGGTGAGGACGAAGGGGGAGCAGCAGCAGCAGCAGCAGCAGCGGTGCGTTGAGGAAATGGAAAAAGTTTTCGTTAGTGCAGTTTTGTGTGCATTTCGCGAATGCCGACGGCAGCAACAGCCTGCTGCCTGCTGCCTGCTAGACGAGCCGAACAATGCCAGCAAGAGGAACAGAGGGGCAAAGGGTTGTGTGGGGCAGAGGCGGAAGTTGCAGCGGCAACAGCAAGCGGAAGAGCAAGCTGTGTGTAAAACTACAAACACTACAGAAAAAATGAACGCCTGCATAATTAAATTGTCCTTGAATACAGCTCGAGAAACTGCATAAAATTTAGAACGAAAAGCAAAATCACAAAATTTAAATGGCAAACAAGCTTCTTTTTAAAGCTTGTAATGAGAAGTTAGCTTTGGCCCTCTTCCTCATCACTCTCTCTCTCTCTCTCCCTTTCTCTCTCTCCCTCTCTCTTTTAAAACTATAACTTATGTTCATGGTGAATTGATGGCCCAGAGGGATTTTGGGCAAAGCTAACGAAACTTGCCCCTAGTTGCATTCAGCTTACAGCAAAGCAGTCAAAGTGAAAGTGAAAAGGAATTGCAATTATGATAAATGAGTGAGTGGGTCAGCAGATCGTTAAGGTCGCTGCTTTGTGGCCAAAAGACATACGGGACAAAGCGGCTTAGATAATGGCCAAGAGATTTGCCAGCTCAAAAATACACAGACAAGTTTTAAGCAAGAAATACCATTTTATGTTACTTGCAAATGTATTTTGTAAAGGTTGTCTTTCAATTTAACGTTGAGCTTTGACTCGAATGTTGTCTTTAGATTTCCAGCAAACTAATAAAATCTGCTTTTAATTAAAGCTTGCCATTCTCGTTCATTCAAATAGATATACTAAAAATATTTTGAATGAATTTAAAAAGTATGCAACGAAAACAAATTACTCTCGTTTTGTTTTTCAATTATTTTTGAAGCAATTGCCATTTATTCATTTGAGGGTGACTCACCATAGTTTAGTTTACTTTTAGTATGCGCCATAAAAAACCAACTGACAGAAAGACGGAGCGACGGGGCAACTGTCATACGGGTTGACACTCTAAAAGGGGTCACAGAGGTACTTCAAATAGTATGGCCAAAAAACTTTCAACTTTATTGCGGGACATGTGCGCAAAAAGAGAGGAAAACCAAAAATACACAATTTTTTGACTAACAGTTTAGTGAAAGTGTAACTGTAACTGTAATTATATACAGCTGTCTGTCTCACTGACTGTTTGTCTGTCTAGCTGAGGGCAAGGCACGTCCGCCGTCTACTGCAAGTTGGTCCACACAAACTTCAACCCCAACCCCAACCTAAAACTCAACGCAACTCGACTCGACTCGGCTCAGAATTCATCTCTGTAAACTGCAAGTGTCGCTCAAATGTCGCTGCCATTTTGTACTGTCTGTCTGGCAGTCTGGCGCGGACCGTGTCTGGCTTGTCTGTCATAAAATATACACAACTTTTGGCCCAAAATATATGTACATATATATATATATGTATGCTTGTCTGCCTTGTCGATGTTGTGGGTTTCTACTCATTTCATTTTTTTCTTTTTATTGCTAGCCTACCCCAAAAAGTTTGCAGCAGTTTTCGTTGCCAGACTTTTGTTGGCAACAGTCGACGTCGACGTCGTCGTCGTTGTTGCCCCGTTAGTTGCGTGGGTGTAACTCGAAGCGCCATTGGCCCAATTACACTAAACGAATGTTTCGCAGATGACACAAACCCCCTCAACATCCCCCCACTAAGCCCAACTATGCTATCGCTTGAGGCACAGCCGCACACAGGCTGTCTGCCTGCTGTTAGATAAACGACAAGGATTCGCCGAGCAGCACACTGGGATTCACATGCTGCGGCATCTGTAATTTCGTGGCGTTATAATAGAGCTTAATGCACAAAACTCGTTATCAGTCGACGGCGTTGAAAAGTTTCATTCAAAACAAAAAACAAAATACAAAAAAAAAGACGCACAAAACAAACAAACAAATGAAACTTTGCTGGCGCATTTGATTAAATGCATGTAATTTGCCATGAATCCCAAAAAGTGAGCCAAAATGGCAGAGCCATCAATCGTCATTGTCTATTGTCAAATTGCGCGAAATGAAGTGGCAGCAACGGGCAGCAACGAGGCAAGAACAAAGCACTCTCTATAGACAAACATAAAACAAACACAAACAAATCTTACATTGTTGAAAAGCATCATAAACAACTACTGCTTAGAATGCCTCAGTTGGGGCAATGCTCAACTTAGTTAATGCCCTGTACTTACAATAATATGATTGATATGATTCCATATTGGTCAATTATTATTTGTGAATAACTTTTACTGATTGCTTAAAGTGCTCGTAGAATGCTTTTAGTTGAGGGAAGAATAATTTCTAAATAGTTGGGCATTTCTCAATATTCTTTATTTCTCTACGTACCCATTACGAGCCAATAAACCCCTTAACAACTTGCACAGGGGATATATATCGGAATAGCGACTAGACCGAAAGGTAAACAAACTCTTCAACATAAACGAGAAACCAACGACGGAACTTAACCTGGGCCCACCATAAAGCATCGCTTTGTTGCATATTAATCTCTTCAGCTATTTTAGCGGCAACTTGTGAATTCCTATCGGTTCCTAAGACACCCTGGCCCCACACTCACCTCCGCCCACACCTTGTCTAGATACCCCTTTTCGGCCCAGCTATTTATGACTTGCCTACTCTGAACTCTTCAATTGTGCTTTGTGTTGTTGTGTTTTGGTGCGTGTGAGTATTATGTGAAAAATGCAATTTGATTGCTTGTAAAAGCATGTTAAATTCTTATGTGGCAACAAAATCCAACAGCCGACGAGTCCGTCGCAACTTTTATGTTTCGGGATTTGGAAGAATTTATATGACATGATGTGAGGCATGGTTCCAGGTTCAGTTCAGTTTAGGTTCAGTTCAGGCAGGCAGGCAGCCTCCGCCTGGCGGCTGATGGCTGTTCCCTACAAAGTACATCTCATAATTTTATGATTTGTATTTGTATTTTTGTGTTTGATCTTTCTGACTCACAGATGTGAGTAAAACTCTTCTCATCTTAATACATAAATGTGATGTGGCCTTCGCAATGTTTTTTTCTTTTTCTTTTTGTCTTTTTGTCTTTTTTCTTTGTTTTGCTTAGAATGTTGTTTTATTCCAGCCATGTGGAATGTATTATATTATTTTTATGAATTTGTCAACGCTGCTCGTTTTTATGGCGCACACATCATAGTCAAGATGACATCGTTGAATTGACACGCCTGCCTGCCCGCCCACAATAACTGAACAAAAGGGGGCGTATAGCTGTTTAAGATATCTTCCGACCAAGACATAAACGCGATAGAAGTTTATGAGCTGCTGACGTGACGAGGTGGTCAATTTAAAATAAAACAATACAAATGAATGCTCAACATTGAGTGGCACAGAAATTGGGCAGAATTGGCCCATATAAATAACTCAACATGAATTGGAATATTTAAGACACAGATGAGACCGAGCATAATAATCGAATTGAACTTTCCACATTTTCAGGCATATTTGAATAATGATAAACTAACCAGAAGATATCAAATATATTGCGCACTAAAATAAACAAAAGGAATGGCAACACAAATAGATGAAGACAATCGCTCTAAAAACAAGTTAGAATGCTCTACTCAAAACTACTTGCCTGGCAGATACCCTGTATTAAGTACATACTATTATTAGTTTGTTCAATTTGTGTTTCTTCTATCGGAAATCGATTTGTATCGAACAAAAGTAGCTGCAGATAAATTGAAATAGACATGATCTCGCTTTGATATACGACAAATGCTATGCCACATTTGAAGTCACTGGATTCTTATTAATGTTGGCTTTGATTATCAGCCATCCCTTGACATACATTAGTATTTCAACGCTGCAAGACTTGCGCATAATTTATATATCTGAGTTGATCGCGAGTCGAGTTTGCCTCGCATGTTGCTTATTATATTGAGTGCAGCAAGAGGCGTTGATGACGATGACGACTTTGCCACCATGTGGGCCTGAAAGGCTGCAAGATGAAAGCGGAGAGCCGCCGCCTCGTCAAGTGAATTGAAATGAATAAGCAGCAATGATGGAGATGAGGATGGGGTTGATGATGGGGTGGGGACGTAGACTCAGCCAGTGAAAAGGGCAAAAGCAAACAAAACGAGTGCCACTTGAGCGCCAAAGCGAGAGCGAGAGAGAGAGAGTGTGAGTGAGGGAGGCAGATGGAGAACAAGCCTAAATAAGTGGCTGCAATAAAGAGCGACATAAATATGTGTGCGAAAATTATGCAGATGAGCAGTTACACAAATATATATACACATATATATATATAAACACAGATACATATTTATGCGTTGCTAATTTGACAGCCATCAATGGATTTGTCTTGCCCGGGCTGTTGCTGTTGCTGCTGCCACAAGGTGTTCCAGTTACATTTCCTGGCCGGGTGGCTTTTGGGTTCGAGTTTTGGGTGTGGGTCACGTGCCTGGCTTTGATGTTCCGTATTTCTCCTTTTTTGTGCTTCTTGCGCAGCTAATTAGCCAGCGTTGCATGGGCAGATTGAGGCATGAGGCATTAGGCAAGAGCAAAAGCAGCGGCAATCGCTCAACACCATTTGCCGGCAGCTGCTGCCCGAAATAAAATTTAATTACGCAGATTTTTACGCCTTTCGCTCATTGCTCAAATAACACATTCAAGCGTGTGTCAATGTGTCTGTGTGTGTGTGTGTGTGTTGGCAGCCAAGCGACTATTTCCTTTTGACATAAAAATGCGTTTTTAACAAGCATTTCAACAAATCTGTCCACACTGTACACAATTAAAATGCTAAAAAGCGCCGAAAAATAAAGCGACAAATGTTCAAAAGTCAAACAACGAATTGCGAATGCACTGCAAAATACAATATTTCAAATCTAATTGAAATTAGAATAGTCTAAACTAACTTTTCTAAAGAGCTAAGAATTTATTTTTGTATTTATAAGTGTTCTGAAAATGAATCTTATATAAATCTTTCTTATTTGGCCAGTTTTTATATTATATCATTATACAAATGTTATAATTCCTCATTCGTTTTGCAAATTGCAACACATAGCTTTTATTCTCAATATCAGAATCAATACCCTATTCAAATTTCCACACAACTTTGTCAAACTTTATTATAATTTTGAAATACCCCTTTGATAGATGCTTAATATGAATAACTAGTTGACTGACAGACTGCAAAGGGGAACTGAGTGTGTTTTTGGGTGTGTGTGGGTGTGCAAGTGTGTGTTAAGGGGGGTCAGCGTCACCCCTTTTTGCGGGGCAATGAAGCGCATCCGTGGCAGATCCAAAACAGCTGCGCACATGACGACTGGCATCGTCAACGTCATCGAATGGAGTCGACTCGACCCGCGGCGAGGCGAGGGAGTTGTACAAAAGGAGCTCTTTGCACTTGCAAATGCGGAATGCTGAATGCCGAATGCTGCTGACTGCTAACTGTTGGCATCGCCTTCTGTTTGGCTTCAGTGCTGTTGTTCTTGTTGTTGTTGTTGTTGCAGCTGTTTGTTCTTTTGACATTTCAACTGTCATAAATGGCAAATGCAGTGTGTGCGTCGCATTCTCTGTTCTCAGTGCTACTCGGAGCTGTTCCAGCTGAGCGCCTTTAATGCTCATGTGGAAAAGATTCACATGTTGGCCCCATGATTGACACACAACGAATGCCGCCAAATGACAAAATGCCGGCGCACCTCCAAATAGCATAAGAACAGCAACAACAACTCATATTTGCAATGACTGCAACTGCAGTGCGTCTCTCTGGGCTCCATTAATACCCCCGTCTGTGCCGCATTTGTGCCTGCCTCATGTTTCCACACAACTGTGTGTCGCTGCTTCTTTGACTGACTGTCAACAATTGGCGTGAAGTAGTTGAAGCTTATTGTTGTCGTTAACAGCGCCCTGTTACCCGCCCGTCTCTCCCACCCCCCACCCTCATCCCCGCTCACCCCCTTTGGCAACCCCCTCGAGTCTCATCCCTTTCTGACTACTTTTGTGGGTCTCGTTTGTTAGTTAACCAACCATGTCTTATGTGCTGGCTAATTAATTTCAATTAAAATGCCTAGACGCTTGCTCAGGCATGTGGAGCCGAGAGGAGCGGAGAGGGGAGGTTGTAAGTAATTAAAGTACTCGTCTCTGTTACTTTGGCAAATGCAAGAAATTCGCATAGACCATTTAATTGACTTACGGCTGTCAAGTAATTTAACTAATGAGCACTGGAAACATTTCACAATGAACACATTTGGATAATTATGCCAGAAACTACGGCAACGATTCTATTATGTGTGAAATTGCTTTATGTTGTTCAGATATGACCAATTTGTACATTTTTCCATTTAAATAACAGTTTATCGAGCTAAAATGACTAAGGCTACTCAAATCGATGTATTTCTTACTCTTAAAATTATTTCAAATATTTATAGCTAATCTTTTCACCATATAGCCAATTGCAGTTTATTTTTATATCTTGTACTCAAAAGTATTAATCAATTTTAATCAAATGTGGATCAAGCTTTCCGGTAAAGTTATCAAAGCATGCCCCTCTGCATTTCTCCCATTTCTCTAGGATTTTTCTCTACAATCATAAGCGAATAGCAGCCCAATGCACTCCACACATGCCATCAAACTAACAGCTGCCTTAGCTTCAGGTCAAAAGAGTTGACGGCGCGAGAGAGACAGAGAGAGAGAGGGAGAGAGAGATGGGGGAGGGAAGGGGTTAACCTATCTCCTGCCGATGCCTTGGCAATTGACTCGCTTTAACAACTGCCAACTTTGCATGTGGCTCCCATTTATAAAAATCAATATTTTGCCTAGCCAATGCGATGCGTATTGCTGAGAAGCGGAAGGGGAGGCACACAACGTTGCATGCACCATTCAGCTAGACAGCGTCATATAACTCAGCATAAAAAATGTCAACTGTCTGCGACACACAAAACTTATTTGTCATGCAATTTTCTCGAACGCCTTAAGAGGCGGATGAGGTGCAGTTTGAGTTTGAGTTTGAGTTTTAGGATGTGGATGTGGATGTGACTGAGGAGAAATAGAAACAGGCGGCAGACACACACCAAGCACACCACACACAACACACACAGCACACGACACACAACACACACGGCACATCTAGGCAATCTATACATGTCCATTGGAGAAAGAACCAGTTCGGCCAGACATAATAACTTATGGTAACTGGGTGGCTGCGAAGCGAGGCAAATTGTGGGCTGCGAATCAATAACGTCTATTGATGCGGAGCAGGTGACAGTAGTCGACTCCGCCAGAGCTACTCCTCTGGGGGTGGGGGGAAGCCAGGCAGTCAGGCTGACCTAGGCTTACGGTTAGTTACAGTTGGATTAGCTGCTGTTGCTTTGCAAACCAGTTTCACAGTTTGTCAGGCAAATAAAAGTGGAGCCAGCTGACAGCCTGTCTGTCGGTCTGTCTGTCTGTCTGTCTGTTTGCCTGCTGTTGACAATGCCAAGTCAGCTAATTGGTCATATTACTAAAAACTGTTAAAATATGAGTGCGAGAGCCAGTTGGTCAAGAAGCTTGAGCCGCTCGTTTATTCTGCCCACAAATGGCTTCATCTTAAAGCTTAGCTCAGTTGCAGCTGCAGCTGCTGCCTCTGCTGTTGCTGTTTCTGTTGCTGTTGCAGACAGATCCTTTGGCTGTTAACGTGGCACATTAACACTTTAACGTGCCATAATTACCCCGAGAGCGAACTGACTGGCAAATAAAATCATGTACGCGCGTAAAAATGTCAACCAATGCCTTTTTAAAAGTCAGCAGGCAAGTTAATTGTCTGTCCAAGGTAGCCGAAGGGACAGCGAGTTGAGTAGAGGACAGGAGAATTCAGGGCAGAGAGTAGAGAGTGGAGTGAGACAGCGACAAAGTCATAGTTGTCCAGTGATTGTGGCTCTGGCAACCGCAACAACAACAACAATGATCACCATCATCCTCATCGTCATTGGACTTCCAGCGCTGACAAAGTTGTAAGTTGTTGATGTTCCATTTGGTTGTTAATGTGGCTCGCATCGTTATTGCTGTTGTTGTTCTTGTTGCTGCTGTTGTTGCTGGGGCCAGTTTAATGCGCGACTGACAGCGAAATCAGCGACACAGTGGGGCGCTTCCAGACTATGGAGAGTACTCTTCTTTTTCCTTCTTGTTTTTTTGTCATAAAAGTGTGCCAGAGCACTGAACGAATATTTATGATACCAAATAGCCAAGAGGCTCAGCGCACACTTAGGTTAGATTCTTATTTGCAAAGTTTACGAACTTGAGTAACTTTTAAAAAAATAATAGAGCAACCTTTAACAGCTTGATTCCACTATGAACATTTTATGTACATTTCCCCATAAGGCACAACATTCTGTGCATTTCAACACTTTCGAGTTTTTTGAGTATTTTATATTTTGTACGATAATGGCAATATTAATGTCACAAACAGTTGATATTTAAGGGTTAACTTATTTTGAATGCAATTATAACTTAACTTATTTTTCATAAAGCTAATAAGGAATAAAATACTTTTTGTTAATTTAATTGTTTATTTCTCATTTGCAGATAAGTCGTTGTAGTCTTTATAATAAATATTAACTAATAGTCATAAAATGCATAATGTATAATGGAATCAGACCATTAGTTGTGTGGAAAAAGTATGAAATTGTGATATCAAATTAGTTAAACTGTTAGCTGTACTTCATAACAATCTTAAGTCATCTTTGGTTTTCGTAAATTTTGACCATAGTACGAACACCTCATTGTGATTCCACACCTCAAAGCGGGCACCAAAATTTTGTGGAGAACAGGATCGAAGCGTCAGCAACGTCGATTCAGAGATCGTTAAGTGAATTCATATAAAAATTCCTTAAATGTCGCATTATGACAAAACGATCGCTTAAGCAGCGGCAGAGACAGGAAGAGCGAGAGGAGGAACCAATGCCAAACAACATGATTTTTATGAGGAACCTGAGCAGACGACAAAAAACAATAATGTTAACTGGATGGAGCCTGTTCGGAGTCTTTCAGCTGCATCGAAGTGTTCTGCGTGATAAAAATGCTTAGCACACGGCACAAAATATTTGTTAACATGGCCAACATGACTGGCGAACGACAAACCAACAAAAAACAAAAGGCCAAGGGCAACTCTCGATTCCGATACCAAAACTAACGATTCTCTCCACTTTAAGCTCTGTCACCAATTTCTTTTCTTTTCTTTTTTGTTGTGTTTTTGGGTCTGTTCTAAAATATTCCGCATTATTTTCGTAAAGTTCGCAGCTTCGGCAAGAGTCAGCGGCTTGCCTCACGAGCATTTTGTGTTGTCGCCTCTTCCATTCAAAATCTCCTTCTACTTTTCGTGTTTTTTCCACATTTTTATTTATTTTTCTGTTTTCTTTTTTTGTTGTTGCAGTTTTTGCTTTTATTTTTGGCATTTCTGTGGCTTTTGGTCATGAATCATGATTTATTTGGAGTTCTTTTTTCTCTCTGACTTTTCGAATGCTGCGCAGGACATTTTCACTTTGTTTTTGTTGTTGTTGTTGCTGCCAAGTTTGGTATTTAGAAGGGCGGCGACAAAAATGGCTTAGTTTGTTGGCCACGTTTTGTTTAGCTACCAGCACCAGCAGCAGCAATACTTGGTGGGAACTTTGCACCGCCATCCACTGCAGTTGTTGTTGTTGTTTTTCTGTCTGTCTGCAAGTTGTTGTTGCAACTGCTGCAGTCAGACTATGCCGGCTGCCGGCTGTCGGCTGCCGGCATAAATAGTATAAACACATTCACAGTAGGTTTATTCGGCATGTATTTTGTTTAGTCGTGATTTGAAGTTGATTTTGTGGCACAGTTGCAAGCGACAAACTCCCAAAAGCCACCAAGCCCAACGCACGATACACAAAATTTAAATATTTAAAGGAGTTCCTAAATGCCTGAGACTCAGGTGAATTGTTAGCTTCATTTTCTGTGTAGCATATTTCTAAAGATTCAAAAGCTTAATTGACTGACATAGTTTGATCATAATATTTGAATATATTCAATATATTTGAATACAGAACTTCTTTTGCTTTGAAGAATTGTTTAATTAAATATTTTTATGAGGAAAATCTTGGCTCTTAAATTGTCTTTTGCCTCAAGAGTGACGACAATTATTTAATTCGCACATTTATTAATTGACTGAAATCGAATTCATTCGCTCATCGATTCAAGCGTCCTTTCTGCCAACCGAGTGACATTAAATAGCTTCAGGCAAATTCTGCGCCCGTTTTATTTGCCGTCACATTTTTTACCAAACCTCCTTTTTTTATAATTTTCTCGTATTTTTTGTTAGCATTAAGCCGGATATTGTCAGCTTTGCTGAGAGGGCGTGCGGGGCCAAAACCATCAGTTAATTTACTACGCCCAGCCAAACACTCACTCTCCCTGCCCCTGCCCCAGCCCCACCCTTAGCCGCTTGTCAAACGAACTAAGCGAGTTTTAATTAGGTGATGCAAAAAATTGAATTATAATCGAATTGCTTTTACTTGCAGGCCGGAAATGAGTGTACAATTTCAAACGTACTTTGAATGCCCTAACACAAGGATAAGCTGAGTTGAAAAATATATTATCTAGCAAACTCAATGATTAGATGGATTTTATCTAGCAATTACAAATATCTCTTTATTATTTATTTATTATTAATAATCAATTTAAAAGAATAATAAATTGCTGTTCTGTACAACATTTGCTTGTTATTACACAAAGAAAACTATAATCAATATTGGAGCAAGGGTATTCAGGCATCAGCCAACCAATTATTACTTATTTACCATTCACTTTTGAGTTAGAGAGGAGCCCCAGGTTCGTTCAGTTAAGAGTTACGTAGCCTCTGCGTGGGCAACCCAATTAAATTGCCTTTCAGGGGATGACGTATGCGACATATTGTCGGCGTTATTATTGCAAATCAAAATTAATTTAGCCAGTGGAAAATATTGCCTGCCTGCCTGCCTGCAGTGCCAATTGAATTTGTCCCTATTTTTCCTCATCATTTTGTACTTTTTATGCGAGGCAATTTCCAATTGCATATGTTTGTTTTGGCATACGTGCTCTGCACTTGCCACGCCCAATCTCCGCCTACCCCCCTGCCCCTTACACAATTATAGAGCCACAAGTGAGGAACTTGCACTTTAAGAATTGCATTAAACAACTTATTGTTGGTTGGAGTTTTGGTTCGCTGCGCAGGCGAAAACTTCCGTATCCAGAACTGAGACCGAGACTGAAACTGGAGACTTGAGATGGGAGACGGGGGACGGGAGTCTGAGAAGTGGGCGGGGACGGGGAGCTGTGTGTGTGGACTGTGGTTGGCTCTACGTGCCTGGATTATATTCTGGAGTTTGGAGTCGCAATTGCAAAGAAATTATGTTATGCATTTCACGTGCAACAAGTTGAAATCATAACAAGCTCAAGTTGCACTAAGGAAAATACTTTTATAACTGAAATGCAATGAAAATATTGAAAGAGCCGTTGTAGAAATTGAAAAGCAAACATTTTTACAAATCCTTTGCTTGTGTTTACATATAGCATTTTATGTGCATGTGAGTGTTAACAAAAGACAAATGCATTTCCTGCTACAATTGCAGATTGTAGTTGCTGTAGGGCTTGTTAAATTGTTTAGGTTTTTGCTTAAGGTTACATAATGTTCGAAGTCGGACAACCTTTTGCTGTGTTAGCATGCCTTAGAGTTGAATGTCATGTCACCAAACAAACTGCTAGGAGAGTAGGTAAATTAGATCGGACCCAAGTCTGTGTAGGAATAGTTGATAGGGCGTGCGGAGGAAAGAGAGAGAGAGGAGAGAGTGATACGATGCGATGGCTACCACTGATAAGATGCAGGTATTCCCATCGCGAGCAAATGCGGTGCTAATGAAGCAAAAGATTCTGGCCGCCAAGCGTGGCATGAATCTGTTGAAGCGGAAACGCGATGCGATCGACATGAAGCTGCGCGAGATTCGTACCCAAATGTCCGACAAGGAGGAGCTGGTGGATGATACAATGCGTACGGCTATATTCTCGGTGGCCAAGGCCAATCTGCTTGGCACGGACCTGAAGCCCGTAATTGTGGCAGACAGCCGAGTGGCGACTGCATTTCTGCGTAAGCGTCAGCAAAAGATTGTTGGCATCAATCTGAACTACTTTGAGCTGGAGCTCAATGAGCAAGGTGCCTTCCCGCTGGCCGGCCTGAGCTGTGGCGGCCAGCAAGTGCAGCGGGTGCGCAAAAATTTCCAGCAGGCGCTGCAGGAGATTGTCAGCTATGCATCCATGGAGTACACGCTGCGGATGCTGATGCAGGCATCGCGTCAAACGAATATGCGAGTGAATGCACTGGACTGTGTGGTCATACCACGTCTGATCAAGACCTCAAATTATGTCGACGGTGAGCTGGAGGAGTTCGAACGCGAGGATTTCTATCGGCTGAAGCGATCGCAGGCCAAGCAGCTGGAGGCAAAGATCGCCTTCTCGGAGCTCATCAAGACGAAGAATATGTCGCCCGAGGAACTGGCCGATTATATTCAACGTGCCGGCCTCCTGCATCCGGCTGCCGATGTCGCATTCGACTTGGATGTGTTCGAGGAGACAAGTCTGGAGGAACGCATGCGTAGGGCGTTCTATCAACGCCACTCGCAGTGGCGCAACACAATGAGGCCAGCAGGATCTGATGCATCTAACGACGATATCAAAGAACACACACATCTCACACGCAGTGCTGCCCAGTTTATGCAGCGCACCATCAAACGGGATCCACGCTCCAGCAGGGTGAGCCTATTTGCTCTCCCCAAACGTACCGAAAAGCCGCCAAGTCCATCGACATCATCCTCATCCAACACTGATTAGGTTTTTGTTTCACTTGGTTTTTTTTTTTTTGGCATCCATTTCAAATACACAATTAGACATGAGAAAAGTCTGCTTATTGTATCATTTTCTATGGCCATAAAATTCCGTTGATGACAAATAGTTGGCCAAAAGCGGCAGCTCAAATGGTTTATGTGGCCTTATACGAGTGGAGTTGAGTTGCGTTGAGTTGCTCGTTAGCCAACATTTCACCTGCAATTGAGATTCGCCAGCTCCACAACTCGAGTGCAACAACCATGCGGCATATGTTGCAACAGGGATGGAGAGATGGGGAGTTGGAAAGAGTTGGAAAGAGTTGGAAGAGCAATGGCTGGCATCTATTGCTAGTGTGTCTTTTGTGTTGACAAATGCATATTACAAAATGCAACTGGCCATAATAAAGGACGTCTATTACGACACATCACAGATAGCTAGATAGAAAGATAGAGCTAGCTAGGTGGTGGGTTGGGGAAGCGTGAGGCGACTCGAAAAGGTAGAAAAATAGAAATCATAATACAAATATTGTAAACATGCTGCACTTTTTGCTTTTGCTGTTGCTGTTGCTGTTGCAGCAGCGAGCAACACAAAGGCTACAGCAACAACTTGCAACGTGCACTGCGGTGAGCTCACGTGTTAGAGAAAACAAAACAACGACAACAAAGCAGGCGCATTGCAGGAAAAAAATAATCATACAACAAAAAAATACATACAAAATGCTGCAACAATTGGCAGCAACAACAATGGGGCTACAACGGCAGCAACGAGAGCTTGCAGCATTGCTGTGGCAGCAACAGCAACAGCAACGTCGGCAGCAACGGTAGCTCCAAATAATAAAAGGATGATAGTCAAAGTTTAATGACAGTTCAAATGATGTTGCCGCCGCTGGCGTCGCTGCTGCTGCCGTTGTTGTTGTTGCTGTTGTTGTTGCTGTTGTTGTTGTTACTGTTGCTGCCTTGCTGCACTTTACAATGTGCCGCAGCAAACAAATGAATGAGATTACATTTAAAATGCAGTTGCACTCACTATTTCAACTAGTTGGTAACTTTATCAAATTCCTATTAGCGAACATCAAAGTTGTCCTCATATTTTGTTTTATTTGCAAAATGTGTAATAAATAAAAATGATATATATTGTACTATTGATTAAAATATTAATCTTACTTATAAATAATTTTTATCTAAAATTGTTAAGCAGTGAGATGAAAATAAATAATCTATTTCCCAAGTTCTCTTCCAAAACTGAATATTTCCTCATTTATCCAAGCAATGATTATTATTTAGGTGACTACTACTCTTAGACTACTTTATATTCCATTGTCATGGAATATAGTTTTACTCAAATCAGTTATTCACTGGTTTATACATGGGCAACTATATTACAGTGCATAGCAGCTTCGTTGCAAATGCATTTTACATTTTGCATATATGATTCGATTTCGTTTTTGTTTTTTCAGTTGTTGCTTTCTGTTCATATGCATTTATACATATACATATATACTTATATATATCGTTATATATACTTATACATTTACTTTTTTTCTGCTCGTGTACTGTGTTGCCACTGATATTATTATGATGGTTGCAGGCACAGGGGCGCAGTCAGGCAGGACAGGCAGGACAGGCAGGCAGGAGGCACACAGGCAACGTGATGTTGCAACATGCGCTTGAACATAATAAATTTTTATGCATGATTTCTCACATTGCATGTGATGGCTGCCACTTGATGTGCCTGCTGATGCTGATGCCTTTGCTGACGCTGTTGCTGCTGCTGTTGCTGCCACACGGGGCGTATGCGCGTTCGGGCGCCCAACGAATGAGAAATGTGCAATTTCAATATTAAAGTAATTTATGCCAAACATATAAAAAAAAAGTAGAAATCGTTAAATATTTAACAAACGTACGCTTTCAAAATAATAGAGCACAACTTGCACCATGTTCCGCAAGTGCAGATATTAATTTAGCTACACCTGCAACTATTTGTCATGCGTCTGCAATAGAAGTCATTAAAATCTCCGCAATTGAAGAAATGCCTTTACTCAGATCAAAGGACCAGACAGTCACATCAAATGAAGAAATGCAGACACACATTGCTCAAAATGTGTCGGCTTCTCACAGTGGGCGAAAGTGAAGAAAAATCGCAAATAAATTCGAATATAGAATTTCTAAACTTTCCAGCAAAACGTTCTAGATTAATGTGGTTGAATTTCTAGCTTTCAGTCAGCTATCAACGATAGCCGTTCAATTGAGCAACACTCAGATATTATTCGGATGAGTTGCACTCAGTTCAACCATAGTGCAACTAATATCTGACAGCTCGTTATGCCAAATGCTAAGAACCAATGCCTGAGCATCATAGACATATATGTATGCAGAGAGTACGAGACAGAGCAGCCGATAACTACATCATCATTTGTCGGCGACTCTTTTGTGGCAACTGACAGTGGGTTGCTGTCGGCGCTCGGGGGTAGTGAAGTGTAATATAAAAACACTCAGAGACTTGTATGCAGAGTTGTACATATGGTAAAATGATTTAAGAGCTCATGCCATGCCGATCATAATGCGGATGTGTATAAAGGCTGATCGTGTGTAGTTCTTCTTGTTCTCGATAGTGGGGCATTATAAATCGCCTGGCACTTGTGCATTATGTGCCGCTCAATCAGTCTTCCCCTTCCGTGCAGCCAACTAGTTGTTTCCCTGCTTCATTGGGATCATTGTGCAGCAATTTAATTGCAAAATCACATTAGCATAAATTTGTTAAAAACATTTTCAAGTGAAGCTATGGCAGAGAGTACTAAAAGACTTGGGCCAGGGCACAATGACATTAATAAGCAATTACAAAACAGAAAATAGCAACTGCAAATTACTTCAAAAGGCTAAAAGCGTATAAGCAGCTCTGGCAGGCAAACACACAGACAGACAGACAGACAGACAGATAGGCAGATAGACAGACAGACAGGGTCTCCGGGGACTCTTGCTCTAGTACATCATCATCATCATCATCAGCATCATTTATAGACAGAGTCAGAGGCGCAGCTGTCATACATCTTCATAGTGCCTGCTATGGCAAAAATGACCTCCAGTTACAAGTAGTTCGCCATTATACTCTGTATTTCAGTGACAAAAGCGGGTATAAGTGAATACATCAATTATTTCATTACTTTGAGCTGTAGTCAAACATGGCTTAGTTTTAACATCCAGTTAACATTATTTGCTTGGCTGTCAGCCAACATTTCAAACTCCTTCTGTGGACAGAGTATCTCGCAGTCGAAAGGCTGCCAACTGCATTTGAATCTCTGTCTGTGGCTCCGTTAGCTGACATTGCACTGTTATTGCTTCAAGTGGCTTCATTCATTGCATATCTCTCGTTTCCCTTTGCTGCTGCTGGACAAAAAACTAAATACACAAGGAAAAAAAAGTAGAAAATACAGCTGACGGCGCGCCACGTCAGGCACGACAATGAGCTGACTGTTTAATGTCCTAGCTACAAATCCTCTGCCCCCAATCCCTAGCCCATCTCTTAGAACATCCTCTATGCTACACACACACACACACAGGCAAAAACAAGAGCAACCTTTATTAGCAAAAAGTTTCTGCCAGTCTAAGCCAAGAAAAAGCGCCGCTGGCTGCATTTTGTCCAATAGACGAAAAGGGTTTCTATTTATTAGCCAACTGCGTCTCTGTTCCTGTCTCTATGCATTCGTATTAGTGACTATTGCTATCTCTATAGCTTAGGGTTTTGGGGGGAGTTATGAGCAGATTAGGCTGGCAAACAAGACACAGCTCAACTGAGGAGAGCTGACAGAGCGAATATTGTCGACTTAGCCAGACATTAGTAAGTGAACTAGGGGGAGAAATGTGGACAGAACAGAGAATAGAGTTGGACGAATTTGTTATTTGACTCCAAAGTTAAACTAAGCTTAAACTTAAACGTTGAATAACCAAATTACACTGCGCAGCATGAGGAAATATATGAAGAACTTTGGAGAGAAGTTAAATTAGAAGAGGTATCAGAGCAGAACAACATTTGCATTTCATGCTTTAATAATTTAATTTACAATAAACTTAAGCAAATAAATAAAAAGCAAGCTCGCATTGAACTAAAGCATTTAATCCAAGTTAGCTTGCAATTTTAGACTATAACTTTAATTCCCATTTCAAGCTAAGAAGAGACCCTACAGAAAAGTACCCATTTCACTATCACATATTTTCAAAATAATATTATTGCATTGCCAAATATTACTTTGGAAATTCTGCAAGCATGCTTCAGCAAACTCTTTGTTATCTTAATTTCAGTTGTAATTTAAGAGTTGACTGCAACTCGCGGCCAACACCAAAGGGAGCACAATGCTAATTCTCGTATAACTCATCTGCATAGCGAGGCACTTGGCACTTGGCGCTGAAACTGAAACTGAAGCTACAATCTGACACTAGGACTGCCACCACACTTGCAACATCTACTTGCAGCAGCACCACAGAAATGGCAACGCGGCCGCAACTATCTGCAGTTGTGTGTTGCATACATTACGCAACATTTGGCGTTTTGCGATGCTGCCACAACAACACAGCAACACGCTGATTATTGCTGATAATGATAGTAGTGGCAGTCGACAGTTGGAATAACAACCCCACTCCCACCTCACTCCACCACCACCACCACCACCAGAAGCCAAAATGGTTGGCTGGCAGAGAGTGCGTTCACAACTGCGATTCGACTTGTTGGTTGCGCTTTTTGCCATTTGCCAAAATGAAAATGGGCAGCAAGAATAGTGTACAAACACAAACAGCAGTTGCAACTGCCTCCCCGGGCCCATTTGTGGGGCATAGATATGAGCGACAATTAAGTGTTTGCCGCATAATGATGTCGCCTGTTTTTACAGCATGCTGCATGCAGCATGTTGTTGCAAACGGCAGTCAACAGCCAGCAGACAGTAAGTGGCAAACACAGCCTTTCGCCAGTTGCAGCAACTTTTTATCGACATTAATACACGTCGCAAATATGCAGGATGCTTTTCGAGGCCAGTACACAACGGATGTGGATGCGGATGTGGATGTGGATGTGGATGCGGCTCTTTGCTGACTTTTTTGCGGCCCAAAACAGTCGCCGCACACATTGCCTAATGACATAAGTTACCCGACCCAAAACAGTCTATTCTAAAACCAACTCGAAAGCGCTTTAATAAAATTGTTGGCTTTTGATAAAGTGCATTATGGAATTGTAATTTTAAATACTTAACAAAAGAATTGTTTTCTGAAGGAATTTGGAACCCAAATTATTACTGAAGAAATAAATGGAATATAGCAGAAAGAAATCCATCATTAAAATGAAATTTGAAATTTTTACTGTTTAATATTACAATTATATATTATTATTTTAAAGAATCAGTTCAGTTATGGCAAAGCCGTGACAGCTTAACATATTATTAAAACATAGAGCTGGACTCAGCATGCGTATATTTTATGGCTTTGCGAGCAATTTGAATATATGTTGGCATGTCTAAAGTGGAAAACACTTAAGCCCCACCCCTCCACGAATACTATTTTAAACGTTGAGGACCCGAGAGTAATGCGCAGGAAATTCATTTAGGATATCACCACTTTTGAGTGGGCAAGTGCATTTCCATGTCCTTGCGGTAGTTTGTTGGGTGTTGTTTGGGCTTGTGGATGGTGTGGTGTGGTGTGAAGTGGTGAGGGTGGTGGGCTTTTGGGTGGTTTGAGGTTTATGTTATCGCTGTGGCGCCTTGAGAAATATGAAGCCATTTGCGCTGTCAGGGGTGCCATTAAAAGTTGGATAATATTTTGTTAACAAAAATTAAAAAACTCACAATACAAGTGGGCAGTTTTCTGCGGGAAGGAATGTGGGGATTGAAAGTGGTTGGGGTTGGCGGTTGGCTACTGATTGTGATGGGGTTCTTGTTTTTTTTTTTTTGTCTGTTTGGGATTCTCTGTTACTGCCACTAGGCTGACCATTTTGATTGAAAATCCAATCTGCCCGCGTCTGAGTCTGAGTGGCTCATATGTGCAGTTCCCACAGCAATTAAATTTGAACACAGGACGTAGCAGGATAACAGCACCGAATAAAAAAAGCACACACACACACAAGAAGAGCAGTTGACATGCTCAGCAAACAAACAAACAAGCAGCAAGAGGCAACAACAAACACAGACAAACACAGCCAAACACAAGAACAGCAGAAAAAAAAGGAGGCAGCCAAAAGACAACCGCAGACATGCTGCAACAACAGCAACAAGAACAACAACCAGATTGAGTGGCACATGTGTGCCCCCGCCCATCCAGGCAGGACAACACTCAGCTGCTGCTTTTCGAGGCATGAAGAAGACATCGCAACAACCACACAAAAGCGAAGGCAACTACTCTTCTTTTATTTCTGCTCTTCTTACTTTTTTTTGCCTTGCTTTGCTGTAGTCCTAGAAACAACAACTGCCAAACTAAAAAGGACAACGGGCATACAAATAACATTAAGCCGGCGAAATCAGCAAAAGGCAAAAGGACTCGCTCGGCCGGCTGTCGATGCGGGCCAAAAGAAGCCCCAGGGCCAAGCAACCAACCAACCAACGAACCGACCAACCAACCAGGACCACACTATCAAGCCGAGCTATCGCCTAGACAGACAGTAGCGGGGACAGCCAAAAAAGGACATCATCAGCAGCCACAGCAGTCCATAGAAGGTGAAAGCGCTTCATAGAGCCATGACAATGACAATGTGCCCCTCACCTGTTAACCCTGCCACACCCCCGCATGCCCGCTGCGTGTGTGACACAAAACTGGCATTAGGCAAGGATTTGCGTTGATTATGGACAGCAATGGGTTTTAGCTTTAGCCATTTTCAAATGAAAAGACAATGAAAGGTTTGTACACATCCGAAAATCCTTTAACTACCTGCCCCACACGCTGCCCTAAGCAGTAATACAATAATGCCATAAAGAGCCCAATTTCAGGTGGAGAACCATTCCAAAAACGCTGTGGGCTCATTTTAATCGGATTTTCCCGGAAAACGGAAAAAGTTACGAGGCGACTCCGCTGCTGGTCATGACAATTTTTTGCTGATAAAACTAATTACACAGCTTTGGATTGGCAGACTTGTAAATGCAACTGCTGGTCGGTGATATGTGAAAGATTGCAGAATTGGACACGATGACAGACACTTAGTCAATATGTATGCAACTTAGACATTATATTTACAATATTAGGCAATTACCAAAGCAGCCATTCTATTCAAAACTAGAATAAATAAATAACATATTCAAATCAAACATTTCCCAGCTGCACCTCAAACTAAACAAAGCAATCTACATATACCATTTGAGGCAGCTTAAACTTGATTATTTAACTACCTAGTAAAGTGATTTGACAGTCTTCAGTCTGCAACTCTGAACAACATTAGCTAGTTCTATTCCCATCTAGTTCTAGGTTTCAGCTGCACGTTGCCCCATTTTTTAAATAGATATTCCAAGGCTCCATAATGTGTTTTTGACATTATGTAGATTGGTGTTCTGTCACTTCAAATTGAAGCAGACATCATTTAAAAAGCCATTTCACAGACCGCATAGACAGACATTACAAAAATATTTGATTATTAATTCATTAGGCATTTTTTAATAGCCCAAGCATATTTCGTTGTGTAGTTCTGTTTTCTTTGAGTTTTTGTTGTGTCTTGTTTCTCGCCCAGGCCAGGCAGTTTAATTGTTAATTAGTTTAATGTGCGATACAGGCCACATGGCAAACAGGCACCCTCCTACCCCCTACCTCCAGCCCCATCCCATCACAAATGACACCCAGAGGCAAACCAGAACCCCAAGTTCTATTAGTTGCCGGCTCTCAGTTCTCAGCTCTCGATTCTCGGTTCTCGGTTCTCGCCTCCCGATGCCCATTCCAAAGAACTTTGCCAAGTGTCGCACAAGTGTCGCCCCCGTCAGACTATTTATTGGACGTTCTAATTGAGAGTGCGTTGAATTGGAAACCACAGAAATTGTGTCTGTTTCCCCGTCTGTCTGCCTATCTGGCTGGCTGTCTGCCTGAAAGTTATGTGTCCACGTACACGAGTCCCGCCCACTGTGTGGCAGGCCATAAAAAAGCCCGGCTAATAATTAGGAGCCTCCTCCCGCCCCCCTCCACCCCTCCACCCACGCAAATGAACATAAATGGGCGCAAATTGTGTGTCGGGCTCCCCTTCTCAGCCAGGGTTCGTTTTTTCGTCGGTTAGGGCGTGCTAATCATAAAAAGAAATATAACGAAAATTATGAATTTGTTTGGCGTAATTTTACGCCTTGCTTAAACACGACAAAAAGAATACACACAGCAAACCAAACCAACAACAAAAAAAAATATATATAAATCGAAGAAGAAACCCAATGAACGGAGGAGCTGCCAATAATGACCCAATTTTGTACATCAAATTTATGTTTATTCGGTTGCTTCGGGAATTTTCCTATTCTGTGTGCTGTGTGTTTTTGTGCTCCCTTCTTTTCCCAATATTAATATGTATAAAAATTAACGGTGGAACAAAAATCGTTTGCGCAGCATAACAAGAAAATTACTTTTTAATCTTATGAGTCATTAGAAGACATTTTTACCATCATAATGCTAACGGGGGGAAAGCGTAATGCCGATAAAGCCAAGAAAAAAATTAAATAGATGAAGAAGAAGATGCTCGTTCTATTATTTGATATTAAAATTTACCTAAGCTGCCTTACTAAATGGAGCTCATGCTTTTTGTTCAGCTCTTTTGTTTAGTCTCGCTCTGCGTTTGCTTTTGGGTTGGGCTCTGGGTTTGGGTTTGGGTTTGGGTCTGTGTCTGGGTTCTCGTCTAATTTTGTTATGTGTGAACTTTTGTGAATGCCGATAACTCGCATTGGGAGTTAGCATATGGAAATGAAGCTGTCAATAGGCAAAAAGGTGTGACCAGCTGTTAGTTATCTGCCACTTAACGACACATTCGAAAGCAAAGCAACCAATACAAAACAAAAAGCGCAAAGTCGAACTGATTGTTTGAACCATAAACTTGCAGCTCTTTGGAAGTCATAAAAAAGTTTTTGGTCACACAAATAGTCGCTGATGGGTAGATTTATTATATGATAATGAGCAATAAACAAAAGTTGCTTTGCTATATGCTAAGGAGCAGGGAATATTTAGAAGATATTGAAACATTTCAAGAGTGGTTTAAGGCTTTTTTACTGATAGTAGCACTATCAACGAGTCAGTCATTAATCCCCGCATTATAACAAATTCTTCAAATTTCTACATTCTAGCTAAGGCACAAAGCACAATGTTTACGTAGTTTATTCATACTTAATCAGATATCTCTCACATCAATGGATTTGACCTCAAGATTGTGCCGCATTCATTTTGCAGCATGGGGCACAACAATCCGAAGTAGAAAACAGCTCGGCTGCCTCAATGCGACTGCGACAATGTTTCCGGCGACCTTTGACATGCAGCTGTACGTAGTTGTATGTGTATGTGTATGTGTGTGTGTGTGTGTGTGCCACATATGCCACATGTCATGTGCCCCGCACAAAACATGTCACTGCCCATTTTATCCTTACTTCCTGCCAAGCCACCTTTTACCCTGACTCTGGACTCGGGGGCACTGATTTTGGGCTTTGGGTTTTTGGTTGCTAGTTTGGGTTTTGGTTCTTGGCCATACAATGACACAAAAACCCGGAGCGCACATAAAAGAAATTAATCAGATTTTTATTTAAACGCCCAGACATGGGGCGTCAACCATCCGTGTGTGTAAGTGTGTGTGTGTGTGTGTAAGTGTGTGTGTGCATGCGAGTGTGTATCTGTGTGTGACCATTGTCCTGTAACAAAAACCTCCAAATCACTCAGCATTTTGTGTGCAATTTTTGTCAACATGCTGCCCGTCCCACTATCTATCTATCTCTCATTCCCTCTGTCTCGCTCTCTCTTTCTATTTCTTTCTCGCTCTGCCTATCTCTATCTCTGCTATCTAGATAGATTTACACATATATTTATACCCATTCCAGCCCAACACCAACTGCAGCCCTTCCGTTAGTTTTGTCAGTTTTCTGTGGAATTTTTTGAAACCCCTCATGAATGATTTTAGCAGATTTTTATATTTCCACTGTGCTATTGTACAATAAAAACTCGTTGCGTCCAGTCAAGCGCCCATCCGTCTCTAAGCATCTATACCGATCTCTACACACACACACATATATATGCACTCACAGGCATAATCGTATCTGTGTAACTGGACGTTTATCCATGCGTTTCTCTCTCCAGCTCTGGCATTCTCTCGGTTCGTGTGGTTAGTTTGGTTTTGTCATTACAATTGTTTGCGTTTTTCCACCATTCAATGAACGTCCTTTGTTGTTAAGGACTCGCCACAAAAGGAGTTACGAGCTGAACGAACACAGACAGACACACAGACAGACACACAGACAGACAGACAGACAGACGGACAGCCACACAGACGAACGGAAACCGGTTGCGAAAAGTTTGTACCAAATATTTTGCAGTATGAAAACGAAAATAACAACATTTCTGTGCGCAATTGAGTTAGGAGCAGAGTTGTTTTTGTTTATTTCCTGTTAGAGTTATGGCCAGTATTTTGCATTATGTATGAAAGGGGTTGCACAAAATACGAGTGAATCATACATAATGCACATAAGTAGCTCACAGCATGAATCACTCAGCGGATCTCAGTTTTTGCTAGTTTTCTATTTGCGCTTTCTTTGTAATCCTCTCAAGGGGTTTCGTAAGAGTTTCTGACAACTTAAAACTATGTTTTAGTAGTTGCTTAAATTCTTTTTCAATAATACTACACCTTTCTACATATTTATGATGTAGAGTCCATAAATAGAACCGAAACAGATTGATAAATTTTATTACACTTTAAATCAGTTTTCCTTACCAATCTATTTAATTATTTGAATGTTTTTAATGTTCTCCGGCTTATCTTTAATGGGAATAAATTTCCCTTATTTTTTTTAAAAGTATATTTACTTTTATTATACCTTATCTACATTCTTTAGACATCTTAAATTATTCAACAACAAATTTAACATTCTTTCCTTTTTTCACTCATTACTTTATTAAGTGCAGCTGAGTTTTCCTAGTTTTCAAATACTCTTATCTATTGCTTACCAATCTTTTGCATTTGCTTTTCATCTACTTATGCTTTCCTTCTTGATTTGAGTGTTTTCCTATCTTAGCTTTTCCAAAGGTGCTTATTACTCGGAAATTTCAATTTTATATTCTGTTTTCTTGGCCATCTTAACATTTTTGTTAATTTCAGCTCTCTTTCGATTGCACATTTTTTATTCATAGTTTTTTTCTTCGAATTTTCCTCTTCATTTTACGCTTTTATGCCATTAGGCAGCTTTCGTTTAGATTATTTTTTATACTACTTTCCCTCTTCCCATATAATTATCTTCTCCGACTTTACAATCAATTTATTTCCTTCTTCTTTTCATTTAGTTTGCTTTGCTGGCACATTGTTTTGACTCCTTCTGCCATTTCATGTAGTTTATTATTTTTGGCAAAATATTATCACTGCATTCATTGTACAAGTTTTCCCACTTCTTGGCCACAAAATGATGGCAAATGTGTTTTTAAGCCGAAACTCTAGATTCTCACTTATTTTACAGCATATTAGTTATTCGCCATAAACAAGATGCGACGGCGCCCAATGCGGCGCCACAGAGCTGCAGCCAAGCACAAAATTAGGGTTGCCACCACCACCAGTGCCACCGCCAACGACCGACCCAGCACCGATATCATCATCATTATGAGCAACCTGCGACAACTCGCAAAACACAAACCAAAATTGTTCAATGGCGCCGCAAAAATGACCAAAATGCGCTGCCAGCAAAGAGGCGCCGCCATTTTTATTTGCAGTAGCAGCAGCAGCACTGCCACTTCCGGCGGCCATTTGCACGACCGCCCCCGTCAACTGCCCGCCCGCCCGACCATTTTTCTGCCATTTTGCAGTGCGGCGAGCCAAAAGCTGCAAATTGATGGCGACTGGCGCACATTCAAAACGCTTTCATTATTGTCATAAGCTGAGGCGACATCTTCGTCTGCTGCTGCTTCTTCTTCATCCTGAGATAGCGCTAAAAAATTTTCCAACGTACTTTTCGATTTCCGCTACGTAATATTCAAGTGATTACCAAAGCAGCAGCTGCAAAAGAATCAGCAGCAACAGCAGAAGCAGCAGCAGCAGCCGCCACAGGAAGCAACAAAGTGCGCTGGCAACTTTTCTGCTGACGTGCGCTGATTTCAGCCATAGACTCGACTTGGTTTCGGACTTGGCCCGAATAACTGGCCGCATTATTATACCCACTGCTTGAGTTCGGAATGGCTATTATAAAAGTCGGAAAATGCCTAATTCTTAAATACAGCTAGCTAAACTTCATACTTCATCTGAGTGTTTAGAAGAACTAAACTCGTCAGATTTGCCATATAATTAGATAAGCGCATGGTTATTTCATCATTTCGAAACATATCTACATTGTTTAAGGATAATAGGAGGATTTTTGTAGAACTTATCCTCATTCTTATCAAAGTAAATATTCCAATAATGTTCACAATTCTACAGGGCATCTGGCAGTCGAGCACTTTCAACAACCAAGGCGCTAAGTTGTTTGTGTTGCTAAGTGTAGTAAGTATTTCGGACCTCGGCGGGGTTCAATGACAAAGTTTACTACCACTAGGTATTTATAACTATTATTTATGTGGTGGACCCCGTACTCTGAACCCAGGACCCTGTGCCTCCTGCTTCAACCATTTTAAATGCTCAGTGATGCGCAACGAATTTCTTAATGGTGCAATTTGGCGTTTTATGTCTGAAGTTTAGGCGAAAGGCGATTTCGGAGGCGACGCGATGGTGGAGGAGGCAGAAGGGCGTTGGCAAAGCTGCACCATTTTTGATGTACGCTATCGCTACGTGCATAAACTTTTTGCAAACAATTATGGCCGAGACCGAGCCGCCTGGCGGACGACCAACCAACCAACCAGGCAGAAAGACGGACGGACAACAGAAGGAGGGGAATCCCACTCAATATCTGCCGTTTTTCATTAAATTCATGGTGTGATTTCCGCGCCGCTTTTCGGCTTCCGGCGAAAAGCAAACACAAATCACAGTTTTGCTCCTTTTTTTTTTTTTGCACCCTGCTCATCGAGTTGTCAATTTGAAAATATGCTTTATGAGTCCATATTATGATAGCGGGCGGTCTCCGGGTTTTTTCCCCCGATTGCTGTGGTCGAGAAACGGAAGAATCGAAACGTGTGCTTTAGAAATGGACTTCTTTCCTCGTGCTGTTGCAATATATAACAAAAGTTTGGAATATTGCGGAAAATGTACAAAACTTTGAATCAAAACTAAAGATGAAATATATTCAGCAATATACGTCTGCTCTTGCTAGGGGTATTCTTTTATAAACGCCTTTTTTTTATAGAAAAGCACAGCGTTTAAAATGAATAATTATTCACCTCTAAAAAATATATATATATATTTAAACAATGATCGATTTCCATTGGGCTTAAGTAGTAAATTGTTAATTAATATTTGTCACAAGAGCCATTTGACGTGACTGGCATTTTCACGTGTCCATCGCTGTTGCGGAAAACAATGGCTGCAAATATTAAATTGAAATTCAATTGATAAAATCAATATATACTCAGCCTTGGCAAAAAATCAAGTCAAATATCAAATATTTTACCTATCTGCTGGTATTGATTATAAAAACTGAAACGCTTTCGAACAAATTGATATACATATTTATATATACATATATATTGATGGCCAAGTATTTAATGGTTAAAATTCTGTGTGGCACTTATGACAATGGACCATTATGACACCTTAAATCATAACGGCATAATCGGTAAGCGGGTGTGTGTGTGTGTGTGCGGAGAGGATATGAATATGTTGTCATAAAGAATGAAAATTAATTGAAAATGCATTTTGCATGCCATTGTCTTCAATTAATTTTCATTTCAAATTACAAGTCAATTGAGTGTGTGCATGTATGTGTTTGTGTGTATGAGGAAAAGTGGGAAAGAGATGGCGCTTGAGATTCCATTAAAATGTTGCACGGTTGCCAATGTCAATAAAATGACCAATTAGGCAAACAGGTAAGAAATGGGGTTAACATTAATAACACATATCTAATTGGAAAAGTTGTCATGGCTAAATACTGAGTTACGAGTAGATTAGCACAATAAAATATACTCAATAGAAATAGAACAAAAGCATAAGGAATATAAATATAAATGAAGACAAAACAATATAAACATTAAAAACATTAAAAACTTAAATAAATATTTATACAAATTCAATAAAACATGTTATGAAGCTTTTCCTAAACTAGGATTCATTAAGTGCCGTAAGCAGAAATTTAAAATAATTGTTAAACTTTTATCAGATTCATTTACTGTGGCAGTCAGAGAACTAAGGACTAGCTACTTGTAAAGGGCCCCAACGTCGCTCCAGACTTAAGTGCACATCCATTATGTGTATATTATTAACAATATTTTGCTAGAGCTTAACAACTCAGCAACAATTTTGGTTGCAAGCTGACTAATTGGCTACTAACTAGTTCAAATAACACAAGACCCAACTCAGAGCATAGACAACTACTTGAAGTTCAGCAAATTGCTGTTGCTGTTGCTGTTGTCCTGGTGATATAAATCGTTTTGCAGCTCTCTTCTCTTGTTCACTTCGATAACTAAAAGCCATCATAATGTATTCAAAATCTTTAATGTAATTAATGCTGTTTGCTTAATGAAAGTTGTCTGAGCGCCAAAGCCTATCACACACGCACACACACACACACAGAACATAGTCGAGTACCAATTCGGTTGCATTGTGCATGTTTGCTGCGCAGGATATTCAAGCATGCAGCTAGGACATTGCACACAGCGTTACTACTTTTGCCACTGTTTCTGTTGTTTCTGTTGTTGTTGTTATGTGTGGCTGTTGCCAGTCATGTAACGGACATGCAACAACAACAGCAGCAACAACAAACATGAGCTGCACACAAGCTGCTGTCTCACGCACAGTTGGTTTCGCTCGGCTCGGCCTTTACGTTCGTTTCTAATCATCGACAACTGTCCAGACCATAGATTTGGCAACCACCTGCCTGCCGGCCTGCCGGCCCGCCTGCCTGCCTGTCTGCCACCCCGCATTTTGAACCAACCCGGACTCGAGCTCGGGCTCGGGTTCGGGCTCCCCGGCGTGGTCTTCTAATGCGCTAAAGTGCTTTTTCGTAAAAACAAGTTACACTTTGCAATTTGCACTAAATCCCACTTGGCTGTGGCAACGGCCAACGAACGCTCCACTGGGTCGACACTCGACACACACACACACACACACGGCTGCATAGGCCAGCCAAATGTTGCTGTGTCTCTGCTTTGCCTGCTATCAGCCAACCCCACTCACCCCCCCTGTCTATATGTGTGTGCAAATCCTTTGGCCGTTGCGTGGCAATTAAAAGGGATTTTCATGGCTAAAACGTATTTATTTTACACACACACACACACACAGACACACACACACACATACACAAACAAACGCATATGAACTTCCTGCATACCTCTCCCACTTCACCTTCCGATGCCCCTGCCCCAAACATTTAGCTCGCTTAATATTTGATTTTTGATTTGTGGTCTGTTGTTGTGTGTGCTGCTTTTGCTGGAGAGCTGAACGGAACTGGCTTATTGGAATGTTGGTAAAAAGTGGGGTGTCTGTGTGTGTACGAGTGTACGAGTGTGTGTGTGTGTGTGTGTGTTCAAGTACTCATATTAATTACTATTGATTTTAGTGCGCTCTGTGCGCGTTAATGAAATTGAATTGCACGCTACATTCATCCTCAACTTTGACCCATCCGTGTACCACCCACCCCAAAAAAAAGTAAATAAATAAATAAGGCCCAAACAAAAAATCAATAAAATAACAACAGTGGCACATTTTTCTATTTATATATTTTGTTTTTAACAAGTTGCACATAACAAGCTTTGAAAATGCTAAATGAAATCGGAATGTGGAGTGAACTTCAAATAATTGGTTGACGAGGAAGGAGATTCACGTCAACATCGATGGTAAAAAATTCGCCATTTGCCAGGAGCAAAAAGCGTGCTTATAATTTTAAAAGTAGTTTTATTCTAAAGGGTCAAACAATAATTAAAAAGCCCATTCTCCAATACTATTTTGTTGGGATTGAATTTCAGCTGTTCATTCTACCTGAAATTATGTTTACAGATACAGATATACAGATATCTGTGCAACATATTCTTAAACTATATATGGTCAGCACTTAAACTCATCAATTACGTTAATTGCCATGCATCTTATTCACATGCATCCATCGATTCAAATGGTTCACGAGAATTTCACTGTTCAAGTTGTAAAAGTTAGAACCGCAATTCGTCTGGGCTTCCGCAGCTGGCCACAAAACTCCATAGATAATTACAAATTGAATGGCAAGTTGTGGTGACGTCATGCATTAAGCATCCCTTAACTTGACTAATTCTCAAAGTCTGCCATGCAACAGCGAATGCTTTAAGTGCCACACCTTGCATCACCAAATAGTCGAAATAGCCACCGCAATAATTTGCTGAGGCTTTAATCGAACGATGACTAAAGCCAACCCCAAAAGGGGTGGTTTGAGCCTGGCCGGCAGCAGCAGCAGCAGCATCCATTTGGTGGCACTTGCCACCCCCCAAAAGCAAACACCTTGCAACCACCGCAAAAAGCAGAAAAAAATAGAAGAAAATGAGCAGGCCACATAAATTTCATTTCATGCCAATTTAATCAATTCGGGTTAGGCTTAGATAGCAAATGGGAAAACTGATGTGGGGGGGTTGAAGTTGGCGCTGGGTTTTGGTGTCGGGGTCTGATAGTTAACCGAAAATCAAAATAAATGTCGACGCTCCCCAAAAAGCGTTTGTCACATGCGACTGAAATTAATTCGTTTTTGATTAGGCGCAAAAAATCAATTTTGGCGACCAAACGGAGTTTTATTTGTTTATGGCCAGCATCAGTTATTGGCCATGCCAATTCACCCCCTCCCTCCCTCACACCCACACCACATTTTGGCAGCTGTTACGTCACATAATTTGTTGCTGTCTGCACAGGCAACAGTTGATGGCACCCGCTGAAGCCATTTTCCCCCGCTGCTGCCATTTTGCCCTTATTCGATTAGACGTTTATTTGTTTTTGCTATAGGTAAATGCAAATTCAAGTGGGCGCAACTTGCAACTGTCCCCTGCCCCACAACCACACCCTTCGATGTTTGTTCAACGTATTCCGTATTCCGTTGCTAGTGTCCGGGGTTTATAAATCAACGCCGTGGAGCAGCTTGCGCTGGCAGCTTTTCTCTCCAACAATAACAACAACAACAAGTGCCGCCATCATGTTGACAATTTTTTTTTGCCTCAGCGACCCCTTGACCAGGAGCGAGAGACCCCGACACAAATCCAGACCCAGACCCAGACCCAGACCCATCAGTAATTAACACATGCAGATTTCAAGGGGGAGGCGTATCTAAATCCATGCACTGATGAAAGATGGGGGAGAGGATTCGGGGGGATACACAGGACACTGACGCTGGCCAATTTGACACAACTGTTGCCAGGCAGGCGCCCAATTGTCCATCTGCCTAGTGATTTTCCTGGGGGGGAGAAAGAAGTGGGCGCTTTAATTTCAAATTCAATATTGGCAGCAGCATCAGCTATTTGAAGAGAACGGGGGTGGGGATAAACTGGCAGACAGACAGACAGACGGACAGACAGAGAGGCAGTTGGCAATTTGTTGTCATATGTTTGGTCGATTTTCATTTTATTTGTGCAACAATTTTACATAATTAATGGATGCAGGGCAGTTTGCAGGGAGTTGGGGGAAATAGCATATCGAATCAAATTGCAGCGAGGAATCAAATGTGAAAACGATTTGAAAAACGGGCGCTGATTTCGTTGAGGCAATTGACAATTTTGGGGCGAGCATTATACAGAGCTAGCCATGAATGGGGCAGATTTCCATTGTTAGATACAGATAGATAGATAGATATGTATATAAAGCTAATTATACTTGGAACTCAATACAAAAAATAAACATGTAATACATTTTGAATTCGATTTTAATAGATGAATATGCGCTTTTGCTAATTAAGCCTTATTTTCAATGGAAATGAAAATTGTGTTAAATATTTATCGCATTCGACTTATAAATACTGAATCTAAAATTCTAAAACATGAAAAGCAAGCCAAAGCAAACTCAATTATGAGTTCTTTTTTGTTCAAATCCATTTTTTAAGTATTCTTATTCTTTTGTTTAAATTATTGCCAGTGTACATCTATTTTTTAGGGTTTTCACTACTCAAAGTCCATTCAATCACCTCATCATTTCCATTATTGAGGCTTAGCTTGAATATTTTATAAGCAGTTGCAGCCAAACTGAATTGTCAATACACTTTTAAGATGCCAAACTTGAATATTTCATTAGTAATTGAGTTCGGTGAAGCGAACAATTTAAATCATGTTTTAAGAAATACTGACAGTTTCTTACTAAAATATTTCACTTTTTGCAATTGAGAATTTAAAGTACTTTCGATTTATTTATTCAAATGCTCCACTTTTGGGTGAATTGCTGATTTTTGCCAACAGCGTATTTTCCGCTCATCGATTTGCTTACGTAATGCATTTTAGATTTTGTATCTGGGGAAGTAGGTCGCTGGCACATTACGCATACGCCCCGTGGCTGGATGGCTTGCTGGCTTGCTGGCTGCAAGCCCAAAAAAATATGACACGCGCCCGTCCTAATGCAAAGTTTTAAATAAATAATACAAACGAAATATATTCGACTTGCATATAGAATTATGCATGTATGAGTGTGTGTGTGTGTGTGTGTGTGTATTTGAAAAGCCCATAAAAAGCAGTCATAAAACCCTTTCCGCATAACGGAAATCCCGCTTCAAAACAAACGCCATTAAAAATGAGGTCAGGCGCTGAATGTAGGGATTCGTTTTGCTATTGGATGAGTGGGTGGGTTAGGTGGTATCTCTGCCTCAAGGACTGCCAAAAGTCGAAAAAACAAAATTTAGAGCCTTGCCCAAAAAAAGATGCTTCAAAGTTTTGAGCAACAAACAGCAACCAACAAAAAAAAAAGTGCCGAGAAGGAGAATATAATATAATATTTTCAAAGTGTGCATAGGGAGTCCCATAAAATATGGGCACAACAAAAAAGTTCAAATTTAAGTATTACAGTGTGAGATAGACACCAATGCACACACTCACATATACACAGGAGAGCGCGTTGTCTGTGTGGCAAGGTATTTATTTTCATAACGCAACACAACATAAGGAAGCAATAAATTTAAGCTGACTGACGACAGTTTGTAGGGGGTTGTTGCTGTAGCAGTAGCTGTAGCTGGCTTGTGCTTGGGATAGATGCTGCCTTCGACTATGGGCGGCTGCTCCGCTCTCCAGCTTTAGTTGTTTTAGCTAAGGCGTGATACAGAGCATGGGTAGAGGGAGGAGGAGTGGGAGTGGTGGTTGAGGGACTGCTGTTTGCCATATGTCGTCTGTTATGCTTGTCGTGTAGGTAAAATGCCAGCAGTCGTCTACACATATTGCATAGTTATTGTTTTAAAGCTTAAGCCAGCAGCAGTAACATCCCTCTGCCCCTTATCATTTAAATAAATTTTATGCAATTTAGCTAAGCTGTTCCCTAGCCAACCAACCCTTCCCCCTCCCCCCCTCACGGTCACACCAAGCTTCTAGCTGCTGCAGCTTCTGAGTGAGTGAGTAAATGTCATTTAAATATTTCCCATTCCACTCAACTTGTCGTCTTCTTTCTCTGTGGCATTCCAATTTCTTGTGTGCACCGCCTGCTGCTGTTGCTGCTTCTGCTGCTGCCACGCCCACACACATTGCAATAAAATATTTAGTAAGGGGTGGTTGGTGTGGGTGGCTGGTAGGGGTTTACTTAGTTTTGTTGCTGGCTCATTCTTTAGATTTTCGTTTGTGTTTTTGCTGCTTTTTGCCTGACTCTTGTCGTATGTCAACGGCGACTTGACGCAGTTGTTAGTTTTACAGTTGTGCTGTGCTGTGTTGTTCTGTTCTGTACCTGTTGTTGTTGTTGTTATTATTGTTGTTGTTGCAGCACATCATAAAATCATATGTGAGCAGAGTCGTTGCTATTGCTCTTGTTCGTTCTCGTTCTCGTTCTCGTTTTGGTTATTTATGTTTGTCATGTTGCGCTTGTCAAGTTTTTGCACTTGAAAGCATTATGGCTTAATTCTTATATGAGCCCTGGCAACACAGCATACATAAGTTTGAGTATGCATATTTCTGAGTGTGTGTGCGAGTGTGCGAGTGTGTGGGTGTGGGTGTGCGTATGCGTTTGTCAAGGTAAGCACAAGCAGGTGTTGTCACAGACGCCCCGTGAATCTTAACTGTAGTTACGCATTGTTGATTCACATCAAAGGAAATTTCGTAACGAATATGGAAAAGTTGTCACCTTGGTTTGTCTTTATGTACTTATGATATGTCAAAGATCCTGAGCACGAGCCAAGTGTCAATTATTAAATTGTATTATTTGCTGTATACTAAAAAATGCGAAAAGTTGTAAAACAAAAATAATGAACAAATATACTTATCTGACAAACTTTAATATTTTCAAGCACAAGCAATATCTAAACTACAATTAAAATACAAAAGTAAATAGAAATTATATACGAACTTTTGTAGATTTGTTTTTAAAGCTTAGCTTGTGCAGCTGCACTTAAAATGGAATAATTTTTATTGCTTGTCGCAATTTTAATTGAAAATTCCTTAGAAAATGCAGCTGACATAGTTGTGATGAGCAAATACCAAATAGAGACACACACACACACACCCACTCGTACATACACATGCCACAACATCAGAGCTTAACTGAATCAATCTTAATTAAAAAAAGAAATTCTCTTCTCTCTTCCATATGATATAAAGTTTGTCTTACGTTTGGATTTGATTCCAAAAATGTTGCAAAATATTGCCGCAAGTGGAGCAGAGATGAAAAATAAGGCTGTGAGGCATATGCCAACAGCTGTTGCAACTATTTATTTGCACAAAAAATAAATTGTATATGTATATGTATATAGCAAATGTCAAATGTGTGTTTACATAGACACCAACACACACACACACACAGTCGCATTGTGCGCCTGCCTTTGAGAAACAAGAAAGAAAATTGCTTTAGTAAATCCTAACGAAAATAAACACAAAAACACAACTTGAGCGGCAAGGCAAACAAAACTCATATGCTCAGGGTCTTAGGTCTTAAGGTGCGCCCAGGTGGGTCTGTGCCATTGAGGGGGGCAGGGGGCAATAGGTGGGTCTCTCAGCTAGGGGCTGCTCGTTGACGCTTTTAGTTGGCGTCGCACATTTGCCAAAGTCAAAAAGGGTTGAGAGCGAGCTTCAAGTGTTTGTGTCTCACTGCCACTGCCACTGTTTGGTGCCACACTGCCGCAGTGCTTACCGCTTCTGCTTTGCTACTGTTGCTGGCGTTGCTCCAATGTCGCAGTGTCGCTGTGGCACACCTACTTAAGTGGGCGGTGGCAGGCGGGCGGTTGGCACTCACATGCATGCCTTACGTATGACACTTAAACATGCAAAGCTGCTTGCCAAGATGATTTATATTAGCCATGATTTCTAGCAATTCCAAGCACTTTACCTTTACCGTTACCATTACCGTTGCCCGCCGCCGTCAGCTCTTTTCTTTTTCGACCAGGCGTCGAGGTGTTGATTGTTGTTGAAATTTTGCGCACCAGATGACGGACCGGAACGTGCCACATGATATCCAAGTGGGTAATTCACACACCCATACACACACACACACAGACACACATTGAGTATGACATATTTTTGGCCATGATAATAACAACTTATTCATATTTTCTTTTCCGGTACCCTTTTTTTGGCAGCATTATGACGCGGAAGTTATTGTGCGCGACTTATAGACCCCAGAAAACAGGATGAGACAGTTGTAAGAAGAAGAATTAGGAGATGTAGACAGAGTTTTGGGAGCACTTATTGCAATATTTACCTAATGGAAATCTCAAGTAAGCCCAGTGCTATGCATCCGGGCATAAGTGCTCACTGTTATGTGCAAATTTCGAAAGATTCCTGAAAAATCTAACTTTTAAAGCCAGCAAATTCCGACAAAGCAACTAAAATTGAATATTTCCCAAAGCACATACCGTTCGCCTTCTTTCCTCTCAAGACAAACCCACATAGAAAATAGCAGCACTTAGCTAACCCACCCAAAAAGTATATAAAATCGCATGCAAATATCAACAATGGATTTTCACAAATGCCACCAGCACCCAGAAACCGTAAACTATGCCACAACTAGAACATGCACACAACGCAAAGTCAGCCAGTTGCTTATAGGCAATGCGACTGGTACTGTTCGCAGCAAAGGAAAGGAACACACAGCAGGTCGGGTAAACAAAGCGCGTGCACAAGGCAGTTAAAACAATTACAGGCCACAAAGCAAAGTCAGCTAAAAGTGGGCAGGGGGCCAACATAACGTATACGTAACATTTGCTTATAATAGGGCGGTGGGTGGGCAATAGGGGAATTGCTGTGGCTGGCAGGGGATGGGACGGGGACGGGGACGGGGTCAGAGATATGCAGAGAGATGGCACTCACTTGGGCCATCAAATTAAGTAATTGCATAATTGTTTCACTAGCATTTTACTATGCCCTACGGGTGGTGGCCAGATCCACAGCCAAAAACCAAAAAAGAAAATAAAAAAATAAAATAAAACACCCAAGCAACCCACTTAGTCGAACCACCGGCCAACCCACTAGCTACTCCCTCCCTTCCCCTCTCTCCCTCCCCTTCGTCTGACTAGCACTTTTCGGCTTGGGCTTTTTATGTGTGCGGAGCGTTTTCTTTTATTTGCCTTGCGCCTCAACTAATCCCCTCGGCCTGCTGCTACGTGCCTGTCTTTGAGTTTTTCTAGCTACTTTACAAGCGGACCACCCCTCTACCCCACGCCACTGCACCACTCATAAATCAGCGTCAAATCGTGGAGGGCTCTTGCCATAGCTCCGTCGTCATCGTCGTCGTTTCTAATTGTTTTGTTATAGACACATATCCGTGAGATGCCATGGCATGCCGAATGGCGTATGGCGAATGGCAAATGCAAAATGCAAATGCCCGTAAAGCAGCCCGCAAGCACCACACATATTGTAAATGCCTACCATCGCCCCACCTCCTTTTGGTAACACGGCCACTTGCACCTGCCGGTCAGACATGCGGTTTTGGCCAACATTGTTGTTGCCGCACGGCTCGGACTTCACAGACCTGTGGCCAGGTCGAGGCATGATAGCGCCAACAACATAGCCAAAATGGCCAACACGGCGGTCAAATATAGCGCTAACATTATTAGCTCAAACTTCAAAGGCATTAGTTAGTCTGCAACAGTTAGAAGTGGGCCCATGCAATGGTTGAGTGCTGGTTTAATTTTTTGTATCTACTGCTACCACTTCAGACTGCTTAATTGCTTGGAGTAAAGAGTAATTGCAAATTGTTCACATAAATTCATTAAACTAAAAAGCCGGCGAAAAGAATGAAAGAGTAATTTCTCAGGCAAGTTGCTGCAAGCAAATCTTCTAATAACACTCAATTTTAGCTTGCCAGTTTAAATAAGTCAGCAAGCAAAAGCTAAGATACAAATCGGCCTGAATTTTATTTGTGAAAGGCTAAAGCCTTTCACATCCTACAATAATACTGATTTCTTTAATTAAGTAGTATATATACAATAATGACCCTCCTATTCAGGTATCGTTCCACACACCCTTCTACACCATAACTTTCTGTTAAGTCCACTGGCTTAGCGCCTCGGAAATGTCCATAAATATATATTCCCTGCCTCGGTCCCAAAACTTAATTGCCTTTCCAGCTAACCTATTGATGTGTTTGAGAGATGTGCCAGTTTTTCCACATCTATTTTTTAACCAGCCGACACATTGCCCAATTTGTTGTCGTCTCTGGTGTTTTTTTATTATTCTCTGACTTTTTTATTTATAACCCTTTCATATGGAGAAGATTTGGCTTCTTGTGCACACTGCGTATTCCAGCATTTATCATTCCTAATTACTGGGACTAAGCTGTTTGTCTGTTCGGTTGTCTGTTCGTTTGTCTGTTTCCACTGTTGCTGTTGCTTCGACTTCTTCTTCTTTATGTTGTTGCTGCTGCTGCTGTTGGGGCACTGATTGATCTACGCCTCTCCGAGGTCTGGACGTGCCCAGCAGTACTCGCTCAATTTATGGGCATCATTCTGGGCTGAGATTGGGAACTGGGGAGAGTAGATGGAGGGCATGTGGAAGTGCAACTGCAACTGGTTGAAAATCTCATTTGTTGCGCTTCGTTGCTAATTTTAATATTATTTTTGGAAATCTTATAACTTTGCCCTTTGCCTTTGCTACCGTCCGCCGCTGCCCACCATCCCCCTTTCAAGCTGCCAGCGACTTGGCTCTGATTCTTTGATGCCTCCGAACTGTTGATGTCTTTATTGCATTTGCTGTTGTTGTTGTTGTTGTTGCTGGTGTTTGTTGTTGCTGCTGTTTGTTGCTGCTGCTGCTGTTCACATTATAATTTTCATTTTTCGTTTTCATTCAGAATTGCTGCCGTCTGTGGGGATCTTCATTCTGGCATCTTTACGCGACTTTGACTGTCTATAATTGGCTGTCTGACTGCCCGACTGAATTTGCTACGGCTCATTCCCCCCTCCCACTCTCTCTCCACACCCCTCCATCCTACTCTGCTCTATTCTCTTTGGGGTGTTTAGGCACAGCTGCGGGTTGCGGGTGGCGGGTGCGTACTTTTAATCAAGATCACTCGTGATAAATTAAAGTCGCTGTGGGAATTGAAAGGCGTTGAGAGTGGGCAGTACTCACAACAGCACTGATTTGTCCGACTTCTCGGTTTAGTTCCTCTCTATGGGGCCAATAGGAAAAGCAAGGCAAGAGAAGACACTGAACTCAACAGAAATGTCAAACAATTTGTAGTGGAAAACCCTTGAGAAACTGATTCGATAAGTTCATAGGAAATAATTTCTCTATCTGTTTCTCTTTATCTATAATCCGACAAAGTTTTTGATACCAGCTACTCAATCAAGAAAAAAATAAGATTAATAGAGATATGATAGAAATTCTTTATTCCAATGTCATTGCATAAAATAAATAAGTAAAATGCTCAAGTTTTTTGCGAGCATTGTCATCCTTCACATTTATCACTCTTAATATATATATTTATATTTCTTTGGACACGTCTTCACCTTTCTGTGCGCGTCTCACTCAATAAACTGCAATTGTCTGCTTACGAGTCAATTTTCTTTTGTTGTATGCAACATTTATAACTCAAGGCAATAATCATCAGCTTGCACAGCACATGGCCCTGTTAAATGGACATGTGTAGAGTATATATGCACAAACGTTTAAATAAGTAAGAAAAAGTGTGCTGGAAATCAAGAAATAACAAGACAAAAGGCAAAAAAAAAGAAGAATAATACATTTTTGCTGCTGCTGGTGGTGGTGCAACATAAACAAATATCAAAACGTGGCCGACACACAAAGCGACAAGAGGGACAAGAGTGAAGCAGAGGCCTTTTGATACCGGCCTGTCAGTCAACGCCTTTGGTGCATACCAAAGCGTACTGCCAATACGTATATATTCACAAATTCTGAGAAACTTTTGCGAAATGCAGCACGTTGTGCTTTTTTGCATATAAATTAAAGAGCAATGGATGCCGACACAATGCGACCATCTAAACAAAACAAAAGAATTCAGCGCACACAAAATGAATCCCTTCGGAAAAAGGCAAATTGCTGTCAACCAAAGTCATTTGACAGGGGCTAATAGCTAAGGTCAACAATTAAACTCATTTTTCCTGTAGCTGCACTAAATCTGTCTGTTACCGTTTGGCCTAGTACTCCACCCACCCACCCTGTCCCTATCTCTGTCTCTTTCTGCCTAACTGTCACTGCATTGGCAATGCATTTATTTTAGTTTGTGCCTAGTACTTCACTGCCACATCCCCCTCTCTGCTCAGGTCCTCCCTTATGTGACTTGACTCTGAGGCTGGAAGCAAATAGACCCAAAACACAGGAAAAATCAATCGCCCGCACTGTCAATGCGCCCGCATTTTCCGTTGCACTCGTAGTGGTATTTTCCTATTTTCTATTTTTCTTTTTAGTTTTGGTTTAGGTTCTGTTTTTGGTTGGTTTTTGGTTTTCGAGGGCTGGTGCACCCAAAAATGTTACCTATATACGAGTTCTGTCTATGTAAATATTTGTCATGACCGCGCCTGACAATATTTGTGCAGACTTTGATTCTGTTTTTACAACAGCAACTAAACAAATTGGGTACATTAACTACAACATGAGGCGCAACCACAAAAAAAAAAAAGAGAAGAAGTGGATCATGGTAAAGATCGAAGCAAACAGTTGTTCTTTTAATCTTGAAGTTTGATGTAGCAGCAAAACACAATAATTTAAAATAATTTGAATTATTAGCACATCAAATTCACAACTAAAGCGTATAGAAGTTTTCGCTTATCTAAAATAAAATTTCTTTATTTTATGTAGCTTAAAGTTTTGAGTAGAATTTCTAAATAGAAATGTTTAGTTGCTTTTGCACAGTCGCTTGTTAAAATCCGTATATATATATATATAATCATATGTCTACGTGTGTGTTTGTGTGTGTGTGTGTCGCATTGCATTTCCGCTTTTGCAGTGCATCACAAAAGTATTTTGAATTAACGATAGTAAATCAGACGGCGCTGCTGCTGCTGCTGCAGTTGCATGCCTCACATTCCCGCTACAAAACAAACATGGATAGCGGAAGGGAGGAGAGCGGGTGGAGGTGGGGAGTGGATAGGGGCAGCAAACGCATAGCAAATTGTTGGGTAAACAAATATCGAAATGATGCGTGCCACAGTCTCTGTTGCTGCTGGCTTTGTGCACTTGGCTGCAGCATGCTGCATCAAATAACCCCTACCTCTCCCCCCCATCCGTTCCAACACATTCTGTCCACACGCTCATGATAAATATGAATTTGTGTACGTCTGCCACGAATCAAGCCATCTGTCAGCCATGCACTTCCCCATTCAAATCCCTGACAGACGTTGTCATTCAGGAAGCGTCAAGTTGCCCGACTGACTACCGACTTGAATTACCCATAGCAAACGGTCAACAGGTGGATTTCCGCAAATATAGAAATTTATATATATATATACAATCGAAATAGGTGCTTCATTCGAAAAGTATCGATTCGGAAAAACCAAACAAAAAAGTCTTTTCTGCTCTGAAATATCAATCGAAAGTTTTGCATTCAAAATTTCTAGCAAAAATGGTCGTGACGTCTTTTTATCATAGTCACCAGGCTATCGGATTTTGCCAATGCTGGCGACCCGAGGTGAACAACTGTGGCCCGGATGAAGATGATAGGAGTTACTTCGAGACCGATATCGATGACATCGCCAATAGCTTGATGAGAGTGATGTGCATCTGTCGATTGCGTCCGTGGGAGGTGAAACTGACCAAGGATGTGATCAAGCGCTCCTTTCGCCACTATGAGGAGCTGCGCTATCGGGTGGATCGGGTGCCGAGGAAACGCTTCAACAAGGAGAACTTCCTGCACGATGTGGGCGTCGAGGCGGGCATGAATCGCATGGACGGCCAGCTGGCCTATGGGATTACAAAGCGTGCCTTTCGTGCCTATTTTCATGGCACGGGGGAGAATGGCCTGCGGGTCCAGGCACTGGCCGAGCAACTGAAGCATCGCGAAGAGTGCATGTGGTTGCATGCCGCCAAGCGTACGGCAGAGATCTTTGCTGCCTATGCGGGTCTGATGTACTCGGAGCAGATGCAGTACGAGAAGTGCATCGAGTGTGTCTACAAGGCGCTCTACGAGGAGCTACTCTCACGATTCCGATATGTGGACACCTGCAACTGCAATCCACCAGAAAAGTCACAGTCGACTGTAGGGGATGAGAAAAAGGCAGTGCATAAAGCAGCATTGGATGGGTTACCGAATAATACAATAAATACAACAAGCACTGCGATCACCACCGAGCTCTTCTTCAATAAGCTCTCGATGGACGTCAGCAAAGCCACCTCAGGCAGCTCTATGCGCGCCGAGTACTATGTGGTTGCGCAAGCCGAATCCGTTCGTTCATTCGGGGAGAGAAGGCTGAGAGAAGCCCAAATTTCCAAGACCACATCCAGTAAGGGTGCAAGTGAGCGGAAGAGGAAGAAGCAGAAGCTTGTGAAATGCGACTGTCGCCAAATGGTATGTGGACTGGAGCGATTGTCGCCGGTGATTACGGCCGAATGCAGTCAGGGTCCCTACATCTGCCGCTGGTTGCCCTACAACGAGAAGGAGGAGCAGTTCCTGGAGCATCGTGTACCCTGCCCGCCCATGGATGTGCTCTGCCCTCCCTGCGAGCATGAGGAGCGCTCGTGCGATGAGGAGTGCACCTGCACCTGCCAACTGTGTCGCTGTCCATTTGCCTATGGCGAAGATGATGTCGAGGAGGAGCATGCCGAGAAGCTCTCCAACTCTGGAGTGGAGGATCGAGACACAGATTATTGCTGGCTGGCTCCATTGCGCGACTTTCCCCGATCGGAAACAGTGTCTGAATCCTCTGAGGCAACCGTGGAGCAGGAGGAGGAGGAGGACATAGTCGACCCCGATGCGTGTGTTTGCATGTGTGAATACAAGCGGCGCAGTCAGCCACATCTCTTCACCTATCTGGCCCCATTCAAGGATGAAAAGTCCATACCAGTCGTAGAAGAGCCAGTTGAAACAGTCAAACGCCAAGGACCACCTTGTGGCATCTCCTGGGCCACCTATCGCTGCTGGAATGAGCCCACAAACCCCGCCGACGAGCAGCAACTAGCTCGGCAATGTAGAGAATGTCCCTACATCTCATTGCTAAGTGCTCCGCAAAATGTGCCACAGAATCCACCAAAAGTGGCTGGCATAACCCTCGATATCACGGTGAAGACTCAACACTATCCCTCACCACAGAGCCAGCGGCAGTCCAAGGTAAAGTCGTCCAAGGCGGGCAGATCCTCAGTCATTGTCAAGAGGAACACAATTGCCGGTCTCGAAATGGACATGAAAACCTTGGAAAATCAAAAACCCAATCAGCCAGCAGCAAAAAGTACACCTCCAGCAACAGCAGCAGGAGCAAGAGTTTCAACTGCAGCTCCTAAGACTGCTGCCACTCTCCGCCCTGCCCCCGCCGCAGCATCCGTTCCTGCAGCTGCTGCAACCCGTGCCACTTCGCAAGATGATGACAAATTAACCAAAGAGGATATATTAGAAATGTTTGGCTTGAATAAGTAAATCGATTAAAATGAAGTTTTCAATTTTGTAAGGTAAAATCTAATTTAATATTTGTAAGTCTCCATCCGTAATTTGTGTGTCTGCAATTAAATAAATCGATTCACTGAAGTTTCCAATTTGTATTTTATACTTGTATGTCAACATTTATAATTTGTGTGTCTTCAATTAAAAAACAGGTCACATTTCGCATTAGTCCATTTTCGTTTACATTCTTGATGGAATAACTAAAATTGTTTACACGGAGCGGAGCTCCGCAGTTCAAAATGCATATCACATTTAGTTACATCCGGCGACCGGAAAGAATGAAAGAATGATTGAAAGTGAAACCATTTAATGTAACAACATTTTAGAGTGGAAGTCCCAAATGGTTGCACAGTTATTGTATTGCTGCTGTTGCCGTTTGAATTTGTTTTCAATCAATGGAATTCAATTAATATTGTTGAAATATAAGAAGCACTCCAAATTCAATGGATGAAAATTTGCTTTGAAATCGTTTTCGGCCAAGTTATTTGATATGTTTTTTTATTATATATATTTCATGATTGTCAATAGTTTTGCACAAATTTGTGAGTGTATTTTGTATTTGTGTTTACCAAACGAACTGTCAATTGATTGTCAAATTAAAAAGTAAAGTGATGGGCGAGGCAGCAGCGAGGCAGCAGCGAGGCGTGGCCAGTTACGGACATAGTGTTGTGTGTGTGTGTGTGCGTGAGGGTCCTTTTTGGAAATTGTAAACTGTTTCGTTGTGTGGCAACTTTCCGCAACTGTTGACGGAGGCGAAACCCTTGAGGGGCGTTTCGAACCACTTCAGCTGTAAAACTATGCGAAATATTATCCAAAACACGCAAACACAAAGCATTCTATCAGCAAATACAACAACACAAGCAGAAACAGCAAAAACAGCAAAAACAGCACACGCATTTTGACACACAATATTTTCTATTGTGCGTTTGGCAATCTGAACTTAGAATGGGCGGACAGCCAAGCCCCCCGATGGAGTGGACAACAGTTGCTGGACTGGTTCCGGTCCAGTAAATTACAAAAATACGACATTTGCATTGTCAATAGTTTTCTTTGGCTCGTTAAAAACAAATCACGTAGGGGATCACATTTTTGCATTTCTCACAACTTTTCTCCCCTCCCCACCACGCCCCACTCATATGAGTAATTGCAGACAAATTGTATGGCTACAATATGGCCAGAGAGACTCAGTTTGTCAGTTGACAAGGGGCACTCGAAAGTTTTGTGACAGGCGCTTTTAAGCAGAAAATTGTTTGCTCATAACTTTTTTGACTTCAGCAATCAGGGCTTGGAGCGCTGCCGAGGACCATCATCAAGAAAGCAATCGCAACAATAGACTTTGAGAAGGGCACAAAAATGCAATTTTGAAGCAGAGTAGTATTCCTTTTTAGCACATAATCAGTGATATAAAGAGAGTAGTGGGAAGAGGAACCAGTTACAAATTCAATCATACTAATTGGCGATGTGTTTTCATCTTTTTTGGGTAAGCAAAGCCCCTTGCTTAAGTATTATAATAGCATCAATGAGTGTGGATCAAGTCTACACTTTTAAATTAAATTAAATACAATATCTCAATCAACATTCAGAAACTAATTGAAGCTTCCAAAATATAAATCCTTTGTAAATTGTCTTTCATTTAGTTCTATAATTAAATCGATTGCTTGCAACTTTCAAATATGGGATTGAATTTAATAGGATAACTGCATCAAATATGGATTCATCTAAATCGCTTCTCAGGCATGCCTAGACTAATTTAAGCTACCAAAATAAAAACCCTATCAAAATTTCAGCATTCAGTTGTATCATTGAATCGATTAATTAGGATAACGATCTATCTCACTTATCGTTGAGTCTATCGCCGATCGAAATGTTAATTGCCATGCCAGGCACTTGGCTACTATTTAAGTGGCAAACTTTCGCCATCGAATGATGCCTATAAACCGATCGTTAGGCAGATCTGGCAGCTGGCAGCTGTTGAATGCAACGGCAGCCCACGACAACTGCAGCGCCACCACCCCGGCAATTACGTGCAACACATGAATTACTTACGACTTTCTCGCCGCATTGCTGAGTAAAAGTAAAGAGCCCAAAACATTTGGAGAGACACGACTTCAAATTAACACGTAAATTGCTGCAACTTAACGCGCTGCCACAAAAGTGTTGGCCTGGCCAAATGCAGTTGGCTTTGTTTTTTGCTTTTTGTTTTTTGCTTTTTACTTTTGCCAATGGGCCAATGAGGCTCGTTAAAGGTTGTACCGCTTGGCTGGCTGAGTTGACTTGGCTTGGCTTGGCTAGTTGGCGGCTGACTTGGTTGACTTGGCTGGTTTGGCTGGCGGGGCCTTGTTACAATTAATTGCATATGCCAGGCAACATTTTTGCATACCGGCAACAACATGACGTTGCTGTTAACAATAAATTAGCGTTTAAAATGCATTGGCCTGCATGGCACTTTGGCACCCTCCAACTAGCTAACTTACAGCTTATAGCTCATAGCCCTGCTCTTGGCCCTGGAAGATCATGCTGTTGTCTGGCGGTGATCAATCAAGTGCTTGTAATGCCTGCAAGACCAGCTCGCAACATGATAGTTTACTTGAATTGCGCAATTAATTAGTTTCGTGTTAATGAGCAATGCAATGCACTGCAATGAACAACAACAACAGCAACAACATCAACAACATCAACAACATCAACATCATGGTCATCATCATCGCCAACATCATCATAATCGGCGTCATCTATAACAAGAAGAATGACGACGATAAGGCGAAGACGCTTTTGGCATTTGAGCAATGCTCAACACTCGCCCGATTCTCTGTGCCTGTGCCACATCCAGGAATTTCTTTAATAGCCTTGGCTGGCCTTCTGGGCAACGAGCAACGTGCAACGTGCAACGTTCAACGTACTAACAACCAACTAGACGTTTTATGACTTTGTTTTATATGCATTTAAGGTGCACCTCCAGCATATGCAGCATTCAATTAACATGTTTTATATGCTACGAATGGTAGCTGCATAGGTAGCACAAGCAAATAAAAATCAAGGCTTAGTCATTATTCTAAAGACTTGAAAACTCTTTGACCTCTGTATACCTAATGTGTACAAACAGAATCACAACAGAAGCCCAAATAACGTGACTGAATCACACTCAATTTTATAATTGTTTTCACTCGACGTTAAAATTAGCATTTAAAAACTCATTGCAATTAATTCTCTAAACAAAATCGAATTAGGATCTCAATAAATAATCTAACAAAACATGCCGCAGTATTAAATTGTTATTTTTTTAAAATTAATTCACATATTTCTGGAAACACTTTACCAGCGTATAAAAAAATCAACACAATTTACTTTTGAATAGTTGTGTATATTTTTAGTTTATTTACCACACACAAATCGTAAACCTGAAAAAAAAGCAATGTAGTTTTTAAGAACTCTCAACTGACTGATGGATGATAATATAGTGGCAAAAAAAATGTTCAAAATACTCGAATGCATCATTTTTATCACTTTTCAGCATTCGGTTTACAAATCTGTTAAGTCCACACTGCAACACAAACTGTGTGTCTGTCTCACTCTCTTTGTATGTATCTCTCTCTCTCTCTTTCAATTTTGCCAACAGCTAAAGCTATCAATCAAAACTAAAATTCGTTGGGGCAACTATTTGCAAAATCAATAAATACCCATTAACTTATTGTTCAAATGGAACTTTCGACTGCATTTCTATGTATCTCAATATAAGCTGAATTCGCTTTTTATGTTTTCGTTTTCATTTTTCGGCGAAACGGCAAATAAATGCTGACAGCTAAATAGTTTTGAGTACAAAAAATGTTTGGCATACTTGCAGCTGAAAATGTTTGAAAAACTTTTACGCAAAATCTCGCCACACCGCCAACAAAAAGAAAAAAAATGCAACCGCAGAATGCACATTTGCGTCGCGGCTCTCCGGTTACTCTATGCTACAGATACGCAGCTGGAGCTGGAGCTGGAGCTGTAGCTGGATCTGTAGCTGGAGCTGGAGCTGCTGCCTTTAACTGGGCTCAAAGTGCAGCTGCAACTTGTTTGTGGTTTACTAGACTCGTCGTCGTCGTATCTGCTGGTTGCAAGATTGTTTTTGCGTAGTTTGCGATTGCTGCGATTTGGCCGATTTTTGGTCGTAAATAGTTGGGAGTAGTCGGCCCAAAATGTATCTGCGGGCAGACAGCACAGACTTTTAGCTGAAAGCTGTTTAGCTCTGCGTTGTGGCCACACACATGACAAATCTCATGGTGCTTTATGGCACAGCCAACATATGTTGCCATTCAAAATATTTAACCACAGCAAAGCTGGTCGAGTGGTAGGCGACGAGGCAGAGGCAGGGGTAGGGCGGTTGTGAGCCAGCGTGATTAATGGCAGCATTCAATGCAAGTGCATTGAAAGTTTTCAACTGCCGTTTTGTGGGGCGTCGCCGCCTCATGTATCCATCAGATACACAGTTTGTCAACGACGCTTTCAACTGACATAATCATCAATTAATGATCTATTAATAGAGGCTTCCCCCCATCCCCCAACCCCCAACCCCCCAACCTACCTCTGCCGTTTCTTATGCTGTTTTCAGCTCGGTGTCTTCGTTTTGGAGGCGCGACAACACTTAGGGCCCCAACATGTGTTTATGTCAATTTGATTGAAAAGGCACCCCAAATAGGAAAAAACAAAACGAAGAAACTTACAAGCAAAGCAAACAAGATTATTGTCGCATCGCCCCAAAGCCGAAGCGAGAAATACACTTTTCATTTGTTGTTAGTTGGTTTTAAATAATTATTAAGATAATGCAGAATAATTTTAAAATTTTAAGAGATAATTCCACTTGGGGAAAGGAAAGATTCAAATTAATTTCCTAGAGTTTTGCCATATACGAGTATGTATACATCATCTTCACCTTATAAATTTACTCTTCCGTCAAAGTCAATATTAAAACTAAGCTACCCTCTGCAGACAGACACTATAAAGCAGACAGACAAAACTTTAAACATAAAGTTCTTTGTCTGTGTATCTGAATCATTTAAATTGCTGCTAAATTACGAAATCATTATAAATTCAATTCGTAGCCCAGTTTGATTTGAATTAATCAATCAAATGCTTGAAAATAATTATATATATAAAAGGAACTCTTATCAAAAAATAAAGTTAAGCACTTGCGTGTGGTTTGCAGCTTAAAAACTCAGCTGGCAATGAAGGTCGCCAAGTTAATTTACTGACCATAATTAGCATTCGGCTCAAACCTGGGCAGGTTTGGGAGCGTTTTACAGTTCTCCAAGCTGCTGCTGCTGCTGCTGCAGTTGGGCACGGCTCACAGATAATTTTCAATAACAGCCAAATTATAAACAGTTTATCGGTATATGTGTGTCTGCCACACACACACGCACACACACACACTCATATGTGTGCATGCCATATGTATTAACCCTCTCAAGCAAACGTCAATCGATCGGCACGCAATGGCCTTGTTCCTATCCATTTCCCAATGGCTATTTGAAATGCCTACGAACAAGAGAGTCTCATGCGTGTTTGTGGCTTTAAGTGCATTTTATGCTGGCCTAAGGCCATAGAATATTTTGAAACTCATTTGCTTATTTATATTTTCAAACATTTTCAAACTGAAACTGGCTCAAAATTAGGCAACGATGCGGTTACAGTTATCGGCTTATTTATAGTGCATCTCATGGCCATAAGGCAATTATTCCAATTCTTTCTACTCAGTTATGTAAAGCTTTAAGTAGATCTAAAGTATTTGAGTAATTGGCTTCAAAGTTATAAATGATTTGTAATTTAATTTAAAATGAGTTTTATAGTTTTATAAATAACAGTTTATTGCTGCTTTAATTATGAAATATTTAGGGCAGGTTTCACAAATTTAAAATAAATGCCAAAAATATACACAAATACATGAATGAACCTTTGTTTGTGTCATGATAAATATTATTAGATCTGCAGAGCAGCTAACAAAACAAGATTTTAGGCAGCTCACCTGCCAAACATATTTGAATATATTTCCAGACATCAAAGCTCACTTTGAATATTTTGTTTTTTATTTTTTATTTTTGCAATATTCTAAGCATGGTAGCAGCTGAGCACCTGAGCGTTTCTTAAGCTGCAAGACCCCCCACCAGCTCATCCACCGCAACTCCCCTAATCATTCCCTATTCAATCCAATGAACTTTGTAAAAACACATCGCACAAGCATTTTAAAGATGCAAAAACTTTTACATTTAACCGCATTTATGAAGATGCCAGCTGACAAAACTCAAGACTCCTCTACCTCTAGATACACATAAGTATACCTCATCCCGCCCACCTCGCTTGTACTAGAGAGATATCTAAATCCAAAAAGCGTAGGAAAAGAAAACCTTTGGCAGCTTTCAAAAGATTTTCACCTTTTATTAGATGCCAAGAGTTTATTGTTTTGCCCAAGTTCGCGAACAGACATCAACACACCATGCGAAAGGATTTTATCCTTGCCAGAGCACATATCAACACACACACCCACAGACTTATATGTACATATATAAGATATGTAAAATTGATTTGCCTTTGGTGCTGACTGCTGTGCTCGGCTCCTGCTGATGTTTTTGTTTTGTTTAGGGATAATCCCATACATTAGACTTTTGTAAGGTGCTTGTTTGATTTTCGCTGCTCTCTATAATTTTATTTTATTTTACTTTGCTTGACTTTCTTCTTTTGCTGCGAAAAAAATCTCTGTGCATTCTGGGAAATAACAGAAACAAAAAAAAATATTTGCTTAACCATAAATGCGCCAGATTTGCGTTTACTCGAGAGGATTATGTGCTGCTCCGCAAGAAGAAAGCAGAAAAGCAAACGGAAACTTTCTTTTCTAAATTCACATAAAATTAGCAAATATTACATTTGCGCTTTGGAAACAGCTCCCAAAAGGTTGCACATCCACATCAAAAAAAAAACTCTCAGCAGCTCTCATCCCTAAACCCTACACCCTGTCTCGTCTCAGAGAAGATACTCGCTCTTCTCTCTTCTCATCGCTCTGCGTTTGCTGTTCTTGAGTTTATTTTGTATATTTTAAGGAGAAACTTTTTTATTGCCGTAAACAAAGTTTCGCCGCGCAACGGGGACTTATTTAACGTATATAACTAAAAAGTTGCTAGCCCTCAAGAACAAAATAAGTCAGCCATGTGGAAATGGTTGTCCCCCAGACCTACCCCTCGCTACCTCTGCAGCTCACATGCTGAAAAATGCGCTGATTGACTTCAACAAGGTTTGCATATAAGTATATATATATATATACATAGATATCATGGTCCTGGCCAGACAACAATCGACGCACTTACGGCTAGGTTCATCTTAATGTGCGACAAAAAGTTTCCACTTTCCACTCTTGGCAATTTACAGTTTATCGGTTATCGGTTATGTCATCTAAATGGCCAACATGCGATTTGTTTGGCATTATCATTAACCGCTAAAGTTCCCCCCACGACATGCGGGACAGCCGATAAGCTCGTTATGAGCCAAGCCCAGGAGTTCGAGGGAGGCGTTGGGTTATGGCAACCCATTACAATCTATAAAGTGTGCTCAAGTGTTTCCTTCAAAGTGGGCGTTGCTAAATAAATAGGAAAACTCTTGTGTTTCTTCGGAGTTTGACTAGTGTTAAATAATATACAAAAAGTTTTACATGTGCCTTAAGGTTTTGGTTAGTGCTTCTATCTTCTATCTGTCCCAATTGAAAATTATATTTACAAAAACACATTTTGAAAAATAAACTTATGCATCTTAAATTTGACTAGATTGATTTTACAATTGTCTATGTATTTATATTATTTTCAAAATTGAAAGATTTGATAATGGCCTAAACAACAAAACTGATTTTAAATACATTTGTCTTATTCATTTGATGAACTATCTATTTTAGTGAATCTTAGAACAAATCCATCAGTTGCATATATTTTCTATTTAAACGTTAAATTGCCTTCATGAGGCTGGCGCCTGTCACTCGTCCTCCTTCCATTCCAGCATTCCACCATGGTTTCCCCCTCTCACATTTTCTGCACTTTTGCCACAACAATTTCACCGTCTCATTCTCGAATAGTATAATGCTTGGAGACATGCCATATTTAAATATACATGTATATATGTATATATAAGTATATAGCTCACGATGCGTGGCTAATTTACAATTTCAATGTCACGCTCCATGCAAGTGACGATAAATTTGCACTATGTAGACTGGAGCAGAAGAGCTGGGAATCATTTTGGCAAGACTGCTGGGGAAACGCTTGTTGCTGTTGCACTTAGCGAAATTACATGCCAGCTAGAGACGAGACTTGTTGATTGCGCCCTTTGGCTAAATTTAGCAGTATTAACCAAACAAAAAAATTAAACTGACAACATTTTCATGCTGTTGACAGAGGGACAGAGAAGGCTAGGTAGAACAGAATGAGAGGTGGCAAATGAGACATGCGTGCGTCATGTGGCAGTCCGCTTGGGTCGAGTGCAGAGTTGGACCCGAAAACGACCGACACTTAGTTTAATTTCTAGGTGCCGACGAGGGCGTCTGCCAGCCAAAAAAAAAAATATAATAATAATAATAATAAAGGAACTGTACCTCAAGTCAGGAAAAAAGGCAAGAGAGACATGCCACATGCCTTGCTGATTAATTATATTTCTGTATATATATTTTATGTTCCTTCTGTTTGTTTCTATTCTTTTTTTCAGCCACGAAAAGTACTCAGTGAAGGGGAGAGGCGACTAAATTAAATGAAATTTATCATCCACATTTAATTACGCTAATGATCTCAAATTCAGGCAGCGTCTAATGTTAAAGACTGACAGTTGTTTTCTGCTCCTAATCTTTAAAGACCGCTCCCAAGTACATCCTAACCATCCCAGGGCAATTCTTGTTGTTCACTCTGTCGGTGCATTCGTCTTTTATCTCGAGGAAAAATTTCTTTCACTTTCTGGAAACTTTGAGTGGAATTGTGGATGCAGGTCTGGGGGCCTGTTTAGGTTCTCCACTCGTGACATGATTACCAGTTGCAAGTGCAGCACTGAAAAGTACACGAGTTGTAAGTCAAACTGACACTGAAGATTATGGTTTATGTCGACAAAGTTGACACGTTGTTTATCAAAAATGCAAGTCAAGGACTTTTACCACAGCATGCACACAATCCACAGTGAAGTCAGAATGTTGTGCGTGTGTGTGTGTATGTTGACGGATGCTTGGCAAGTGCAAGGCAACAGAAGCAGCAGTTGCAGCAGCAGCAGCGACCCCCAGACAAAAGATGTTGCCACTGACAACACAGCAACAAGAACAACTGCAACTGCAACTATCACTACTTACAACTGCCACATAGGGAGAACAATACAGAGTGGGGGAAGGGAGCTTGGGGACTGGTACTCTTATCGATGCTGATGGGCTCTGATGTGGCCAACTTGTAACGCGTGTGTCTGACAAAATGTTGTAATTAATTTCATTTTATTTATTTTTGTTTTTATTTTTGCCTTGCGCACACAATGCAAACAAGATGCAAACATGTTTTACTTAACATTGCGATAAATCATCAAATCAAATATATATGTTCATATATTTATAGTCTAGAACATATTCATCAACCTCAGCTGTTGTTGCATGCACACAAATTACAAATAATAAATGTATATATTTTAATAAATATTCAGAAGATACGACTTGGATTACGGGACTAGAACCCCCTTTTTTAGAGTCTCATCTCTTTGAAAATGAAATTTCTAATGAAAGTCTAATAATCTTTGACTAAATCTTCGTCTTAGTTCTCTTGATGATTCTTGCAACGTTTGTTGCCTGGACCACAATGGACGGCGGCGCATCTTAAGCCTGTTGGCGATACTAATCACATGCTGTTAAATCATATCTCAGATGGACACAGGCAGAGTTCGTCAACCAAAACAAAATCCAGTTTGCGACAGAGGCCCAGCCTCGACTCTGCCTGGACAGTGATTGCGATTTGCGACCTGGGGCATCACTCCAGAGAGTGCATTGTGCTCTGAAGTGCACTTAAAGGATGTTTTTTGGTGCGCAGCGCAGCGTTAAGAAAAAAGGAAACGAATGGAAATCAACAAAAATGATGACAACTACCCCAAGTTGCTGGTTCGTTCCCGGTGCGGCTGCTGTTGCCGGGATTTGAGCCTGTCTCAACAGCGAGTGTGTTTTTGTCCTTTCAAAATGTTTTTCTTTTCTAACAACTTAAGTGCTTGGCGTTTGTATGCGACTAATTTTGTTTTATTCTATTTTTTATGATTTTTTTTTCCGCTTTACACGCTCCGTGGCATAATCCTGTTGACAATCATCTCTCGATTGTGCGCTCGTCCATGTGCCTGGCTCTTACCTTTTGGGCATATCCATATCCCTATAATGATCCACCTCCTCCCTCCCCCCTTCTTCTCGTCCCTCCACTCCAGACAGGCAGTCAGCAGGTAGTCGTCGCTCATTGATTTTTATTCGCGCGTGTTTAATTCCCGAAATCAGCACCCGGAGATCTTCAGATCGTCGTTGTCATTCATTTGTTTGTGTTCTCGTTTTATTTTTTTTTTTTTTTTTTGGTTGGCGTTTTGTCTTTTTTGATTCGAGGTATTTTTTATTTTTGGATTTTGCAGCGCTTTGTTCCGCTTTGTTTGACAGCCGCTGATCTTATCAGCGTTTTGCTTTGTGAGGCATTACAAATTTGTCATTTGGTTTTGGCCCTTGCTCGACAACATTTGGGTTTTGTCCTCTGCCGCGCTAAGTGCAACCATTGAACAGAGAGAGAGGAAGCAGCTGGTGCTCGATTTGTTGTTGTGGTTCCTTGATATGAGATATTTGTGTATGTGTATATGGATCATGCCTGCCAACTGCTCACTGCCAACTTAGCCTTCTGTTCAATCTTGGTAATTGCTGCCTTTCCTTGTCTTATTATCCTCAAATTTGCAGTAACTTGGCTGTGATCTGATTGCTGGGTTTACCTGCTTATTGCAACTCAACATATGTTTGAATAATCATTTTTGACTGGCTTTCATTATTCAAAGAATTGTTTTAGATTCGATTTTAGTCAAGCACCCCATTTTTTCTGATGGTGAAAAGTGCAGATGTCATCGCAGAATTCAATTTTCCGCCCTTTTTTTGTCGTTATTTTGCATAACAAATGAAAAATACAACTACTATGCTGATGAGACAAGTAGCCCATAGATGAGTTGATTACTAGTCCAGTTACTGGTATCAAAGAGAGTGACCATTGACGATTCCGATTGCAAAATCGACTCGGGACTCTCAACGCTGGACGCCACCAACCGTGTCCCGTCTGTCTGCACTTCTATTTGCAAATACTGATTATGTTTACATGCATACATCAATGCACGATGCCCAAACAATACTGTCGCACACACACTAGCTACCCCCTCTCTCTCACCCTCCCCTTCTATCTCTCCCTTTCTCTCTATCGATTGGAGCTCAATTGTGTGCGCTGGACAATGGGTCGTATGCGTAATGCCACATGAGCAATGTCCAATGTCCAAATGCGTAATGAAAATTGCTCCACCAACTGACGGAACTGCTGCACATATGTGTGTATGAAAGTATTCCCTTGCCCTTCCCCCATAACCGCTGCACTCTACTCTTGCTACTGCTGGCCCATATCCCAGCTTGAGTAGACAAAATCAATTTGGTTTTGCGGTTTTTGTGCCCTGCTTTGAGAACCGAGCAGCAGCTGAAACTGTCTTGTAACATTTGCCAACTCTGCTGCACATGTCCCTTATGCATCCTACACATCCTGGCGGCCAGCTGCCCAAAACTCAACCAGTGAATTGAAATCCCAGCTGCATTTTTGTATAAATACATCACAGTGAATAATAACATGCATCTCTTAGTCACAACCTATAAGATGCCCTGCCGTAAGTTTGCAAGTAAAGCAAAGTTTAAATTTAAGTTTTCAAAATGCGAAATGAAGATCGTTTCCTTCAATTTGATTGAGAGTGAGAGAGAGAGAGAGGGAGACATATTGTGAGGATGGTGTAGACAGAGAGAGAGAGAGGTGTTAGATCATACGAAAGCCAATCGAATTTTAGACTAGGTAAAACTCCATCAAACTCTAGCAACTCTATACATATATATGTATCTACATTTGAAAACATTTAATTTCACACTGATCAAGGATCAGGACAACCTTTTTATAGTAACTATTACTCATTTTATTATTTTACAGGGTATTCGAAAAGTGTTTCGAGTTTGGTTCGATTTAGGCCAAGAGATGCCAACGCCTACGAAATGGCAACACTCAAGTTTTCATAAAAACAGCAACACCAACGAAAATTGCCAATGTCAGCGTGAAAATTTTCGAACAAAAGTGGCAGAAGAAGAAGCAAACTTTGAAAAATGTTGCACACTATAAGTAGAGCCGAGCAGGAAACTATTATTTGCAGTTGCCACTTTTGTTAGATAGTCTTTTGAGTGTATTTGTGTTATTGAAAAAGTTTTTTCTTCTTTTTTTTTGATAACTGCGAGACGCATGCAAATCCGAGAGAAGAGTGAGCCCAGTGCCAAAGATGCTTCAGATTTAAATGAAGTGAAGTGAATTTAATGGTCAACAGACATTTGCCATACAAACATCAAAAACTGGGGAGTACATGGAAGTACCCGACTATTTACATAATAGTAAAACGTTGCAGCAGCAGCAACAGACAGGATACGAAATTGGGGAGCCACCCACTCCCACAGAGTGTGGAGAGAGTTTTTGCGGATGGAACGCCACTTGGTGTCTAGTATCTATGATATTTGCATAGTATATATTTCGAGTGCTTGTTTGTATGCATGAAACACAGAGTGAGAGAGAGACAGAGAGAGAGACAAACAAACTGCTCTAGGGTCGATGGGGACGGGATTTTACTCCCACCACTGCTCTGGCTCTGGGTTTGAGTCTGGGTCTGGGGGTCTGTTAGTCTATGCTCGGTATAACTATCAACGCAAATGTACTTGAAAATTGTAATGAGCTCTAAGCTTAAGCGTCAACAACAAACATTTGCCCAGCTCAACAACCCATGCTCGCTCGCAGTTCCATTTTCAGTTTCAGTTCTGTTCGGTTTTGGTTCTCGTTCATAACCATTCAACCATATGCTCGGATTAGACATAAGAGATAGCAGTTAGCATTTACCAGTTAGCAGTGGAGCAGTTACTCCCAAAAACAGTTCAGAGCTGCAGTCCACGAATCGATTGCAGACTCTGCGTTGCAAATTACTTTGGCTGGCGGGCATATGTAGCAGCTACTTGAGTTTAGATTAAAGAGAAACTGCCTGATCAGCCAGAGTGGATATGAAAGAGATACTGTTTTCGAGAAAAGTAAAAAGTTTTCGAGAAAAGTAAAAAGATTTAAGCTGTCAAAGGTTTCTTTCTGTTGATAATAATTTATAATGCTACCGTCAACTGAATCTGCTGATAATTAAAACACACATTTAGGCAAAATACCCAGACATTCGTGAATCTATTGTTAAAAAGATCTCAAAGTGGTTGCTTTTTGACACTTACAAAACACAAAGAATTTCAGATGCCATTTGTAATCCTATTCCCATAAAGTTACCAACATTCTGATGTCCAAATCCATTTAGGCAGCTGTAATTCAGCTATGAAATCGAATAAACTGAATGGCACTAACACTCATTAGTTGCCATAAAACACAATCAACCAGGCAGCGCAGTGCAATGCTCCTCGTTCGATTGACGCTTTGGAAAAGTGCATTGCAAAAATGGAAAAGAAAAAAAAAAATGAAATCACGTCGCGCCAGTGCAACAAATTCAAGTTAATTGAATTCCAAAGTAAGCATAATTTGAGCCAACAACCAACAACCAACAACCAACAAACCAGACAGCCAACAGGCAACCAGGCAACACTTTTGCCTCCAAAAGCGAGCAGAGCACATGGAATCGGTGCCAGAGGTAAACCTTTCGTCCAACTATGCCATACTATGCCATATAACAAGTCGTCGTCGTCGTCGTCGCTCTCGTCGTGGGGCGACAGTCTGTCAGGAGCAGCAGGAGCTGCCTCTGAACGGGTAGGCATTTAAACTAAATTTAGCCTGAAATTGCTTCCTTTTTGTTGCTGGTTTCTGTTGGCTGTTGCTGTTGGCCCGGGCCTGTTTGCCACTTTGCCGACAAACACAAAATTCAATTACAATTGGCAACAGGAGCGGCAGCAGCAGCAGCAGCAGCAGCAGCAAAAACGAAACTGAAAGTCGCGCTTCAAGCTCAAAGCTTGACGCAACATCAACAACAGCCAACATCAGCAGCAGCAGCAGCAGCAGCAGCTCCCGTTTCGAGCCGGTTTCTTAATGTTTTCAGCACTTGCAATTATTTTAGTGCCGCCATCGTTTAAAGTGTCGGAAATTTGGTGCGGTAATTAAATAAAAAAATCAACGGACAGCAAACATAACCAACACCCAACCACACCAAAAAATACATGTATCTGTGCCAGCAATAACGACATATGACAGACAAACAAAAAAGCTAAAAGAAAAAAAACGAACGTGAAATACCTTTTCAAAAAATATGCATTTTATTTAACGCTTAAAAAAGTATTTCACATTTAAGAACGATTTTTAAAGGACAATTTAAAAATTAAATGGAACTTCAGAAGAACAACTCAACAAACTTAAAGTTATAAAATGAAGTTTTTCAAATAATCATAAATCAGTGCAAGGAAGGTTTTTCAGAAACTTCAAAAACTATAAAAAGAAAACTTTCAATTAATAAAAAAATCGTTCAAATAAAAATTAGACATTTTTTATTATTACTGCTTATTAACGACTCTTTGAATTTACATCAACATTTTCCGGCTTTACAAAACTTGCAGAAAAACAGGCAATGCCCATTTGGTGTGCTAGAGTAAATCAATAAAAATATATATACTTATATATATAAATTTTGTAGGAAACTGCATGAGAAATATCTTGTCTACCACAGCTGCAGATAAACTAGTTCAACATGTTGTAGGTTGTAAAAGCAACCCCCTCTACTTCACCCCATCCCAATATAATGTAATAAACCCACTGAATGCCTTGAGTCTTGTGCGGTAATCAAAATATTTGTGCTAATAAAAACAACACAAGAGCTGATATCAAAGCCAAGACAGAGAAAGGCCGCTCGCTGAGCAAAAGCCAAGAAGTGAAGTGAAACCATAACAAATCAAAGTACTAATGAATATTGAGGGCCCACTAAAAGGAGCCAGCTTCTTGCCACAGTAGCAACAAATTAATATAGAACAAATACGCATAACAATAAATGAGCGTTGTGGCAGGGGAAGGATCAAATAAAAATGGTGGAAGGGGTCCAAAAGTAGCAGAGTAACTTTTGTGCAAAAGGGGATAATGAAGTGGCGCTAAAGGAGGTACAGTGAGCACCTGCCTAACAACCCGCACAGACAACAACGACGACGACTACGACGACGACTTCGACGACAATGGTAATAAAAATCGTATAAATAACCAGGGCAAAGACAACAACTAGGCGGGGGTTGAAGCAGCAACTGGGCTCGTTAATTTGCAATAAAATCCGATTATAACCACAAAAATGCCCCCATCGAAGATACATTGCATGTATACTTAAGCAAAAGCCAAAGTCGGCCGCAAACCAAACCGAATTTCGATGTCAGGAGACACAGACAGAGACAGAGACATAGACAGAGAGGCACAGGTGGAAATAAAAAGGCCGGAAGTAAAACGCCAACTTGTATCAATATCAATAAGTGCGTAACAGCGTCAGCAACCCCCACTAACCCTCTGCCTCCCCCCGCCCCTCACAAACCCTACGCCTTCAGCAGGTAAAGGGCTGCCTCTTGGAGTGGCACATAAAACTTGCATTGATATTTAAGCCCTGCTATAAATAAGACGCCCTCAAGGCAACCAAAGCCCACAAATTATTGCAACCAAGCCCATTTTCAGCCAACGGGGTGGGTTTTCTTTTCGATTACGGCCAGGCCAACACTAGCCAGGATATGGGTGGGAAGGAGGAGGTCAGGGGCGGCATCCATAGCAGACAAAGAAAAAAATGGAGATAGCATTCGAATTTGCATGGTGGCATTTGCACCCTTTTCTAGTATAAAGTTACACCCAAATTATGCTTAATTTGTAAACGGTACAGCAATTTATGTGAACCAGGGTTGCAGTGCAACACATTATAGCCAACGGGGCTTACTTTGATTATAGTGAAATATGACTTGTAAAGAATCAAATTTGTTTGCTTTCTATCTTCCATTTTGTAAGCAATTCTTGATATGTTCTACACTTAAAAGCTAACGTTGAAGTGCAGCACATTTTTACTTTGATTTTAGTTAAATGCGACTTGTAAAGAATCTAATATCTTCATTTCTCACAGCTTACAATCTCTTCAAGACTTAATTATGTAAGTCAGAGTTGCAGGGGTTTACTTTAAATAAAGTACAAAATGAATTGGAAAGATTCGAGTTTCCATTATATCTGCATACTTCCTAGAGTCCTTCAACTCCATATTCAGTCTGAATTTAATTGAGTTAAAGGAAGACTTCAACAGATCACTTGTAATTGAAAAATCTTGAACTCTTTCGCAGCCCTGCGTGGCAGATCCAGCTCTAATTCAGACATAACTCAACGTTGCAACCCCTGCACAAGGGATGTCTCAACCAAAACTTTTTGTCGGTTAGTTATGACCGCATTGCAAACCCCAAAAACTCCATTGGGGCGCCTATCACCCTCCCCCCGAAAAAAAACAAATAAAAGTGTAAACACTGATTTGGCACGCGCCGCGTTCAACGAAAATTTATGCATAAAAGTACCCCAACCAGCCAAGCCCCAAACAGCAACACACAAAACAGATGCGGAACAAAATACCAAAATCGCCCAACCCTTGACAAAAGCAAAACCCCTGCGAAAAACCCGTTGGCCAAACATGGTAATTACCTGAGTCCTTTTTGAGCGAAAAATTCACGCATATAAACACGTATTTTGTGGGGAAGACGACCCCTCCACCGCAAGCCAGCCAGGCCAATGTCTGGCAACTTTTTCTTTATCATTACTATCAGACACACACACCTACACACAAACACACACACACGCACAGGAATACACGCTTAAGCCGTAACATGCATATGAATATGGCCGCAAGTCATGTCTGGGTGCCTGGCTGTCTGTTTGTAGGTGTTATGGCCAGCTTCCGCAAGGACTTAACCATTTTTGTAATGCATAATTTTAGAGTGAAAGAGAGCGTAGGTGATGGCCAGAAGTGCGGGGAGGCGAGAGTGTAAAGCTTGGCCAAGAGAGACATATGCATAAATAATGGGAGTGCTTTCAACTTTTTTTTCTCATTTCTCTTCTTTTTTTCCATTAAAATGTATGTAAGGCAAATTATGTGTAATTATACGCAAATTAATAAGAGATAAGAGCAGAGAAGAGAGAGAAAGAGTATGAAAGAAAGAGAGAGAGAGCAATTCACATTCATTAATGTGGTTTAAATAAACTGGCCAAGTTTATTGACTTCGCTTAGAAAACATTTAGGCACACAGCATTTACTATAATCATTTCATAATTTCAGCAACAGCAATAAAGAATTTTGCAACAATTTAGTTAATTTGAAGTGGTGGAAGGAGAGGTGTATTTGGGAATTGATGCTAAAAGCCGAGTGGCTTCTGCGTGTTGCCTTTAAAATATACGTTAAATGCACAAAGGACACGCAAAGTTTGCCAGACACAGCCGAAGACAAACACAGTCGAAAGTCAAATCTGGACCCTTTTTTCAAACACACTGCCACAGCAGCCCCGCAAGTTGCAAGGCTTAGAAATTGGAGGCAGGAGCCGAGGTACATCAAGGGGGGCACCAGTTTGAATGGTTAGCAATCAGACGATAAACTTATAAATGTTGCAGACGCCGCAAAGAGGGCAGCCATATAGTAATTATAGCCATGGGCTGAATTCTCAGCAGAAAGCGTTGCGGCATTAAGAGTTCAAAAACACCAAAAACCCAGCCAGTTGTCCTTCCTTCCTTCTGAGCGGAAGGGGGAGGGGGATTGTAGAAGGAAGCTGACTGCTCTATAGTTACATGTGTATGCATATATATGGGGTGTATGCCAGAGCCGTAGAATTGAATGGCAAATAAACAGGCGAGACGAGTTGAAAGGCCGCTTAATGCCGCTGCCAAAGTGTGGAAGCCAGTTATTTTTAAGCCAATTTCAGGCCCTTCAGGTGATTATATTGTAATTTGATTATATGCAGCTCTCTGAATATGAACAGCACCCAAATCAAATCAAAATTTAATATTTGATGCAAAGAATTCAAAAAATTAGAAATAAACAAATAAATTAATAATAAGAGCTGCTTGCTAAAATATAATACAACCTTACCGAATGTAAAACTTGACTAAGTTCTAAGTATAACTTCACAAAATCCTAACGATAAATCAAAAAAACTGTCTGCGAATTACAAATATGAATATGAATATAATATATAAATTATATAGAATCTACTATATTATATAAAATGCAGTGATAAAATGCTGGAAGCGCAAAGCATAAAACTAGAGCATTTATTGAAAGAAGTATTTCAATTTGACCATAAAAATTCGATCAAATGAATTAATATTTGATTTGTAAATATTTACGTCATTTAGTTGATTTACATATTTCACAAGACGTCTCAACAAGTTCGATCTATCATTATTGGCAGAGCAGCAAGTGAGGCTTTGGGCGCCCCAAGTGACGAGCTGTGTGCTGTGTGTTAAATAAATGACTTTTGCTGGCAAAACTGAAAATGAATTATGAAATATGATTGCCAAGTGTGTCTGGCTTAATGAACCAAATCGTGAGATGAGTTGAGCTGAGCTGAGCTGAATTGAGCCGAGTTGTGTCCAGCGGGTCAAGTGAATATGTCCCAGTAAAAGTGGCTGTCACATTAGCACCTTAACCGATGTGGACCCCAGATAAGTCAAAGACAGCAGCAACGAGCTGACCCAAAACTCGACCCCCTGTCGAGCACTCGAGTTGAGCAGAGTTTGACGATGGTTCAAATTGTAAATGGTAAATGTTAATGCTGATGGCGGTTGCGAACTCAACCTGCCTGCCAGCGACTTCTGCTCACTTTTATTTTTCACAAACGGCCAGAAAGAAAAAAAAACAGCATTCGACAGGTAGTCAGCAATGTGAAGAAAATTATGTGATAACAAAAAAAATATAAAAAAACACGCTCGCATATATACATTTATAAATAAATATATATGTACATATATATGTCTACAAGTTTATGACAACGCAATGAAGAAAAAAAAGGTCAAAAGCGCCCAAAGACATCATAAACGAAGGTTCAGCAGCCGAAACAGGCAAAACAATAACTGCAGGCAATTTGGGACCTCGCAACTGTTTATTTGTCAAACATTTTTCTCTTTTTGACATGTCGACTTCCAGCAGCGGAGTCCAAGCAAAAAATAAGCAAAAAAAAAAAAACCAAGAAAAATATTATACGACAGGCCATCCAAACACGCGCCAAAATTTCCTTTTGCTCTGCGCGTCTTATTCTTGAAATGGGCAAGCGGCAACTGGGAAGCTGCCAGATATCGTTCATTTGTTGTTGCTTTTTTTGAAAGATGTCCGAAAATTGTTATCGATGTTTTTGTCATGTTGGCCTCAAATTAAAATCCCCAATAAACGGGAAAAACTGTCATGTCCGGTCCGGGACCGCTGATATATTATTATCCTTGGCTCTCCTCTTTCTGGCAGGCTAAGCAGCACTTTCCTTCGTGCTCCAGCCCAGTGTCCTGTGACGTTCTTTTTAATTGGCATCAACTCAAAGCAACTGGAAAATCAAACGTTTTGCGACACAAGTCGTTGGGTCAACCAAATTTCATGCGAAGCCGACCCCAAAAGCTTTTTAGTTCCCTCAAGAAAAAACTTTAATATTTAATTGGACATAAATATGTAAGGCGAACCCAAATTTAAATTAACTACAAGTTTAGAAGCCACATAACATAAAACTAAGAACATAAAACCCTGGCTAATCAAAATCAGTTCAGTTTGAGAAAGTTGTACAAATGGAAGGCTTCAACTTATCCCCTCAAGCCATATTTTGGGGTATAGCTATTAAATTAATATCGAGTGAAAATCGTGTTTCCAAATTTTAATCTATTATTATTCTAAAGGTGAAAGCGTATTAATAAGGGATTAGATATCCGAAAATCAATATTAAAAGCAGTATTAATTTAGTGGCCAAATATTTGAGATTTCGCTCTGGTTTTGACTCAGCTTTGACAAAGTTAAGTCTGTCGAAGGTCTGAGCGAGTACCAGGAATAAAACATTTTCCAAGGACAGCTCTTAGGCCTATCATGATGTGATGTGATCCGATAATAATAATAATAAATGAATAATTCCCATCCTTTTGATAAAACCAAATAAATTCCTCGAATGAGTCATAATACTTGCCATTGGTAATCCGACTACTGCCAACTAAAATATGTTGTTCAATTTGATTATGGCCATAAGCAGAACACAAGCACCAAAGTTTCTCGCTCAACTTGTTGTTTTTGTCAAAAAAAAAAAAAAAAAAACGATACAAAACGAGGAAAACAAAGGAAAAAAGCTGAGAAAAAATAAATGGCCTTTCAGATTGCAGCTTCATTTACTAATTTCACTGCTATCTGCTAATCGAGCGCAAAATAAGCAAAAACAAACGACTGTCAACGGCCCGTGGCCCGGACGCATATCGAGTTGCCACAAATAAACCGAGAGTGAGAGAGATACAGAGGGTGAGTGTAGTGGAAGGGGGGTGGGGGGGAGTGTCTGATACCAAAACTTGGAACGTTAATTATACGAGCCAAAAAGTTTTGTGCAACGCACTTGTAACTAAACCGAGCGATGACGCACATTAATTAGTTTTTATGATTATTGGCGAAGAGGAAGGCGCATTGAAATACAATACGCGAATAGCCGATAAAATTTACATAAACAGCACACAGAGAAGGGGGTGTTGAGATTAGATAGGCGGGGGAGGAGGTTATTACATAAGGATAAGGGCAATATGTGTGGCGGCTTTGCTTAGTTGAATTTGTCAATTTCTAATGCCAGTTTATCGTATGGAGCTTATTTACGAGCCTGCAACTTCAGACAGCCGGAAGAAGGCGGCTCTAAATGAAACCTACACACACACACACATACACACACACACAGTGTGTGTGGAGACGCCATAAATATGCAGGAGCTTGTGCTGCTGATACAACAGTAAATCCATTTGGCAAAATAAATGCCAGGGCTGACATAAATAAAAGACAATTAAATTAAGATAATCGTTTTGACTTTGCCGCTGCTGCTGCTGGCTTTCATTTGTTTTGCCATTGCTTTGCCTCGCTCTGCTGCCAGTGAGTCTTATGTGGGCTGGGACTTGAGCTGGTGGCTTAATGCGCTCTGCTCTGCTCTGCTCTGCTTCCTTCTGTAAACCACCATAAAAACCATCCAACAGCTTTAAATGCGCTACAAATTAATGACAATCGCAGCCCCTCGCTCCAACTAAGCCCCAATCTGCGACAATTGCCATGCACTTTGATTTGGCTTTGATTTTTGCTTAATTACTTCTACAACTGTCGAATGTTTGTTGTTTGTTTGTTTCTTCGGTTCTTTCAATCTTATTGTGGTTGTTGTGGATTTAATTGTGTGGGTGTTGCATGAGTCAAATGTTGCATGCTACATTTTTGAAAATATATATATTTAATGGCCAAGAAATCAAATAATGTCAAAACAAATTCTCCAACTTCCGCCTGTCAAACTGTCTGTCAACTTATTGTCAAAGGCTTATTAAAAATGTTTAATAAACAATTATTCCTAATATAGAATTATTTTGAAAATTAAATAAATTAATTCATTTACTTTGGCCACCATTAAATATGCATCAACTTTTTTCTGGCCACAAGCTAAGCCAGCTACTAACACGAAGCAAGTAATAATAACATTGTAGAGCGTATTAAAATGTCATGAAATGTTTAACGAACTAAAGTAATAAACTTTTCTCAGGCAGAACAAGCATTTGTCTGTTTTAAGTGCTCCATAAATTATTTAATAATCTCAACTATTTTTATTCATTAAGCCTGCAAACATTTATCATGCTATTATACTGAAATCTAAACAAAGCCAATGGACAACTTTTTCACCACTTAATTGATCAGCTTTCGGTAAGATTCACACAACAATAAAGCTGAATTATGTTTATTCACATCTATACTCACAATCTACATTTAAATTATCATTTTAGACACTTTTGTTTAAAGAAAAGAAAAGGCAATAAATAGAAATAGAGATTTCGAAAGTGAAAAACATGAAACTAATTTTCACTTTTTATATTTTATCAAAACAAACAACAACAGCAACAATGACAACCAACAAACACATACACGACCTGCATAAATTTTCGAGGTCTAAAGAAGAAGAAAAAAGAGAAAAATCTTAATCAACGTTGAGCCTACAAGATGAAAACATAATTCAGCCCAGAAAAAAGAGCAGATTTGCATAAAACACGACGTTGCAGTCAAATAAATTTTCGATTTAAGTTGAACAATCAATAAGCGAGACAGATAAATTTATAATTTATTTGCCCAACAAATGTGGAAACAACGGCAGTTTTTTTATGAATGCTGCATGCGGCATACCTTGCGGTAAGTGCAACTGCATTTAGCTGGCATTTAATGCATCTTGATTACACCCAAAACTGACTGCCAACAGTTGTTGCCTGCCTTGGCCAGAGCAGAGGGTGCCGATCAACCGGGCGGAGTGGGTGAACTTTCGAATCTGACGTGCCGCCGTGCAACAAACAAATATCTGACACATTCAACTATATCTAACACACATTATGCTCAGTATGTGGAGCCCCAGATGCGGTTCATGTGAGTGTGGGCAGGGAGAGGGAGGGGCGTTGCATATTTTACTCCTGCTGCAACTGCTGACTATGCCTAGTGGTTATATCCCAGAACGAACATTGACTGGGGTATAATAAGCAATCAGAAAAATATGTTTCTAGTTTGGGAAAATTACTTAAGTCTGAAAAAGTCAAGTAGGGAATAATATATACGTATAAGTAAGTAAAATAAGTATAAATAAGTAAATTATCTAGAGAGTGTAATAAGATTATTGAAGTAATTATAGAATAGCCAGCGTAATGTTATCAATATTGCATATTAATATCTAGACCCCAAGGATATTGCAAGCATATAGCCTTTTGAAGATTGGGTAAGAAACACAGAACAAACTAAAATCAGCAGGCCAACTAAGTGTTTAACAGCTGTTTTTGGGGTATCTCCAAGTCGAGCTCTCTCGACTAGAGCATTCTAGCTTGATTTTTTTGGGCACAAATGCACTCTGCAGTCTGCGTCGCAGTTGTAGTTGAAGCTATAGTCAGACTCGGAGTCAGACTCAGAGTCGGAGTCGCAGCCGCTGCTATCTACATAATTAATGCATGTCTGTGAGGCCACACGAAACATGCAAACGCTGACATATTGACCCAATATCTAGGCAAAGGGCTTGACATTTGTGGAAACCGAAAAGAGGAAAATCCAAAAAGCCAAAAAACGAAATACAAAACGATATTACAGTTAAAACAACAAAATATCGCGTGCCAAAAAGCCACAACCAGAAAGACGCTTACACAAAATTTATGCCGCGACTGCAGCCTGAGCCAAATAATTAAAACGAACGAAAGCCGTAAGAGAAAAAAATTTTAAGAAAAAAAAACTAAATAATTATGAACAGATAAGGTAAAGATAGTTTATGAGAGACACAGAGACAGGGACAGGGAGAGGGAGAGGGAGAGGGAGGGGGTAGAAACTTGAAAATGACACAAGACAGGCAAATATCTTTTGGGCCGTGATTAATGATGGGTCGTGCGGACTCGAACAGATAGATATTTGTTTTAAATTTGTTATTAATTTATGTGAGCACAAAGAAGAAAACGTTTCCACTACGAGCTAAGCACAGCTTTCAAATTGGGAGGTTAGATAATTGGGGCTTGGAGCAAAAGAGTTGGCAATCATGAATAATGAAGTTAATATGATGCCCAAATAAAGTAAGGCTGAAAGTGAAGTAGGTGTTTTGTTTATTGAATCATATTAACTATATATTTCTTAGTACGGAAATTAATTTGTATACTAATAATAAGTTATGCGTAAAGCACTTAAAGCAACGTTAACTGGCCCGACTGAAATGTTATCTGCTCGTCAGCCTACTCAACATAATCCATAAAGACACTGCCTTAAACTATTTATGGGCTGATATTAAAAATTTCCTAGCAACGGCAACAACAAACTGAGGCACTCAAATATCATATTGATATTTTGATCATCGTAAACCACCCAGTTACATTATGGACAGTTATATATATACAGATATATATATATCGAAAGAATAGATGTATGTGTAATCATACTAAAAACTGTAGAAGCCCACACTAAAAATCAGCGTGGCATATCATCGTAAATTATCTAATAGAAATCCTCATCAATTATATGCAGGAATTTATTGTGGCACACACAATTGATAATTGCTGTCGTCTGGTTTTCTACGTCGACTTCAGCTTCGACTTCGACTTCTTCTTTCTCAGCCGTCCATTCCGCTTTTAGACCAATTAAAACGGTTCCATTTCCCGGCGCATCTAATTCAAAATGTTTGTTGTGTTTTTATGATTTTTATTACGATTCCGGCGCCTTAGCAAATGGCTTGGATGATGCACAATAAAAGAAAACTCGCTGAGTTAGAAAGAGCTGAGCTACAAACTCAATTTCAATTTGAAATCAATTTTTCAACAGAGTTGTTTTCGGGCCGTGCTTATGACACCTCAATAAAAAGAAAAACCAAGCCCACTGTGCAGAAGGCGCCACCAAAAACCGAGGCTCCAATGGGCTGGACAAGATGCGCATGCATAAGTTAAAAGTGTTTTGGGGCAGAGACATCGAAATTGTTACCACCCGTGGTGTAAAGATTTTTACATTTTATTTGTTTAGCAAGCGGCGTGACAACAACAAACCAACAAACCAACAACAACAAAAACACAACTGCGACAAGTATATTGTCGAACTGGGGTCAAGGGGCCCCATCGATATTTGCCCATTGGCGCATTAATCAAAATTGTAATACAAGCCCAATAACAAACAATCTAACACTTTCCAAAAAAAATAAAAACAAAATAACTCGAAAACTCAACTGAGCCCATAGCTCAATTCCACTCTTAGAAACTCGGTTCGGCAACAAATCCAATTAATAAAATCAACAATTTGTGTTGCCGGCGATTTAAATATCACAAGTGGATATCAAAGCTGCCCACGCTGCGAATTTATTGTTCGATTTGGATTTTGATACTTATTCGGATCCCAAATTTATTAAATTATGCTTTATGTTCTTGGAACCCTCGTATCGAGATTAATTGTCCAACAATCTGAAAATCGTAGGATATCGAAAGAGGCTGATGTTATTATTGGGTAGCTCAATTAACTACATATGTATTAGAATTCTTATTTATTAATGATTTTTTAATGTTGCAGCCTGATAAAAATACTTAAATAATCAAAGCTACAGAAGTGAATTGGTCATGATAAAAATATTATAAATATTATTATTATGATTAAGCTTATCTTTTTTTGTCTTATTGCTAAGTAGGTTTACTCAAGTTTTACAACTATTAAACAGGCAACTCTTTTAAATGAATTTCTGCTCTTTTTGTGCTCCCAAATTTGGTTAAATGCTTATCGCAAATTTGTAGCTAAGCAAATTACTTAAATCATTTGGCAGGCCAAATATTTTATTGTCACATGGCCAGAATTAATTAAAAATTGAGCGGCGTTTGTTGATTAATTTAAGGAAGCGCACATGGCCATACGCATACAAACACACACGCAGGTATAGCAAAGTATTGGCTCACACACACAGCAATACACACACACACTGATAGACAAGTAGCAGAGCCAATTGGTTGGGCAAAGTTGAGCGTCGCGGGTTAATTACCATGTCAAATTCAAACAAAAACAACAGCAGCCACCATAAAAACAACAACAACAACAGCAGCAGCCAAAAAGGTAGTTTATCATTACAACAACAACAACAAAAGCAACAGCAACAATAACAAATACAACAGCATTAACGGTAGCTCAACAAAAATAATAGGCTGCCAAAAGGTAGACGGCATCATCGGTGGAAGGTAGTCCAGGGAGAAGGCGGCAGGTAGAGGGAACTGAGCATAAGTAAAACCTTTTCTTATCATAATTACACACAAAACGACGTGGGTGTAGGAAAGACAGACAGAGAGAGAGAGAGAGTGCCCGCTCACTAATGAGTGCGAGTGAGAAGGAGCAATTACAACAACATGAAGTAGAGCGGGCTTAAGCCGGCGACAAATGCAAATGCCCAATTGGGTCGCAAACGGAAGTCGACTCTCGTCTCAAAATGAAGGCGTCACCCGCATCGCAGCTGGTGGGCGTGGCGGGTGCCCCGACTAACCCCGCCAACCTCTTATACACGTTATTATACATATATATATAGGTTTAAATATATATATATATATATGTGGCCCACACGCTTCGCTGACGTTTCGCGTACTTAAACAAACGTCCATTTATAATCGACGGGTCAGCCGTGCGAACAGGCCGCACTTACGATTATGTTTGTCCGTCCAGTCCGTCAGTCCGTCAGTCCATCGACTTGTCCGTCCGTTTTGTTGGGTGCAGGGGTTTCGGTGGTGCGTTTATTATAATGAAATTATGCATACACAAAACATCGCCCATATATCAAACAAGGCGCTGCGTCGTCGTCCCGTCGGCTAGTGACGCCGCGTATTAAAATAATGACTTAATTTCGTTTATGCAAGCGTCCATTCCAAGTACTTTATAATACCCCCGACCCTGAGCCGCCCCGACCAACACATCTGTCTTGTCTCTGTCATATATGTTTGAGTACACTCAGCAAAAAAGTCACAGCTCAAGTTGAAGCTTAATTCGAATCAAGTTGAAGAATCAAAGACTAGAAAATGTATCTTTTATATATGTTTTTCTGCGATCCCAAAATTAATATATTGCGGATTGATTTGGAATAAATTGGGTAACATAATCTGTCGATTTATTATTAATATTATTAATTATTATATTAACACAAATATTAAGACTAACACATGTTGTTCTCAGCGTGTATGTTTATATCAAAACTAGTCCCAGACGAACTCCACAAGCCACACACTCTCGCACACGCACACACACACACACTCGCACACACACACTCGCATACAATTGCAATCGAGTTGGCGCATTAATTGCCATTTTGGACCGCCAACATGGAGCCATTTTGGTTATCAGCTTGAAAGTAGACCAACAATACCACCACCACCCCCAAACACTCATTTGAAATTATGCATGACAATTGCGTCTATAGAATGGCGCATAATCAAGCAGTAAATGCGTTATGAATGACAGACGAGCCAGCAAGAAGACTGAGCAGAGAGCAGATAGTTGTTAAGGGTGATGATAATATATATAAATATATGCATGTGCTTAGTATATGCTTAGCAGACAGACAGACACACAGACAGACAGACAGACTGACGGACAGACAGACAGTTAGAATAGGATACTTGAGATCATGCGGGGATAAGCAACACCTTTTTTGAGGCACGTGTAGACAATGCTGAGTCATTGCAAATGTTGAATATTTATAGTTGTATATAAATAGAAATTGGAATGTGTGATGTATTCCGCATTACTTTTCACTTATCATTCAGGATTTGACACACCTGTCACCCCTCAGTCAGCTGGCACAGGCAATTATGGCCTCAACAACAACGTTTGTAATATTATATGCAACTTCAAAAAGATAGATATATTAAATTCCTATCGTTGGGCATATGGCTTGCCAGACCGAATTCCTTAACAGTTTTCACTTGAAAGTTGTCTAACAAATGGCATGAAAAAGCAACTGCAACAATTATAATACATTTATTATGTATAACTTGATAAGTATATATTCCAAATGTATATTTAATTTCAATTTTCTTGCTACCTAAAACAGTTGCAACAACAAACTTAAGCCCAGCTTTAATAACAATGTGTTTAAAGCTTATAATGAGTTCTCTGCCTTGAAATATAATATTCAAGTCTTCCATTCAAAATAATGAAACTGAGCAGCAAGATTTACCGCAACTCAGAACATTCCGAAGCGCAATCATTTTCCAGTTCTGAAATACATTAAACAGAGAGTTAAATTAGTTTTAGTTAATAATTTAATGAACCAAAAGATCATTAGTTTAGCTGCAGTGGCAGCACTGACGCTAAACTGGTGGGAAACCGGTTCAATTTGAGTTTTGACACAGTTTGATCTACCGTAATGCAACACACACCGTGCTGTGGCACCTGCCCCCCGGCAACACATAACAGAGCATAACCAAATGGCATAAAACAGAATATAGAATCCAGAGTACAGAATACAAGAACCGAACGGTATAAGATGATGACCGTCTCTGTGTTGTCACTTTTGGTATGCTTGACCCATTTCATGATTATCATGCATGCATTCACTCGCTCACTCACTCGCTCACTCACTCACTTAGTCATTCATTCATTCATTCATTCATTTATACTCAGTCAAGTCCCGGTCATTCTCGTCTCTGCTGCTCACATTTTTATTCTGTCAGTTGAGCTTCGGCACACTCACTTCTCAACTGACAGCTGTCATAATTAATTTTGACGTTTTTTGTGTGTGCGGTAATTAAATATGCTCTCTCATCTATCTATCTATCTCGCACAGGTTCTTAAAGAAACTTCTCTTTCATTGTGTGTTCTTGAAAGGGGTTTTGAATTTCATGGCATGCCTGCCAGCTCTGATTAGCTGATTTCAAGTGCTGCCCCAGTTGGGCATTTGTAGTAGGCTCATTACGTGCAACTTAATAAAAGCTGCAGAGTTCTTGAGAGGGAGTAGGGCAGTGGAGGGGGCCCTCTTTCTCTCTCTCTCTCTCTCTCTCACACTCTCAGTGTAAATACACCCCACACACCGTTTAGTATTGGGTAACAGCAAAATTGAAATTACTGACTTACGTCCGTTAACATCTACTTTTTGTTTGGGCTTGCCACAAAATTGGGTTTTACTTAAAGACTTAACCACCGCCTTGGCAGGGGGTAGTCGGATTGGTTGGGTGGTGGAGGGGGTTGGTTATAGCCAACGTAACCGCAATGCATTGTGTTTGAAGTCCTGGCAGCGGAAGGGCGCTCCGGCTGTACGGTTCATATGCACGCGGCCGGAAACGACCTTGGCACGTTATCGTCGACTTTTCATCACTTTCGTATTCATACAATTTTCGAAGCCCAGGCACACACCAATGCAGAGCCCTGCCCTGGCATGGCATGGCATGGCATGTGTGTGTGTGTGTGTGTGCTGGTCAACTGCTGTAGCCATAGCCATGGCTATGAATATCTGTGCAAGCGTCGGCATGCCGTGTCCTGCCTCTTCTACTGCTTCTACCTCTGCCTCTGCTTCAGCTCCTGCTTCTGTTTATGTTTCTGCTCTTGTTCCTGCTCCTGCTCCTGCTCCGGCTACTGCTCCTCCTCCTGCTGGTCAACGTCATTGTCGTCATCGTTGTGGGCCAGTTGACTGTCCAGTTTTTGGTCGAGCCACGGGCTGCTATCTGTGTCAGAAAATCTCAACTAACCAAACATACGTTATGAGTTTTCTTTGTTCGGCAGCGCGGCCAGAGACGTAATAGGTCCTGAGGTGGGTGAGGAGGAGCTGGTAGGTAAAAGGTAGCCGGGTGTTTGGGCGCACACAATTTCACTTAAATCAGCTCAAATTTCATATTTTGTTTTGACAGTTGCTGTTGGAACGCGTCCAAGTGCCGTAATACTAAACAGTACAGAGAAGAATGGGTCGGCTGAGCTGAGCTGAGCTGAGTGGCAAAAACAATTGACATTTAGGCTAAATTCTAAAGGGAATATTTTTTACTTGAAACGGCTCTATGCACAAAAAAATATGCATTTTATGTCAAGCATAACTTAAGATAGGGGCTATTAGTAAAATAAATACTATGGAAAGTACGGCCAAACAAGCGTTTAATACTTCTATCAATATTAGAGGTATATAGATTTGCCAATCTATCTTTATTTTAAATTATCAATTTAATTTCTCATTCTCAAATGTGAATACAATAATTATTTAATAAACTTAGATCTGAGCACATCATATAAAAATGCTGTGCGTTTTCTTCAATGTTTCTTTCCACTACACAAGTTTAACGAACAGTTTGCTAAATTGTATATAAATTGAGTAAATGCAGCATATTTTATGACAAAAAGATACAGTCAGTATATTAAAAATATATTTCCATTGTTAAATCTCATCGATTTGAGCATTTTAATGAGTTAACAATTGGAATTACCGCTTTTGAATCATAGACAGAATGCCTACCGCAATCGCAAAGCAAATGTTTATTTCCTTTGTCAGTTGCAATTTCCTTTCAATATCCTCACAAATACTGTATAGATGTCCACATAAATGTTTCAAACTCGACCACAATTAAAATGCCATTGAATGTTGCAACATGAGTTTTAGCATTGGTTTTTCATTTCTTTTTTCGGCTTGGACTTCTAACTGAATATGTTGGTAAACCACAAAACTGTTTTTACTGTTGCTGCTGCTGCTGCTGTTGCTGCTACTGTTGCTGATAGCTAAACGTGTGTTGTCCCATAGGTTTGTCCTCTGGGGGGTACCTGTAGCTTATAGTAGTTACTTTTAACTGCCGAACGTTAGGCAAACAGTTATTGCGCTCAGTACTCGGCCCATTAGAATGACACCGTTTCCCCAAAAAAGCAACAACTTGTCATTAGACAAATTCAATTTAATGCTGGCCCCAACACCAACACCAACACCAGCAACAACGACAACAACATCAAGGAAAACACAACTGGCGACCACAACATTTTTCGGTGTGGTTTGCTGCCATACAAATTCTATTTAATTTGGCGCACACCCCCTGCCAACAACCCCACACCCCCGCAACGGAAGAGACATGGAAAACTCCATATAATGTGCACATTGGCACGTTCACTTTGTTGACACAACTGTACAATGCGACATCGCTGGCAGGGGGCAGGTTACCCGTAATGGTAGGGGTGTTCTCTCTGTGTGTGTGTGTGTTCTATGTGTGTGTGTGTGAGTCGCAGCCTGGCCAAGTTTATTTGAAGTGGAATCGCCGCTTTGTCGTATCTCAAAGGACATTACCATGCAGATAGACCCGGACGAGTGAGTGACTGAAACGACACAGCCAATGGAGCTGAAGACCTGGCCCAGAATGCCAAGCGGGCACGCTGCACAGTGGTGCCAGCTTAAGCAAATGGGACACGCCATAAAAAGGGTACAAGTTTCATATACTTGATTACAATAAATACTTATAATAAAATGTGAGCATGCTTTGCATTGTTTGTACTTGTTTCTAACCAATGCAGCCAATATAAATATATAAAAAATATTAAATAAATCCGAGTCTTTTGGTGTACTGCAGAAATGTTGATTTATATTGATCTTTTAAATATTTTCTCTATTGTCATATGCTTATTTCTAAAAATACCAGAGTCCCTTATTAGATTACAAACTATTCCACTTAAATGTATCCCAAAGCCAAACTACATAGATATAAAAAAATCGACTTCAACTATTCAGCGACTTACAAAATTTGTCAAAAGTCTCAAAAAAGTTTAAATCAAATTGTCCCAAACACGAAACGTGCCTTGCTTAAGCTGGCAAAACTTGAGCTCATCTCATATTTTCATTAATTTTCAACGGAATTGCGAATCAGTGTGCGTCGATGCGGTTTGTTGCCGTTGCTGTTGACGTTGTTGTTGTTGTTGTTGTTGAGTCGACTCGACGCGGAGTCGAGTGTTGCTCAAGCTGACGTCTTTTGGCAATGGCAACGGCAACGGCAACGGTGGCGTCTCCTTTTTGGGGTTCAGTTAGTGGCATTGTCACGACTTCTTAATGTCATTTTATCAAAGGCGAGTCGCGGACTCCGGCATTCAGTGCTGAGGTACCCAGGACCCAGGACCAAGGACCAAGGACCGAGGCCCGAGGACCCTAAAAGCGAGCACAACACGTGTGAGGCAGCCGCACAACGCTGCGTATACGTGATGGGGTTATTATTGTAGCTGTCATTCTTTCATACAGCCTCCTGTTGTTGTTGTTGCTCGTGTTGTTGCTCGTGTTGTTGTTGCTGTTCGCGTTGCCGTGTCTCGTTGTGTTCGATATGTTTATATTTGTTGTGCGGTTTTGCGTGTCTGTGTGTGGCCCTTTTCACATGTGCGTTACGTTTACATTACACACACAAACACACACACACACACACGCACTCACACATACATTCACATTATGAAGTCGTAATAATGTTGAAGTGTGTATATGTGTGTGTGTGTGTGTGTGTGTGTGTGTGTGTGTGTGTGTGATAAGCGTGTACGTATCAAACGACATTTGGCGAAAATTTTATGGCCAACCCCAACCGAAAAATGGTGTTGTGCGAACCCCCCTCAAAAAAGTTACGCCACCCATTTCGTGTATCTTCTGCTTCTTCTTCGTTTTATTATGCGATTTGTTCAACTTCATTTTATTGCACACACCCTGCATAGGCATGTGTGTGTGTGTGTGTGTGTCTGTCTTTGCGTATTGGTGTATTTAAAATTTAATAGCAAACATTTTTACGCGCAATCGATCGAAAAGGTTTCATTACATTTTAATGAAACCAGTGAAAGACATTGCATCCATCCATCTCCAGCCACAAGTTGGTAGAGTGTTTTTTTGCCCAGATTCGCGGAAAGTTGGTATTCTTTGTCTGAGGTCTGCTTGCTTTCGTATTTATAAGCAACTTGTGCTTGTCAGTTGAGTGGATTGAGGATTATTTTACAACACATAACTATAAAATCACAAAGCTTTAACTCTCTCTATCTCTCTGTATGTAAATGTCTGTCATGCGTTCATTGAGAAGCTATTAAAAAGCTCTGAACTCATTTGACAGCAGTGCAGAATCAGGACATGCCGGTGATGTGTCCTTAACAAAGTCACAAACAGAACCTTGACATGTCATTCGATTTTGAAATATCCTCGCAATTTCTTTCAGCCACAACATACCAGCAAAGGCCCCTCCTCACTTAAGCATTCGACTAAATGCGCCATACAAATATCATTTAGCATGACATAAATTTCACATACAGATTGTACATAAAGTTGACATACATTTTATGTTCCCATACAGCGACATGCATACATATATGTATTTATAAGTATATATATATATGGAGCGCCTACAATTTGTGCTGCTGTTGCTGATGTTGCATGCCGCCCGCAGCCTCATCCCGCTGGCAGCAGCTGCCAATTCACATAAATGTCACGTACGTCAGTTTGTCATTTGTGTAAAAGATGCAGCCGCCAACGACAACGCTGCACTTGAGTCCTTCTACGAAGTATGAAATAACTTTAAGTGCAGCAGTGTCAAGCTATAGACTACGAGTTATCCTGCTCTCAATATATACCAGAAGAGGACTAATAGTTATCCTCTACTTGGCACATAGCTGAGGGCTCCAGCAGCATTGCTCTCCTTAGCCTGCCTTAACCCTTAAGTTAAAAGCATTATGCTCTGCTCTATTAATATACTAATAATATGAATATTATTTATTGTTCATATTTTGCATTATAGTTAAAATAAATAAGTATAAATGAATAAAACAAAGCCGGCTTTTTCCGGAATGGGTTTCGATGCCACATTCCAAGGGTTGTTTTAGGCATGTAGTCGAGAAAGTTTTGATTGTAATTATGTTTTAAATAATTCTCGTTAAGCAACCATGCAATTGCTATTTTGCGGAACTGAACTTTTCGATATATAGAAGCTTTTTAAGAGTCGCATCTCAGCAGTGCAAAGCTTGTTATGTCCTTTGAAATGAGAATGAGAATCTGCATTTTATGCAGCAGCAATACAACTGAAAACTATTTGTCTGTATATAAAGGAATAATTCTAATTTGGGCATAATAAGATATAAATTTAATTGACATACCACACATGCACTTTATACGACTGCAAAGCTGCTCCATCCACTTGTGTTTATTGTAGGGTACAAAAAGATAGCAGCATTCATTTGCACAGCGGAGTACTCGCACATACGAGAGAGTTTCGAGTCGTATGAATAACGCATACGCACTGTGGCACCACAAAACTTTTGCAAAACAGTTCAAATTGGTGGCATGCACAGCGCACAGGCGACTAATTAAAATTTTATAACGCCCAAAACTCAGCAAAAATATACTGTGCGAGTGTGTGTGTGTGTGTGTGTGACAAATTCATAACAATTTTGTTAAAATGCTTTCCAGCTACTTAAATATTAAATGAGTTGACATTTTTGGCCAGACTCAACTCGAATATCAGTCGACGGCATTTCGAGCTATGCTTTTTTTACCTTAGATAACCTTGCGTTGTTTCTGGACCAACAAAATGTGTCTGTGTTTCAAATTGATTATTGAATACAGGCTGCACTCAAATAGTAACTTATTCATTGATTATCGACAAAGGATAGTGCGAAGACTGCCAGACTAAAGTAAACTAAATGGAATAAAAGTCTGAAAATAAGTATTTAAAGAAAAAGATTAAGTGATGATTAGATTAATGGAAGTAGAATAAGTAAGTAATAAATTCAGAATAAATGCATAACTCGATCTATGGATTTCAAAAAGACAACATCCTAAAGCATCTAATTATTCGCTCTTTAAGAGACTAATCAGACCTAATCAGACTTCTAGTGAGCTACTTGGCAAGTATTTTTGAGGATATGCCCCAAGCGAAATAATTTATGCTTAAGAGCTCGGCGATAAGGTGTTTTTTATAGTCCACCGCAACATTTTATTTACCATGTTTATTTTGTTTTCGGTGCTCTGTTGTATTTTTTTGCTTTATCAAATTTCAAAGCTCATTACACTTTATGTGGATGGGCTTAAGGCCGTGTTGCCGCAGTCGATGTTGCTGTTATCGATGTCGATGTGAGGCATTAAACGACCTATAAACGGCGATGTCGCCGCTTCAATTGACAATTATGTTAAACAAAGTTATTAAATTACGCAAAAATAAGGCAGCCAAGCGAGCCAAAGTCAATGGGATTACGCATACGCACCGTCAGCGCGACAAATCAATAGAGAGGCAGAGAGACTAGGGATGTGAATAGAGGGAGGTAGACGAGGCGAGGCAAGAAGGCGAAGAGTCACTGGCAGCTAGCTGACACAGGTGCCTGACTTTGGGGACTCTCAGCTAAGCCAAGCAAATTGCATGCTGAAAAATTTCCATTTAGCATAAAACTCATGCTATTATCACACGCTCCGACTTTTTTCTTTTCTTGTCTGCTTTTCTTTTTTTTAGCGGAACGGGAAGGCGGTTGAAAAGACAAAGAATTACGCCACTCGGCACACTACACACTAAAATATGCAGAGGGAGCAGGGGAGTTGGCGTTGGGGTTGGCGGGCAGAAGTGGTGGAGTGGACCCAGTAGACGCTTTTTAATGTACCAAAAGCGGCGGTGGCACAAAGAATGTCTGCCTCATTGCCATAGACATCATAAAAATTCGTTAAAAATAAAACACACGCCACAACAAAAAGCAACAGCGAGCAATGAGAGGGACAAAGGCTGACAGCAGCCTGCCGACTTCCGTGTAGCTTAAGCTTGGGTAAAAAGCAGCAACAGCAGCAGCAGCAGCCAGTAGCAGATGGAGCCACGTTAAGAGAGTGAGTGAGAGAGCACTGCACGTTTACCGGCATTTCGGATTACGCATACGCCACCGTTTCGCAGCATTTTTTTTGGGGACGCAGTATTGTTTTTTTTTGTTCCTTGCTGCGCCTGCAGGGGCTGTTTATGGTAGACAGGGTGGGGTGTTTGGCTGGCGCCATAAGTAACAAATTTTATAAATTATTTAAATTTTTATTCATGCAACGCTGTAAAGTTAAGCCCGCTGCTGACAGTTAGCTAGTTTGCCCCACAACAACAACAAAAACAGCAAGCAGCAATGGAATTTTCGCATCAGCCGCTTTCATTCATAATTCTTCCTGTTGTGGCGGGGGGGGGGGGGCGTCGGGCGGGACGACGACTCTGTTGCTTTTGGCCATGTGACCTTGGACTGGTTGGCTTTTAAATATTGATACAGACGGCCCTTTGATCTAAGCCCGGCCGACCCGACCAAAAATAATAATAATAATTTGACGGAACCTGCGCTTATGCAAATGTGTCGCTAACCAAAGCAAACAAAAAAAAAGACAACAAAGGAAAAGGAAAAGTAATGTTATGCCTAATAAAATGTTACGACTCAGCTACGTATTTTGTATACAATGCAAAAATATTCATATTTCATATGCCACTGCCAAAGGATATTATGAAATTTGAAGCAACTATGCGGCTATCAAAGAAACCAGAATAAGACTTCCTGAAGAAAATGTTTGAAAAAGATTCAGTTTAATTCTTATACAACTACACCATCAAGAAATCGACTATAGATAATTTCAAACTTGAGCTTATTCTTTTTATTGACATTACAATACAAAAATCAACTTATTCGCCTATTATGCAAAGAGTATTTAAAGTTCACCTATATTCATGCACTCAACTTGGTTTTTTTTCGCTGCTTTCATATATTCGCATGATTTATAAGCCAGCTGCAAAGATACAATAAAAAAGACTGTCGCAGTTTTATGAGTTCCGACCCCGGCAAATGGCCATAAAATGCCATAGCACATATGAGAAAATATAAATAAATCGAACGATTATTGACAATTATAATGATATATGATGCATTCTTAAAAGTCATAAATTGAGCCAGCCAAAGGCTGCCATCCCGGGTAAGCAAGCAAGTATATTAACCACCAACTGATGACTACAAAATCTGGAGCAATGTCGCTTCTCCTTGTGGGTCATTTCCTAAGTGGGTGACGAGCTTAAATCGCGAGCAGCCATCGCAATTTGCTAAATGGCAATACAAAAACAGGCAATATCAACTGAGTGTGCCATAAAAAAATGAGAATTTATTGAAATTAAAGTAGTTTTTAAATGTGGCAGATTTAGTCGTTTACCCAGCGGACAGTTTCTTGTGCCAAACTTTTGAGCTGCCTTGGATTCAGGGCATCTCCTAGTCGAGTTCCCTCGACTAGAACAGTCTTACTTGATCTATTTTTATTTTTCAAGCCCGAAGAGCATATTTGCACTCTTCTACTGAAGAGTAGAACAAAATTGTTGGCTAAATTCTTTAGCATTATTATGGCTCATTATCTATGCACAGATCGGCTGTAGCCTAGTTCAACCTAGTGGTTACAGTGCTTAATTTTCCCCGCTCAAAAAAGCTCAGAGCGCTTGTTCTAGTTTCAATCGCTGCCCCAACAAAAAGCAGCAAAAAAAAAAATGGAAACAAGAGCCGTAATCTATGCACCGAGTACCCAATTCTTGCTCATAACATTGCTCCGGCTAATTATCAATTTAGTGCAATTTGTTTTTGACTTGGGCAAAGTGAGCATTTCAATTTGAGCGATGCTGCTGCTGCTGCTGCTGTTGCTGCAGAGCTGGTTTGTGGGGCAAGCAAAGCAAATGAATTCAAGTAAATGTGTACAAGTAGAAGACTCACAAGTTGCACTCTGGACAGACTGTCTTCTCTCTCTCTCTCTCTTGTGTTTGTTATGACTTAACAGCCTTAATTTGTTTTCATATTTTGTGTGTGTGTGTGGGGGCTTTTAAGCTATTAACAAATTCGAGTTGTGTCTGCTGTCATGCGCCACAAATAATAAAACATCATCCACTCCACTCTGCTCAACCATTCACTGCTGCTGACTCTTCTTCTTCTGGTTCTTCTTCTTCTTAATGCAAAATAAACTGGAGAAGAAGCAGCAGCAACAAATTTTAAAAGTCGTTTATTGCAGTTGCCTCTGCACTATAAATATATTGTTGTTCTTCTTGTTGTTGTTGTTTGTTGCTTGTCGTTTGTCTCTGGCGACTGGCAGCAAAACTGTTTGTTATAAATTAAATGTTTAATTTACTGGCCATTATGGCTAACAAGTTGCTGTTTGCGTCTGTATATGTCATTAATGGACCATCCAACAACAGCAACAGCAACAGACATCATTTTCTCAGTCGAGTTGCGAGCTATTGCAGCTCAGACAATTTCGTAAACAGACATCACTTAAATAATATTAAAACATATTTGTATAATTACAACCAACATAAATTGTCGCATCAGCAAAGAAAGCTTACATTTATTTATTTTTTCGACAGAGAAATTAAGCTCCAACTGAAAACTGTCTTCTCTGTGTTGATTTAATGAGTTTACATTTTCTACTATCATAAATTCGACAATACTGAGTCAAAGTTCAGAAGCAATGCTTTTTGTGAATGAGTTGACCTCCAGATTAAAGCTACACTTGAATTAATAACTACTATTCTATTTCGAAATTCAAGTTCCAATGTCAAAAGTGATCGGATGTTCAAAAAGTCACCTTAAGGACTTCATTTGAGACAATCATAGCTCCGTCAAACACATACAGATTTTCAAAAACTAGGGCTCCTTACTCATGGTGTGATCTCTATATTAATAATACACTTAATGTTAAAACCGCGATTCTTGGACAATATTCAAGTTGCTAGTCTGTTCTGGACTAGTGCGAAATTTGGTAGGCGAGGTGTGTTTGAAACTAAACCGCAACAGGCGGCGGCACACATGAATAAAAATGCATTTAAAAGTTTTGCAGCACATAAAATGTAATTTATGCATTGGTTTATGTCAAATTAATGTTAACCAACGAAAAAAAATTATATACATATATATATATATTTATTTATATGAGCATATGGCGGTGACAGAGCTTTTAATAAACTAGCGAGTTGGGTTTTTGTTTTCAGTTTTCTGTTTTGTTTTTGCGCTTTTTTTTTGTGAGCAATAATTTGTATATTTTATGTGGATCTGAATTCCAACGTTTTTCATCGCTGGTTAACGCAATTGCGACCGTTAATTTATGAAATATTTATTATATGCAAACAAGCATATAAATAACAAATGCAACCATAACAAAAAAAATTAACTTTTAAGTTTCATGCATGCACATTTGGTAGATAATTTAAATCAATTGTTGAGAAGTGCAATTAGCAGCAAAAGATAAAAATAAATTCACAAACAAAACAAATGGTCCAACCACCCAACAAAAAAAAACCAAACTCAAACCGCAGTTTTTATGGGCGAACTTTAAATATGTGGATGTGTTTGTGTGTGAATATTGTACATACTATATTTTAATGGCGCAGGCTCCATAAATTATGGCGCATTTACTTAGCCAGATAGATAGATAGAAAAAAAGCCAGAAACGTTACGAGTCGATAAATGATTGCGGTCGAGCCTCGAAATCCTTTAATTTGAAACCCAAACTCAGCTGCAGCCAAACGGCAAGTCAAAGGCACATTTCACAAATAGACAACCAGAAAGCAAGCGAATAGCAGAGCATGATGGACTTAAATGTACCCTGTACTTAGATGACTTATCAGCTGGGTGTGCAACTGGAATCTGAACCGCTGATAGCATTCTGTTCTTTATTTAAAAAAGTTTAATTAACCATTCAGTTTCTTTATATCGAGTCTCAGCTTTCATAATCTTTGACTCCATCGAATGCACTCCGCATATAGTCGTAAACCGCACCTGTTACCTACAATCCTACAATCATATCACATCCCATCTTATGCCCAATTCTTAATAGCTCGAGGGTAGCACAAAAATAACTAAAAACCCAACCAAAAGCCAAAACACACATTAAAATCCATGTGTGTGTGTGTGTGTGTAGTCTGCAAGAAATATGGCCATAGCAAATTGCTGACTCTGGCAACGAGTTGAAAAACTTAAAAATTGCTCCGCAAAGCACCCAATCCTTGTCGAGACGAGTCCTGTGCCTGGATTCCAATCCCTTTGCCCCCCTCCCCATAAACAGTCGCCTGTGCAGAGTGCGCTGCTTTTTAAGTAAAGAGCAGCAAAACGCAAATATCATCGAATGGAATATAATTTATGTGCTCCATTTGCAGTCGGCAGTTCGCCACACACACACACACACAAATATACACACACACACACACAGACAGAGGCACATATGCTACGTCCCCATGCGGGACAAACCCTGTCCATTTGGATCGGCCTTTCTATCCCATTCGGTCATTTAGGGCACTTTTGCATACGGAATACCCCTACTACTACTTCCACTCAGACTACCACTACCACGACTACTATTGCTGCTGCTGGTGCTGCTGCCAACAGTTGCCGCAGTTAGCAATTCCCCAGTCGCGTTCTGCACTCGATTTTGCTTTTATTCCTTCTTTATGCCCAGAACCTATTGAAAAGTGTGCAAAAAGGGTATAATGAAGTTGGGCAGAGGTATGTAACAGGCAGAAGTGAGCAAATCCAATCACATTCTCGTATATAGATCAAGTTATTATGTCGATAACTGTGGACAAACACACACAATATTCAAGATATATCTCCCTAATCAAGATAATTTTCTACATTTTTATTGAAATCGGAATAAAATGATCTTTTCATATGTATCAATATACAATGCAGAATCATTTTCAGTATTCATCTATACATACATACATTTGGATTTAGGATATCCGCTAGTCGAGCTCTCTCGACTAGAGCATTCTTGCTCGCTATGTTTAATTTGTTGTTTTTTGGCAAGGTTGCGCCTTCAATCCATAAATATCCGTTGGTTAGTTCTTGAAACCCTTTGCTAACTTGACTCTCTTTGCGCCGCACGCTTTTCTGTATTTGCCAAATTAAATCGTTAAATGCTTGTTAAAAACTTTGACTGCCATTTTCTCTATCTGTATCTGTATCTGTATCTGCACACACAAAAAACACATACCGAACATATCTCTCTCTCTCTCTCTGTACCTGTCTCTTTCTCTATATATAGTTGCGGTGTATCTGTATCTTTGACCGTTTCTGGGTAATTCGCCGCCGCCGCCGACGCTTATGATTTATGTGTGCGCATGTTTTGGTTGTAGTCTCTTCTGGGCACACAGCACACAGCACACAGGTTGGCCAACAGCGACTGCGGGACAGCAAAACACGTTAACTCTTAAATAAGGCAATACTCGACATTGGCAGCAGCAAAAAAAAAGGGTTGCGTTTTTAAATGCGACTTCAGCTTCAGCTCGCAGTTTTGCCGCAGGCACAGTCGAACAATAAATTAAATTCAAAAGGAATTAAACTAAACTTTTCGCTTGCGTTTTAGTCATCGATGATTGCAACTCAGTTAAAAGTTCCTGGGAAACAGCAAAAACACAAAAAACCCGAACAGAACTGAACTGAACTGAACAGTTCTCTATTAGTCATGCTGTGGCAAAAAAGTTGCAAGTGGAATGCAGAAACTATCAAGTGATTCGAGGTTTTGCTTATAATGGCAAACTGCCTTCAAAGTGGGTCAAGAAATTATTCATCAACAGCTCGTAGATCACTTCAGGAAGAGTCTTAACGCTCCAGTGGAGTTTCTTGCTATAGACAATAAACTGTATTTATATTTAGATGGATAGCCAAAGTTTGTGCCTAAGTATAAAATGATGTATTTTTTTAGAAACAGAAACTCAACAACGACTCAGCGAGCTCACAGCCAGCCAGCCTGCTAATTAAGAATAAAAACTCATATTTTGTATATTTCAAATTTGACTTGACTGTTTTTCATAACAAATATTTCGATTTCAATTCAATTTCTCTTGCTTCTGTCTCCTCCTCCACTCATTAGTTTATCGAGCCTCACTAATTAGCCGAATAACTGATCAATCGCCTATAACAAATGACTAACTATAGCTACGCCCTCTCATATTTAGCATGATCAATTGTGTTTCTATAATTTTTTGAAGTTGCCTACGCTAATTTCACATCCCTGCTCAATTTTAATTGATGCACCTGCATCTGAAATTCCCGAAAACAACACAACGCATATGGCATCTATCAGCTGCGCTTGACTAACGCCCCCTGCCCTGCTCCCTCTCGATGCCACGATTAATACATCAAGTTGTGTGTTGTGTGGCAAAGAACTGACAGAAGATATGCCACACTCATATATATATATATATAAATATATCTGTACCTGCATACCTATGTTGGGAGAGAGTGAAAGGGGGAGATAGTGCGAGCTCGATAGAGAGCGAGCGAGTCGAAAAAGCTGTCACAATAAATTTAAATAAATTGTTGACAGACGTCAATAAACATAAATTTTCGTATGTGCAGCAAAGCAAAGCCAAGCAACCCGTGGACAACATCAACTGGACTGAAGTGGACCAAGTGGACCGAGTGGACCGAGTGGACCAAGCAGACGACGACAACGATGACGACGATGACCGGAAACCGCAACGCTCGCAACGCTGGCCACACTCGATGCATTGCGTCAATCAAAAATGTACACTCAGAAAAACAATCGACCTAAAATTAAAATTTCCAAATATAAGCAATCATTTTTTCTCAAAAATACAAATATTTATTCATAATATAGGCAACAAAAAGGAAGAGAAAAAATAGAAATACCCTGACTTTCCCATATAAACTTTCTGCATAATAAGCTTGCGTACTCTTGGCATGTCAAACTTATCAAATTCATGCTGCGGTTTTGCTGAGTGTACGAAATGGCAAAGCAGTGGCAGTGGTTGTAAATGAGGCAGGCGGAGAGAGAGAGAGACATAGGATGAGAGAGGGAGTCTTTGGTGCACGTGTGGCGCTTGAATTTGACTAATTAGAAAAGCAGTCGGAGTTGAGTTGAGTTGAGTCATTTGGAGTCGGAGTTTTGCTTATGCAAATTGTAATAATAACTCAATTAAATGTTCACTTGATTGTCAGCGAGTTGTGTGCGTCGGGGATTGCATAAGTTGGAAGCGATTTGATGCGGGCACAACAACTAGCACATTGACCGATCGCTGGCCTTTTGTGAAACCACAAAACACACACACAGCACACACACAGCACACACACAACCAGCACACAACACTAACAGCTCACAGCTCTTGGGTCTCGTTTTTATTGATGTCCCGTTGCTATTGTGGCAAACAATTGTAGAAATGTCGTCGACGTCATTTAATTGTAAGTGAAACTACGCTTTGTTGTCACTGTGGGTGTGCAACTAAATGTTTGTGTGCCTGTGTATGTGTGTGTGTGTGTGTGTGTGTTTGTGTGAATTTCATTGAGTGAGGTCAACAACCAGTCAGTCAGCCAACAAGCAGTCAGCAGGCAGCAGGCAGCAAGCAAGCAAGCAACACTCAACATCAACATCAACTGACATCCAAGTGCTGTCTATATATGTATTTATCTATCCGTCCACATCCACAACCAACAGAAATGGAGCAAGCAGTGGGCAACGCGGGGGGAGTAGGGGTGCAGGGGTGTAGGGGTTAGTGTAGCCTCAGCATTTGCTGTTGTCAAAATAAAGCACACTTTAATTGACACATTTGCATTTTATTATAGCAGCCGCGTTCTAAATGCCACACTGGGAATATTGTGACTGTATGTTGTGTGTGTGTGTTTGTGTTGCATGAATATTTATAATTATCAATGCCTCTGCTCTATTTTAAATGCGTCAAATGCAGTGACTGCCCTCAGCCAGCTCTCAATTCAGCTCTTCATTATTTTCTGAATATGATGATGCATTATTATGATTATTGGCGGGTTGGAAGTGAGGAAGTGAGGAGTGAAAGGAACAACTCTGTCAGAACAAAAATAGAGAAATTGTTTGAAAACAGTCAAAAGTCACTCATCAGTGTAATGTGTCAGTTATTTGCTAATTAAAGTTCAAGTTTAGAGGCTGTGAGAGCCAACAAAATAGTAACAAAATAGCACAAAGAGCGGCTTTATATAGAAAAGGTATCAAAGTAAGACAAAGCAACTATCTTACGCAGGAGTTAACTTATCGATATCTATATTCATAATAAATTTAAACAAAATTGCAAAACTAATTGTTTGCTTTTTGATCAGTAAGAAGAGATAGAGTTTCTTTCACAACTAATCTTTCTTAATGCGCTACAAGTTTCACATCAAATACATTAAACCCTCTTTATAAATCAAGAAGTTGACAATCTGCAACTTTGTTCAATAATTAAAAACTACCTCGAAGTTATAGCTCAGACTGAGGCAGGTTCTATCAGCAGACAAAAGTCTGTATGGAGACACACTTTCGATAATCTACTCACATGTCACAACACAACCCATGTTTCAGACAAAGTCTTACAACTTTATTTGGATAACTAAACGTAGCTCAACATGTGTGTACAATTATCTATTCATGTTAACAGTCTGTTATGCATAGCTATAGTCAAATTCGTCTAATCAGTTTAAGAGCTGAGCTGCACACAAAGAACCATTCAAGCAAGCTCCAAACACAAAAACGCAGCTGGAGCTGGCGTTGAAATTTTGCAGTTCTAAGTGATTGCCGTCAGATACCGGAGTGTAGACTAAACACACACACACTCACCTGTACACACACACTCACACTCATGTCGTTAAGCGAACGATTGAAAAGTGCATAAAGTTTGGAAAAGCTGTCTTGCATAGGTGGAGCTCCAGATCACCTTGCAACAACAACAACAACAGCACGAAAAGCAAAAACACAGCTTAGACACTCCACTTAGACACTCCATTTTGCGTGTGAAATTCAATAAGTTGACGGCTGAATGCGGCACAGAGGGAACCGAGTTTAGAGTACACTCAGAAAAAAGATCGTCATAACTCGCCTTATTATTCAGAATGTATATTTCTAAAAGCAACCAATTTTCTTTTCAGAAATTTAGGGCAAACCCTTTGAATTTTTAAAAATGTTCATTCTTGAATTTAGAAATTATTTGTTGGACAAGTTTTCTGGGCGACTTTTTGTCTGAGTGTATGGAGAATGGAGCGAGAATGGAGCGCAGAGCACCTAGATCGTAGACCCCCAAGTCTGAACCAGGGACAGGCCACTGATGCATATCTATGTGTATTGACTAAATTGTTGTTGTTGTTGGGTGTGGCGCAAAATGCACGACAAAAAGCAACAGCAACAGCAACAAAAAACATTTAAGTCGTGGTGTTGTTGCTGTTGCTGCTGCTAGCATTGTTGCTTAGCATGTTGTAGTTCAATTTATGACGCTTGTCGCGTTTGACTTTTGCGCAGGCGTTGAAAGCCCAGCAACAACAGCAACAACAACACAACAACAACAACAACAACTGCACATCGACAACCACAACAATGTAACAATTTTTAACATGGACTTTGGTTGCGGCGCTCTGAAAATCAAATTGAGCTGCTTGCAACTCTTTCATTGTTGTTGCTGTTGTTGTTGTTGTTGTTGAAATGTTTGCCAAGATTTGTTTGTTCAGTGAATGTTTTATTCGATTTCGTGTTAATTTCTTTTCAACACAATGCGTCACAGTCACTGCGAGTGTGTGTGTGTGTGTGTGTTGTGTGTGTTTACAATTTCATTTAGTGTCTGACATCCATTTGGCATTTCAGTTTATTTGAGCATGACAAGTTGCACGATCGATTTGATATGTTTACACATTGCTGGGGAAATTGATATGTCAATATATCCGATGTATGACCACAACATCAATTGTTGTTGTTGCTGTAGTTGTTGTACGTAGGTAGTTTTCTGTGTATTGTGAATTGTGCATTTGCTTCAATTAGAAGACAACTCTATTATCAACTCTATTTGCCTTGTGCATAGTTTTCTGTGGCAGCTTTGAGTGCTTTTAGCAGTTATTTTTTCTACGGTTAATTAACAATTGATTATGTGGCATGTTCTAAGACTTACAATTAAGTATCAAACCCACATACAAATAACGTCCATTTCTAGCCTTAGAAAGAGACTAAGTAAGAAAAGGAAGAATGGCTTTCTTAGGTACACCAAAGATATATTTAAATAATAACATCAAAACAAAGAGATACGTTTCTATATACCTATATCAATTCTTCTACTGAAGCTGATCAAAAATATATATATACACAAGCTCTATGATAAAATTACATTACTATCTGAAAAGCACAAGATGCATTTTTTTACATTATCTGAAACTTAATTAAACGAATATATTGAAAAACTGAATAATTAATAGTCCATCAATTACAGTAGTGGCCAAGAAGGAATGATTTAAAAAAAAAAACTGCAAATAAGCCAAACTGCATTATGCAAATATAAAAAGAGTTATTTACTGTCTCTTTTTATGACACAATTCTCTTTTTGCCAGCTAATTGAAAGTGGTTTGCATTGAGTCGTCTAATTGTATGGCTAATTGTATTTCCATATCTCTGATTGTACACATGTGGACAGCACACAGAGAGAGAGAGAGAGAGAGAGAGAGAGAGAGATGCGACTATTTCAATCAATTCGCAGACCTCAATTGGTATAAAAACGTTTCTCAATAACAAATCCATTATCCACAGATGAAGCTCGTTGATTATTTGACTCTGTGTTGTTGTTGTTGCTATCATTGTTGGAATCGTGTTTCACACATGCGAAGAGTGCCCGCACTTGAGCTAATTCCCAAGCACTCGGTCACACTGACGGCACACGCCCACACAACAGCAGCAGCAGTAGCAGCAGCAGCTGAACAATTGTCTATCTAATCATGTATGTATTATATATATATATATATATTTATCTTTAGAGTGTGGGGCCTAATCATAGAGTTAAGGCCATTGTTCTGACAAGGCGTTAAGCAGTTGACCAGGCCAAGCCAGGCCAGGCCAGGCCAGAGAGTCGATTATGTTCAAGCAATTATTTGTTGTTTTCCGCTGCGCAACCTTGAAATTAAATATAATTATGAAAACCAAAAATCGCAGCAATGCCCAACTTGAATGATATTTCATAAGCTGAGAGATATGCCAGTCAGACAGACAAACAGACAGGCAGACAAGACAGACAGACAGACAGTCCGACGTGCCTCAAATGAAAAATTATTTAAGTTGCCGGCACACGCACACTTCAAAAACACAAAAAAACAAAAACAGAAATAAAATAAAAAGCCGAGCGCCGAATCAATAAAACCAACGACCTGCCTCTGCTTGTTATTGTTATTGTTGCACTGCTCTGCTCTGCTCTCCTCTGCTCTCCTCTGGCCTCCTCTGGCCTCCTCTGTTTGTGTGTGGAACTCTCAACTGACTCCCCTACGAAAAACCTTTTTTCTTGACTGCTTTTTTGCCCAGGCAATTATAATTAACTTCGCGGCAAGTTTTGATTTCTTTCTGCTTCTTTTTCTTCTTTTATTTTGAGCTCTGCAACAGCCTCTTTTTACACTCGCTCTCTTCTTAGCCGCTGGCTGTGTTTTTGTCTGTGGCTGCGTCTGCGTCTGCGTCTGCGTCTTGTTCATTTTACGCATCTGCATCTGCGCAGCGGCCGCTGATAATTTTGTTCGCACCTGATCGTGTTACTCGACTTTTCAGTTTTTCTGTCTTCTCAGTTTTCTCTGCTGCTGCCTCATCTCCACTCCACTGCTTGCCTCTTCAGCTGCTGCTGCTGCTGCTGCTGCCTGTGCGTGTGCGTCATTAACTGCGGTTGCGCACACGCGGCCAATTCATTAGAGAGCCCACAGAGAGCTGCGTTCTGGCTGGATTGACTTGGCCCAGCTGTGACTGACTGGTTGGGTTAACAAACCAACCGACCAACAAACAGCTCATCCCTCGTCTAGTTCTTTTAGCCCATTTCTCATGTCTCTCTCTCTCTCAGTCTCTGTCTCTCTGTGAGCGAACACAAATTGAACTTTCGTTTTTGGGTTTTTACTTTTAGGCGAGCTACAACGAAAGTACAAAAAGCACCAAAAACGAGTTCAGATTGAGTTTAATGCTTCTTTTGCCGTAATTGCCATGTACTATTAAAATTAGAATACCCATGTGAAAGCCAAGCGAAATAATGGTCGAGTGAAACTGATAAAAAGGAAGTCAAATAGCGGTGGTCATCATCAATGCTTAATTTAAATCGTAAACCCAATTTATTTACTCTGCTCAATTTGTTAATCAACTCGGAGATATGCTCCCATCAGATAATGCTTAATCCAGTAATCGTTTTATTTACCTGCCACAATAATAGTTTCAGGAAGACTAAAGAATGAGTTGGCATACAACATAAATTGGGTTTTAAAATACTCAGCCGCATCTAATAAATTAAATCAATGAAATACATTCAATTGAAATAATATGGTAAACGGAAAAAAGATAAATCTTGTGAACATATAAAATATGCAGAGATATTTATCAAGTATCAAGATCTAATCTTATAAAAGATGTAAAATATAAATTTATAGTTATGAGGAAATGAGCAGAATAGTATTTAAATTGTAAAGCAGCTAATCAAAAATAAATAAAAGCCCAAAACATTTTTATGTCTTTCCAAAGTTTAAACTTTATTTAAGAGAACTGTTGAGCTAAGCAGGAAGAGGAGGAAAACAGAACATTTGAGAACCTTTTCGATTTTCTTTACCTGGATGTTAAGTTATTTAATGCAAACATTTCGATTTCATTCCCTAAGTAAAACGAAAGCTTAGATTGGCTTTGACAATTTCAATGGTTCATTTGCAGGCTGGTAGCAGGCAATAAAATGAAACCAATACCAATGCTTACACTGAGCCTGAGCCGTAACCCTCATTAACCAAAAGCCGCCCCTCCTCGGCCCCTTGCCCCCTCACCACATTTGCTGAAAAGGTGTAAAACTGCCAGGCGGAAGACTTAACTGGAAATCTGCAACGTGCAGAAGAATCGCCATAAACTGAACCTATTGCAGCTTTACCAAAACAAACAAAACAAAGGGCGTAGCACGGCAGGGGGGGATGTAGGGACAGGGGCTGGGGCAGGGGCAGGGCCAGTGGGGTTGCACCTTTAAAATTTACAATGCTCAAAGGCCCGCCAAATTTTATGACAGCGCACAGAGAAAGCGACCCAAAGAGAGGCAGCGAGAGTGAGAGAGAGAACGTGAGAGAGAGAGACAGAGAGAGAGAGAACTGAAAAAGCTCAACAAAAAACAAAACAATGAAGGATGAACCCAAACATAAAAAACTCAAAGTAAAACACAAAACAGAAGCGAATCGGCAAAGCAGCAACAGAAACAAGCAACTGGCAACTGGCAACTGGCAACCAAAAAGATGTTGCAGAAGGGGTGTGGGGAGGGGGGCGGGGGTATTCAAGCGGCAGCAGGGAGAAAATTCAAATCACAAACTCGGTATTTATTTGCGAAGCGTAAATGATTACCACTTAAAATGTGCTCGACTGCCACCTAAAAACCAATTGTTGGGAAAAGGACAACCGAGACTCGAGCAGCGGCAGCCGTAGAAGGAGTGAACGAAAGGACCAAGCAAAGCGGCAAGGCAACATATGTTTTTTATGCCTCAGCTCTCTAAGTGGATGTCAGAGTGAGAGAGAGAGCGAGCGACAGAGAAAGAGAGCGAAAGAGAAAGGAGTGTGTGGGTGGGTGGAAGAACTGTGGGATAGCTGCCAGAATTCGTTAGAGACCCACATGTCCACGGCTTGATTGGGTGTATTTATTATGTATATGTCTATGTATGTGTATGTGAATGTGTATATCTATGTGGATATTTGGGGTTTGTCTAAGTGCAGCTCAGAAGCGTGAAAGCAATCATGGATTATAAGCACTTGTGCAAGTCTAAGGGATTGTGGGCCATATACCTTTAAAGATTGTCGAACATGTATGCCAAAGAGCTGGTCGATTATTAAATATTAGTTTATGCCTATAGAGCAAACAAACTATGCAAAACTCGAAGTCATTTAAATTTCAAGTAGTTATTTAACAGCATTTTATGAATCCAATATTGATAAACTATATATCATTATCCTCTAGAATTTATTTTTAACATGAAAAGAAGACTGAATCTAAATCGAAGATCTACTCACTCAGAGGAAACTCTACAAAGATTCGCCAAAATATTCTACTGCATAATTAAATTCGCTTCCATTATGTAGATATTTATTCTCTTTACTCATTCTAAGAACCATTTCCTCCATTAACAAACATTAAGCTCAATTAGAAAAGCGTATTCTGCAGTCGACTCAGCCCACTTAGCTCTCAAGGCAATTCCATTGTTTCGTTTGACAATCGGACTCGCAGTGCGTGTCTCTGGCGGGGATTGTGGGGGGTGAAGGTGTTTCAGTGGCTTTTCATATTTTCCATTTGACGCCATAATTTCTTGGGCACTTTCGTAAGAGAACCCCCGCAACGAGGAAGGTGAAAGTGACAGCAGCAAAGACAGAGACAGAGAGAGAGAGAGAGAAGCGTAGTAAGTACAAGCAAAGCAGACAAAACAAATATGTTAATGTATCGTGAGACGCAAGGACACGTATTGGTTTCAGTCAGCCTGCAATCGTTAGCATCGCATATAGAATGAGTTGAATTGAGTTGAGTTATTTTCGGCATGTGTGTGTGTGTGTGTGGGTGGATGGGTGTTGTGCCGTTACAACAAATGGGTGGCCCGTGCCGGCGTCGCCTTTTTCCTGCCAGGGTTCCTTATTTTTTTTCGTCTTTTTTATGGTCGTCATGGGCGCCGCCCCGCGGCGAGACAACCCCATCGCCCGTTAGTCCGCCCGCTTGTGGCAAGGACTCCACCCACATGGTGCACGCCCTGCTGGCACATTATTTTGCCACTTCTTCAACTGAATTTGAATTAGATCTCTTTCTCTTTCTCTCTCTTTCTCTGTGAGTGTGTGTGGCGTCTGGCGTGCGTCTTCTTGGCAGCGTGTAAAATAATATATTTATTTTTATTTTGGCCAACAAAAGGGGCAAGGGCAACAACAACAACAACAACAATAACCATACATGCTACAAAAAGTGTTTTGTTTTCCTTTCAATTTGTATTTTTATTATTTTCATTTGTATTATTTTTGTGTGCTCATGAATAAAAAAATAGAGAGCAGAGGAGAGGAAAGGACAGGAAAAGCGTAAAGGAAGCGACAGCAATAGATGGCCCCAAAATTGTATAGCTTAGCCCTTTTTGTGTCCAACAAATAATGGAGGGGGTCACGAGAGAGAGGGAGAGAGAGGGGTGGAGAGAGAGAGAGAGCCAACGCGTTGCCTTGAGAAAAAGTTAACAAATTTTCGCATGAATATTTCGTTGATTTTTCTTAAGGGTGACCGTAACAGGGACAGAGTCAGAGTTAGAGTCGCAGGACCCTTCGTCCTGGTCGCATGTTTTGGGCATGTTGACATTGTTTGCTGCTGACAGCCAAAAAGTTTTTGTGAGGAATTTACTTTTAATGGACAGACGAGACGACAGTCGACAGAGTCGACAGCGTCGACAGCGTCGGGCGTGAACTTGCCATTTAAATAAAGCGACCGACCCATCGTCGTCGACAGCGACGGAAGTCTATTGATTTTTCTCTGCTGACGGCTTAAAGCAGCAACCTGACTTTAATCAAAATATTTAGTTAAATAGCTGGGGCAGCACAGCACACAGCACACAAATTACTCTATCAAGCGTGCAACAATGGCGGCGGCCAGCATCAAAGCAAACACACACAAACCTATCTCAGATCTCTCGGCGCGGGCAGTTCAAAGTTCTTAAGAGGCGGCAACTTTCCAATTTTCACCGTGTTACCTAATTTTAATTGTCATGCCACCTGATGATGACCCGTTGATCTGAACATCATCTTGCCTCTGCCACTACCTGACCAGTCAGCCAAACAATCGCACAAACTCTGACTCAGCCCCAGATTCGGTTTCGGATTCAGAGTGAGCCCTCGTTTAATTTGCTTTGTGTTTTGCTATTTTATTTTGTACCGGTGACCTTAAATCTGGCAACGCTCAATGACTGCATTGTTAGTTCGGGCTACTTACGACTACCGATTTCCTTCTCGCCTCCCCCCTCTGCTGCGCTTTTGCTGCTCAGCGTAGGTGTGTTGCATTGTGGCTTGTCGCCTGCATTACGTATGCGGCTGAGCCTAAAAAAATTTCTGGGAATTTAATTGCCGTTTTCTTGTTGTGTTGAGCAATTGTTGGCCAGTTTCATTTTGGTTTCAAATCTGTCTTTTTTATTTTTTTTTGCATTTATTTTAACGTTTGTCAAGCGCTGCTCTTTGAGCTCTTTGGCAAATGGCCCGCAGCGTTTTTGTAACAATTTCTATGGCGGTTGCACGGAGCTCAAGATCTAACAATGCGCCAGAGGCACAGCAAGGTATTTCTATTTTGTGCGAACGAAAAAAGGAAATTAAATAAATCGGTGTATAGAAAAAGATGCACTGCGATTTGCGAGACATGAGATTGCAAATAATTTTGAATGAAAAAAAGGTAGCCAACAATCTAAAAATAATTTGCAAGACTTATTAATCCACAAGATTTCTAATTTCAGCAATGTGATGGGATAAAAAATTAAATAAATCGGTAAATTGCCAAAAGGAAGTGGAAAACTGAAATTGACTGAAAAGATTTATTAAGCCACAAGATTTATTAGGTCATTAATATAATAATAATATACTTTCAGTTTTTACTATTTATAGACTGAAGCTATTAAAAACGAGTAAAGCGGATTTAAAAGAGTTGTATGCAAAGATATGCAACAGGCAGAAAAAAGCCTCTTCTATAAAGTATATATAATCCTGATCAGCATCCAAGTCGATCGCAGATTAATTTGGAATATAAGCTCTAACTTCAATTCATTTTAGCAACAACTCTTTTCCTTTGCGATATGTTAAGCCCTGGATTAAAGCTGTCTTAACTAGCGCATTTTTAGTTCATTTAATAAGTAATACAGCAACTAAAGATTTATTAAGCCAGCCAGTCACAGTGTCAGCTATTATTATACGACCATAAAGTTCTCTTAACGATGCCACTAGAGATTCGACATAATTAGCACTCAAACTGTAATCCTGCAGGTAGATATTAAAAACAAAGGCAACTAAAGTGGTTTCATATGTCAGCAAATCATGCAATTTCAGCTGCACAAACTTCTAAACTGGAATGAGCCCAAGATTTATGGCTGTTAACCGCGCTGTTAACTCTCAAATCCCAGCCTGCACCATTATGGAGGGAAGAAGAGGGGGTTGGGGCAGGGTTGACTTACGAGGTCATAGGCGCCTGAATACGCATGACATTAAACCAGGGATAGAAACAACAACAACACCAAACCTGTCATTCTATGTACACCTCTAGTTGTTTGTAATTGTTTGTCGTTGTTGCTGTTGTTGCAACTTGGGCTTGCCCCCCTTTGCTGCACATATGGAGTCATAAAACTTCCGCTTTACCTTTTAGTTGTTTGCACTTGGAGTGGAGACAAAATGCGAGACGCCAACATATCAACAACACCCAGTACCCCATGCCCCGCACCCTTGCCTCAGCCATTCTGCTCTGCCCCAGGGAGACTATTGCTATTAGCAGTACATTTCATACATTTTGTAGTGAACATAAAATAGCTACGCTTGCTGCTGCTGCTGCTGCTGCTGCTGCTTCTTCTTCGTGTTGTTGTTTGTGTAAACTGTTGACAGGCAGGCAGTCATACAGAAGGCGGGTGGGTGGGGAGAGAGGTGTGGAGGGTAGCGAATAGGGGGCGAGTCAAATGAGCTGCAGTCGTAAAAAAGACAATTGAGCTCATATATTCTACACATAGGGACTCGGCGTTGACAGATCGTAAAAGGCCGTCAACTGAAAACCCGGCCAAGTAGACGACGACGACGACGACGACGACTACAACTCCCACATAAATATTAAGCCCCTTGGCCAAAGGCCTCGTAAAAAACACCACCAGACTCCAACCAACTCACAGACCACAAGTTCAAACCAAACACACACACAACACACAGCACAACCAAAAAAAAGAGCGAACAAAAAATTGATTAATCTCATTAATAAAATGCCAACCTGCATGGTGCGTGCAATCAACGCGCTGCCCCGTTACTCCTGCCCCAGCCCAGTCCCAGCCCCTACCCCACCACCATTACTACTTTTTTAACTCAGGGGTCGAGGCAATAAAAAACGCAATCGTAAAATATGAAGAGAAAGAGACAGAAAAAACAATACAAAACAAGTAGTTATGATCTAGGACGGGTGGCTTTGACTATGCGCATACCCTGTCCATAGAAAGAGATTGTCGTATTTCTGCTTTCTGTTCCGGTTTCAGTGCGTGAAGTGTAGAAGTTCCACTAAATGTTATGAATTGAAAGACATCGATTTTAAATACGTAGAAATCAGTAAATCAAGAACTAAATCAATTTTAATCTTCAGATTTTTCTGTGTCTATTTAAAAACTCATAAGAAGCAAATAGTTTTCTTAATGATTTAATTTATATCAGAGTTTCAACTGAATTGATAGCAAACTCTTTTTCCATTAGTCGGTTACCTTATACAAATATATAGACTAATCGTTAATGTTGCTGCCTCTTAAAAAATGTAAATTTACTTCATTCATTCTCAATATCAACCTACCCCATGAGCGAACATTGAAAACAGGGTATTAACAAACCCTGCATCTGCAGATCGTTATTAGAAAACCATTCCTTCTACTGAGTTTTTTATCTATTTTTTGGCTACCCAACTAAGTCAAATTTAATGCATTTTACGGCCCAAGTTGGGTTAATTTTTTAGTGCAGTTCAAACTGTCAACGCGCATAAATTTTAATAAAGACAAAGTCTGGCATTATTTTCATAATTTTTTTTTATTTTTGTTTTCATTACCAGTTTTCCTCTTGGTCGTTTATTGTGCAATAGTTAATTAGAAAAATTTCAATAATAAAATGTGTACTCATTACGAAGCGCTCTTATCAGCCATCAGCTATCTGTCTAACTGAGAGGTGGCCTTAAACTAGGGGCAGGGAGGGGCTGGGTGCTGGATGGTTGCTGGTTGCTGGTCAGGGGTCAGTTTGGTCAGGTGGTTTTTACATATTGTTTGCGTTTACAAACGTGGTTGGTTAGATAAGCAAATGTTGTTGTTTTCTGGCTTCAGTTTTTGTGTTTGTTTTTCACTTGCCAATGCAAATTTTTGAAATTTTCAACTAAATAAACAAATATAATTTGTGAATGTTTAATATATTTACAAACTAAATTAGATATGTGCGTAGATAGGCAAAATAATGATGCCACACAGCTCCACATTTTGCCGATCAAGGTAAATATGATTTCAAATGCATAGCGAATCAAATGAAAAATCATATTAAATTTGGTATACAACCAGTATTATGCGGGCAGTAGATTTCAGCTGGTGATATCGAAAATATAGCATTAAGACTAATGATTTGAGCATTGATGGTGTGTCTTGTATTAGGCATTAATTGAGCCATGATATTCAAATAGTTTGGACTTTTTTTTTGGGGCACGGCTCGGATCAGGGTCTTATCTAAGACACAACAATGTGGGGAATGCGTACAACAAGAGCAAATGTGTTAATAACAATCATAAATTACAAAAAAAAAGAAAAGTTTTGGTCAGATTTGTTGGAAGGCTGAATAACTTTGTCAAAAGTGAGCAAATTAATAAATAAAACAGGGATTGTTAGTTATAGTTTTACCTCTCCATTAATACTGCGCTTAAAGTGGGAGTTTTTATAAATGCGATTCTAGGTGGAAACGGCGGAGATGACTCAAGTCATTCAACTGCCAAAACTCAACAAATATCACATCCCAAAATCATTTAAATAAGGGTTTAACTTCTCGATAAATACTATAACTGCAATAAGAAGTTTTAGAAGCTAGTAGTTAAAGGAACTGCCTCCCTTTTTGTACAATTCTAAATATAAGCCCAAATCCTAAATTTATGAATTCTATTTTCTTGTACAGCCAACATCATTTTGTGAATGAACAAAGTTTTTATACGTGTATGAATTTTTTGGGCTGGCAAACAACAGAATTCACTTTGCGGAGCAGAGAAGCACAAGACACAGAATTTCATTAGCTTAGTTAACCGCTATTATTAGCCCGAACAAACAATGGGCCAACTTTTGACCACAACTATGCACATGGATGTGTGTGTGTGTGTGTGCCTGTGTGTATGTGTGTGCCATCAAAAACCCATAAGGTCTTCGATTATCCAAAATAGCCGGCAACTTTTGGCTTTTATTTTATTGTTGGCCTCAAAGCCGTCAGAGTATCTCCTCTCATATCAATCAATAGTCAAGAGTTTGTGGTGTTTTTTTTTTTTGTAGCTATAAGATGCTTATCGGTCAGATAATAAATTTCACTGTGGGGGTGTGCCAATCACCCCTCCCCCCTACCCCAGCCCTCCCTCGTAGTAGCCTCCTCTATACATTTCTATCAGCTCTAAGACATCTCTTGCTGGGCATTTAATTTTAAACGTTTTTGCTACGCGTGCTGATTTTATAACTTATAACTTTGCCATATCATTTTTTACGTTTTATGTGTGGCTTAGGAAATCAAAACCTTTTTGTTGCTTTGATCAACAACAACAACCACAAAATGAAATGGCCAAAAATCATTCGTTGGTCAAGTTAATTTGTAACTTGAGTTGTGAGCGGCTTGTGATAAGATCTTTAAAAATGCTTATGACAGACACACAAAGCAGCAGCAGCAGCCGCAGCAGCAGCAGAAATGGCAAAAATTAAGAATACAAAATTGATGAAAAAAGCAAAACAAGTTTCAATGGCGGATTTGCGATATTACTCAATGGACTTGATGTTGCTCATAGTTTGTATTGATGGACAGTCAGCCTCTGACAGGCTGGCAGCTCACTGAAGCTGCAACAAATAGTTCGAAGCACTGATTTTGACCACAACACTGAAAGAAGACTTATGACGACTTTTAAATAAATATCTAATTTATAATTATGTTGAAGAGTTCTTTTGTTTTAAGCAGCTTTTATATTGACCAGCAGATCTTTTGTTCTATAATATCGTTTATATTGACGACTTCGTTCAGCCTTTTGAAAGACAATAAAACAGTGATTAAGAAATCATCTTAAAGAAAAGAGCTAAACCAATTTTAAGAATTGGTTCCACATTTTGGTACTAATAAAATCGTTTCCTCTAATTTGGGCTTTACAAAATATTGAGTTGTTTTTTAAGAGTTTGTTGTTCTTCCATATTTCCTACATGTTCGTGTAATCTTATAAGAATAAACACAGATCTGCCTCAAGTGAAGGCTTTACTTTATCCCCTTTAGTATTTTGCTGAAATTTACCACTCGTTCATTTTCTCAGTGCTGCCCCATTGTTGACTAAGTCCTAAGCTTACCACACACATACTCACACACACACACATATTAAGAATGCATGCTCCATTTTTTATGAGCGCCATAAAGTTAGTTCAGGCCATATAAACATTTATGGGCTTTATATTTAAATAAAAATAAGCATAGTTAAACATTTTTGGTTTTTGGTTTGACTCCGCTTGCGCCGCATGCAAAATTAGCCCACCGCTGCTTATAATAGCTAATTATGTGGTTATAGTTTTATGCATTCTTAATACAAACATATAACAAAGTCACCTTTGCCCACCTTCACTCCCCCCTCAGCCATCCACAGCCCCAATCACAGTGCCAGCGAGCAGCCAACGTCCGATCCCATAAGTGCCACATAAAATGTCGCTGATTAGAGGAAAGGCACGTAGTTTGTTGTTGCTGGTCATAAACAATTTTATTGTTTAATAAAATTTATTAATAAATGTTCGGTCTAACGGTGCATTAGTCGTTGTCACACGCTTCAAACGCGAATCAAAGTTTTAATAAACATGCAGTTTATGGTCGGGTTCGGGTCTCTTTTTGGGCTTAGGCCCAGCAAGGGTTAAACCCGTTTCTACAACGGCAAATTAACACTTTATAAAAGTGCAGCCTCGGGGCGCAGGGGCGCAAAAGAGGAGGGACGGGGGACGTACACAAACATACAGAAAAAAGCTCTTTTGGAAAAGTTTTTTTTCTGCTGCTGTTGCTGCTGCATGTAAATAGGCAGGCTCGAAATTTGAGTAAGCAAAGTAAATGAAGTAGAAACGAGCTCGACAAAAAACAAAAACAAAAAAACATAAGAGAAATAAATAAATGAGGGGCACACAAAAAAAAAAGGAGAATGCCCCGAAAATGTTAATTACTTCCTTGTTTACATAGAATGAAAGTGCCCCTGCACATGTGAGAAAGTTCCGGCCATAGACGAAGCAAGCAAATGCGCTGCAAGTGGCAAGACAATTAACAGATTGAAAGGGCTCAAAGAAAGAGAGAGTAATGAGTGCAAAGATTAACCACGTTTAGATAGAGGCAAGATCATTAACAGATTGAAAGTGCTCAAAGAAAGATTAACAACTAAATCAAATAGGTTATTTAAGAGTAGAAAACTTCCTGGTAGAGCATGCGACAAGTCTTGGCAGCCGTCGCGTTTATTCAAGCAAATCAAACTCAACTCTCTTGGATGGATGGATGGGTGTTGATTACAGGCGATTACAAAGCACTTGCAGATCACTGCAAAGATGCCCCTCCCCCTCAGTCCTTGCCCCACTCCTGCAACTAGCTGCTTACTGTTAAAGCTGTGTGTTCCACAACTGTCTGCATTTGCTTAGACGCAGTGCCAGCAAACAACATGTAAGTCCTATCATTAAACTTTAGCAAAAGTCAAACAAAATTAAGAAGGCACAGCAAGGAGAGAGAGAGAGAGAAAGAGACAGAGAGGGAGAGAGAGAGAGAGAGAGTTGATGGCTGAAGACTTGTTCAACTTTGCTTGGAGGCCACTTGACGCTAAGTAAACCGAATTAAAAAGCACACATACTCAAGTTGCACACACACACACGAAGACACACTCACACACGAAGACACACACACACAAATGAGGCACTCGCTGCAGCTTTGAAGTGTTTAAGAGCAACTGACCTAAACTAAAGGACATTGCTGAGCATCATCAGTGTGGCATATGTCCCTGTGTCGGTCAGTAGTAAAGATTATCGATCCTTGTCTTTGTTTTCTTTCTTTTTTCTTTCAATTGAATTGTCTTCAATCTCAATGCTGGCCATGTTTCTAATATTCCCCCATTGCCAACCTACTATCTGTTTCTCCCTCTCTCTCTCTGTCTCTGTCTCTGTCTCTGTCTCTCTATCTCTCACATGACCTCGTTGTGTGCGTGCGTGTGTGCTCCAGTCCTGTCCTGTCCTGTCCTGTCCTGTCCCGTCCTGGGCAGGTTTTGACTTTGCTTTGTTGGCGTTTTTTACAGTTGTGTGTGTGTGTGTGTGTGTGTTGTTCTTGCATTCTGCTTGGGGTGCCTCAACACTTGCTCGAACGAAATTTAATAAGCAAAAGGACAAGTTTGGTGTCGTCCTCTTCCTCTGGCTCGTCCCCAAACTCATCCTCATCCCTGTGCACGCCCCGGCTTCCTTGTGCATTGCGTGTAAGACGTCCATCAAGTGAAGCAGCCGGCTCATTAAACTTCTTGTTTTTTTCGTTCCTTCCTTTTTGGAGTGCCCAAACTCATGTGAAGCTTGACTTTAAAAGCTGAAAACCATGTCCTGGTACTTATTGATTTTTCGTATATATTTTCGATAGTTTTTTGTTTTTTTTTTTCCTGTGCGTTGGGGTTAGAGCACAAGAGGATTTTTCGTATATAATATATATATATACATTTTTTTTTGGGGTGGGGAGAGCCCAAAAGAAACTCTGCTTTGGTTTCAACATTTACCAAACTAAAATTGCATCGTTTGTGGTGAAAAGCTCAGGTTTCAGCATTCACAAAGGGAAACCGATTTAATCGATTTGGCTTTTTGGTAAAATATGCACATTAAAAGAGTGACCCAATTTTATGTTTATGAAAAGTTATATGAATAGTTACAAACGGCTTCTAACTTTGCAATGTGCCAGAAATTTGTCGACAACTCTATTCAACTGATTTTCTAAAGGGATTTAGTTTAAGACGGACATTGATTCTAACTTTCATAATCTTCAAAAGTATTGAAAAGTCAAAAATGTATTTCAGATATTCAAAATTCAATTTCGTAAATTATATAAATAGTAGTAAATAAATTAAAAATGCTACAACTTTTATATAATCTACTCTATCAACTATTATACGATGCCAATGAGCTATAGAATTGAGTCTTAAGTACAGTCAATTTTTACTAAGATACAATCTAAAGTGCTAACTTTTAGGCAGACTACTTATATGGATTCCAAGTAATAAACTTAATTAAACAAAGAATTTATGCCCAGATTGTGTAGACAACTTTCAGTCATAATTAAGCACAAAAACACACACAGACGATACAAATTTGCTACAATGTTGGAAGCAATAACAAAACACGAGTAGTTTAACCCAAATTGAATCCAACCAATTCAGACTCTTACTTAAGCCAAAACTCGAGGCACTTGTGAGGAGCTCTTGTCTTCTTTTTGGCCAACTGCTGCTAAGCTGGGCCAATTTAATAATAAGCTCGAAAGGGCCGCCATAACGCAAATGTGACAAGTGCCGACATTCAGCAACACACGCACACACACGCACACACACACACACACACACACACACCCGCACACACAGCCGTAATATACACACACACACACACACATGTAGAAGTGTGTATATCTATGTGTGTTTTGTCATAATTTCACGTCCATTGTCAGCATTTATTCAGCGTCGCATTCAACATGGCGAGGACAACAAAATGTCGCAGGACGAGCAGCAACAACAGCAACAACAACACGGCATTGTCCTGGCTGTTGAGCCTGCTTGGTTTGTTGTCCTCGTTGTTTGCCCAACCACCTTCTCCCTCCCTGCTCCGCCCTGCTCCTTCTCAACGGCGTAATTATTTGTTTTGGCTTGCTGGGTTCATTTACTCCACAAAAAAAAAACACACAACAAAAAATAAAAGAAAAACCCTTAAAGAACACACGTACACACACGCATTAACACACACAAATACACACACACACACACATGAAATCTGCATGTGCTGCTTTGTGGCCCCGTGGCAAGGGTTTCGTCGCTGTTGTGTGGCATGCCCCACATGTGTTTTGTGTTTGTTTGTGCACATGTGTTTTAATTTCTGTTTGTTGTTTTTAACAACACGAACAACAACAATAAAAACTGTTACACTTTTGTCGCTGTTGTCTTTTGCGTGGGCTCAAACAATTACAAATTATGGCTCAGTGTACGCTCTGAGGAGTTGCCTCAACGCCTCAACCCCCCAACCCCTTTTACCCTTTCCACCGACCCTCTCCCTCTCCCATTGACTGCCTCGTTTCGGGTTACCTTTTTTAATTGTTTTTTTCCTGATGTTGTTGCCCAAAATGTTTGTTGTTGTGCTTTATTGTTGTGTTTGTTGCGCTTAAGTGTCACCTTTGTTGATTTTAGTGTGCAAAAGGTTTTCAAGTGTAGCAATGGCCTCAGCAGGTCAAAGTTGAAAGCGCTCGCAACGCTGGAGCGAACACTTGAAGAAGGTAGACAGAAGTAATCCTTATGGAACTCATTTAAGTGGGTTCAGGACTATTGGTTGTCAGTTATTATTATTATTATTATTGTTATAGTCTGTCAACTGCTAACACTTCTGTATATTGTGGCTCTGTCAGATCAGAATGAGCTATAGCTCTAAGTTCAAACCAAGCCCAGATTCTGCCGGCTTTTCTCTATTCTCCACGGAACTAAAGACTCCTTTGCTAGTACTATTTTACATATCTTTATTATCTTATGACAAACGCAAACTCACAAATTTATTTTTGACCCCATTTCCAGGTGCATCATTCATTAAATGGACGCATATTCATCTCACTCATCTCATTATTTTGCATTCTCCACAAACAAAGTATGTCATTCTGTTTATTCGTTTCATAAACTGTTAAATTAGCCAGCAAATTATTGTGTACATTCTGATTTTGTTATAAAGTTCATTAGTTGAATTATGCAACTCTATCGCTCTTTCCATAAATTATTTGCCACATTTTATTTAATGTTTGGCTGACAGCTGAAATTGAACATTAATTAACACATTTCTGTCATTTTTCAGCGAAAAAGGTAAACCCAATTAAAGTTAACTTATTTATCAATTTGCAAATAAAATAATAAGCTCAGACGCGAAAATGTCAAGAGAGACAGACTTTGATACGATCTGTATACTAGATAAATATATATACCATCTACTATATATATATAAATGTATATATATAGAGTTACCAGGGGCTGTTCATTACACAGATTTATTTGCCCATTTTCTGTGCGCAGAACGTGACGAAAAGCGCTTTTCTCTATGTGTGACAAAATACATAAAGTAAACGCACATAAAAAAAAACAACAAAAATGCCCAGCAGCAACAATTTTCTGAGTATACAGACTTAAACATATATATATATATGCATGTATATTTAAATATATAAAAGTCAGTCTAGGGTAAATCTTTATGCAAAATGTTTTGACAATGACTGGCCTACATTCTGTCCAGACATTTGACACCCGAAATTTGTTCTTCCTTTTTCTGTACTTTTCCGGGTATTTGTATCCTTGCAGAGGGTGTTATGAATTTGTTGGCTAGTTTGTAATTCCCTCAACTGCAATAGTATATATATACATATATATATATATATATTATTGATCAGCAGCAGTAGGAGTTAATATATAAATATCTGTTTGTCTATCAGTTTATATTTCCTTGCAAAGTAATCCCTCAGTCTTGAAGCTATTTTTTTGCTGCAGGCGGCAAACATGTCTTAACTGACCGGATTGATTCACTATATAATATAGTTGCCATAGAAAGGATCATTCGAAAGTTAAGTTCTTTTATGAAAACCTTTTTTGTTCTACAAGTTATCTCCCCAGAGTTGAACTCAAATTCAAGACTAAACCTTAGCTTGAAAGTAATTCGACAGTTGGATTCGAAGCTGCATGGGTATATCAGCTTCGGCTTGCCCAAGATGGGCATTCATTCTTTCATGTGCTTCCTTTTTTTATTGCTGTTGTTGGTGTCAAATATGTTGGGGGCAACCGTTTTTTGTTATTAGATTTAAATAATTTGATTGCAAGTGCTGACAGGGTCCATTCGGAGCATTTAAACTTGCCCGGCGCGCTCACACCGAGACCTTTTTATTATTATTATTATTATTTTTGCAACAGTTTTCAATTCAATTTAATTCACTTTACGTAAGATATGCTCCCTCTCGCTCCCTCTCACGCTATCCCTCTCTTCTGCTCAGCTCGGATTCATGTTGTGTGGGCGACTTGTCTCAGATACATTTTCTTATTTAATTTTTTTCTTTTTTGCTTCCTTTTTTTTTTTTTGCTCTGCACTCGGTTTTATTTCTTGCAGCATAAAAATTTATTATCATAATAAGTAGGCGAGCCCAAAAAGACGAGGCCCAGTTACGCTTTTTTAGCAGCAGAGGCAGCAACAAAGTCTGCCCCATATGAGAAATATATACGATATAAACACACACACACATCAAAACAATTTCATCTACACTTTTCTCTGTTTTTTCTTGCAACCCCCAAATGTTTTTTATGTGTGTTTTTGTGTTTTTGTTTCTGTTTTGATGGAAATTCGATATTTGCAACACGTATTGAATTTTGATCAGTTGCCTAGTAAGTAATATGCCATATATAACATACATACATATATATATATATATATATGTATCTTCTTTTCTGCTCGCTTTGCTCTTACATTGATTTAAAGTGCAGAGCTAATTTAGCAGCTATTGATTTTGTGCCACAGCACAAATTGTATCTTTGTCTCGGTCTCTGTATCTGTATCTCAACAGCCGCAGTGGCAACAGCAGATGCGTATCTGCAAACAATTAAGAAATTGTTAAACGAATTTTTTCGAAAATTTCCCAAAGTCGACTCCATATCCATTTCCTGAACTCCCACCCCCAACTACAGTTATTTGGCCGGGGCACAGTAGCAACTCCTCCTCCTTCGCATGTATCTGTGTTGGCATTTGTATCTAGATACGAATGTATAGTTACAAACGTTCCGAGTGGAGGGTTACACGCACACACACACACATACATGTGTGTGTCTACTTATATATATATATATATATATATATATGTGTGGCATTACTTTGTAGGTTTTTGTGTGTAATTCTATTAGTTGCAAGTTGTGTTGTGTAGAGTAGAGTGTGTGGCACACACTCTTCTCTTTTGACGCAAACAGCCAACGACAACCTCAATGAAAGCAAATTAAAAAACTTTTGCCCCCTGTCAAACGAGGGGCAAGTGAGGGGCACAATGGCGGGGGCAGCGGGTTGTGGCAAACAAATGGTAGCTGCCCCTTTTTTATTTTTATTTGTATTTTGAAAATCGTTTTTCGTTTTTTAAACGAAATTGAGTGCAACTGTTTTTGTGAATTTTAGCTACTTTTTGCACTTGCAACGTGCAACGTGCAACTAAATGAAAACGAATGAATGCTGATGCTGATGATGATGATGAAGCTGGCAAAGAATTGAGCGCTAATTTAAGCATTACTTTAATTAAATTCTTTTCATTTACTTCAATTGCAATTACCTTTGCAGAGACCATTTCTTTTCAACTTTTGCTACATTTTATTTTGGTAATCAAATTGCTGCAAAGTATTTCGTAGCCAAGAGCCAATTATTCAAGTAATTGTAGTTTAGATATTTAAATATTTAAAGAATTTCCAAAGTAGTTGCTATTATCAAATAGTAAAAGAGCTTTACAGAACATGGAAAATAAGACAAATAAATGCCTTATTGCGTAGTAAGAACAAGTTAAAGTGTTCTAGTCGAGAGAGCTCGCTGGAACCCAACTTTAAGAAAACTAATCTGATTATATATAGATCTTTTATGAAGTTGGTGTTGCATTCCTTTGCGACACAGATCATACCTGAAACAAATTTCCACAACAGTTTTTGATATTAGATTTTAACGCAAAAACCCTCTCCCGAAGGTAGCTCATAGCTTCCTGCAGACAAAGTCGACAGCCTTTTCTGTGTATCCTTATGCATATGTTGCATCTTAACGCTTTCTGTTACCAACACTTGCAGTAAACTTATCTCGCTCAGCTCACTTAGACAGCGCTTTTGGTAGCACTTGAGAAGTTGAAACTGAGGCTGAGGCTGAGGCTGAAACTGAAGCTGAGCTTGCAATAAATGCTAAAAACAAAAGCAAAAAAGAAAAACCACGCAGAGAATGTGCCTAGGATATTGTCTATATATATATGTGTGTGTGTGTGCATTTGTTACCCTTCAATTTGATGCACAAGCATGCCGTCATTTAAGCAGACAAACACTCCGCAAAACTGACGCACTGTCAGACAGACAGACAGACAGACACAGACCAACAGCAGAACTACTTCATGGACTGCCAGAGGACGGAGGGAATGAGTTGTTGTCTGCAATGCGAGACGCATTTGTATTTTTGTTTTATATATATATATATATATATATATTATATGTCTTTTATATATATACACACACACACATAACATTAATGTGGAGAAAAAGAGAGGGAAAATGAAATAAAAAAGAAATGATTTATCACTTTGAGAGTTACGTTTGCTCAGTTGACTTTGACAGGCCGCCGACTGCGTGCAGCTCCCTCCCCGCACTCCCTTACCACTCTCCCTCTCTCTCTCTCTCTCTCTCACTCACTCACACTGTCTCTGTCTCTGTCTACCCCCTCTCTATCACGGAGTCTTTGCTGCGTGAGGATTACAAAACAGCAACTCATGTGCATGATGAATTAAATTAGCAAAAAAGAAACAAAAACAAAAAGCACTGAAAAATACCTCTGAAAATTTGAAAAGGCAGCCAACATCATAATCATTTTGATCGTCATCAACGAGCCCAATCATCTTTATGGCAAACTGAGCATTGTTTAATACAAAACCTGCCCCAATATCATCATCATCAAGCTCAACATCGCTTAATTCATTACAGCACTCAGTCTGATTGTAAAACGGGTTCTTCCATCTTCCATCAAACACCTGAAAGAGAATTTCTAATTTTACCAGCATAATAAGAAAGAAGTTTGGAAAAGAATCTCTATATTTACAAACCAAGCTGAAAATGAAAATTACCCACATCATCAGTCGGAAAAAAATACACAGAGTTGTTTTTTTAGTTTTTAAAAAAAGGTTTTTCTTCATTTTTCATTTTGCATGTGTTCGCTTGCGAAACAGAAAAATATCTTTGTTTTGTTGTTTGTCGTACATAGATGTATATAATAGTTACCTATATATATGTATATATAGATCAATATATAAATAGTTATTCACAAGAATTTGAATTATTCATAGAGTACATTATATATATATAATGTATATGTGAGAGGGGCATTAAATTATAACTTAGAACATAGCATTTTTCTTTATGTGGTATTTGTTTATGTTACAAAATAAAAAATAAATAACAGTTTTGGGCTTTCATACTGGTACAAGTGTTTGCTTCTTTATCTTCTCGCTCTATCGCTCTTGCTCTATCTATTTAGCTTCTGCCAACTCTTTCCAACACTGCTGCTGCTGCTGCTTCTTTATATATAAATATGTTAGCTTAATTTGCTTGTGTTGCGTTTATTTATTTATTTGCTTGTTTGCTAAAAATTTGTTGACGAGTATTCGAGTTGAGTTTATGATCCAAAATATTACACATACATATAAGTATTATTTTTGCTTTGAAATAAATGCTTTAAGTGTTGGTAAGTTGCTTTCGTTACTTGCTATAGGCAGTTGTTAAACATTTACTCGTGTGTTGGTAAATACCATATGCTATATATATATATATGCATATTTCATGTTTATCTCATTTATAGTTTTATATAATATCAGTTAGTATTTTTTAGCTTTATGTTTTTACAGTCACATATATATTTATATATATTTAGTATATTTTCTTCTTTGCATTATGTATTTATTTATATTGTGTATACGCCATGTAGTTTTATATATTTTCTTTCTTTCTTTTTTTTGCTGTAACCCATCTATTATTATAATTTCTTGAATTATTATTATTATTACAATATTTTGGTAAGCGTAAGTGTTTAAAATGAGCTTTACTGCATAGTTAGTTTTTTTTACTTGTATTTCCTTTTTTTAAGTTGTTTACGTTTGCTAGCTAATTGTTGAATGCATCATTTTTACACAAGTTTCACTGTATATATGTGTGTGTAAGTGTGTGTGTGTGTGTGTGTGTGATTATTGAATTAATTGTAGGAGACTACGTATTTGCAGTGGCATTTACTTATAATTAGGCATACATAACTATTTTAGGCATATCAAGTTATTATTTATTTTCCATTCTGTATTATTTACAAGGAGTTGCAGCACAAAGCGAGAAGAGAGAGAGAAGAGAGAGGAGAGAGAAGAGGGAGAGAGAGATAGCAGAGCAATAAATTATCTTTCAATTAAGCAAATTAAAGTCAGAAATGCTTCTATTAAAATTAGTGGCATAAATCAAGTCAAGTACAAATGTATCTGGTATCTTTTTTGTTTTAAGGGAATGACATTTACAGATACGAAATCAAAGCAAAAGTTCATCAAGAGCAGTTCATAAATCTTAAGCTTCTTTCGGATTGTTTATTTGTTATTGTTGCTGTTGCTGTTGTTGTTGGTCTAACTGATTAAAAGCATATTAAGAAGTTAGCTGGAGAAAATGCACTAAACGCATTTGCTGCAGCCAAGCGAGGAGGAAAATGAATGAAAATGCCCCGCTGCCTGCTGCTGCTGCCTGCTGCTGTTGCTGCTCTTGTTGCATGGAGTAAAAGTTTGCCACAAACTGGCGGGAGAACTTTTGGGAAACTTCTTCGCTTGCTCAGCTGCTCGAGAAAAACATACAACTTGACATTGCCAAGGCGGCGACTACTCCCTCCTGCCTCCCCTCCACACACTCATTCTATTCCTACTGTTCGTCCCCCTCTGAGCACAATTCATGCTCCACATGCGACTTGTTACATAAACAAAACAAACAACACACAGCACAACAACAACAACACTCAAACAAATGCAATTGTATTTGTAGCTTGTATCTTTTAGTGTGTGCGTGTGTGTGTGTGTGTGTGTGTTTAATGTACTTGGATTTATGTTTGTACAGTGCACTAAAATGACTTTACACTGGGTAAACAAAATATTTGTTACGCTACGCTCACTTCCTGAATGTGGCTCGAGAGGCAAAAGGGCTGCTGAGGGTCTACAGAGGGGGTGGTGGCAGGGGGGCAGGGCTGGTGTGGGAAGAGGAGGTATATGTATGTGTGTGTGCACAACTGAAATTTTGACTTGCACTGTTTTTAGCTACACAGATTTTTATTTAATTCACTCAGTTTATGCACTTGAAAAAAAAGTAGAGAATTTTGATTTAAGCTGAATTTAAAGGTTTTCTTTGCAGTAAAATTAAATGCGAAAAAAAGAATGATTCGAGTCAAGAAATAGGAATTTAAACAAATGCAGAATTGCCAAAAGTTATGAAATTGATAGATAAATATAGAGCCAACAAACTAAGCTTTAAATATATAGTTAAATTAAAGAATTAGAAATTATTAGTGGCATTTTTCTTGTATATTAAAATAAAAATAGAAAAAATATTTGTATGAAATCAATTTGTGAATGTTTTTTTAAATTTAAATCAATTTAAATATGTTTTTTTGTCTGTGTAGCAAGCTGACTGTCATATTTTCACTCTCTCTCTCTCTCTCTCTCTTTCTGTCTCGCTCTCTCTCTCTCTCTCACACTCTTTTGCTCTCTTTTGCTGTCTCTTTCTCTTAATTTTAGCTCGCACATATTTTAGTAATTAAAATGATGCACCAGGAACCAGTCCCTATAGAAATCACTGTCACTGTCTGCTGCTGCTGCTGCTGCTGCTGCTGCTGCCCGAGGTGGACACACACAGGAGTCCAACTCTGACTCCAGCTCTGACTCCAACATCGACTATGTCTCTTTACCCACTCGCCCCACTCTCGCCGTCTATACGAGGTATGCCTGCACATGTGGTCCCTGTTGCTGGCCAGAAGCAGAAGAGGAAACACTCGCCTGCTGCTGATGCTGATGCTGCTGCTGCTGATGCTGCTGCTGCTGATGCTGTTGCTGCTGTTGAGGATTCACTTTGAGCGCCGTTGTGGGATTCAGTGTGCCCGCATGTGCCGTTTGCAACTGCTGCTTGGCCTGTGGTCGCCAGGTTTGTGCACGTTGCGCCTCGATTGGGGGCAGCGGTGCAGCAGCAGCAGCAGCAACAGCATTTGCTCCGGCTGGCATCATCAGCATATGCTGCTCGTTGTCCAGCGTGGAGTAGTCCGAATCGATGCTCGAATAGATGTGCTCCGAGGGGGGACGCATGCCACCATGATGCTGATAATACTGTGCATGCAAATGTTGCTGCTGCTGTTGTTGCTGTTGATGATGATGCTGTCCACCTGCACCCGCTGACGATGTTGCACAATCGCCGCCACTGCGTCGTTGTGGTCGTGGACTGGGCGTGGCTGTCGTAGCCGTGGAATAGTTCTGCTCAGCAGCAACAGCTGCTGCTGCGGCAGCTGCCTCCGCCGGACCACAGTACGCAGGCGGCGGTGCCTGACGATAGAGCAGACCCGGACTCGCCGGCTGCTTGATGCGCTCGTGATTGTGGTCCAGCGTGTAGTTGTTGCCCCTGTATGTGGGATAGTCCACGGGCAGAGCATAGCGCAACTTCTCCCAGAAATGGCGATCGGTGCGTCGAATGCGATGCACCGCCGACGTCTTCAGATACGGCAACAATTCGATGTCGCTCTCCGCCTCGAAGGCCACCTCGGGCTCCTCGATGATGACCAGCTTCTGTGGACGGCCGCGCAACGCGTCGTGCAACGATCTGCGCAGCTCGCAACGTGACCATTCCGTTTGCAGAAAATTACGCGTCAACAAGATGACAACTCGCCGCGAGACGCGACTCGCCTCGAGCAGCTGATAATGTGTGGCATCGTGGCCCAAAGTGAGATCCCGATGCTGCAAGCAGACACGCAACGCAGGACGACCCGTTTCCAGTTCGCTGGCCAAATGCTGGCAGACAAACTCCGAGTCCTTGGCCGAGTGCAGCAGCAGTGCGTCGTACAGCTTCTCCGACTCCTCGCAACGTGGCCCAAACACTCGGACGCCGTAGTGGGCGAACAGCCAAATCCTCAGCGATTCGCGGAACACAAACACCATGATGACGACGACGAGCAGAAAGACGAGGGCCAATGCTGCCGCCAGCAGTGGTATATACGATTCGGGTATGCCGTGTTGCAACATCGAGCCACCCGAATAGTAATCGGTGCATGCCGCACCGGTTGCATTGAAGTCCAGCTCACGTTTCTGGGTGGCAAGTTGATCGCTGCTGCTGCCAGTGCCGCTGCCACTGCTGCTCTGCTCGTAACCATTTGTGGCACCTGCATTTGGGGCAGCCATGCAGTAAATATCCTGTGCATCCTGCACAATCAGCGCATTCTCTGCCACATACGAGGTCAGCGCCTGGAGGAATTGACAACGACAACTCCATTGATTCCTCCCCAAAGATATGGCGCGGAGACGCTGGCCAAAGTGTGTGGCATGCAGCTGCCAGATGGGCAGTGTGACCAGTCGATTGCCATCGAGACGCAACACCTCCAGCGATGTCAACGGTGCCAACGTGGCATTCTCAATGTTCGCCAGCTGATTATTATGCAGATACAGTTCCCGCAACGCGGACAACTGTTCAAATTCGTAGCCATGCAACGTCTGCAACCGATTGTCGGATAGTTGCAGCACTTGCAGTGTGGCCAGACTGGCAAACGTGCGATTCTGTATGGCTGCCACCTGACTACCATTCACATACAAAGCTTTCAGATTCTTGCGTCCAATGAACGCGTGATTCTTCAAGACGGGGAAATTGTTGCCGTCCAAGTAGACAATGCTGGAGTCCATGGGGACGCGACGTGGCAGCTCCATGGTCAGCTGATTGCCACAGTCGACGACATTGGTCGACCAGATCTGGTCGTGATAGCAGGTGCAGTTGTGGGGACAGGTCATCTCGCAGTCGCACGCATCGAAATCACAGCAGTGGCACAGGGCAAAGCAATGCGATTCGTAGCGACAGAGGAAGTCCTGGGAACGCAACGCGCTCAGCGGACGCACGGTGGCGCCACGCGCATGCGGCATCACACACTCAATGTTGGGCATGTCCATGACACGCGGATGTTGCCGTGTCGTCAAATTGTTGATGCGCTGCAGCCAATCCATGGTGCAATCGCATTCGAACGGATTGCCGCCCAGATAGAATTCGGGCAGTGGTTTGGGTGCCACAACCGGTGCAATGCGCAACTGTTGCAGCTGCAACTTACTCAACTGGTTCGCATACAGATCGACGCGTGCCAGATTCGACTTGTCCACAAAAGCATTCGCCAGCACATTGCCAATCAGATTGTTATTGATGAAGAGCAACTCAATCGTGTTTGGGATCGACATGGGTCCAATTTCAGTGATTCGATTGTGGCTGGCATCCAGTGTCTTCACCCTAATCTCCTCCTGCAACTTGTAGTAGTTGCCCAGCGCCTCGATGTAGTTGCCATGTATATCCAACCACTTCAGATTCGATGGAATAAATGCATAGTCGAACCACACCAGATGATTCTCGGAGAGATTCAGCCAGAGCAGGGAGACCAGCGTGGCAAACACTCCATTGATATCCGATAGGAAATTGCGATCCAATCTGATTGCCTCCAGTTCATAGTTCTTATCGAAGGCACCTCGCTCAATGCTCTGGATGCGATTCTTGGCCAGATTCAAGACGCTCAGGCGTGGCAAGTCCGCAAACATGCCAACTGTAATGTTGCCAATTTGATTATCAATCAGCCGCAAACCCGTCAACTGATGCAGATTCTTGAAGCTCTGATTGTCAAAGGTGCGTATTTGGTTCTCGCCCAAGTCGAGGGTGCGCAACATGGCCAAATCCTGCAGGGCACGTGGCACCTCATTCAACTGATTCGAACTCAGATCCAGTTCCTTCAAATCCGAGCAGTTCTTGAACACAGCCGGCTCCACAACACTAATCAGATTGTTGTTCAGCGTCAACTTGGACAACACATAGAGGCCATTGAAGAGCTTATCGTCCAAGGTGTGCAAGCGATTCTCGGCCAGATTCAAAGTGTGCAGATTGTACAAAGGCAAGAAGGCATTGTCCTCGATGTGTCCAATTGAATTGTTGCGCAAATTCAAAATTTGCAGAAAATACAGCTCCTTAAAAGTGCGATAATCGATGCGGGTCAAAGCATTGTGAGCCAGATTCAGGACAATCAGGCGAATCAAGCCGGCAAACGTTGTGTTATCCACATGATTCGAGGTCAGCTGATTGCCCGACAAGTCAACCACAAGCAACTGTTCCAGCCGATGGAACAGACCCTTGGGCAGCTCGTAGAGCTCGTTTTGCTGCAGGTGAATCTCTCGCAGTTCCTTGCTGCCAGCAAAGAGACCCTCGGGCAGCGTTTCCAGATGATTGTTGCTCAGATTCACAATGCGCAACGAGGCGAGGCCTGCCAACGCCTCGCCCGACAGCTCCGAGATGTTGTTGTGCTGCAGATTCAAGTGCTGCAAGCGTCGCAGCCGTGAGATGCCCCAGCTCTCGGTGATCGTACGCAACTCGTTGTGACTCGCGTCGAGCAGTTGCAACTCACTGCCGCTGCCACCGCCACCGCCACCGTTGCTGCTGCTGCCGCTGCCACAGTTCATGTCCGCAAAGCCCAATTGCTCCGCTGTCCTTATGCGATTCCTGGTCAAATTCAGTGTCTGCAAGTTGCCCACGGGGCACAGGAAGCCAGCTGGCAACGCTCTCAAATTGTTATCACTCAAATCGAGTTCCGTCAACTGTTTCAAACCATTCAGCGAATCCGGATAAAGTTCGAGTGTTTTGGATGGCGCCCAGTCGGCGTTCCTTGTGCTCAACGCGAGTGATTTCAGTGTGCTCAATCCCTCGAAGGCATTGTTGGGCAACTGCAGCAGTTTGCAGGATGCCACACGTAGCGTTTCCAACGTTTGCAGCCTGGCAAAGATTGCCACCGGCAACTGGGATTCAAAGAGATACAAATCACTGCATTTGATGGTCAGCTGACTGCTGCCATCGGCACCCTGTAAATCCAAGCCGGGCTGTCGCTCAATCAGTCGCAGTGCACAGTGCACCGCACTCGTCCCATTGTATGTCCAGGTGCATTGATTGGTGGGTCCGCTGTGTGCCGCTGGCGCTGGTGGCAATGAGGCAGCTGCCACTGGCCACTGGGTTGCGGCCAGCAGTGAGGAATAATCGCTGCCGCCCAGCATTGCATTGGTGGCACTATTGTCGCTGCTCGAGTCGGAGGAGGAGGAGGAGGAGGCGGAGCACCAGCTGGCATTGAGGAGCAGGATTAGGAACAGCCCAGTGGCGAGGAGCAGACGCAGCCTGAGCTCCATGCTTGGGGCGGGCAAAAGAAAAAAAGGGATTTGGTTTTTTTTTTGTTGGGGAAATTGATTTGTTTCAATTTATTATTTTATTTTTATATATTTTCAACTGCTCAGTTTTGTTGCATTTTTAACATTTTTGTTAGCTTGTTTTTTTATTTGTATTTATTTTTTTAGAACTTTACACAACACTGGGAATCGGGATTTTTAATTTGCATTTGTAGCTTTGCTTTTTATGCTTGCATTTTCACTTCACTTTGCATGTTTTCGTTTCTTTTACAAATTTCATTTACACTTTGCGATTTTTGCTTTTTCTTATGCTTATTGCTTGCTTTGCTTCACAATTTGTATTGTATATTATTGAAATTGAAATTTTGTGCGTGCTTCACACGTCCGTACCGTACGGCGCTCGCACTCGAACTGTTTGCTAGTTCGCTTAGCCAACTGCCCGCAGACCGATAAATGGATGGCCAAAATTCAACAACAGCCGAACAACAGTACAGAGCGAAAGAGAGTGAGAGCGCCAGCGACAGCGCGAGAGAGAGAGCGACGGTCCCGAAGGAGGCGCATGTTGAGGCTCGTCGGGTGGGTTTTTTGTTGTTGCCACAGCAGAACAACATAACCACGACCACAATGACGACGACGACGAAGAGAGAGCGCTCTCTCACACACTCGTACGCTTGCTCTCTCGCGCTGCGCTAGTTGCATTTGTGGCCGCTGCACGGCCAAATGGCGCTGGCTAAGCAGAGAGCGTGAGCGCAAGTTTTGAGTGACTTTTTTGAGTGGTTTTCGCTGTATTCGTGAATTGAATGTTAAATTAATGAATAACCAACAGATATATAAATATATAAATATATATACAAATAAAGTGGGGAAAATATATGAGACAACCTCTGTTTTGACAATGTATGCTATGAATAAATATGTTTTATTGCGAATTCAAAGAAACGCATTAAATACAAAACATGACAATTTGAAATTTAGCACATTTGTTGAATGTTTGCGGCTTTATTTTAGTGCTTTTAACCATAAATTATGATTTAAATAATAAACTAAAATTCTAAGACATATTTTTCTACATCTCATTTCATTCTTATCCCCAATCCAATTTTTCTTTATATTCAAATGAAATAAATTATAATCATTTTTGTCTTATTCGATTCAAAATTGTTTGTTTGACACTTTTTGCAATTTTAAACATTCGATTTATGCACTTTATTACAAAGCTCCTAATATATAAGTTATATACAAATTTTCTTATCATCTCTTTTTTTTATCAATCTCAACATTCTTTTTTCATTTTTATTATCAATCTAATTTTTTTCTTGCATTTCGTCACAGTAATTTTATTTATAAATTAAATTTATTCGCACACAATAATGTTGAGAGCGATTTATCTAAAACTTATTCAATTTTTCTTGTCTAATAATATAAATTATTTTTTATTCATTTTTATAATTATTTTTCTCATTTTAAGCATTTGTTTTATCCACTTTAAAAACTCTGACTTTATTATTCAACTCCACACAAAGTGATAAACATTATTTATCGCCAACTCTTTCTCTCTCTCTCTCTCTCTCTCTCTCTCTCTCTCTCTCTCTCTCTCTTACTCGGTTTGCCTCTCGCTCAACATCACTCAACACTCTCTCTCTCTTTCTTCGCTCTCTCTCTTTCTCTCTCTTTCTACTGTGCAATGCATTTTGTTTTGTTTTGTTATTGTTGTTGTTGTTGCTTTCAACTCACACGCGCCGCCATCAGTGGCAAGCAGCAAGCAGCGAGCGGCGAGCGGCAACAACATTGGAAGAAGACGCATCCGTCAGATGAGTTTCCTATTGCGAGTGTGGAGGCAACTTCTAATTGTTGCAGCTGCAATGCAAAGAGACGAGCCGCGTACTAGATAGGGGAGGGGAAGGGGCAGGCAGGCAGCGTGGCTTGGCAATTTTGTCAACGCTAAAAGATGTTTAACACATTGCTGGCAACAAGATACACACACACACATCTATCTGTATCTGTATCTGTATCTGTATCTGTATCTGTATCTGTATCTGTAGATACACTTAAACATAGGCTCAAGTGTGAGCTGAAAAAAGATGGAAAGAAATGAAAAGGAAAAGTTATTTTTGGCTGTGCATCGATTGTTTAAATGATTTCCCAAAGTATCTTTTACTGTTTGGGAATTTGTTGATTGTTTGTTTTTCCAGTGGTAAACCAAATGTTTAAGGCCAAGGCCAAGACTAGCCGAACTTCATAGAGTAGTTCAGTTCTGTCTGCCACACGGCGTGGCATTTGTAGATTAATTATTGATGCGATATATCACATAAATAAATGCATGAGAAGTGAGCAAAGTTTTAGCTCCAAATGCATTTATTATTCATGCCAACTTTTTCATTAGGCAACGCTGAGCGGCAAATGCGCCCACGCATGACCGGAAGATGCCACAGCTACCCACAGCTGCCCCTCCCCCTTGCACTCCTGCGAGGCAATCGTCGTCATTGGCAGCAAATCGACAAGAGCCCAAAGCGAATTACCAAAGGTGCAACAAGCACCCAAAAAAAGAAATTGACTGCCCCTTCCCCTGCCTCATCTCTCTCTCTCTCTCTCGTTGTCTCTGTTGCTGTAACTAAGTTAGTCAACCTGCCCACTCCCCCTGCTCTTCTCTAAACTCTTGGAGAAGACAAAGTCGCCAACACATTGGCATTGTTTCAGTTTCAGTTTCAGTTTTCCTTCTTTTTATTTCGGCTGGTGGTGCAAAGGTGTCGGAAACTTGTTCAACTTGTTTCCATTTAACTATTATCCCCCCTCCAACCCTCCACATGTGTGTGTGTGATTGTAAAAATAGCAACAAGGTTTGAGTGCTGCCTCATATTGAGGCATGTGCATGTGTTGCTGCTGCTGCTGCTGTTTTGATTCCTGTTGCTGCACAGGACATCGATTGTTATCAGTTGGCCACAACAAAATAAAAACAGTTTGTTATCAACTAGTTAGCTGTCTTAAGCAAGGCCTTATCTCTTATCAGTTGAGGCAGATTAAAAAAACAATCAAAATGTTGAGTCTACTTTTATCAAAACTAAAACTAACCAACATATTTTCAATTATTTCCAATATTTTTTGGAGTGATTTACTCCAAGTTTTCTCAGATACAAGTTAACTCAGCAACGGGCAGACAGAAGGACAGACAGCCATATAATGCCTGATGCTGATCAAGAATATAAATACCTTTCAATGCATGACAGAATAGTAAAACCCATCAATTTGTATCAAAAGATTATCTAGTAACAGTTGATGCAGTCATAAAAATACCTTAAAATATATTAAAAATAACATTAACAAAAACTGAAAAATTCTTTTGTTAGCTAAGCAAAAGTCTAAAAATAAAATTGATATAAAATATGCCATTATCAAAAACTGAAAAGTTCTATTGCTTTAAGTTGAATGTTTTTTAATCTGTAGTTTTGTTTCCCATAAATGCTCTTCTGGCTAATAACCAACAGATCTTCAAGCAAATTGTCTTCTGTCTGAGCTTCAACTCTAAATTCCAATTTGACAAATTTCTTGAAATAAAAAACAAATATTGAAATAAACTTTTTAATGGGCATCTTCTGCTTGAACTGTTAACTTGCTTGCTTTGAGTATCACATATCACTTACAGCATACAAATAAATATGTTTTTATGAATATGTAAGCCCATCTGAGTAGATTTTTATTAACAATGCCAATGAACTCCGGAGACTCTGGCAATCGCAACAATTGCTGCTATCTGTTATCAAGAGTCTCAAGTCCGGCAGCCCACCAAGAAGCATCCGTATCTGTGTCTGCAGCCCAAGAAGAGTGCCTCAAACTAAACTGTTTGTAGTTAAAGTTACAACTTGGGGCAAAGACAAGACGAGGACAGCAGTCGAAGTCGAAGGTTATCAGCTGTCACTCTCTCCCCTCTCTCTCTCTCTCGTGTCTCTCTCTTGTCTCACTCTTTCTCTATTTTGACAGCACTTAAATATAAACTCTTCTGTGGTTTTGTATTTCAATTTATAGATCATATTTAATGGCTGTGTTTGCTGTTATGGGCACCAACAATACAATTTAAATGTGCATTAAATTGCGTAATAAATTTAACAGCTGATGATAAAAGACTTTCCCTCTCTCTCTCACTCACACTCTCTCTCTCTCTCTCTCTCTCTGTTTGCATATATAATTAGAGATGCCGACAAAGTTTAATTACCAAAAGTGCGACAAACGTGACGCAAATATTTCGATTAAAGGCGCCACATTGTGTGGCACATCCCAAAGCGATTCCAATTCAATGGTGCACAGCACAAGCTCGATTCCGGTTCGGTTCGGTTCGATACGGTTTGGTTAGGTTTTGGTTCCATTATCAAGTTCAGTGCAGCAACAGCAGCCGCAGAATCCTCCGCCTCCAGAAGCAAACAAAAAAAAAAGATGAAGGGAATTTGTCATGAGGCAAACAAAACATTGTGCAACTGGCAAATGTTGCACAGCCACAATGTGGAAGATATAAAATATGCCCACAAAAAGGCTGGGCCAGTTTCACGACTGGACAGCGGACAGCGGACAGAGGACAGCGGACAGCGGACAGAGGATTGCCACCGAATATTGAACTAAAAACAAATTTGAACAGCAGCTGAAATTGACAGTCGCATCGCAAGGGGTGGGGCACAGGATGCCACCAAATGGGGCAACTGTGTTGCACAGTGGCCAAAGTCAAATATTTTTATCGAAAACTGAGTATTCAAATTGAATTGCAGCGTTCTTCTAGCTGAGAAAAAAGGTTCAGTTTTTGACAAAGTTAATCCCATTTTTTAATAAATTTTTAAGCGTAAAAATCACAAGTGAAATCAATTAAATAAATCAAATTATTTAACCAGGAAATGCAATGGGATCTTGGCTCAAAATATGTATGTAAATTGAACCAGTGTGCGAAACACTTTGCTCACTTTTCAGTTTCAGTTGGGGCATTGCAGCAGTGGCAAGTGTGAAGATTGCTGAACTGCTGTAGTTCCTCTGCTGCTGCTGCTGCTGCTGCTGATTCTTTTATCATTTGTTGTTATTATTATAGTTGTTGCTGCTGCTGCTGCTGCTGCAAAATTGCACAGCTGAGCAGGCAGCATAATCGCATGCAATTATGCCCCACACAATCGCAGCGGCAGAAGTTTGCGCAAAACTCGCCAAGCAGGCAGACAAGCAGCAAACAACTCAGCTGGAAATGCAACAGGAGCATAATAACAGCAGCAGCATCAGCAGCAGCAACTGTTTGTGGCAAGCGGGCAATAAGACGAGGCCAACAAGCTGCCACTAACAGGTGAGTGGGTTGGTCAGCTCCAGCAGCGAGTTAAGAGAGACAGAGCAGCGAGGCAGATAGAGATATAAAAACATAGAAAAATAGATAAAGAGAGAGAGAGAGAGAGAGAGGGAGAGAGAGAGTATTATTGCAACAGCCAACAGTTGCTGCATTCTTTTGCGCTTGCCCCCCTTTATTTCATCACTGTTGCTGTTTGTTGCACAATCTTGTCTAACATTGTTTAGCCACTCCCCCCGCCTCCCTCTCTCTTGGCATGCTGTGTTGATTTTTGCCTCGTCCTTGTCTGATTTTTGAGGCCTATTTCGCGTTGTATTTTGTGGCCTTTTTTTCTGTTGTGTTTTTTGCCTCTCGATGATTGCAATTGGATGGTTGCCGTGTGTGTGCTGTGTGCTGTGGGCAACCAGCCTTCATCCACCCATCCACACATCCATCCATTCTCGTGTGCAGTTTTGATATATTGATGGGTTTTCTCGCTACTCCGTTTCTTCATTCTTCATTGTTTCATTGTTGTTTTGCGTGCAAATCATGTCCAGCAAAAGGCAAATATTGCATTTTGCATTTTCCAATTATGCTCCAACAAGTGCCGCCTTTTTGTCTTTTTCGCCTTTCAGTGCAATTCTGTTTACGCATTTTGAGTTTGAGCTATCAGGAAGAATGCGTTCCAATCGAATCCTTTGCTCAACTTGCTCTTGTTGCGAATCAAAGATTTCGATTGGGTTTTGCCAGAGAAATTGCCAGGGAATTATTGCTTTCGATTCACAAGAGAGTTAGTAGTGCTTGTGAAGGATATATGTCCTCTATCTAGGATTACAAATATACAAGTAATATCATCAAGATATTCTCAGAAGAACTCAACATAAAATGCAAAAGTTGTTTCCACAAAACATCCTTCACCAACTCAACTTGACCAGCACGTTCTCAATGAAAAACCTACGTTTTACTATTACCAAAGATTAAAAACGCGCAACTGGTGTTTAACTCATTTATAAGAAACCAAAAAAAAAAGAAGCAAAGTCAACTCTTACCATGAGAGTCAGAGTCAGAGAGTAATAATTCCTCGAAGCGAATGGAGTAAGAAGAAATGATAGCAATTACATATGAACTGGAGCTGGGCTAATAAAAGCAGCGCCTGTCTTGGCCAAGAGTTGTCTTGGCCCACAGTTGACAGGGTGAGCACTTGAGCGCGCTTATAGCACTTTAAGAGCCCCGGTTAGTGTACATAAAACCAAGTTCTCTGTACAGATGGGCAGACAGACAGACAGACAGACAATCCAGGGGGGAGAGAGTTGAGTGTGGCTTCAATTTGGACACGTGCAAGACTCGAGCGGTTTAACAATTTTCAGTTAGCAGCTAGAAGCGAAGAGGAGTTCTTAGAACGCGTCTAAACTAGTTTACGGTAAACGGTATACGACTCGACCATAAATAACTCATATAAAAAACTTGGTAAAATTTGTCAGGCCTGAAAAATCTAACGATAATTGTCGAAAATGCCGTGCACGTAGTCAGCTCGTTAATTCTACGAACTCTAAAAATCATATAAACAATATATATATAAAAAAAAATACAAAGACAATTAAAGCATAATTTTTTGTCGGTTATTCGTATTCGTTTTCCCATTTTCCTGGTAGAACGCCACTCGTAACCTTGGCTGCATTTTAATCATCAACAGTTCTCTCTTTTTTTTTGTTGTATTTTTGTACACTTTATTATTGTTTCCTTTTGACGAGTTTGCTGCACGTGCTGCACTGCTTGCCACATCAATCAAAAAATAATTTATATGAGAGCAGCAGCAACAGCAGCAGCAACAGTCTTGGCCAAAAACGCAAAGCTTCTCGTGCTTGAGTCATCTAAGATAGCATTCTGGTTATGCTTAATGCTTAATGGTTAATGGTTAATGGTTAATGGTTACAGTCATGCCTCGACTTGGAAAGACTTTGCCCAGAGACACGTTGCTCATACTTAAGAGGCACACTAAAATGCATTTTGTGGCATAGTCTGAGTGTGTTAACTGTTTTCGTATGCATGACAATTGCTCTTTGATAATTTACGAGCTCAATTTGCTTACAAGCTGTCCTCAATTAGTTGATTTATTGGCAACGAAGTCAAAGCGTGTCAAACGTTGAAATTGGAAATAAATTTGATTTTGTCTCCAGGTATCTGTGTAATAATATCCATTCTCTTATTTGAGAAAGCATTCATCTTTTGAGCCATGTAGAAAGTAGAACTGAAGTTGTTTCCAGCTTAAGGTATCGGTCTTACTCTCATCTATCTGTCTAATCATCATAATCCTCATAGTTTAAGGATTCATCTTTAATCAGAACTAAGCTGAAAGCAGAATAAGATTTCTTTTTGTTTTTCATTGTAAAAGGATCCATATTCAATCAGAAAGCAGAACTAAATTTGTATCAAGTTGAGGGTATCTGTCTCATCATTCCCATAGTTATATTTTATATTAAAAAAAGTAACCATCTTCAATCCCAACTGTGCATTATGGCTTTATCAACTTTATTATGCTCTCAAAAACATAAAAGTGTAACCAATTCGATTTGGTAACATTATCACCCTACCTAAAGAAAGGAAAAAAAAAAGATGGAAAAACCAGGGGGGAAAAGTCAAAAACGAATTGTTGGCAAACAGTTTCGTTTTTCGTTTTTCATTTCGCCTTTTTGTGTGTGTGTGTGTGTGTTTTTGCAGTCCCTCAACCTCAAACAGTGACATTTGTAACAAAATTAAACCAATTTCCCAGGCCCTAACAAAAAAATATATCAGAGGAAGAACCTGACCCGACGAACACTCGTAATGTAAACAGCGGACTTTTGGAAAAACCCTCAACAATTGACTGACTGCAGCTTGATAGTGAGCGGCTGAGAGTGGCAGGGACAGGTGGACAGACGGACAGAAGGACAGACGGACGGACAGACGGACGTGGCTTGTCAATCAAATTGTCGCGAGGGAAGCACACGCAAATTTATTAAATCGATATGCCGTCAAAATTGAAAGTGGTTGCTTTTGCATGACTGGGACCTTGACAGATACAGCACAGCACAGCAAGACAGACACAGAGAGAAAGAGAGAGAGAGAGAGGGAGAGAGAGGGTGAGTGTGTGTGAGAGAGAGGGAAAGTAGACAATCGAAAGCCCAATCTAAACATTTGCATTGATTGCATTTCGCTGAAAAGCAAAGATTTCGCATTTGAGCAAATATTTGAATGTCGTGTAAAATTTAACAGTTGTGTGTTGCCATCAAGAAATTAGCCAGACTGATAGGCAAAGAGAGAGAGAGAGACACAGAGAGAGAGGGGAGGAGTGGGTTGGGGTGTTGCTTGTGGAAATTTATTGTTATTACAAGCGATTTTCTAAAATAATTAATAGCAAGTTGTGCGGACGACGTCGTCCTTGCTGTCACAAGCAGAAATTGCTGAATTACCAACAGCAACAGCAACAACAGCAACAGCAGCAACAACAACAACAGTTACAAGCAGAACAAAAGGCGCAAAAACGTAACCGAGCAACGGCAGAGGGGGTCAATAGAGAGGGGGTAGGGGGAGTGGCTCAAAGGACGCAGTACGAGAGCAATTGTGCATTTTGTCAATGGGAATTAAATTGGCAGTCGCTGCTCAGACGCAACTCAACTAAACTCAACTCAACTCAACGCGACTCGATTCGATGGCAACTCCAAATGTCAACTCGCATCAGAGCGTTCGGGTCCGGGAAAGCGGTCAGGAAAAGCGGCAGGATGTCGAGCAAAAAAAAAATAGAAGGAAACGGAAGAGAGCAGGGGGCTGCAGAGTGCGGGGTAGTCACAATTGTGGGCATGTTGAGCGGTCGGTCAATGGGATTCGATCGCTCAGTTGGCTGGTCATTCCCATCATTAGCGCCTGTACGTGTCAAATTGATGCTGTTATTGTGCTAAGTGTGTGTGTGTGTGCGAGTGTGCCAGTGTGTGTGCGAGTGTGTGTGCGAGTGTGTGTGTGACTCTGTGTGTGATTCTCGTTGTATTTGACATTTAGCTTAGCCGCGGGTGACAAATTTAATGGACGCACCCCGAGAGCATCTTTTGTCAGCACACGGCTTTTTTTGGGTTGGGATTTCCTCTTTGGGCTCATATATTGATTGCGTTATTTGACTATCTAATTACCGATTTCTGCCATTTCATACATAGTTCCAGGACCAGGCCAGACATTTGGCATAAATATTTTGTAAACAAAGGCAGAGCATCGGCAACAGCTGGCAGCATTTTGCACTCCACTGCGACCACAAGATAAAGGAATTAAATGACTTCAACTGCCAAGAGACCTTTAAGCCACAACATTTCACCCCTTTGCCATGTGTTAGTCTGCTAGTTGAGGCGCTGAAAATGCATATCTGGAAATTCGTGACTTTCGAATCGCACGTAGCAAACATTTTCATTTTCATTTCTATTATGGCGGCAGTTATTGCTAAGCGGAAGACAATTCAAATTCTGAGCTGCCTATAAAAGTTGATAAAGATATATATCTCTACAAAGTCTAACGCTTTTTGGGTTAACCACTTCCGACTTAGTTTTAATATATACAAATATATTCTTAAGTTATTATTATTTTTGTTATTTATATATACAATTTGAAGTCTTTACTTCTCAAAGTCTTGGAGTTCGTCTTGATGGTACAGTAGAACAATTGGATGATCAAGAATGGATATGCCTTATGGGATTAGAAATTCACTCTTCTCAGTATGCAAAGATACATCTCTCTATAAAGTCAACTTCCGATCTGTAATTTTGATATTTGTATGTGATATATATTATATATATATAGAGCCGTTAGGAGAGCCTTTGCTGGGAAGGCAAGTTTGATTGCAGATCGAAAGATTATAACTATTCCAGCTCCACCAGAGTCAACAAATACAGTTATTTTCCAATTCAAACAATGCGCCAATCTGGCAATCAAAAAATTGGAAATTGCAATAAGAATATATGAATTTTATCTTACAATCGGTTTTTTGGTATGTGACATGCCTTAAATAGTAGTCGGCTTTTGGGGTTCTTAGATAGATCTCAATATGTTGATTGGACTGTGCAGAGAATTAGCTATTTCTGTGACAGCACCGAAACTAATTTGAAGATAGACTACCAGCTATCTATCTATAAGACAGAGCAAAGCAAAGCAAACCCAATCCCAACCCAAACCATGCCAGAGTTTTATCAGCAGCTGGTGGCTTGACAATTGTCACCCCTTGGCGCAATTTACAACACTTGCTTGGAGGAGAGAGACCAGCATTATCAACACTAAACGATCTTATATAGCTAAGATACGACTGGCCGATATGAGAAATAATGGAAGCGTAGACAGGCGTGTGTGGTTGTTATTTTCGTTGTTGCTGCAAGCATTGCTGGACTCATATAAAATGAATTTCAATTTTTGAAAAATTGCCTTTCGAATGCTTGTGTGAAAAACGGAAATGCCATTTTCACCCCCACTACCCATACTACTACTCCCTCCCCTCCCCTTCCCGTCCCAGTCATCCTTAACCGAAACACTCGTCACTCCGCAGCACACTTGGCCCTTTTGTTGTTTCCTCTCCGCGTTTTGAGCTGAGCGTGTGCCCAAATTAGAACCCAAATGCAGCGCGGGAAGCATGAGGGGAATAGGGGAGGTGGTTGGCAGACGTTTTGCAGCACTTTGACACTTTTAGTTTCTGCTTTTCCAACATTATGTGCGGGTACACGTTTTCCCCGATTTCCTATGACAACTAACGGAACTGGGAAAGCGCTGCCCGCTCAAGATGCAGAGACACGTAAATGTTGCATCGACGAACCCTCCAAAAAATAAATTTACATACACCTAGAAAAGTATTTTTTTTTGTTTATTGCTAAATCCTTATAATGTGGGAACTGTTTGTGTGTGTGTGTTGGGAATTTAATTATCGGTTGCATGTCACCGCCTTTTCAATACCTTCATTAAAGACGCCTACTTTTATTGTGTCGGTGCGACTCTTGCCATAATTAAGCGCGCCTAAATACATGGCTTTAGACCAGAAACTACAAAAAATACCCGAGTTTTAATTGCTGTCTATTTTTATCGCTAGCCCAAAAAAGAAAGAAACACATTCAAGAGCTGACGCGCCAGCGAGTGATAAACACAATTTTATTCAAATTACCCGGATGTTAACAATTTGCTGAGCGCAGGCAGCAGGCAAATGTAACAGAAACAGCAGCAGCAGCAGCAGCAGCAGCAGTAAAGTTGATTTATGAATATAATGCAAGGTTAACCTGGCTGTATACATATATATATATATATCTTTTGTGAGCCACTAATCGGGAGCATGCGAAAGTCATGGGAATTCTTTAAAGTGAAAACTGTACTCACCATTTTCCAGATTGCATTCCGCTTATTTACGACGCTTGATAACAAATTAATTATAATAATTAATTAATTATTAAAAACGAACAAGAATATGCCAAGTTTAATTAAGATTTAATTACGAACTCAGTGAATAGTTTGCCAGACAAAAGTTCGACAAACAAAAGAACGATTTATCGGTTCATGTTACAAGCTTTGGGGGAGTCTCCTACGATTTCAAATTAATTATTTATATTTTCTATTCCACTTATCAATTTTTGCTATATATTTAATAATGTTGTTTCCCAAAAATCTCATTCTGTCAACTACTTATATAAGAATCGCCAAATCATGTATTGCTCATCACGACTCAACTTCCACTCGCTCATCCTTTAACCTTTAACTATATATGCCTCGCAAATACTACTTGCTCATCACAATAAACAACAAACTGTTTAAAATTCTTGGCAATACATTTTTGCCTAGTCATTCGTCGGTCTCCGCTGGCAACGCACTAAAAGAAGCAAATTGTGAATTCGCCAAGTTGAAGTCGAAGCAACCCTTTTTTCCAGACTGCCTCGAACAAAAGCCTAAAACCAAATCAACAGCAACTTTTACAATATAAACCCCCCCGCCAAATTGAAGAGCCAGACTTCAACCTCAAGCCACCCCCTCCAGCACTAGCCCCTGCCACCCCCCGCCGAGCAGAGTTAACTGCGTACAAACAATGAACTCATAACTCAAGTGACACTTTTTAACTTGACTGCATTTCATCATGTGGCACATGAGCGCATCTTCTGCTTCTTCTTCTTCGGGGTCTTCTCCTGCTTCTTCTTGTTCTTGTTCATCATGATGGCATTCTTCGTATTCATCTTGGACTCGAGTCTTTTGGTCTTGTGTTTTTTTTTTATTTTTTATTTCTTATTTCTCTTGTCTTGTTTTCAGTTTCAACAATATTCAAATTGAGTTTTCCAGTGCAGCCAACGACGACTGTAGTCATCCATCGTCAAAGTTTCTTTTTGTTGTTGCTGCTGCTGCTGGTGCTGCTGCTGCTGGTGCTGCCTGTATTTGTTAGTTGATAAAAGGCCAAGCCATTATATGCATGGCCAAGCTGCACAATTTTCAAGTGCCCTATGTGTCCAGGTTCGGTTTAAGGGGGCAGGCTGGAGCACAACAAATTTGTATGCATACGGCTGTGGCTGCCATGGCTACCGCCTGGTTCTGAGCCCAAGTCGAACTTCCAACACCGACTCCATCTCTCCAAATGCGACCCGACCGACCTTTGCTTTCCTTTCAATTCAAAGTAGCTCAGCTCAGCACTCGATTTTACTTTTTGATGCCCTTGCCGTGGAGTCTTATCATGTGGTCGTTAAGTGTGCAACACTTGGCAGACTTTGCAGATTATCAAATCGATAGGCAGACTATCTGTGTGAATTTTAAAACAGGCTATCAAACCAAGACTGGGACTGGGACAACGTTATCAATTGAAATTCCAAACTGCACAACGTAACCGATTCCTAAACCTCAATCAACTTAAATATTAAGAAGACATTTTAAGTCGCTTCTTATGGCGAGCAACTTAAATTGTATTTCAATCCGGGAACAGTTTTAAAATTCAATTCGATTTGAGATAACTTGACAAACGTCTCTCAACCGTCAACTGTCCCTCTGCCGCAAGGGTATTCAAAATTTGGTTTGATGCATTGAGCTGTTCATCGTTTCAAATTCGTCATTGGCTTTTGGCAGGGGTAGATTTGGTTGGGGGCAGTCAGCAGTCAGCCGACAGCCGACAGCGCATTCACAGTCCTTCAAAGAATTTCTTGGCTTTCTTTTACACATTTCTGTTTTTTTTTTTTTGTTCCGCTCCAATCGCATATACGTACAAAATTTCGTTGTCTCATGTCGCCTGGGCTTGTCAACCTGCAACACAACCTGCCCCCTCTCTCATCATCAACTGCTGCTGCTGCTGCATCTTTTGCTTGAGCATCGCCAACCCCATTGCAAGTGCAATGAACTGCATTGCAGGCTGGCGGCGTTGATTTATGTTACATCTTCTATGGTTACATTGGCCCAAAAGACCCAACCCCCCACTCTCCCCCTGGACACATCAGCGCCGTCGCTGGTAGCCATTAAGCGCAGCTCACATGTTCTAGTAGAGCAGAAGAGTGAAGGGATGGGGGAGTGTGTGTGTGGTGGCATGGGGAGGGGGGCACAGCACACACGCACATGTGAAAATGATTTATTAGCGGTAATTGGTGTCACAATGTTCCAAAGAAAATGGAAAGGATTGCCAACCAGTCAGCCAGCCATCCAGCCAGCCAGGCATACTCATTCCATGGCATGGCCATGACCAACTAACTCTTCTTCTTCTCCTTCTCCTTCTTCTACTTGTGCTGCTCCTCAGCAGTTCTACTTCTCCTCCCATCTCCTGCTGCACCCCCTCCACAGCTGTCCCGCATTTCCACTCGCTGGCGTTGTTTTAATTATCTTGATTTCAAACTTATTAAAATTGACAAATGATATTCGTAGACAACATCGCGTTGTCCTCAATTCCCCCCGTCCCCCCTCCTGCTCCTCTTGTGCCCCTGCCGTCTTTCGGAGGAAACAGGTTGTCAATGGCAGCTTCCCTGAACTCCGTGCGTTTCTTGATAAATCATGCACACACACACACAGTGTTGCACAGTGCAACATGGAGGCACATAAAGCGGCATACCAGGGGAATCTATCTTCCCTGGTCAGTGTTTGTCATCTCTCTAAATCCCTGGGCTTGGCCACCTTGTCTAAACCTATCTTGATCTCTGTAGACAATCTCATCGATGATGCCGATAAGAAGCAAGTCTGTTGCTTGTCAAGATTAGTATTCACAGTGATTCACTTGCAGCTAGATATTTGACACATCATGCAACCTTAAGTTGTTAGTTTTATTCTATTTCCATATTCGCTTCCCTTTCTTTTAGAGTGAATTATTATATTTCTTAATCATATTTAATCGTTGCATTTTATATTCATTTCCACTCTTCAGTTTTACGCACAACGTGCAAAAATTCCCAACACCAAAATCTTATTTTTATTGCATTATATTATTGGACAAAATGTTACTTGCAATACATTTAATAAAATAAAACGCCTTAGAATTGCTTAAGGTAATCAATTTTTCATCGTTTTAGCCTTGTGCTCCTTGAGGCACATGGAGATCTTGAAGGCCTTGTCGCAATCGTTGGTGCCACCAATGGCCTTGCAGGCATCCACACCGGATGAGATTTCGGCCAGTTTATCCTTGAGTTGGGGTACATTCCTGAGGGTGGCCATCATGGCATCCGCCTGGAACTGACCATTGACCATGTGACCTTGTTTCTCCATCAGACACTTGGTGTAGCACTTGATGTTCTCGTTGGGATTGGTCATCATGCCGCTGTTCATGAACTCCTTTAGCTCGGGCTCCGACACCTTCGTCTCCTCCAGGCACTGTTTCATCAGCTGCGGGAAGTTCGGATCGCTCTGCCAAACCGAATATAAGTTGTCAATTATTAAAATAAGTGCACTGAGGGATTTTGGGTTGCATATGTTACCTGGACAACGGCCACGGCGAAGACCAGAGTTGCTGCGAAAAGTGTTGCCCTCATCATGTTGCCTGACTTTGCTTTGTTGTTTCAACTGCGACTGTTGTCGATGTTGTGGACAAAACAGTGCTTTTATATGGAGCCAAAACAAGTGAGTGCAATTAAGGCAATTATCGTTTTTGCAACTGTTTGCTTCAATTACTGCGTAATCGAATAATAACACCCTGTTCCCCATTATGGAATGGGTGTAAGCGTTTATATGATTTGTGTTAGAGAGAATTATTCCTACTGGAAATATATATGCACATATATTGACCTCATCCAACTCAGCAACTAAAAGATGCTTTGCCACAAATTATATCCCACAGCTTACCTTTTATAGGGTATTCTTTAGTCGTGCTACCTCAACTAGAACCATATTTATTTAGTTTTAAATATTGTAATTATATTTCAGTTGAAATTAACAGCGAAATCTATAAGCAACCACTGGGATTGAGTAACCACCAGCAAAAACAGACAGACGCGCACACACACACACACCCACACCCACACACGCACATACACATATTCACACCAGCACACACACACACAGATAGAGTGAAATTCCAGTCTACACGCACAATGCGAAAATACAATTAGTTTTCTGCTTAAACAACAGCAAATCAATTATTAATTTTATTGTATTTATTTGCATTTGTATTCGTACTTGTGTTTAAGTGTGTGTGAATTCTAGCTTTTATTTAAGTCTTTGTCTAAATTATTCAACTATGCGAAAATTATAACAATTTGTTGTGGGCTTTCAAATGTTTTGGCTGCTCTCTAAATTTCTAACCACATATTTTTGGGCGGCGGAATGGGTGAGGAAAGAGGGTTAACTGACAATTGCAGATTATTTGACAAGGTCATTATTAAATTATCAACAAAATGATCAAAACTCATTCTATATCACTCTCTCTCTCTCTGTTTCAGTGCTTATGCATTAATTTTAGTGGAAATGATTTCATTTTGACAATAATGCAAATTAACAAATTACTGGTTATGGTCAAGTGCCTAACTGGCCTGCTATAATTTTAGCCATTAGACAACTTCAAATATAAATGTGTTATACAAATATTTGATTCACAGCAAGTCACATGATTAGCAATTAACTTTGTAAATAGCAAAATATACTTTTTAATCGACACGTGTCCAAAATTGAACAATACTCGAAGTCCAAATGTCGATATCAGATTGTAAAAATTAACTGGAAAGCTATATTATATAGTAATCCGATGTTATTGAAATGTTGTCTTAATATGACGAGTAAAATAATACACATATGAAGTGAGATTGGTTAGGATATCTTTGTCTATATCTTTATCTTTCGAGTCTTCTAGTGAGGCCGATCATAGCTGATCATATACATACAAAACATACATAAAAATGACTTAATTTTTACAATTTATTAACTCATAATAGATATTTTGTTACCAATCATTTAACTTTCAGCAACAATTTCTTAAGATTTAATTAATACAACCGAAAATGATATCAAAACCACAAAAATTGAAAAATCCATGCCAACATTTTTCGAAGAAAAAAGTTGGCAAAAAGTTACTTTTGGTTTGACTAACTGTGAAAATTGGTTTAGGTTCCAAGAAAAGAGCGGGGTTTTTACTTTCATGGCATTTTCCAACATTTAGCTTAAATATTTATTAACTAAACACAACCATTAAATGAGATGTTTATTTTTAGAATATGCCCGCCAGATTTTCTGTTTGCTTTTGTCTTTTAATGAAAAAACATTTCTTACGAAAAGTTAGCGGCTGATGAAAACGCAAATTTAATCAGAGAAGTTAAGTCAATTACCGTTATTGATATGGCAAGGCAAATATCAGACCCACAAATTTACACATTTACATTTTAAGTCTACTCCTAAATATTTTATGGCTTCATATAATAATAAATATCTTTCATCAGCAAATTGTATGCATGACAATATTTATACATTTAATCGCATCTAAATCTACTAAATAAATAGCATCAAAGTGTTTTCTATGGCAACCAATGCGTACTTGGCTAAAAACAATTAAATAATCCTCACACTACAACAAGCGATTGATAGGATTGGATGTGGTATAAGTTATAGTCTAATTCGTTGGGCAAATTCAAATCAGTAGGCCAAACAATAAGTCGAGGCAACTGCCGCAAGTGCTGGCTGCCACAGACAGAGAGAGAGAGAGAGAGAGAGGGGAGATAGAGAGAGGAAGACAGAGTCCAGCAAAGACTACAATGTCGAAAGCAATGCTGACAGTAGAAAATAATTTATGCTTTTGTTATAAAATGCGCACCTGCTTGTGGCCCTTGCCACTTGTCACGCCCATTTGAACGGACTATCAAAGTTGGGGTGCAACAAGCCGGGCAGCAAGCAGCTAGCAGCACAACCAGACCGGCTCGTAGTTTGTTGTTGTAAGTTGGCTTTTTAGCTGGCCAGCAAGAAGACAAACGCCATTAAAGCCAAAGAACTGGAACTGAAATGGAGATGATGATGGAGTCGGAGTCAGAGTCGGAGTCGGATGGATGAAGTTGAGGGAAGGGGAGGGGAGAGGACGGTATATGGAGACCGACACCGAGACCGAGACGGAGACGAAGTTGGTTAAGCTGGCCAATGACTATGAGTAAGAGTCGTTGACAAAAGGCTAAAGGCACACGGGAAACAGAAGGAATTGGCAACGTGCTGTTAGCCTCGCCCCGCCTCGCCTCGCCTGGCTGTCCTGGCATGGCTGGCTGCTTGTCATTAGTCAGCAAGGATAAGCAAAAGGACATGGCCATAAAAAGGGCAATGCGAGAGCAGCAGCAGCAGCAACTATAAGGTGTGTCCTGTGAATGAATTGCTGAGTAACCAATAATGAAGTAAACTGTGCTGTAGAATCCTGAATGTGTCATTGTGGCAGCAACGAAACTCAACCGAAGCACAATTCACTGTCAGTTGCATTGTTTTGACCTGATTTACATGCCGAACCCAGTTCTGGACCCAATACTACAAATGGCCAAGACAGCCAGTCAGACAGAGATGGAGAGAGAGAGAGAGAGAGAAGACGAAAGAGATGCAGAGCCAGGACATTTATAAATTACAAAAGGACTGAAATGACGACTGCTTCCTTTACCCAGACGACGACGACGACGACGACAACGATGACAGGGCCAAAACAAAGGCCAACGTTAATGAGCCAAGAGAACGGCGCTAGCCGTAACAAACGCCGGGGCCAAATTGTAAGAAAGCAGAACTGTGTCACAATGTTTTGACACACACAGAGAGGAGGGGCAAGGACAATCGTGTAGCCATAGCTAGTTAAGGCTGTGCGCCAAAGACAAAGTTGATAAAATTAGATTTGTATGGTAAATAGTTTCGTGGCTTGGCCAGCCCAGTCGAGCTCAGCACAGCCAGGCCCAATAACCTCTCACCCTACCCCTTGCCCCCCCTGGCGCTACAAAAGTTTAATAAATGTATAAAATTAATTAGACAGTTGAATGTTCATTAACAGCTGGCGAGACAACAACAACAAGAAGAAGAATAAGAACAACTGACAACTGTATTAACTTGTCCCCCTTACCGCTTCCGCTGCCTCATCTGCCAGCAGCACCCACCACGCCCCATTGCCCCTTTGCTAGTAGCTTTAAGTCGGCACTTTTTGATCATCGCTAAGGGGTTTCCTTTTACCAATACTACTTAGCGCTCATAATTCAATTTTTTATACAAATTCTGCTGCTCTGCATTTTGTTTTTTTTGTTTTTCTCTAACATTTTTTCACACCTATCGCCGCTACACCCCCCGCTGTGTGTGTTTTTACCCACAAATATATATATATATATTAATGTATATATATAGTAAGTAGATATAAAACGGAAAGTGAAAAAACAACTCTAAACGCTGTCTGACCTTTAACAATTGCCCAAACCACGTGGTCTCTCTTTTGTGCAGGAGAACTCATGTTGTGAAGGTTTTTTGTTACTTTTATTGTTGTTGCCTTTCTTTCTTTCATTTCTTTTTGTTGTTGTCAAAATGTTGCAGTGGTTGCAGCAACAGCAACAGCGACAGCAACAGCAGCGTTGACCACAAAAGTGCCGGACAGCAGGAAATGAAATCAAAATTATTTTTGGGCATTGTGGTCGAGTAATTGCTTTTCCAGTCAAATTTCGTTACACATGCCAGTAAATCGGTGGAGAGTCGGAGTGGGAGAGGGAGAGGGAGAGGGGTGTGGTAACCTTGTTTTAAGGATATTGAACGGAAATAATATACGAGAAGTATGCCTAATCGAGAAAGAAACACAAATTAGAATGTTTGAGTCGAGCAGGCAAACTGAAACCAACTGTTTAACAGCTTTGCTGAGAGTACTTTTTTCAATTTGAACAGTTTATCCATAATATATCTAGATATATTAATTAAATGCTGTTTTTTATTGTTATCAGAAATAAACGATGGCAAAATTATATACAATTGATCTACATATTCTATAAGAGAACTAATATTCAGAAAGTTTCCAAATCTTATAGTCTCTGAAATAGGCTTCCAACTCGGCCTTTGCTGCTGATCAGGCATATATATATATATATACTTAATGGGGTTACAGTTGCTTCCTTCTGCCACTTGCATACCTTGGCACAACTTCATTATGCCAAGTGTACAAAACTTATGTAAATTATCAATCGACTTGAGTGCATATGATTATAAGGATGGAGCCAAGCTGGCAGATGAATAAATGTTAGTTATGGTAAAACTTACTATACAAATCTTTACATTCTGTTGGTGGAGAATCCTTGCACAATGCTTAGCGTCGTTTGCTAGCCATGGCCAAAAACAACCAGCACCTAGACAATTTCAATAAAACGTAATGTAAATTCAATAAGGCAGCTCTTGGGGTTTTCTATTACATTTAACGACAAGCAAAAAGCGTTGACAACGAAAACTCGAAAGTCTGAACACTTGAAAAATTTAATTTATGTAATTCACACACACACACACACATAGAAACACACACACACACACAGACAGCCAACACTTTTCGCCATTGGCAGCTGTAATTGAAATTGAGTGTTATGTGCAGATGTGTGTGTGAGCATTTACAGCACTTGGAGCTATTTTTGGCAGCCAAAGACAGCAAAAAAGAAAAAAACGAAAAAATAAAATCGAAAAAAAAAAATCATAAAATAAAATAAAATAAAAGAGAGAGGAGATTAAAAAGCGAACGCACTGAGTTATTGAAATTAAACATCAAATGTCAGCGCCAGGCAAAGAAAAAAAAAAAGAAGCGAACAAAATCCAAGACCAAAGCACGCACAAAAGCGCAAAAGTCCTGCCACATGCAACAACGAGGAGCAGGGGCGGTGCTGAGGCGTAACAAGAGAAGCAGATGGAAAAAAATGGCTGCCACTTGGCTGACAAGTTGCAAAAGAGCAAGGAATTTTTGAATATGGAATGGAAGATTTTTTTGATTTTTTTTTTGGTTTTTTTTTTGCTCTTATGCCAAAAATAAAAGTCGATGCAAGTCGAAGACAATTGCCCCAGCAAATGAAATCAAGCACAAGGAAACAGCAGCACTAAGGGTATTCCCACTAAATACGTCAACGAGAACGATGACGACGACGACGACGACGACGACGACTAAGGGGCTGTGCGCACCAAATACAATTTACATGCGTACGTGTGGCAAGAACAGGGCAAAGAGGAAGCGGCACAGGCAACGCTCTCCCTCTCTCTCTCTCTCTCGCTCTCAAAACATGTCCTTAGAACATATATTTGTATGCAAACAGGCACAATGCGCTGAAATCGATATGCGGGCGAGCGTCTGAAACTGAACTGGCAGCCAAAGCCAAAGCCAAGGCAAGCTGAAGCCGACTCAGACTCAGACTCAGACTCAAATGATGATGCCTGCTGCAGCTGGCTGGCTGGCAATCTGTCTGAAGTCCGCCGGGAGAAGCGGGCCTGGGCGGCTCAGTTTGGCATCTGCTCTGCTCAGCTCAGCTCTGGCGGCAGTTGACAGCCATGTGCAGCGGCGTCATATAATGAAAAATAGTGCGAAGACGAAAAGGACGACTCGACGGAGACAGCGACGCCTGCCGCCTGCCGCCTGCAGCGAAGAGTTTCCTTGCGACAACAGCAACAAACAGCAATGAGACAAAAGAGACAGATTTCTGATATGCCCATAAACCGTATCGATGCGAGGGATGGACTCAACTTTGATTTTTAAACAGTTCCAACCATCAAATGGGAAATGAAGACTGGCTGGGCTTTATTCCAGTTCAACAAAATGATGTTATTAGTTCTGTATCTGACAAGTGTAACAAACTACAACTTATAAGTCATTTTAGAACAGAGACTATTCATTTAATTAAATATCAACTCTAATCTATTTATATATAAATATTTAAATAGTTATCCGTAAGAGAAACTTCAAAAAATGTCATTCTTGAAATGATTTTGGATAAATGTGTTCAACGTGATTCTTCATTGACTTTTTACAAGTAATACTTTCTCAATTCGCAAATTTGTTGCCAAGAGTGTCTGAAAAGTGTGCAGTTTCCATTAACATTATCATGGCAAGCTTAACAGCTGGGAATAAACTGGCCATTAACATTAACAGCGTCACTTTAACATACAAAGTAAAGCAATTTAGAGTCGAGCGGGTTTTTTTCTTTTGTTTAGCATTAAAAGCGCGACTAAAACGCACAAAGTAAAGCAATTTAGTGTGAAATGTTATTTTGTGCAATTTTCAAACGGTTTACCATAATTTGTTGGCAACACACACACACACACACATCGACGGAGAGCAGCCAGCCCTGGTTGTGTGTTGTTGGCAGGGTGCTGCTTTTGATTATATCTGTAGCGCTGTTGCTTGATTTGTTTTGCACACATTACCAAACTGATTGTCTATGCCACGTACTGTTGCTGCTGTTGCTGATGCTGTTGCTGTTGCTGCTGCTGCTGCTGTTGTTGCAGTCAACAGTTTGCCCTCTACCCGATATTCCCTAACTCAAACTCAAACTCTCGCAAATCGCAACTCGAAACTCAAATATTCAATACTTGGTGTATATCCAGTATAGCCATTACTCGAGAGTTTGCCTCGTTATGCTGGTGCCTCTGTCTCTGCCTCTGCCTCTTCTTCGACTACATTTTTTTTTCTTTTTTGATTGTGCAACTTTGATAAGCAATTTTGAGCGTCGTTCGCCCCAGCAATTGTGCGTGTGTCACCAGCAGCAGCAGCTGTCCCCCCACTTCTGCCTCCATTGCTTCTTTCCTGTTATTCAGATAGTCATCAAATTAAGGCGGAGGCAAATCAATGCATTGACTTGAGCCCCTCAGGCCTGCTGTTCCTGCTCCTGCTGCTGCTGCTGCCTCTCTCTCTTTAACAACACACAGCTTGCCTCATTGTTTAGCCAGGCTAATTGGTAGTTCTTAAGCATTGCTCTCGCTCTGGAACAGGTGAAAATTGTTATGAGACATGAGCTGAGCGCCTAACCCTTATGTACCACACTAAATGCAAATGAAAAACTTTTAAAATATGCCACAGTGCGCACTTGCACTCATGTAAAATATGTTTCTTTTTTGGTTCTTTTTTTTATGTGTGTTTTCTTTTTTTACACGGTAGCAAATTGGTTACAAACACAGCTGTCGACCCTTACGGCTCATAAACTAAAAGACAAAAGGTATTTTCTTGCTTTCCTACCTTCGTTTTTTTCTCTCGTTTTTCTCTTCTTTTTGGCCCCAAAAACATTACATTAGAAATAGGGAGAGCGAGGAGAACACGTGACCAAGGAGTCCAAGAGTTGAAATAAATGCGGCTTCAGGAGTTATAAAATGTGTTCAGGTATTTTCATGGATGGTCATCAAAAGGTTCTAAAGTGGATGCCAATGCAAATATCGTTGCTGGCCATTACAACAAACAACAACAAACAAACAGAAAAACAACAAAACAAAGAACAAAAAGTTGTATAAATATTTACATCTTTCCCTGTTTTCTGTTGACTGTTGACCGCAAAATAACTGTAACTATGTGCGGTTGCCATTTGTGTTGGCCAACAGCGAGAGGTGGCTAAGGGAGGATAAGGGGGGCAGTTGAGTTTGAGTGTTTGCCTCAATACAGTCATCATATTGTTTGTGACCATTTCCACATACGCACATCAAATATGTATTTGACCCACATAACAAGATAAAAGTTTATTTGTGGTCTTAAAGATGCTGAAGCCTTGTTTGCCAATTTTAAACTAAATTGCAACTACTCTGATTGGATAGATGTATTATTAAAGTTGAATAAAATGTATGCTCAAATATTTGCTCAATATCTGTGCCCAGTCAGCGTTTGTAGTTGAAGCTTGCAGTTTATGCCACGCACAGTTATGCGAAATAATACATAAATATTCAGCATCAGCTGTTGAAAACTGGCACAACACGCCACACACACAGAGAGAGTGTATCTGTGTGTGGCTGGCTGGACCACAGCACAAATAAATATATACAAAACATGAAAAGCACGGCAGAGATACATGTGTATATGTATTTAGTGGTATTCCTGTAGACTCTGCCTGCGAGCTGATTACGATTGCGAATTGCAAATCGATGCCGACGATATAAACGTAAAAACCGCACACGGTAGGAAATTTGAATAAAATGCAATAAGACAAAAGAAATCAAGACAAACACACACATGCATGATAATTTGTAACCGTCTCTGTTTTTCTTGTCGGCACTTTGGGCATACCCCTATCTGCATATATCTATATATATATACCTATATAGTGTATATGCAAAAGCGGGCAGACGCAGCTCGTGCGTGTAACCCGTGATGATGATGATGATGATGTTGATGATGATACAGTAAAGACGATGAGCGCTAAACAACCAAAGACAAGCAACTCAACTCAACTCAACCCAGGCCACAAAATACATCAAAATGATGCGGTTAAAACCAATGCAAAAACAAGTTCTCAAGTGCTTCGAGAGGTGTCTGAGCTGCACACACTTACACACAGAGAAAGAAAGAGAGAGAGAGATAGTGTGAGCGAGAGAGAGAGAGGGAGAGTGGTGTGCATGGTACAATGAACTACTATCGAAGTGCTTCGACTATTTTAAGTGGATCTCCGATTTGTGTCTCTTGTGGAGTGCAACAAAGTCAGACAAATGTGTTTAAAAATCAGAAAACAGAAAACTTGATTGGAATTTGAAAAGACAGCGGCAAAGTACTTGCAAAGAGGTTAGCAAAATCACTACTATCATTTAGCACCTCATGAATATATTGTATACATATATATTTAGGAATAGTATATTTATGAGGGCTTATTAAGCTCCATTTTAAGTTAAGATATAACTGATGTAACGCATTCATTGCATGCTCAACTCTCATTTCCATTCAGTTTCGTATCTTTCTGCTAAAATCAGCTAATACTAGGCCAGACTAGGCGTTACTAAACTGTAGGCATGTTTTGTAACGCCTGGTTTGGTTTAACAACCCATCGTTGAGAGATAGCCTAGCTCCTAAATAAATGAAAAGCTGATGATAGCTTGCTCACTAAGAAAATACGTTTTAATTTCTTAAGCGATCTTAAAAGTATTTAAACTGTTTCGTGTGTATTGTTTATCTTATGATATATCTTTGAATTTTGATTGCTATCTTCGGCCTATTACCCATCCTTGCACAACTTCCCTATACAGAGAGTTATCCATTTTTAATAAGTATGTAAAAAGGATTGAAGAACATTGCGTGTTGTAAAGTCTTATAATTAATTCTTGGCACATATTTTAAAGAGTTAATTAATGTATAAATATAGACAAATGTCTAACTATATCCATCAGATATATTTGAATCTCAAATTCGCACTCAAACCTTTTGCACTTTCTTTAACTCTCAACTGCTACTTCAAAGTGGGCGTTTCGCAACATGCCAGCATTAGGTGGTTTATTACCACAATTGCTGAGGAGTATCACTACTAATAATGGTAGTAGTTGTTGCCTGTTCTGTTCTGGGCCTTCTAGCAGGGTTGGCAAATGCAACTGTCTGCTGACCTTACAAGCTGTAAATTATGCATCTATGCATAATTTATAACTTATGCGTGGCAGGGACCAACCAACCAGCCAACCTCCCCCAAAAACATTTTGCCATAGACAGATGCACCCAGCAGACAATGATTAGGGCCCACACACATACTCACACACACTCACACACATACAGACAAACGTATTATTAACATTGGATTTGTAGATGATGGCGGAATCGGGGTGTTGCAGTTGTCCAGTCGTGTGGACAATTGCAATTGCTTGGCAGTAATTTTCAATTTAATTATAGTAATACACGCACACACACACACACTCGCACACACACTCGCACACACACTCGCACACACTCATAGTCAGGCATAGTCACTTGTCTAAGTGCAGATTTGAGCGCATTTGCACTTAAGCCAAAGTTTTATGGCTTGACTCTGCCTCAAGGGCCAGCCAAGTGATTGTTGTGCCTCGGAGGCTGAGCTTCGTCTAGAGATGAGCGCGTGTCGTGACACGACACATGACATAATCGACAAGATTTGTAGGGCAGACAAAAGGGCCGAATAGGTTTTGGAATGATCTAACTCGTCGTAACAAGAAAATGGCAAGGATCAGGGCCTTTTAGCCATGGCTCGATTTACTTGATTCTGTGACAAAAGTCATGTCAAAATTGTAGCCAGAATAATAACAGATACAAACTTTCCAATGCACTATTCTAGATCGAAAACTTGGGATTGGCTTCAACTCTCACAAGATAATTATCACAGAGAACACCTTATGATAGATTCATTAAATGTGCCTGTTTTATTAGATTATTCTCCTCAGGCGCTCATCTCTAGTCCGGGATTGTCGAGTGCGTAAATCAAATGCAAATGTCGTGTGCTTGTAATGCACTGACAGCATTGTCCCGCCTATCCCGAATGTCCTGGCCTGTCCTGTTTATTCTATCCATTTGTCCCTTTGTCCAGCAGTCTGTGTGGCATTGCATTTCGCCATATTAATTATGCGGTAAGTGCGGTAGCTGGCACTTAACCGCTTGCATTCACAGATATTGCCAACTCCCTTGTAATTTGCTACCCCTCCCCCGTCATTCTCTTGCTGACACACAAAAACCAATTGACTTTGATTGTAGTAGTTTTTGGCCTGACCTGACCGAGTGTTGTAGTAGTCTTCATTTTCGCACGTAGCCCTAGACCCAAACCCGAACTCTTATCCCACATACATATCGCAAATGAGTAATCAAGCTGCAAAGTTTAAGTCCGGCCTGGGCTCGTAAAATGATGCTCACGTAGGGAGTACGTGCTGTTGATTTGATGGTCAGTTAATTATTATTTTTTTCGTGCTTATAGAGCTCACCGCTCGCCGTACCTGTATATTGTATATTGTATATAGTATATACAATCTACTACCTGCCTGGCTGGCCCCATAATATGCATGCGATATACATCGAAAATCAGAGATAGAGCGAGCGGGTTACTTTGCTGTTGGGTTGGGCTTCTTGGGTGAGTCTCGAATAGATTATGACTGTGGCTCTGGTCTCGCCTGGCTTGGCCTGGCCTGGGTCATGAAGTGTTCCATTAAAATGGCCAACGTAAAGTGCAAAAGATGTGAAACACTGAAAAAGCAAGATATATGCAGAGCAGCTTGCTACGTGTGAATGAGAACAGATCTAATAATACACAGCCAGATATATTTATATGTATATATAGCAAAATCTTAAGCAGAAGAAGAAGTGATACACAGCTCATAAGAGTAAGCTTTGATGCTTTATAAATTGAAACTACACTGAAAGAGTTTACGCTTCAAAAATCAGTAAAAAATATAAATAATAATAATTGAAAGTGTACACAAATTTGATGGATCTTAATTAATATTTATACACAACAAATTTAAACAAAAAAAAAGCGACAGATTTGAATTAATATTTATACTTATTAAAATGAAAACAAACAAAAGATAAATAAAATGAAAAATACGTACAATTTCATAAAATCTGTATAAATTTGATATACAAAAAAGTAGATTTAAAAGTATATACAAATTCGATACCAAAATTCCAACAGTCCAGTGACAGGCAATTGATACTGGCCAAGAGAGACCTCAGCAAAATAGAACCAAGAGCTACCACAATAATTTTCCAGTTGCACCCAATCAGCCCACAAAAAGTATCTAATGCCCTCAAACTCAAATTGAACCTTAACCTAGGCGCATCGGGAAAAAAGCAGCCTTCTCATTGGGGGCCAAACAGCACTTCGCTTATACTTATGATTAACAAAGTTTTCTGCCTTTTTTTTATGGGCCACAGAGTTGCCGCAGCGTTCAAGTTTAATTTGGTATGGCCATAACTGCTGCTGCTTCCCGTCCGACTGCCGCACTGCCGCACAGATTAATGCCACAAAAACTCAGTGGGCCGCATCGGTTGTAATGAGATGGCGAAAACCACCGACAGATTGAGAGAGCCTAGCCCGGTATTTCCTATGCCCAATGCCAATATTAATCAATTCTATATGGAGCGAGCTGCTGCTGCTGCTGCTCCTGCTGCCTGGACCATAACAATCCCTAACTGGTTATCCTTGTCCAGCAATAACAACACTCGAAACAACAACAACAACAAGTCAAAACTCATTTCGTGTTGCGACTTTTGATTATGATGATTATTACGCGTAATCGCCGCTACATGTGCTACATGCAGCGCCATTGCCATCACCCGCCCCAGTCCCAACGCACCCCCCCCCCCTTCCCCCTCGCTCCACCTCACCATCTCTCACTCTGCAGCCGCTTATTGATGAAGTACGAAGCTGACGTTGGGCCAACGGCCAAAAAGGCCTGGGACACCTGTGTGTATATTATTATTACACATGAGGCATGCGGCAAAGGGACCCCGAACTGCCACGAACAGGGGGCCCGAATTGGTCGGGCAACTGGGGGGAACTGGGCAGCACGAATTTAAGCGAGATGCACACTCGATGTAAGTGGCCACTAATGTGAGCCCAGGCATACATATGAGCAGAATATTATGAAAGAAAAAAAACACAACACAAAAAAAATATAAACAAAAAACAGTGCGGGGCAGTTGATTAGAAGCTGCTTGCCCAGAATAACAAATCATTGCAAATACAGGAATGAATCTGACATTTATGATATATAAAATATCTTTACAAGACACAAAAAATGATCAATTACGATCTAAAATACTATCTGCAATGTATTATCTTATATCACACTGTTTGCCAAGAACTAAAAAATGAACTCTTTTGCAATTTATAAAATGTTTAATGTTCTTTTACAATTTAAATCTGATAGTTTTTAAGAGACTTTCACAAAGCTAATTTCACAATTTAATCATAACTGAGTTTTAGTTTTATAAAAAAAATATCAGCTGAGAACTGTAAAGAGTACTTTTAACCACAACGAAATTTATCGATAACTGCTGCTGTAAAACCCATCTGAAAACCGTCTTCAAGGACAGTTTCTTGCGCTTTTTACATGAATTTAGTAAGTAAAATTGACATAGTAATCACCTGACAACGTTAATCACCTTTAAAAAACTAAGTTTCTGGCAAATTCTACATTAAATTCAAAGCACCCGTTGACAAACTTAAAGTAACATTGGCTTACAACAAATATGCAACATAAAGTTAAACTACATATCTAACATATCGGAGACTATTTAGATATTTCCCATTGAATTTGTAATTCCTGTTGACAAGCTTAAAGCAATAAACATTAGACACAAATATCACACTAAAGAATTTGTGCTAAACTCGCAAGTTAAACTACTTTGGCTGCCTTCAGCTGTTGTTGGCTGGCAACAATCAAATGATCATCACAGTATGTGGAGACTAGTATACATTTATCAGCTATATGTACAGATATATGTGTGTATTATATATATATATATCTATGTGTGCAAGCTCAAGAGCAGACTCAGTGAACGGCTGACGTAACAACGAGTTAACAAGATAATGACAGTAGCGGACAGAGTCGAGTTCAGTTCAGTTTAGAGACCGCGACGCTCAACGGATGGGCTGTGGACTGTGGAGGGGTGTAGTGGAGGGGGATAAGGGGATAGGGGTGCTTTGCTTCGACGCTGCAACTAAAGACGCCTTGCTCGTTGGTCCCGCTCTGTTATTTAGCTGGGTGTCTGTGTGTGTGTGTGTGTGTTGCGGGTGCATGTGTGTGTGTGTGTGTTGGCTTTGAGTGACGTGCCGTGCGCATAAGTGACTGATGGCCGGCGACGGCCAGTGCCCAGCCCCCTTTTTTCTTTATATTGTTGCTGTTGCTGCTGCTGCCTCTGCTCGCTGCTGCTGCTCGCTGCTGCTGCTCGCTGCTCCAAAGGCCATAATCAAGTATGCTAAAAAGACGCGCAACCCAAAAGGAAATTGAAATGAAATATATGTACATCAATGTGTATATCATGCATACATATCTATGTCTGTGTGTGTGTGTGTGTGTTGTGCGCCTTTGTCCCAAGGTGGGCAGCGACCAACTCTTCTTTCATGGTATTTCGCACCTGGAGCGGCGGCTGCGAGCGGCGGCGCTCGCCTTGTTAAGCACAGCGTCGTTAACACTTAAGCTGCCTGCTGCCTTGTTTTGATACTCTGCCACCGAAGCTACTCAGAGTATATTAGTTTTGTGCAGTGTCCGTCATGCTCAAGTCGATAGAGCCACTATCACCCACAATCTTAAAGCTAGTCACCAAATTTGTTGTTGGTAGATTATTGGCAATGTCCAATATGGCAAACCTATCAGTTATATTACCGATAGCCAGCTTTATTATTTTTATGACGATATTTCGATATCGATTTCGATATATATCAATAAAACCGCACATCAACCACAATTCTAGAGACTGACGCACACAAATTTGAGCATAGCTTGCTGGTTACCTTCTTCAAAGATCGGCATAAAAGTTTCCATCCCAATCCCGAGCCCAAAAAAATGCACAGCACTTTAAAGTCAAACATGGAAGATAGATTACTGGGAACTACCATTAATGATCAGTATTTCTTGGCAACACCGGCAACAGTTATAAGATGGATTTACTTATTGAGTATCAGAGTATTTCGCAGTCGGTTACGGCCGTCACTTGTTGTTGTCGTTGTTTTTAGCTTGCCCTTCTGCTGCCTAGTTTGCTTGTTGCCTGCTTGGTGCTCTTGCATTGGCCAACAAGCTCATTAGTTTCATAATTAGCTTTCGTTATGCTTTTCGTGCATTAATTAGAAGTTATTGCCAGCTAGATTCAGGCGCCGGCAAGGCAGGGATAGAAGGTGGGCAACTCAGTACACACTGGACACTCTCGTGTGCCACGCCCACTGCAGCAACTAATTTGGTGCGTTTGCGACAAAAGCGTGCAAGGAAGATGAAAAACTAGCTTTTCAAGCGCCTGTTTTTCTCACAAGTCAGTCTAGATTTTTTATTTACTAGACTTACACTTTGATACCCTGGGCGGAGTAGGTATTCTAGGTTTGTCGGCAGATCGAACTACTATATGACAATGATACATGACATTAAAGCTAGGATCATCAAAACTCTCTGTTCTGCTAGAGTATATAAAACTCAGCTTGCCAGCTTAGCTCTTTTCTAGCCATTTCATACATTGAACTTATTAAAAATGGTATAATGATTCTGTGCAAATGTATATAACAGGATCATTCTTGAGGAGGATCAACAGCCAAATCGATATAGCCATGTCCGTCTGTGTGATTCCGTGGATCTCAGGGAATATAAGAGACAGTTATCGATTGTCATTTGATCGATAACTGCCTTCGTTTCTCGAATATCGATACATTTCGATTTCCGATAGCAATACAAGCCACAACTTTATACACATAAACTATACATATGCATATTAATGCTCAACTAGACACATTTCATCAAAATCGGATCAGAAACACCCAACTTATAATCGATAATATATTCTCATATTGATCTCATTTCTATCGGCAAAACTATAACTGCGATATATTTAACAGCTGTGTTCAGGGTATATCGGAGGTCGAGCTCAATCTTGACTACCCAGCCAAGCATTCTTACTGGTTTTTGTTGCTGTTATTGTGGTTGCTGTTGTAAGCTTGTGCTTGGCTGGCTGGTCAGCCACAACTAATGCGCAGATAATGATGCTGTGGCTTTGATCGATTTGATAACAATTTAATTTCGAGTGCACGCACAACTCTCTCTCTCTCTCTTTGTCTCTGTTGCTCTCCTCTTGTGCTTTTTTTTCCCAGGCAAGATTTAGTAAAGAGATAATGCAATGTGGTGTGCAAGGCACGTAGTCAGATTAGTTTATAAGAGCGTGCAACAAGAGGGGTATAAGGTAAATTGTGCACATATTTGGGCTTGTCTAATGGCCCATGGTGTTGTACAGAAAAGGCAACTAAAGCCATAGCAGAGGACACTTAAAGTGCCATAAATTATCTATAGTTGGTGTCTGAGATTCTACGAGTGGTGAGCTGAGTTGAGCTGAGCAGATGTTCATTTCAAATGCCAGAGAAATTTGTGAGAACCGAGTGAGAGGCAGTATAAGAGAGCAGGTATAAGTATAAAAGCAAGAATATAAGTTCCAATTCAAATATAACAGTTAGGACGAGACTTTGAAAAGCTCTAAAAGATACTTCAACATTGTTGAATAAGAGAAAAGTGTTGGACAAGTAAATCATAAAAAAAAATATTTTCGATCGATCAACTGGTTTTAAAATGAAATATCCGTAATTTAAATTAATCTGCTCCAATTTCACGCCAAATATATTTCTCGTAAGATTCACTGATATTATTTATGACTGCGACTCTCTGAAAAAATAATGAAAAATGTGTAATTAATCAGATGCGAGTGTAAATTATGTTTTTCTTTTATAAACTTGACAACATTTGCTCTAAAGCACGCACAGAACTCCAGCTGATGTCCGTGATTAATTAATTAATGCATCAAAATGACAAAAGATTCGGCAAAACGGGTGAAAAGCAAAGCCAATTAAAATTGCGTCACAGCAGGTGACAAATAATAATTCATTTTGGCAACTCTGAAATTAACCTCAATTTTGCAATCATTGCACAGCGTGGGAAGTCAAAGAGCATAAATTGATATGTTCACACACATGCATACACACACACACACACACAACGTATACACATTTCTATGTAAACTTCCACCATGCTGAATAAAATATTTTGAGCTCGCAAATTTCGACTGATTGCAGTGCGCAGAATGCGAGTGAAAGAAGAAAAAAAGAGAAAGAGGAAGAGTAATAATTGACAAGTGTTGCTAAGTGATAAATTATCCGCGATATACAGGTAAATTTGCGTTGTGTTAATTGGAGATTGTTTTCGTTTTATTTGCCTTGCACTCTTAAGATATTTAAAATGGTCTCATTACCCTTATTTTTAGCCACACTTTGTATTGTTACGCTTGGCAATTGTCCAACACTTAAAACACCTATTCGCAAATGAAAAGCCATATTTTAATTAACAACACTAAAATAAAAGGAGACTGTGTGACCGAATTGCACAGAGAATGAAACTTACTCACAATGGCATGTGCTCAGGTGACAGCAATATTAAAAGTATCAAGTGAAAAGAGCAACGCAATGATTGCTATTGACTTTATATAAATGAGTGATAATTACCAGCGATAATTACTATTGGAAAACCTCAATAGACTTATCGGGAGTCGATTGCCAATTGGAATTTTAACCGACAGATAATGTATTGCATAATTCGAGCTTAACGAATGCATTTTGATATTTATTTATTTCTGTTTCGCTTTTTTCTACGGACATTTTCGAGCTGCACTTTAAGCTCCATGAACGTAATCAAAGTTCACTTTTGCATTTTGCTTTTTTTAATGTCGCCGTTTTATTGTTTGGCTTGCACAATTGCTTGCACATAACAAAAACCAAATCTCGCATAATAAACACACAATACAAAAAAATGCTGAGTAAACCTTATTAAAAAGGGATAACGGCACACGAGCGAACGCTAATGACAATGCATATGTGTGTGTGTGTGCGTGTATGCGAGTGTTGGTTGTGCAAACACACACACGTCACTCAGGCCACGACATCCTTCCGGGAACGTCAGAGTACCAGGCCAGCGGCTTAACGCCGTTAATGACCAAAGAACAGGGGGCCTCGCCCTCAACTTTTACCATGAGAGTACGAAACGGTGAGGATGGATGGGTGGGGGTCTCTGCTCGAGTCGACGGCTCGTTTATTACGTGTATTCTCTCAATTCAAATTGATGCTGCAATGTCATACGTCGTACGTCATACGTCAGCTGAAGGTGCGTTCAAATCAGGACGGCTAAAAGGTTAAACAATCAGTAATACACTGCGCAACATGAAATGCAAACAGATTAATTCAATTTTTGTAAACAACTGTTGAAAAGTTTCATTTTATTTTAGTTTCCATGTTGTTTAGTGTAACACTGTAAATTACAAGCAGAAAAAGTGCAGCATAATGTTTATTTGTCCAATGGCAATGGAAGTTTATGTGTCTTTTTCCTGGCCAAGGCATTAAAACAAACTTTAGCCCAAGATTTTATTTGCGGAAAAGGGTTTGCTGCGCCCCCAAAACACACCCCTTTTACCCTCAACACACCCTGCTGTGAAACAAATCAGCATGGCGAATGCAACTTAATTAAATTTCGAAATACTTTAGACTTTGCTGGGTCGCACAAAAACTCAAGAATTATGATGCAAAATGTTATTTTTTCGCTGTTAATTACGAAATTTGTTCAACTCGCTAAAAGTTCAAATTGCAATTTGTATTCATTTGTGAAGCCGCCATTAAAATTTGTTGAGCGCCGATGCCAACGGCGCTGAATTATAAATTAATGCGGCCGGGTAGCCTGCTGCTGCTGCGGCTGTCGCTGCGGCTGTGGCTGTCACATAGCGAACACCTCCGGAAAATCAGCGGTCGTAAAACCCTGTACCCCTGTCCCCCCTCGACCGACGCACCACGCAAATCAAAACATTCACCCACATTGTAATTTAAATGCATTTCCTTCGGCGCATTAATTTCCTAAGCTTTTTCCGCATACCAAAAAGTCCCGCAACAAATACTGTAATCCCATGAGCTTTAAAGTCACGTGTGTGTGTGTGTGTGAGGGGAATGGTTGATAGGAGGGGGAGGGGGGACTGGGGAATTGGAGGCGTGCGTTTTGTCTGGCGAAGCAGACGCCGCTTTTGTTATTGTTGTTGTTGCTGTATTTGCATGTAATAAATGTATTTGTTTATCCCCCAGTCATCTAATTTTTTACTGCATGTGAAAAATATATTTCATAGGGCAGAAAACAAAGCACTCGAATAGGGGGGTGGGTGGGTGTGGGGTTGGCTGCTGCTGCTGCTCTATTTGTTTATCCAGTAAGCTTTTGTGTGAAACTTTGTGTATTACATATAAATTGTCCTGCGGCTGGGCATGCAGCCAAAAATTCAATGCGCTACCCGAAACCTATTTTTATTGCAGACTGCGTATTTTTCCAAAAAAAGTAAATAAATAAATTAAAAATATTACGTTTTATCTATATGTGTTTTGTGTGCGTGTGCGTGTGTGTGTGTGTAGTGGTAGTATTGCAAAATGCAAATAGCTGAAGGTCGCTTTCACCAACGACTTTCACTCGCACAGCTGAAGAAGAGCAGCATTTTTAATTTTTACATATCAAAAACGAAATAAAAGTGCTTTCTATAGAACTTTACAATTTTGTAGTTTCTATTAACTGCAAGTCTAAATGAAATCCGTTGTATGGTGCAAATCTTGATATGAAAACAGACAACTAATTGTTTTTTTTTCCATCTCGTTCGTGTTCTATTTTTGGATTTTCGCTTGCAAATTGTTGAGAATCGAAAGCGAAATATGGTTTCTATACAGTTAACTTTTCTGTTTACATTTTTTTTTTTACTTTTTCTGAGATGTATATTCTAAAATATTTTTTAATATCATTTTAAAAAGAGTAGTTTATTTTTAAATAGTAAAAATATGGAAATTAAAGCAAAAAATTCTATTTCGCCCAACGTGGGGCTCGAACCCACGACCCTGAGATTAAGAGTCTCATGCTCTACCGACTGAGCTAGCCGGGCAGTTGGGACTTTGATCGCCAAAGCTTTATATGCGTGGCACACGCATCCGTTGTGGATTTAAATATATGCTCTCAGACAGATCTCGATAGAACTGATCTACATTTTTAATTTAGAAGTGTATTTTCTATATTGAGAGATTTGACAAATAACAAATAATAAGTGTGGTAAAGAGGTACGCAAATACATTCTAAATATGACTCTTTGTGTTCTTTTGAGACCATCCAACATATAATACTAGGGAATACTGCGAACGCAGATCGCAAGAAATGAGAGATCACAAAATTCTTTCATGACATTCAGTAAATCATTCACGGCTGCTATTGTGAGTGTACTTTTGTGTGTAGCTTTGAACAGAAAGTCGACGTGTTCATTCATAAACTATACATATTCTTAACAAATGGGTGTCTCTGGGCTCGGCTTGGAGCTCAATTGAATATCGCATCGCATACATTAGCTCCACACAAAAAGGGAAGTGCGAGTGCGAGTTAAATCGCCCAGCGGCAGAAATTCCATTGCTGAGCACAATTCTGTTCCGTTTCTCAGGGCGCAGAGTTTAACAGAACGAGAACTACAAGAAAAAAAACAAAAAATGGTTATTCATAATCATTTGTAACGCTTAATTGTTGTCTTTGCGGTTTCTACCTCATGGGCTCTGTGGATGTTGCTTTTGTTAGTTGCTGCCCAACGACCGCAAATTGTTTTTAAATTCATTTCTCGCTCTCCGAGTCATTTTTCGGATTCTTTGTCTGTGGCGCGGCAAATTACAAAAGCCAAATGGGTAGCCTGAGAATTTTTGATTATTGTCATTATATATTGAACCAAAACCATTTGGAAAAATCTACGAGTATGTGTATTTTTTTATCTTCTTTTTTCCGCTTTTTGTTTTTGGTTTTTGTGGAGTCATGTGTGAGGCGTTTCATACTCGAGTTATTTCCCACCATGGCCGTGAAATTTACGCCCAGACTCGCATCGCGCTGTCTTTTTATGTCTATTTATACCCTGTAGTGGATCGATTGGGGTATACAAGCAAAAGTTTATATTTGCAGCTTGATTCACGTACAGAAGAGTGGCAACAAGCTTAAAGCAAGAATGTGTCCTTTGATTGAGATCGGCATTATAGTGCGATAAGGAAAAATTTGCATACCACATCCGAAGCTGAAATCGATTCGTTTTGACCCCTACAAATCTTATTGCAGTGTTTTGTTAAACCAGTATTTTTCTGTAGTCCTCATTTCTTTAGCTACAGGGTATTTTCAAGTCCGTGACCTCGAAGACATCTCGTCTTTCTGTTTATTATTGTTGAAAATTTAAATCCGCACGCGTTCAGAGATTTGCCTTTACCCCAGCCCTGTGTCTATCTGTGCCTCTGCCTCATCCTGTTGTTGTTTTCCTTGTTGTTGTTGTTGTTGTTTTATTATCCTTTTGCTGGCACTTTTTTATGAGTTAAGCCAGACGCGGCTTATCTATGTGACAATGCGGTAGGCACCCAGGGGCGGGTTGCGCGAAGGCGTGGCATCGCATGCGTTCGTGTGTGTGTGTGTGTGTGTGTATGTGTGGCAATTGCTTTTATTGCCAGCCTACCAGGCGGCAGGCATCGTAGCAGATCCCCTCTCCCTGCCTCTTGGTCCCTTTTCAGTCAGTTCATTCATAAATAAATTAAATAAAAATATTTTTTCAAGCCGCAAGCGGCATGCAACAACAATAACAAATAAAATGAAAAAAATACAGACTGGAGAGGAGCGAAAACGTTGAACGGCAAGAAATCTGCATAATGAAGCGTAATACGCAAATGGATGTGAAGTTTCTGATTGGGGGACACAGCAGTCGAGGCGGCTGCTACATCTTCTGGGTGTGGTATATGACAATACACGCTCACGATTGAATGATTTAAGGCAAACAGCATAATTATACACCAGCAGCCACAAAGAATGAGCAGGTGTAGCTGATTTCTGCCGTAGACCTTAAAGAACTGTGTGGGATTTTAGCAAACAACTTGCTAAGATTATCGCACATACCAGCTTCGGATCTATTGGCCTTAAAATAGAAAGAAAACAATTAAGAATGGCTATCTAGCTAGATGAATATATATAAAATAGTCTGATATCGATGATTATTCATTCAAATGTGAGCAGCATAAGACAATCCATAACTGCTGAGTTTAGTTGGGTTATTTTGTTAAGCAAACAAGTGTTTCACACAAGAACTCATTTTTCGATCGATTGCTCCTATGACAGCTATACGATATCGTAATCCGATCAGACCAATTCCCATATATATACTGCCTGAAACTAAGCGCCGAATATCATCCAAGTTTCATCAAGATATCTTCAAAATTAAGAACTATTTCGCATCGAAATAGACGGAGATGGCTGCAAGACTCTTCTACTGATGCTGATCAATAGTATATAGTATGTATACTTGATGGGATTGGAGATGCCTTGTTCTGCCTGTAATTTACTTTAATACAGCCTCATTTTATCCCTTTTATACATTTTAAATGCATTCTTCGTATAAAAAAACAGCACAAACCAAAAGGAATTTTCGATTTGTTATTTGTCCTATATTCAATTAAAGATTCAATAATATCCACATAAATACCCCAATCAGCTTTTCTTCTTTTTTTATATGAATTCCCTTCTCAGTTTCTGGCAACCCGAAAAGCTCTGCAAAGATTTGTGATGCAAAGTTCATATTGGTGACCCAGAAATAAAACCAAGTCTGAGCCTCAGCATTACTGCCCAGTAAAATTCGATACGCGTAGCTCCCCCGTCAACCCCTTGCCCTTCTTGGCATTGGTTTGTGTGCGCCTCATTGGCAGCATTTGTTTGGGCGTGTTAAAAGTTAAAATAAATCAAACAGCCATAAATTTTGGCCGCTTTTGGCAATATGTGGGGAATTCGATACGTTCATCAAATGTAAAAGGGTTCAAGCGATGCGTTTGCTATCTATCAATAAATGTCTCTATATAAACCCAACCCCTCCTCCCCCCTTCCCTTCCCTTTCTGCCACAACATCACAACACTCCCACACCACGCATATATTTTATCAATCGAAGGACAGCAGCAGCAGCAGCAGCAGCAGCAGCAAAAACAGACGACGATGCCAGACGACGCATCCTTTTGGCCTGCTCAAATTTAGCACACTTGTCAAACAAACAAAAAAAAGGCATGTAAGAATGTATAAAAGCAGCTAGCTCGACTAGGAGATACCCTGCAGCCAAGTCGTTAGTCAACATGATATTAATATCTGAAGTGGGGCAAGTTATCGATTGTAAACCAGAGCTTATATTACATATTTGAGGTTGGTTTGATCATACGGAAAGGCCAAAATGGCTATATCGAATCGGTTGTTGTTGCTGATCACCAATATATATATATACTTAATTGAGTCGTAGATGCTTCCAGCTGCACTCCTTCTTCCCATTTTCAATGTTTTTTGCCCAAAAGAACAGCATGAAATTGACCTAAGCTTGAATTGATGAATGTAGAATACCCTTACAATATTTTTAAATGACTACGTATTGTTAACTTAAGATTTTTGACACTTTTGAACTTGATACACCACTGATGCAAATAATAGTATATTTGTAATTTTGGCTTGATTTTAATCTCACATAACATATCGATAATACCTCCCCTGGTTAGGGCACACGAAGTGTGTGGAAAGTTCCCCTCAGCTACCCAGTGGGGGCAGCTTATGAAAAATATGGCGCAAAGGGGTTAAATGACGTATGCATTGCAGCGATTTCTCTCCTTCAATTTTTTTGTATGCTTCTGCAAGGACTCTCTGTTGATTTGCCTGCCGATGTCTTAGTTACCAAAGCGGAAGTGCCAAATTTATCATGGAGACCACTCGGCCAACGGACTCTGTTTGTGCTTTATGAGTTGGGCAAAGGTTCGGGCCAATATTTCTGCACACAGAAATTTTGATCAATAACGGTTGAGGTAGAAGGGCACTCGACTAAACAAATGTTGGGTCATTTGCAGTTTTTTCTTTTTAGTGCCGCCTAAGTTCAGATTTTTATTTTTTTTTTAACCAAAGTGGCGTCGTTAAAGTGAGCAAATCAACTGAGTAAGTATGCAAACGTTTGCTGAAAATGCTTTTCAATGGATTTTTAAGTCGAATGGATGGGCAAACAACTGCTGGAAAGCGATGAAAAATAATCAAAAATGTAGGAGGTTAATAAATATCCTAATTTACCGATTTTTATTAACATTTTTGCGTAATTAATAGATAAAGCTGATTACAAATCATCAAAAATATTTTAAAAAATATATATATTAAATTAAAAGAACAACTTAACCACTTGCTTCACTTTTTGCACAGTGTAACTCAACTATAAATAAAACTCGGTACACCTATTAACCAACAGTTAGATTGTAAATGTCTCTAGTCTGTCTGACGAATGACCAAAATCGACGGAAATATTTCATTTAAATTATACATAAGTAAAAGTTAAGTAAATACCAAATGTGAGGAAATGGGAAAGTGAGAGAGGGAGGGAGAGAGATAGAGAGAGGGAATAGGAGTGGGCAGTTGGGCACTTCAATAAAATATACGATTGTACGATTGTCTGATTATCAGAGCAACCGCAAAACAATTTAATACTAAAACCCAAACCACATGCCACGGCACGCGCATACCGTGCCTCTTCCCGTTCCCGTTCCCATTCCCGTTCCCATTTCCATTCCTATTCCTATTCATCCCCCCTTGTTGCCAAAAACCCAAACTCCAACCACATGCATGATAAATGCACAAAATCTGCAACAAAGTGTTGGAAACACGCACTTTCTATGCATGGAGTAGGGGTAGGCTATGCATATGGGTACTCCTTTTCCTCTCTCCCTCTCTCTCTCAATCTCTGGGGTCTAGAATTACAATCTCTGAAGCCGCGTGCGAGATGCGTCCTTTTGACAAATGGCTAGCATTGAGTTACAAACAAATTCTGAAGAGCTCAAGATTTGCCGATTAGTATTGTGTCCAGGGTTGCCAAAAACAAATTTTTCGTATGATTTTGGTACAACCCAGGCAGGTAGAGAGAGATAGAGATAGAACAAAGCCAAACCTCAATAATGATAACAATAATAATGAAAATACAAATAAAAATGCATAAATTTCTACCCATTTAATGTACAATGTGGCAAAAGGATAATTTCGAAAAGCCATTAATATGCCATGGACATTAACATGCTGTTGTGACAGCCAGTCAAATGAGAGAGCCTGCTGCCTGGAAGAAGGTGGAGGAATTACAATAGCCCGGAAAGGTGGACGAACAGGAAGTGCAAGCTGCAGTCCCCGTTTTTACCATTTGTCCTATCAATGGACACGCAGCGCCTGACAAACTGGCGTCTGTCGGTTGTGAACGTCATTTACATTGGAATGCCATAGATCGATGTATTCCCAGAAACGACGTTGACGTTGTCACTACCGCATAAATCAACAGCAAACACCGTTAGAGGGGAAGGTGTGAAGGGGGGATGCAGGGTTAGGGGTTAGTGGGTTGTCCATGTCAAAGTGGGTTTTGTTTTTACAGATTGCAAATGTGTGGAGGACACCGATATTGATAGGTCTTAGAAGTCAAGTAAGTTGATCCTGGGTTGTTTCTGGGAACCATATTCGAGACAGAAGTGTTGAAGTGCCAGCGTGCTTGAAATAATACTCAAAGGCGTATCTATGTCAGAAGCTGCTTAAATGCCAAGGGAACGTTATAAAAACAGGCAGATCTATGTTCGATGTATATCTTTGTGCTTGAACAACTAAATTCTGATCTTGTTTATTCTGATCTTTTAAGAAATCAGAGCATCTTACTTTGGTTACCGAAGAGCAAAGATATTTATCGATTATATTTATAAGAGCAACATATCAAACAATGCAGATATATAGTCGATAAAGAACTGGGTTATGATCATTGAAGTTATGAAATTTAACTAGAATGTGAAAGTATAATGAAATTTGTGCTTTTACCGCCTGTGAAGAAGATTTAGGACTACGATTTACAGTTTATGCCTAACTCATCATTTGCAATCAAATAGATTTACTTGATCGGAGGCAGAGTGAGTTATTGTTTTTGTTGCTGCTGTTGCCCCGGGCTTAACAATGTTTGACAACTTTTGAATCTGGGTGATAGCCGCACTGCAACCACAAATCGCATAAGCACAAATAAGCTGCATGCAGCTCTCGGTGTCTGAATAAATCCCCATTTCAAAATCCAATTTGATAAATAGAAACCAATAAAGGCAATAAAAAGCGAAATGCGACCAAAACCAAATATTACCGCATTTGCACAAATTTAGAGCACAAATTAGCAATATGCCCGAATTTTATGAATTATGTGAAAAACGTGACAACAATAATACGATAGGATACAATATACAAAGCCCATCCTAACCATACACCAGACTCCGGGAACATTAACCCCACAGCAGCAACATTTGTTGCAACTGCCCTTAATTTGTACTGCAGTCCGGGTCGGGTCGGGTGGTGGGAGTGGAAAAGGAAAAAAAGAAGAAAAGGAAAAAAAAAACAGGGAAACAGCTGAGTAACTAAAAATGAAGCCAATATAGAGCAGAGTTACGATTACAATAAAAACTGGGCTCGGTCCACGCACAAAAAGTCAGTGCCCGATATGAAATGAAAGGGTGTTCCTCAGAGGGTGGTTAGCGGGTGCTTGGCATAAGGCTGATGATGATGGGGATGGGGATGGTGAGGGAGTTGGTGAGGGGGCGTGTGGCGAGTGTCATAAGTGCATAAAATGTTTTTGTGTTTTGCACAAAAGCGAAGCGAAAAGTTTAATTTTGTCCAGACCAACGCCAGTGCTGGGTAACCAAATCCGTTTAGATCGAAGTAAAAAAAAACATAAAGAAAAAATGAAAGAGCGTTTGTAGTTGAGATGTTGAGACTAGCAGATGCCCTGTGAAATTAGTTAACAAATAATCTGTATGAGTTTATATATGTAATAGTGTATATGCACTTTTTCTCTTAGGTTTTCTTCAGAACTTAAAGTAATTTGTTAAATTTCGGTAGTTATAAATATTTTAAAAAAATTTTAACTTATTCAGAATAAAAACCCAAATATGTCAAATATGAATATAAGCCTTGATTAACAAAGTAATCTGCTAACTAACTAATATGATATATTTATAAAAACTATGTAGAGAACCTCCTCATTTAATTCGCAGATTCTGGTTCTTATTTACAAGTCTACTGCTTGTTGCATATACGATAACAAAACTTGATTACTCTCCTTCATAAGTTTTCCACGGTACACGCAAAAATACAATAATAAATGTAACAAATGACGCACACGGCGTCTCCGATGGATGGATGGGTGGGTTTCCACAGACTGGGCGTTTGCAATTTTAGATGAATGCCCGGCAGCGTTATATGAGAGCCAGATATCGTTCATATACATATATATATATATATATATGTATATGTATAAATATCTGCACTTATTTGACTAATGTCTTTAATAAAAAATTACACACGTTGCATATGAGAAGGAAAAGTGAAAAATTGGCAGGCAGGCAGTCGTCGGTCGTCGGTCGTCAGTCGTCGTGCCACATGCCTCATAAGAAGGGTAATACGAACTGTAATACTTGCGGCTTACAGAAATTTGGCATTTCATTAGGCAGACGCATAGGTAATGGCAACAACAACCACCCTGTTGCAATGCTGTGCGACCCTATACGTTTTTTAATATTTACTAATATTGACAATACTTAAGGAATATCCTTGCTGCATGGCTTGAGGGAGTCCAATGGGCCATGGTAACCAGAAACTTTAGACATATTTATAGTTGACAATGGTGAGTCGGAGGGGAGCTGAACATTAAAAAATTGTTTGAAAGCCCAACCTTGACAATTGTAAAGTGGTGGAAAGGAAGCGTTCGTGGAATCAGTTGATGTTGATGGTGATGGTGGTGGTGGTGGTGGCTGTGGTGCTGGCTGCTTTTGGGATTTACACAATATTTTTCAAGTGCTCGGCAAAGCGACCGCCGTTCGGGGTCCCCTGGTGACTTATTAAGGGTTGCATTTAGCGGGCTTTTGTGTCATTTTATATGCAAATTGGATTAAAAAAATACAACGAAACGAAACGAAACGCATTTTACAATTCATATATATATCTATACATATACATATCTGTCCAGTCGCATTTTCTGCTCTACGCGTTTACTAAATTAGCATTCATCTTATTGGCATATAATGCCATAAATAATGGAGTAGACCAACGCCTAGTGAAATACTCGACAATTCTTCAAATGCGCTTTATTAACTGGGAAATGCTTTTGATGTCACCAATTTTCATTGCGCATTTTAGTTGAGGAAAATATTGCCCCGCGGCGCTGCACGGGGAGGAGGCAAGGTTCATAACAACCCTAAGCCTATCAGGCAGATTAAATTTGTTCATTTCCCAAACTCTGATTTGATTAGACGCTTTTGTTTATGGTTGCTAAGCTATTGTCTTACAATTCAATATACGAAAGCGCAGCCAGTTAAAATAATTGAAAAGCTCATTACTATCTATTAACTATGATTGAATTTATACAAACAAGATTTGCGTATTAATCGAAACTTTAGAATGGGGTAGAATAGGCAAAATATTAAAGGCGAGTGTAATTTTTAAAGTGTGCTTGTTTAGTTAAAAGGTTTGTGAGTGCAAGTTACAATTACAATTATGTATGAAAACTTTAATTACCCAAGTAATTGTGCAATTATTTGACAAAAATAACTTTATATGAAATACAACAGTAAACAATCGATTCTTATTTTAGAAATGTAATTACAACTGTTTGAAAAATGGATATTATTATGTCAAAATGCCAACTGTCATTTTGGGGGGTATGCAATGATTTGGGCGTTTTCTTTTCCATCGAAATATGGACACAGTTATTTATCTATATTTGATTATGGTCATCATGGCGCCATATATGATTAACTTAATTTAACAGTAGCACGTATCATATTTATTTGATATTGAACTATAATGAAAGCAATTTCTGTGTACCCAAAGAATAATACCATAACTATAACAATAACAAATGTGACTTTATGTGTATGCAGTTGTGCGTGTGTGCGTGTGTGTGTGTGGTGTGTGTTTACCTATGGAACTGCTTCCAGTTCGACTATTAAACTAATTTCCAGTTGTCACTGACAAGCACGCACACGTCCTGAGCTGAGTTGAGGCTGCCCCTTCTGCCCGGCTGTAGTCCTCCCCGCCCACCCGAGCCAAATCCAACAGGGCACGCACAGCCTATAAGATACAAGGACAACAACAACAACAACAAGAACGAGCTGCAAAACATTTCAACTATGTTAAACTTTGAATTTTGCCCGGCAGCTAGCTCCCAACTGTGGTGGTAGGCTAGAGTTGTTCGTCTCAGCCCTGCAACATCCTGTAGTGTCATTCACTCCGAATGCTGATGAATGTCGATGATGTGTCGACTGCCACCTCCACATCCCCTCGTGCCTCCTTTTGACTTGCAAATGAAGTTGACTTTTGTTGGGCAGGATGTGAAAAGAGAGATAGAGAGTGAGTTGAGCTACTACCTGAGCTACCTTTGCCTCGTAGGCATTTTTGGGGGCCAAGTGCCATTGCACAAATTCCATATTTACTGTCAATGTTAATTGCTCCGAATTGCACTAAAGTGTTGACTTTTGTGCCGCACAGGAAACTTGCGTTCCACATGCCACAGCATAGTGGCATACTGCCAGACAGATGCAGATGCCGATACAGTGGCCGTTGCAGTTGCAGATGAAGCCAGTGTCGGTACCTGGAGGCACTCAGCTGACTCATGACTGTTGCAATTTGGTCAACTGTTTAATGACAAGCCTACGTTGGACATATCGGGCAGCATTTCCAATTATGCAATTGTTTGCATAGTTCCCATTTTTTCATCTCTTTTCTGAGTGGCACTCTGGAAATGCTTTTTACTATTTATAGTTTTGAAGTGTACTTTTGTTGCTCGGGGAGTACTTTGTATGAGTGTTGGAAGAGGTATGAAATAATTTAAGGGAAAGAATATACACAAGTTGATATTAAACTGATCTTCAGTTTATAGTTTCATTTTCTTCAATTAATTATATATTACAAAATATTTCCTTTAAAATGTAGAACAATAAAATGTGTGCTGCTTTTCAGTTCATAACTTGCAATCGCTCAAGTTTCAATTCCATTTTAATTATCCAACTATAGATATATTTAATCTCAACTCTCACTTTCAAAGTATTTATTTATTTGACGACTTTGAACAGTGAGAGCTGTTTCATTGTGAAGTGAGCGTTAAGCTGTCCTTGCAGGACACACTTCAGCAGTGGGAAAACAAAGAAGCGGTGAAAATGATTTCCAGCAATTCACACTGAGCTCAGCTCATTGCTCACTTACGTGGAACACTCGCGGGCTCTCTCTCCCTCTCACTCTATTTCTCTCACTCTCTCTCTATCTTACTTTTCTCTCATTTCCAGTGAATCATTTGCTACTTAAGGCGGCAACACATGTCGGCTTAAGCATCCTTCTAGCGTTGCAGGGATTCGTCTTGGGTTTCAGGTTCGAGATCTGGGGCTCACTTGGTTAAAAGACATGTGGCGCACATCGTCATTTTCCATCTCAGTCCCATTCCCATTGTCATTGTCATTGTCAAATGTCGCCTTAGTCTCGTCTTACTCGCTGTGTTAATTATACTAATTGCACTAAATCACTTTAAAATTTCAGTGCAGCGCCCAGGAAAACAAAAGTACAACACACACACTCACGCCCGGTTTAAAAAATAGCTGAAATTAGGGCGTAGCACTCAGAACCCAAACCAAACCCAAAAGACCAGCAAAAGTAGACTCAACGCAGGCTGTGTGAGAAAATTTGTTGAAGGAAGCACTGGTAATCCTAGCATTTCGGGACATTTTTCTCTTTTCTCGCCTTGCATGTGGTACATCAAAATAAATTACCAAATCTTAGCTGGGATAATACTTAAAATGAAGCACAGTTTCTTTGCTTTGCTTTTTTTTTTAAATATAAAATAATTAATGATGGAATTCTAAGGCCTAAAGCAACGCCTATGTCTTGTTTAAGAAAAAAGTACATACGAATTGCCTCTGTAATAAATTTAGTTAGTTGTGAGGACTGTGGGAGAGAGTTGTCTATATAGTATAACATATTGAAACATATATAAAGTTCTGATTAACTGTCTTCAGGGAATATAAATAATTAAGAGTATTCGAGTTCGAGTCCCAGCCTTGCTTTTGGAAGTTATCTACAATTCAATATTGTATAATAACATACAAGAATATAAATCAAGAATATCAATACTGACAAAATCTAAGAGAATACCATTTATGTATGTATAGAAAAAGAAAAAACATTAAAGAATTGTACTTCTTTTCAATATCAATAGCCTAAGACTGTTTATGCAGCCCTTCAGCTCAACTCTTAAAATACTCAATCAGTTTTGCTAGCACAAATAACCAATACTAAGCTGCCATTGAGTACTTGCATAAAAATACTTGATTATTATATGAAAGCAAGTATTTAGTATGCGTAAATGCAACCCCTTTGACCAGTGCAGTAATGCATCTTCAATGCCTTGCCGCCTGCCGCCTGCTGCCTGGCTGCATGCTTCTAGTGCAACTCCTTAACGCCTACTTCAAGCTGGAGACCCAACTTCAATTGTGCAGACAACCCCTAGCGGGCCCAGCATGGCCAAGTGTGTGCATATATATATGTATACATATATATGTGTGTGTGTGTGTTTGAGTCCAACCCATTATCCTTGACTGCGCCTACACGCCAATGCAACCTGTTTCCTGTGTAGTGGGTTGGCTGGATGGTGTGGGGTGCATGTCGTGCATTTTCGCAGAATTTATACCAATTTGTGCGCAACGTTAATAACAGTAAAAGGCCTATAACAATAACCCACATCAATACGGCGGCACGTAGTCGCCGCACGTGGTAAGAGCCAGAAAGGAGTTCGCCCCGCTGTGCGACAAACAAGGTGAGTAGGTAAGCCGGGAATGCAATCAGCAAAGAAGTGAGAGTATGTTTATGTGTGTGTGTGTGTGTGTATATCCATGCACCACCCACACCACCCACTACAATATTGCATGCAACCCTTATAGACACTCACACACCCACTCCCCAACTGGCCACAATGCGCTTTGTAAGCTGGGAAACGCGTGTCCAAAACACACGAGCGGCATCTTTGACAGTCTCTAGAATTGGGCACATGGCATTGCTGGCTTCCCTGGTGTGGGTGGAGGGGGTAGATGGGGGCACACTGAGCACTCTCTCCCTCTCTCTCTCTCTCTCTCGCTCTCTGTGGACTCTCACTCATTATATTTGTGCATTGACTTTGCACATGCCCGAAAAACGGGCATCGTCTTTACACAAGTGTTCCATCCTCTGCGCTTTGAACAACAATAAAAGAGATTAATAGATGTGGGTTGTGAATGGGTTGTGCGTGTGTGTGTTTGTGTGTGTTTCTGTGTGTGTGTGTTTGGGATGCCCAGTCGCATAGTATGCACACAATAATTGGTGCCTAAAAGGCTTGCATATTTCGTGTCTGGCAGTGGGTGGGCGGAATTTAGCTTACAAAGGACTCGTCCTGGGCACTCGGCAACAATGATCGATCTACGAAATATTTCAATTTAATGAATTGCGTGCACAGAGTATGTGTTGAAAGGGTTGAAGCGGGGACACAATGCACAGTGGGTTGAGATCGCGTATTCAACTTTAAAATGCGAGCTCTAAAAGTCTTTTCATCCGATTGTAATTGATTTAAAAGAAAATTTACAGTTGGAGAACTTATCTATATCTATATATCTAACTCTATTTAGTTCTAGTATGTCTAGCATAAATAAATCAAATCATTGTCTATCCCAACTCAATAAGATACTTAAACTTGTTGAAGTTGTTGTGTCAGATAACAATTTATAATACTAAATTCACAAATTAATTGAAAGTAATGCAATCCCTTTATATATCTATACTTTCAGTTTCAATAAAAATAACTGTCAGGTGAGTTTTCCTGATATAATTTAACTCTCTTATATTTCAACAATTTCCAATACTCATTTCTATCATTGATTCATTTATATTTATATTATATTTTATATATACCTAAACATGTTTCAGATAACAGATTCCAATGCTCAGATATTTATACATATATATTTAGAGTCATACATTTTTCAAACTCAACTCTTTTGGAAGGCTAACCACTGTTGTATTACTCACCCGGTAATCGTAGTTTGTGTTGTGTTTCAACCCGAGGTTTTTCTCTACGCATTAACTGTAACTTTAACGCACTTATCGCTTATCGCTATTAATGAGCAAATATGCAGCTTATGAGGTTCTCATCCTGCAGAACGATGATGTCTGCTGTTGTTGTTGTTGGTGGTTGCTGTCAATCAAAGGAAAAGGGTTGTGCCTTTCCCCCACTAAAATATAAATAAAGCCAAAAGCCTCAAATGCCACTCGACGCTGAGTCGCTGATAAGAAGACGCTGCAGGCCTTATGCGACTATAGATGTCAATTTGCAGACTCTAACCCAACCCCTTACGCCCCCCGACCACCTTTCAGCTTCTCCGCCTCCACTTTATACAATTGTCAGATATGACAGTTAAATATTGACGCTCGAGTGCGTGCACAAAATACGCTTTTTTTATTGTATATTTTTCTACCTGGCAAAACGCATTTTTAATTTTTCGACTTTTTCCCAGTTCGCAGTTTTCCACTTTCCACCACTTGGCACATAATTTAGTCATTTCATTTGAAATGCTCGGGTGGGTTTTTCCGCTCGGTTGTCGGGTTGCCAGGGCTGCCAGCGTTGCCGCCGCACTATGCGCGCGATCTGTCAAATGTCAAATGCATGTCAAAGGCAACATGTCAGAGCCATTTCCAACGCTTCAACTTCGTTGCTTTTTTTTTTTAAATATGTTTTGGTTATTTCTCTTTTTTGTGAATGTGGAACAGGCGTTAAATGTATTGGACAGCAGCGAGTGCTTGGTGTCTCTGTGTCTGGTCTGGTCTGCTCTGGTCTGGTCTGGCTTGGCGTCTGCTGCTCTGGGGTGGCTTGATTGTCATTTTTTGCGATGCGGCAATTTGCGGCTTTTGATTAAAAAAATACACAACACACAACATACAACATGCACACACTCAAATACCCGAAAACACGTCTAGGGAATAATGCGACTGTTTTGTTCTCTAGCTTCCATTCTGCAGCGGTGCCACAGCAAATGGCTTTTGCCTTTTGCCTTTTTGTTCTTCTTGTTGCATGCTCTATGTGGCATGAATATTAGCGCGTAGTTTAATTTGCCCTATGAAAATCGGGATAGAGGGGTGGGGGCTTTAATATTCTAGTGCTTTGAGCTGGCACTCGAGTGTCTCTAACATTAGTTTTTTACAACAAGTTGATAATCTATTAAGTGTCTGCAGCATTATTTTCACTCATCTAAATTTCTGTTTGAAATTGTTTTCCGCTAGTTAATAGTTTAATTTGGAAAAACCCCTAAATTCACTTCGGAATATACAAATATACTTTGGTTTCTCTCAGTATCAACTAACTCTTGAATGCCTTGTATTATTATTATTATTAAATGATGCTCTTGAATGCCTTCCTTTCTTCTTCGCTCAACTTGCTATCCATCTCAAACTCTCACCAATTTTCAGCTACAACTTATATTACTTAGCAACGAACCCTAAGGATTTCTTATGATTTCATTTCATATTAATAAAAGTAAAGGTTCAAACCATGTGATCATATTTTACATGCCATTTGCTTTTGTCATCGTTGTGTCGCCGCAGCTGTTATGATTTTTGCTCCTCAACCCCTCACCGCGCTCCACTCTGCCGCTGCACCACAGTGATTTTAAGGCCTGTCAATGCTCTAATTGCTCCTACCACAGAACGTCCGTAACATTAATCACAAGAACTCAACTCGTCTCAGATGTGGCATGAACAAAAAAAAAAAAAATAGAAATAAAAACGGGAAATCACAGTCATTTGCTAAGCGATTCGAGGGCCAACACTGCGACCACGTCCAGGCAATATCCCCCTCCCCACCGTTCGCTCCCCCTGCTAACACCTAACACCCCAAACCTGCTGCAGGACTAGTGTTTGAGTTATTGTCAGTGCTGGATGGGCATTCGATGCATTCGAGTGTAACACGAACTTTTCTCCTTTTTTGCACGTGCTTCCCGGGGACCTTTTGGTTGGGCACCGCAATGGAACGAAACGAAACGGAATGGAATGGAACGCAATGGAAAAGTTGTCGCGTGCACGGCCGGAACTGACACAGGAAACGCCGTACATCAGGCGAACGCGTTGACAATGCACTTGTGGGTGGGGCTTGCAGATGAGTGGGGTAGAAACAACACCTCCCCCATCCCGCACCGGAACCGTCAACGGCCAGGATATTACGCAGTACAGTTATTGTGTGTGCACTAGATGGATGGGTGGGTTTTTTTGTCGTAGTAGTGGCAGTGGTAGTGGTAGTCGTAGTAGGTCTTGTAGGCATTGCCGCATTATTAGCTGTCAGTAAACGGAATTGTCGCGACGACGCGACTTCAACGCTTTTTCTTACTCTTTGCAACATTTTAACATAATTGGCCTTTATGACATAAAGGCCGCATTGCAAACGGACTGCGGAGTACGGGGCTGGAGTGGAGGGTTGCTCTGGCAATCACTTCTTTTCTTTTTTTTTGCAACCCGCTAGCCAATTTTGTATCTGCAACTTTGCGCTTGAATGCATGCAACAACTTCTCAACTCAAACCCCCTCAGTGAACAACAAAAGCAACAGCAGCAACAACAACAACATTAAGAACATCAAACCAATGCCGCAGTTTGGGCCACTTTGCGTGGCTGCACTTTTACCAAGTTAATTTCGTAAAGGCAGCAAAGAGAAAGTTCAAATGCAATGAAGCAAATAGTAATTGGACTATTGACATACCCTGTACGTGAAAATTTAAGCCACTCAATGGAGGAATATTAACTTTATCCGAATGGTTTGAAGTTTATGATGTGAAGCGATTTATTATGTGGAGCACATGCAAGCAATTGGAAGGTGGACTTTTGAATGCCCTGCATATTGTCTAAGATGTTGAGTAGATCATCTAAAACTTAACGGATGAATTGATCAATGAAAACTCAATTTGAGCAGAATGCTTTCCTTTAAAACACCTTGTTGGGAGATTTAAATAGCTTCTGAGGCTGTCCGCCGCTCGTAGATTTGTCAAGTACATTAAGTATTCCCTGCAACAAATGGCCTGTCTCCATTCAGTATACCCCACAAGTTGTTTGAATTGAATGTATGTTAAAAAAAAAAATACATTTGCCTCTTCTTTTGTGCGGAAAATGGCTTGGAAAATATTTTTCAATCACTTTAATTGTAAGCAGCTCCGGGAGTTGGCGCTTGCTGGAGGACGGGGGTTATACGTCAAATTGCATTGCTTTACGTTTGAGTATTGGTTGGTCCGGGCATATGTTGTTGTGACTGACTGCCCGACTGACAGTCCCGATTTGCCCCCCTGCTTACCACGCTCCTTCAATCCACTGCCTGCCTGCCTGCCTGCCTGCCGTTCTTTTTTCATAAACAAACTCCGGCAAGAGCAATGCAAATTTAATGTTGTCAAGCTGTCGTATCATGCTGAAATATGCGCATGACTCTACACTCCCCCCAGCCCCCTCACCACCCACTCGCACACTTCCCCCCCTCCCATATGAGAGCCCCCAAAGGCATGGGACAATGTTATTGGAGGGTTGTAACTTGGTTCATACTAGTCATATGTCTAAACCGCCCAAGACGTAATATGAAACGAGGCGGGCTGTCCCGCCTTCTTATAGCATGCATAGCACTTACTTATATGTACATATATATATATTAATATCGGGGGTTTGGGGTACGAGCATGGCTTACTTATTTTAAGATAATGCTGGCAAGCAACAGAGGCAAAAAAAAGGGTACAAATTTCCTGTGCTTCCGTTCTGCTTGTCACAGCGCTGACAGTGGAGAGTGTCAACCCGGGGAGGGGGCTGGGTTTGGCACGAGTTCCCCCCTCCTTAATGCATATGAAACCTGGTTATTATCGCCTGCAATATTATGACCCCAGACTCCCCAACCCCCTGGTTATATAACTGCCGGGCATTTGTAATAAAACTCAAGCGCATAATTGTTTGCCATATTTCTAAACTGTGGCAGGGGCAACGGCTCCCAATTGCATACTTTTCGGGGGGGAGGAGTCGCTAACCCAACTTCCACCTCCCAATCCCCATAACCATGCCCGTCGAAAACCCCCCTGGCCAATTTATGAGCAGGTGGAATTTTTAAGTAGTGTGTGTCGTTCTCGGGTTGTTCTCGTAGTTGCGCTGATTTTCCAAGCTGATTGCTTTGGAATTTTTAATGAAGTTGCGTTTCTACACAAGCTAAAATTCTCTGTGTGTGTGTGTGTGTGAATGTAGATTTTGGATGTAGGAAAGTGTTTGGCAATTGAGTTAATTATTATGCAAGGTGTGGATTGCTTATGCTTTCATATGCAATTTCCGAGAGGGTTATATTTTCCATTAAATATCTGCCAACACTTTGAGCATTAAAGTTTGGTATTATTATTATGGTTTTAAACTTTATTCAATAATTCAACAAAGCTATATACAATGTTTATACCAAATATTTGCTCTGATTGCCTACATAACTTAATTCTCAATCAAAAGCATAAGCATAAGGCATAGTTGCCCTCCAAAAGTAACTCAATAACAATCATCACCCATAAAGTTGAGATGAGAAATTCTGTTTACGTCTCGTGCCAAAAGACTGTCTCAATCAAAATTCTTGAGCTGATGCGCGCAAACCCCTCAATTTATGGAAACTCTCAACACATTTTCAGCTTTATCAATCGCAACACGCCCACATGAACTTGCAACTCCTTGCCACTCATGCTCTCCTTATGGGTCCAACATCGTTGTGCTTATCCCTTTTTGCCAGCTTGTGCAATTATGAGCATATTTGACGCATGCCCAACTTTTTCTCTTTTACTTACCTTCTGCACAGCAAACTCAATCTGAGCCAATCAATGGCGTTACGCATACGCCGCGTAAGCCGCGTTGCCAACGTCTCGCCGCGCCTTGCCTTTGCTCGCTGCAAGTGTCAAGGCAACAAGTACAACAACGTCTACACTTGAAGAAAAGAAAACGGGGAAACATAATTTTTAATTTGTTGTAATCCAAAATAGGATGCGAAACCCGAACTGGAACGTTTGAAATTCAGATCAATTCAGACCAAAGATCAATATTTTGTTAAGAATCAGTTGCTGTCGATTGTCGAAACAAATTCGAAGACAATTTTATAAGCTTCACGGAAACAGGATCCGCAATACGAATCAGTTTTCAATATGCAATAATGTCTACTTGAATTGTCTCCGTGTGTACTCCAACCAAGCACAGAGATCCAGAGCTTGCCAGCCAGATCCGCACCTAGCTATTCATTACTTGCCTGCACAAAAGGCGTCTCTGTCTCTGTCTCTCTCTCTCTTTCTCTCTCTCTCGTCTGAGTGGCACGCCCTCGTCGGTCGCCTCTTAGCGACACTTGGGCTGGAACGCCCTTTCAAGCAGGCAGCGATGGAGGGAACAACATCTGTTTTATATGCACGTGGCGTATTCATCAAAGTGGTTTTTATATTACGTGATATTTTTGGTGCCTTTTTCGCTTTATTTTCTTTGCTATTTTTCTTTACTTTTTTTTTGGCTCCAAACAACACAATTTTGTTGACAATATTTTCGCCTCTTTATATCAGTCTCGCCTCTATTTCTTTTTTGTACTCAAACTTTTCACACTTGTGGGCGTGTGAATTTTCCTGTGTTTTCTGTGTGTTTTGTTCATAAATATTCAAAACACATTTAAAATTCTTTTTACTTTTTTTTTGCAACATAATTAGGTTTTAATCATCAAAATAAATGAAAATTCTGTCGAAAAACTTGATGAGACATCATCATTTTTTTGTTTTGCTTTGTTTTCTGTACTCAGCTGCCAATCAGCGCTTTTCCAAATGCAGATTAAGACAAGTTAGTATGATCGATTCTGACAAATGAGTACAAATTTGTGAAGCAATAAGACAAAGCAATCGCAAAGTATCTTGGGAAATGCGCAGAGACAGAGAGAAAGTAATGAGAGTAATTTCCAATGCTGACATAATCCAGAACAGGGAAAGTTATGAATGTAATTTCGAATTTAATGAACCAGAAGTACCCATGCTTATTAGGCAAAAGGAAAAAGAAATATGCAGCAATAAGAGTGTGAATTGAGAACTTTACAAACATAATTAGGGAATTAGGGCATGCCAAATCAGACTGCTGACAGTTTTTGTCAGGAGTAATCCAAGCGTAATTTGTTAAAGGTTATGAATTGGTTCCAAATTCGGTTCCGGTATTCGGAACACTATGTGGAATAATAATGTCTGTTCCAGTATTTGTTTAATTTAACTTAACTGCATCTTAAAAGAAGAATTTTATTTGGATTCTTCAACAGAATTTCAAGCAGTAAAGTTGCTTTTCTTCTTCCGGGTTGACAACCTTATTTCTCCTTCTATAATTGAATATTATTAGCAAGATTATGCTGCTGAAAGTCTTTATACTTATTACTTTAAATTGTTCTAGAAAATAATGGCATTTATTCATTAGATACATGTCACTATAGGGTATCCGCAGAGACAGTCACAGCAGCAATCAGAGCTTGCGAGCAGCGCTCTGCAGTGAATGCAGTAGACACCTCATCGGCTTGTGCGACTGAGTGGCTTATCACCTGTTCCATGTGTCAGCGGAGCTGCCAGCTTTATGGCAAAACGGGTCCACAATGTATCAACCTTCAAATTGACTTTCATTTCGCTGCAGCTTTGAGGTCGCAGCCATGCACCCGGCCATGTCAAATGTGGATCCGTCGTATGGAAACGGAAACAGCAGCAACAGAATGAGATTGAGTTTGCGGATTGGGCTGGGGCTGGGGCTGGGGCTGAGGATGAGGCTGAGGATGAAGATGAGAATGAGGATGGAAGCTGAAAGCGCTCAGCTCGTGCGGTTTTTTGATTGAAATTGGAGATTGTGCCTGAGCTGTATTTGCAGTTGGCGACGGAAATTTGACTACGTCGCGATATGCGGCCAGACAATTTAATACCCACCAAAAATGCCCGACGGCAGGGCTCGAAATGCGCTGGCAGCTTTCGCCTGCCAATTGCCAGTTGCGTCTGTGTCGCGCTCCTCGGGGGGCCCCCAACTGCAGAGGGGCGAATGTCAGGCGATGTCAGGACATCAAGAAATTAGTTTCAAATGCTTTTTGTCATAAGAACAAGATTATCAAGGATGCATGAGCAGCTCAAATAGACCAAGTTAACATGAAGTAATGAAACAACGTCGATTTTACAATAGGAAATATGAGTATTAAAATGAATTGTGTGTAGTAAGCCAGGCAGGAGATTGAGCCTGATAGACTACAGCAGACTTCCAGCAGCAAAGTAAAATTAAAGGAAACATAATACAACTCATAGACAAGAAGTTTATATTCTTAGAACAAGTTAATTTAAACAGTAAATCGAGCGAAAATTGAGTTTACAAATTGAATTGCAGTAATTATATAGAGCATTAAGTTTTGACCAAGTTGTGGACTTTCAAAAATTGGAACCGTTCCAAAGTGTTTATTGAGGGATATATTTTTTAGCTGAAAACTTTCCAACAATCGTGTTTCTAGATGCAGTAAACAGTTTGTACTTCATTTGGTTATTACAAGCCCAACACTATTTAATTTCCCATGAGCTAAGTTCGTATTCGCATTCAAACATGGGAACTCATTTTCCATAAATCTCTGGCAGCCATCTAGGGTGCATTCCGCTGCTCCACTTCTCGCTGGCTATTCTCCAATCGTTCTCAGTGGAAACAAAGCGTACACTTTGTAAATTAATATTGCACGCAAGTAAATTAATTTAAAATCATATTTATAGCATTTTAGTTAATTAAATGCGCAAAAATGTACTCATACCATAGCCATTCCCGTTGAGATTCCCATTCGGATTCGCTCCCCTTTCCAGCTAGGTGAAAGTGTCAACTGCATGAGTGTGTCGACTGTTCTTCGCTCATGTTCTGGCTCTGTGTCTGTCGCAGTTTTCTACACACTGTGTGTGTGTACACACACATTAGGCACACACACACATGGTCACAGAGGCACACACCTCTTTTCGACTTTGCCTGGCCGCCTGCTTGCTGCGACATTTATGAACTTTATGAAGTCTGCTTCATAAATCATCTTACACACACGGCAGGGCAACCATCCTGCTTAGGCGAATTTAATGAAAAACAACACAAAAAAGAACGCGAATCGTAAACCGAAAATCTCGGCCATAAGCTAGATGTGAATGCTCTTTCTAAAATGATTGTGTCATTAAAAATACTTGGATTCTTTTCATAAGCGAAATTTTAAATCATAGTAAAGTTTATTGAGTAAGCCATGCAGCAATATACAACAAATATTTTGCATATCTTAACGATTTTGTAAATCACTTGTAAATCATTTATTCTATAGTACTTCTTGTTGTACTTTCTACTTTTCTCCTATAACCAATTTTTGAGATAGTAAAGTACTTTTATAAAGGGTATTCTACATCGGCACACCCAAGCCACGGAATTTTTCGCTTAAGTTGTCTGCACGAAAGCGAAAGATGAAATCATGCGGTCTTTTCAGAGACGCTTCACTCTCTAGGTGGCAAGGTGGCAAGGTGGCAAAGGGGGCACAGAGTTGAATGCTTGGACAGGTGGATGGTTGGATGGGTGGATGGGTTGACTGGCTGCCCGTGCTACTGTGTGCGGTTGCAGCATGTGTGCCACAAACACATTGCCACATGGCGCAGCTTCTTCCAACTAGCGACTTCAACTGTTTGTTTGCTTCTTATATATTTCGTTTGTTGTTTTTATTATTATGGTCGCTTTTTTTTGTCAGACTTGGAAGTTGGTTTATTATTTTGCGCTTATTTCCAATTTTTTGCGCATTATCTGGTGTTTTGTTTTATTTATTTCTGCCGTGATTTATAGAATATATATATATATAGATATGTATTCGCATATTTTTCTCTGTGCGCTGCAAAGTTAATGTGGCGCATTATGGAGCCACATAGTTTCAGTTACGCTCAGATTATGCAAAGTAATGCGGCTCGGGGCAGACAATCCCCACTCTCTCTTCCCCCTCTCCCTCTGTCTCTCTCTCTCTGTCTCTCTCTCTCTCGCCTGGGAGAACCAGGCCATCCACAGTCAATAAAGTGCACAAGATCCGTCGCATATAAAACAATTTGCCTACAAAGGACCAAAACCATTTTGGACAGCAGTTTAAAATTGTTTATAAAATAGCACAGACCAACCACCCCCACCAAACCGCTACACCTCCCCCGCACACCCGCACACACGCACACCCGCACACACACATATGAGCATAAAAGTTGCATGGAGCATTGGGGCCGCGGCGAAGTTGCCGGTTGCACGGCCACAATAGCTCCCAGAGGGTCGGCATTAAATTCTGTTGCTTCTTGGCCTATATATGTATGTATTATAAGCATGAAGCGAATAGGGCGGGCGGAGGAGGGGCGAGGGTGTTCAGCGGGGCAGCCTAACTACACCATGGGGACATCAATTGATGATAGTCCAAGACTAAAGATATGTATGTGCGCCGAGACTGCTAAAGCCAAAGCGAATGCTGCAGGATATAAAAGGACTTAGTCGCATGTTAACGCAACGCCTACGTAAATCCATGGCAACAACAACAGCAGCCAGCCAGCAACAATGCAATGCAGCTGGAGGGTGTTTTGGTTGAGGGGGTCTGAGGTCTGGTCTGGTGCGACTTATGCCTCCCCAAAGTCATCGTCCTGGCTCCTGTCTAGCTTTCATTATGAAGTCATAAACGCACATGCAGTCAGACCAAAACAACAACAAAAAACACAAGGAACAAAATAAATACGAAAATTGGGGGATGCCGCGGGTTTCTTTTTCTTGAAATTACCAGTAAAGGGATGGGGCTGCTGCTGTTGCTGTTGTGGGTTGCTTTTTTTTAGCACATGTAAAATGCTTGTTATCAAAAATAAGTAGAAAAGGCAAGTAGAAAGGCTGACTAAAGTTGGCAGAAGATTGTATACACTAACGAATATATAAAAAAATAAAGTCAAGCTATCAACAGTTGAGGAGTATTCAAAATATAGAAATCAAATACAGAAAAAATATATAAAAATATAGAAAAATAGATCAACTTTCAATCTCCATAATATATATGATTTACAAGTTCAATGACAATATGACAAATACCTTTCGCTAAGAGTATGGGGGAAAAAACTGAGGCAGGGTAAGAAAATACAAAAAAAAATTAAACAACGAGATGTGGACAATTTTCGGGCAGTGCCTCGAGCTTAAACTGTTATTACTAGACGAAGACGGAGGCTGGGGGCTGCTGTTTATGAGTTGTAAAGCCCTCAGTTAGACAATAGCCTCAACGAGGCATCCTGCAACACCAACACCAACATCAACAACAACAGCAGCAGCATCAGCAGCAGCAAAAATAACATCAGGACTAACAACACAACACATGCGAACTAAGCCCTAGGACATATTACACAGCCCACTGTGTGGAGCCATTGCCCGGTCTAGTTTGCCATTTTAAAGGACCTTCAGGGTGATTGCGGGGACAGGGCAGGGAGCAGGGAGCAGGGAGCTGTTTGCTGGCAGAGGTATTCACGTAGTTGTCAATGGTCTGTGGTAGCTTCTTATGCCTGGCTGCATTTTGTATTTATGTTCTTTTTTGCCGCTCGTAATATGTGCCAGGCTTTTCAGGGTGTGGAATGGCAAGAGGGGAGACGATTTGCGGATGCTTTGCTAGGTAAGCATTGTAAATTGTGCAAATTTCTTTAGCTTAACAAGAGCAAGAACAGGCTTTGAGGCAACACACACAACTTAATTTTCCCAGCAAAGTTTCTTTTATATGGCATGTGACATAAAAGATATAGAAATAAATTCACTTTATATTCGCATAAAAATATAAATTAAAATAGGTCAGTGGGGTCCTTAATATGTTTTGTGTGCCATTCACATTATTTATACATATTCTTAACTACGAAATGAATGTGGGCTTTTATTTCATATGCATTAAACAGCGGAGTAAAAAGTAGTCAACAAATTAAAACTACCACAATATAAATAGTTAGTTGTAGAAATAAAAATACTAGTAGGAGAGGTGCTCAGAATTATTCGTTTAATATTCTTTTTCTACGATTGAAGTGCGTAATATTTGCACTTCTATTACTATTTTTAATACACTTGTAGTAGACTTAGACTTCCATTTACTACTAGTAATACTAATAATATTTAAGTAAGCCACAAATATCATGTTTAGTTGACTAATTAAAAGTATCTTTTAACTGCGTACACGCAATTTTTGTGTAGTTAAATTGGTAATTATATTGTTTTTGCATATCCATTTTCATACTCTCCACCCAAATTTGAGTGCTCACAATTTTTGACCATCCCTTGTGAGTGCAGCTCTAGTTTCATTTCATTGACTTGATACTGTATCTTTTCAAGTATCCCGAGCCCCCTTTTTGCTGTAAGCTGAGCAGCAATTGTTGATAATACCCCCTTGGTCCGCCCAGCCCATATCCAATTTGAATACCTTGAGGGTGTCAAACTAATTGAATGGCGCACGCGGAAAGCTTCGTTATCTCAAATTTCGCCAACCTTTCGATATATGTATATATATATACTTGTATGCCACGCGCCAATTAAACTGAAGTGCATGTAAAATGTATTTTAAAAGCTTGGCCAATATTGTTTTACTCTTCAATACATTTTATTCGCGCGCAAAAGTAAAAATCGAAATCGCGTTTCAGTTCCACAGCAACGTTGTAGCACGTGCCACAAGCTAAAGAGCTTGTTAAGCATTCGATTTTATGGCATTACTTTAAGTTCCATTGCTGAGATGTTACTAAAGTAAAAATATATATAGAGAACTGCACTAGTTGAGAGTGTTCGAGTTCATAAAACACTGCTGAGTTTAGGTAATATTTTAAAATGTAAAAATGAAATAACAATTTCAACTATTTAGAATCCACTTTTATCTGAATCAAAACTCTATCGTAAACTTATATGCCGATTTTGTGTGTGTACAGGATATCGAAAAGAATTTTAATGCTGGACCGTCTACAAAACATTTTTGGCATACTTCACACAATCTACTGATGAAGTCAACTGGAAAACTCGCATCACTTTGATGTTTCAACGGCGATTGCCAAATGCTTTTGTATGTGCGTGTATACAACGCCCATTACAACATACAAACACACACACATTTAGACTCACACATACACACGGATGCCGAATAGCATTTGCCATTTGTTAAATGTCCTTTGGCGCATTTGAAAGCGCAACTTCAAAGCCGGAAAATGACCTTTGTGTGTGGCCAAAGCTGCGGCCAGGTGGCCATCGTCGTGCGTCCTTGTTGGTCATATAAAAGGGGGGCGGAGGGTGTGGTGCTGCTAAATAGTAATTTACTAAATTAGTTTGTTTTTCTAACTACACCACAAAGCAGCGCAAGCAGCTGGCATCAAAGTTTTCATCTCTTGCGGAATTGTGCATTAAAATTTTCCTAATTACTCTAAAAGGATTTCAATTAGCGTTTGAAATCATGTTTTACCTAATGAAAATGTGTGAGGCCAATTCCATATAATAATATTAATAATACAAATAATAGCTAACTAAATGATTATTAAAAAAAAAAAGCAAAAACATAAACAAAACAATACCAATTAACACAAAGCCAGGCAAATGCAATTAACATAAAAACTATGCAATAATGCGCAAATAATGAAGAAAAAAAAGGGAGAGAAATAATAGCGATAATTGCAATGCAATAAACAATAACAATAAAACGTTTTTAATTAATATATGTAAATGCATGTTAATAAATAGCTTACAAAAAAAAATTAGTTATTAAGTGGAAAAAACAAAAAAAAACGTACAAATTGTAAGCCTTATTTAAAATGCATTTTCGATAAAATAGAATAGAAATTATATCTAATTTGATCAATCAGAGAAATAATTATAAATTAATTACAGTAAACGTTAATCCATGCTGTGAATTTATTACTGTTTGAACTTTAATTTAAAAATACTGCAAAAATATTATCTTACCACTTTTGGTTCTTTATATCGAAGCCTTATTGTCATTACGAAACTGCAAACTTGCAAATAATTGCTTAAAGCATATGCAACTGTCCAAATCTCCTACACAAATGACAAAAATAGAAATAGAATTCGAAACTAAAATGAACAATGAATACCTTTGATAAATCATCATTTTTTCTCTTACGTTGTGGCATCACTTTTTGTTATCTGGAGTCATTTCGCAAGTCGCTTCACTGTACTCAAATATGCATCGAGCGGAACAAACTATAGATAATCTGTGGAACCTGCAAAGTATGACAAATGTTGTTACAAATTGCAGATCGACTATAAAAGTGCAATTGAACTTTAGAGAATCAATTAGTTTACACAAAACTACCGCTAAGATGAAGTCCACATTCGCCTTGGTGTTGTTCGCAAGCTGTCTAATTGGATTCCTGGTGGTAAGTAAAGTTCATAAGTGATCAAATTTTAGTACTCAATTATTTGGGATTTATCGCACAGGATGCCTATGACAACTATGTCAGCGAGTCTTGCATAACCGATAATGCTCTCACTGAACAGGATATCCATAATGTGATGATGGGCAAATTGAGCCCCTTATATGCCAATCAGAATGTGAAGTGTGCTGCCAGATGTGCGCTGATCAAGGACGGTTTCATGAATAACAGCGGTGAACTGCTTATGGATAACATAGCGAGGCATTTTTTCGATGCCCCCAAGGAAAACATAGAAAGCGCTGTGGCTGTCTGTAACAATATTAATGGTTCCGATATTTGCGATAGGGCCTTCCAGACCCTAATCTGCATGGAGAAACTTGCCATACAATTCGCCAGTGAGTTGTAGTTGTTAAAGTGATTCGGGGCTGCCAGTTGAGCACAGATTTTAGTCACAAAAATGCACACAAACAGATACATTGGCTCTCAATTAAATACAGCAAAATAAATGTATTTAGTAATGCAAACTGCTATTGAAATTACCCAAGTTTGGGAATCGAACTCTCGGTTTTCTTTCAGTTTGCTGCAATATTTGCTTCAATTAGGAAAAACTGTTTCTAAGATAGACAAATCTATACAATATAATTATAAGTTTTCAACAAGAACAAAATGCAAATGCTCAACAGATGGCGCTAGCAGCACAAAATGTCTTTTCTAATAAAGTTTTGTTCTTTTTCTTTTTTTTCTGTTATTTTGCTTTGCTTCTTACCAAGGAAAATATAGTTCTTGACATTTTTATCAAGGAACATCAGCTTCCCAAATTAATTTGGCAAACAACTAACAGATGGCGCCAGAGTGTATTTTCTTGGTTAATTTTTGGACATATTTTCGAAGGTTCCGTAAAATGTGAACAATTTAATTATATTTGAGCGTCGAACGCTTCCGCACAAGGCAAACGAAATGCTCATAAAAACATAGCCACTGGCAACAATTTCAATCGAATTGCTAGGGTCGGGACACTTCTATATTATTATTGATGTTCTTTCTGTTGTTGTTCTTGTTGTTGTTGTCGTTGTTGTTGTTCTTATCGGTCTGGCTAAAGGCATACAAAAGTTTTTAGCTAAATAGACAATAGCTGGCTTTTTGGCAGCTTGCGGCCTGAAAACACCAATTTCTTCTGTCGTGTTCTATTATTATTTTGAAGAATTTTTAATTTGTGCATTGCGAAAATATTTATTGAAACCGAAAAAACGCCAAAAGGCACAAAAACTTGACTTGCCAGACGCTCCAGAACAAGCAAGTCGGAAGCAAAATAAACAAGATGGATCTTAAAATGAGCTTTGAACTGATTGATACCCTGTAAGTTGCCTTGAATTGATTTTTTATGCGATTGCTGTGAATGTGCTGGGAAAGAGTTAGAAAGAGAGAAAAACGTCAAGAAATTATTTAACTTAGCTAATTTACTAATTATAAAAGATGCTTAGATTGCTTGACTTTAAAAGATGATTCTTTATCAGTGTATTTTGAGCTTTTCGCAATATTTTTCTATTAAAACCAAATTTGTTATCAGTAGGCTACCTTCAAGCACACCATTTCTATTTACAGGGTATAAAAGGGCTAAGGAAAAGTAAACACAAAAAATAACACAGAAGTTGAATGTTTGTTGCCGGTCCGATATTAAAGAGCTTTAATAGGGCAAAGTATACAAGTGTAAGATTGCAGCAGCTTAAAGTATGAGAAGAGTGTGGCCAGCATGGCTGAATACGAATATTATTCAGGAGCAATGCAATGCGGTGGCAACCCTTTTTCACTGTTTTTGCTGTTTGTCCGTAATGGCCACTGAAACCTAGGTAAACAAATTGAATGAAATCAACTCGTTAAAAAGTAAATAACTCTGATGAATGGACTGAAGTACACAAAGCGCATACCTGAACTTTAGACCAGGTAAAGGCCCCCAAGGTAGGCGATGTGGCAGGCAACTCGGCTGCCAGTCAATTGAAAATGAAATACAAATAAAAATGCAAACAACGGGGTGCAGACCCCCTCCACCCACCCCAAAACGCAATGCTGGGTTAAGGAGACAGTCGAGCTGACAGGCAGGATATGCGCGCTGACGACGTCTGGAGTTGGTCGAGGAAATTAGTGTTGCTGGGCTGAGCTGCAGGCTTGCAGGCTCGCCGAGAACTCGCAGGACAACTGCTTACAATGTGGCATTGCATACACAAAAGAAATTGAAAATGTTGAAAATGGCTAACAGGAAATGGGCTGTAAGCAGCCTGAAGCCAGCAGCCAGCAGCCAGTCGGTCTCTCCGACTGCAGTCAGCCAAGTGTCCTGACAGTGGATTTCTGTTTTCTGCAAACTGTTTCGCATTCATCGATGAACTTTCAATAACAAAACTTTCAGTTGCCGATTTTTTTCTTTCATATCCGTGTGCGTTGCCATTTTTTTAGCTTTCAAGGATATGACATTGAATTGCGTTTGGCAACTAGTAGCTGAAGTGCCCCTGCAGTTAGGCAACCGAAAAAAATGGAGAAAAATCCAAATAGAAAAGTTTGCCACCCTCAAGAAGTGGCATTCGAGAAGTTTCTTGTACAAAAACTTTCTTACTATCGGCAGAAAAGTACAATTGATATGATTAGTAGGCGGGGATTCCTATTGGAATATTTATTCAACATATATATATATATATATATAGATATATATGTATAAAGATAGGCTTTCGATCATAATTCCTTAGATGAACTTGAAGTCTTTTAGTATATAGTATACATCACAGAGTATACTTATAGAGAGTATTGTATGACATGACTCTAGCTCATGACTAACTTCTCCCAATGGCCCCAATGTAAATAATATTTAATCGCTCCTGACAGCTTTTGCATGCACACCTCATAAAGTTAATTACATTTCACAAGCATTCGGTAAACAAATCGCATCATACAGGATTTCATATGTGGCAACGCAACTAGGCAACGCTTGGCGACAAACTTTTAGCAGCTGCTGTTGACAATTGGCACTGGTCGTAGCAACAAGCTGGGGGATCTTGTGGATCTCCTGGATTCAGCATACAGTTTGCATTGCCTGGCAGTTAATTAAAAGCTAAACAGTTAAGTTGTTTGCTGCCAATGTCGAAAGTACAGCCAACAAATATGCAACAACAACAACTACGAACAGCGAACACACCCAATCCCAATCCCCAAAACCCAATTCAGAAATCTCCGAGCAAGTCAAAATCCATTCAACAACAGTTTCGCATAATTGTAAATTCAAGTGGAAATGAATGAATTTGCGCTGAACTCGACAGAAAATACCAACGAGCAAATGCGAATATTGCCATCCCCCGGCCAACCACACCACCCACTGAAAGAGGTAACGACAACCGTAATTCTGCTCGGCAATGTCATTGCTAACGGTTACGTTTCCACGCCCGGAACACACTCCTCCCACCCAAACCCAAAGCAATATGGCGTCGAAGTCGCAGTCTCGTCACTGACTCGCTGAGAATCACGTTGCCTGCATATTTTCATTCATTCATTTCAACTTCAGCGTCAACGTCGTCTGACGATGGGCGACGGACGACGGACTCCAAAGTTATGGAATGCATAACGGGTCGCTTGCTTCTTTTCTTTTTCTTGTAACGCCTTCTGTGTACCCTAAGTATTATAAGTTTGTCGCAAAGTGTGTGGCAGACGCCATAAAGTATATAGTTGAGCGGTTAGCCAAACTGAGGTGACCTAAACTTGGTCGTGCTTCAGCTTAACCTGTAAAGGTATGTTCATGAAACTTGATAAGGATCCTTTAGTGACGAACATGTGTCAAAATCAGTCGCATTAGATCAATTTATTCTAGAGATACCTCAGCTTTGATCCTTACTAATAAGTAAGATTTCTTATCCCTCTATTAGATAACAATAAAGCTACTACAAAGTTTTAAAGATAAGTTTATTTATAATAATCATTTTAATTACTCTTTTTTAATTTATAAATTATTTTAAATAATTTTTCTCTTAATCCTTGCTTTCATTCAATTTTACATAGTTAGAGTTAGGGTATTTGAAGTTCAACAACCAAGGATGGCTGTTATTTCTTGGCGTATTTTTTTAATATATATGTATTTGTTGTATGGGTGTGTGTATTAAACCATAACGTGCAACACAACAGCATTTGAATGTTACGCCTTGTCGCTGTGCTGCGCTGTGCCCTTCAAGTATTTACGCCTTTATTTATTTAACATTTCAATTGCATATTTTCGCACAACAGCGCGTGTTGCTGCCAGTGTCAATGGCTTTTGCCATTGGGTAGTGGCCTCAAAGGGTTCAAACTTCTGTGGTTGCCGAGATCCCATATAAATGAAAGAAAAAAACCATTTCTTGAACTCTTGCACGTTTCTTCGTAGGCGTAGCTATGCGAAATGTCCAGAGACCAAAAGCGTTGCACTCAAAATACGTGTTGCAGTTCTGAACAAGAACCAAGAAAAAGGGTTGCTGCCACAAGCAGTGGGTGGGGTGAGCTGTTGAATAGTCATCAAGCCAGCAGTGTTAAAGAGTCTTCAAGACAGTTCTGCCAGCGATAAAGTGCCTGTCAAAATCAGTTGTAAACATTTCTGAGCCGACATATTCGCATATGCCACATAAATAACCCACGATGATGAAAATTATTACTGCGACTCAAGTTGCGTATGCCATATCAAATATTTCATATATTTTCTGAAGAAAATCGCAAAATAACTCAAGAGAGCAGGGGAAGCAATATAATTCTCAAGTTTAATAGTCTGCTCTGTTTGTGGCTTCAAATAAATGTTTCAGAAAATATATTAGACCAAAAACATTTAAGTTTTCAGGCAAGAGTTCAAATTTCTAAATATATCCAAGAGATATCAAATAAATATCAACTATCACTTACTTTTTAAATGAAATAATATCAATTGGGATATGTTATTTGGAAAATAATATCAAGAAACATGCTTTAATCAATCAATACCGAGTTCTCCAAAAACTCTTTGAAGCGCAGTTCAAACAATCTATCCATCTAAGATAAATGGTAGTGTTTACCTTAGCGGCTTTGTGCCCAGACCAGACACAATACCAATACCACCTCCCCATTGTTAGATACATCGATACATACATATATCATTTCGCTCCCCCACGAAATCTACGACAATTTGTGTTGACGCCTAAAAGTATGCGACATAAAATGCGTTTTTCTTGCTTTTTATTTGGTGTTTTTGTTGGTGCTCTTAGTTTAGTTGGTTTCGGGCTTCTACTGCTGCTGCTGCTGCTGCTGTTTGTGACATCAATTGTTATTGTTGGCCAAACAAAAGGCATTGGCAAATCCAAATACATTTGCCTACCAAGGCGCCCAAGCAGACTCCAAGGCAAGATATCTATAAGTGCGAGTATCTAGTATCGAGTATGTCTGCATGTCAGATGAAGATAAAGTAGCTCAAGATTGATGGCTTGTGCCAACCAGCCTATAAATGGTACCTGATTGAGTGTGTGAGTGTGTGTGTGTGAGGCATCCTTATAGCATACTCTTGAATACCCCTACCCTACGCTGCCCTAGCCTCGACTATGCCTTGTACCTTTAAGTGTCATTTTGTGTTCTCGACACGCATTTTTGTCAAGCGTTGCTCTCAAAAAGTTTTTGATGCACGCTTGCCACGAACAATTTTTGCTCGATATGCTATGACTGACACTGAGTGTGATAAATGGTGACAAGTTTGTAGGCCAATTTGCTAACTAAACTCAACTAACAGGCGCCACACACACACACACACACACACACACACCAACTTATATTCTGCTATGCTCAATCAGCGCTCAGTCAGTTGGCTGCTGGGCAAAACAACAACAACAGCGAGAAATAGTTGTTGTGTAGTGCCACGCCCATGACAGGCTGCGATCATCTATTGTGTGGACAATTAGCTCCCCGGGTCAGAAACAAGAAATGGGCAACAGAGAAATGAAATGCGTTGTGCAACAGCATTTTAACCATCATCGGGCTTTGACTGCGAGCTTATTTCACAGTTGACTTGACGCCAAAGTTGCGCCTTTCTAACGGTTCCGCTCAGCTCTTAACTTGGCTTCTTGACTTTGGCCCCGCAGCGTTTGTCGTAATTTTCGCGCCATCAATTTAAAATTACTTGTAACAATCCAGTTCTACTCGGCGAATTACATGCTTCATTTGGCCAACAACAACAACTGCAGCTGGCCAAAAGAGACAACACCAATAAGCCCGATTCAAAGCAACAAAAAAACAAAAAAACAGAAGAAATGAAACAGAGCCAACCGGCAGGCAGCAGGTGAGCTGGCATTTTTGCATAAGTAGCGCAAATGTTATGCATTTTAAATAAACTGCACTTAATGGGCATTCCCAACTTAATTCCCAACTGACCGTAGAGCGGCAAGTAGTTGCTAAGTGACGTAATTATCGATAATCGGATGAATGCATTCATCCACTTACCACTTACCACTTACCACGCTCCAGCCAGCCAGCATCTCGTGATGAGCATATTAGATAGCATCAGCTGCTGCTCGAGCAATTCTCATCTGTTGAGAAGTGAGAAATAATAATAAACATGCAAAAATTCGATCATAATCCTCTGGCAAGTGTAACTATAAATTATATACATATTATACATAAAAAATAATATGATAAAATGGAAAATGAATATCATTTCGAACTTGGAAAAGTATTAACAAAGTATTGATCAAGGCAGGCAGAGACAGAGAGAGGCACTAGACTGAAATCATCTTGGCCGTATCGAATATGAACTGTGACTAATTTCTGTGTAAAACTCTATAAAACTCCAGTAAACAACACATCCGACAAATAGTCGCTAAAAATCGGAGGCATGAAGTTTATATTGGTTCTGCTCGCCTTTGCTTCGTGCTTTGTGGCTCTTTCTGCAACTATTGCCGATGTAAATATATAGAATATGGCATTGAGTAAAATCACAGCGATAACTGTCCACATAGATTGACGACGTTGACGATGACATAGAAAAGTGCTATGCGACTTGTGTTCACATTGTGGCAGTCAAAGCTCAAGGACCTATAGATTACCTACTAAAGTTAGAGGATTGCCTGGGAAGTGGCCATTGTCACCGCAACCTTACCTTTATGGAAAAGAGTGCTTCGTAAGGAACAATTTGTGCTGCTTTAATTTATATTAGAACATTATAAAAATGTATGTGATTGCCAATATATGTTTAATGTATATATATTTCATTTAAAACACCAACTTCGGACAACTATGTCATATAGTTTTCAGAAGCGCATCTCTTCTCTGTTCAAACTCAACTTTAAAGATGCCAGTAAACATGTTGGTTAACTGATTCTTGTGACATATGAGTGCATATAAAAGCGACCTCAAATGAAGTCAGTTTCATGGCTCATTCGACAACAACTTGGAAGTTTTGTCTGTTTCTACTTCCGGGCGATGAAATATTGTTATATTTAACCTTAAGTCAAGTCTTTCAAAAGTTCATAGACTTAAAGCGCAACTGGAGATTGAACAGGAGCACAAAGTTTTGGGGGGGTCATGTGCTGAGGGAGGCGAAGGAGGACGAGGAGGAGGAGAGTTGGGAAGACTGGGGTGTGGGAGTGGGGGCGCCAACCAGCCACTAAATTGTTTACACGCAATTTCATCAAAACAATAAATCATGCAGTTGTAACAGGCACAACAAAGGCGGCGACAACGCTGCCATCGACGTCGACGTCTCCGCCGCCGCCGTCGTCGCCGCCGTCGCAGTCTCTGTCGACGCTAACGTCGCGACGTGACGTCAAGTTGACATTTGGTGAAAATCAAATCAAAAGCATTTTTCCGCACAACGGAAGTTGGCTCTAGCTCCAGTTCAAGTCAAACTTGGCAAAACACACATTTATAACTAGAGGGGCGGCACACAAGCAAACACACACACACACACACACAGACACATAAGCATACACACACACACACAGACACATTCTCGTGCACTGAGAGTGTGTGTACGTGTCGCTGGCAATAAACTTGACGGCCATAGTCATCAATCCTCCAGCTAGCACAAGAGGCAAAAGTTTCATTCATTTTTTTCTGCTTGCTGCTTGGATTCTTTTTTATTATTATTTTATTTTGTTTTTGTATTTTTTTGTATTTTTGCCTGGCATTTTCCCATTTTTATTTAATTTATAAGTATTACATTTAATATTAATTATACGCCATGTAAGCCCATTGCGCAGGCCGCGCTGAAAAGCCAAGCGCTTAAATGAGTATTTGTGCATTGGTCAGAGGCTGCCAGCCGCTTTTCATTTCATTCATAAACTATGCATGTTTATTTGCACTGCAGCTTGCCACAATGACCAGGACACATGAAGGGACAACGCCATCTCCAGCAGCAATATGGGCTAGCCGCTGGTGGGGGGAAATGGGGTGGCAAAAGTGGCAAGTGCGCTCGCAATGTCGGGTGAATTTCTTTTTTAACCCTTTTTACTTGCCCTTATGCCAAAGGGCAGAAGTAAAAAATTAAAAAACAAACAAAAACTCAAATGAAAGTTGGTCGAGTTAAGAGTTGGAGACCGGAAGATATCCTGAAAGAGTATAAGTTATCGTATATATATGTGTATCACGGCTAGCAGATACTCTGTAGACTTGGAACTAGCATGGGCTTATATTTATTTATTTAGTATATAGTATACATATATATATAGTAGTTCCATATAGACTTTATGTGCTTACAGATGCCCTACATTAATACAACTTTATGATACTCTCTTAAATCATTTTTACGACTGCAGCATACAAAAACACTGAAAATTAACAAATACAATTTATATTTAGAGAAAGTCTTCAATGTTCTACACTTATATTAACTGAAAAACATAATTCATAAGATTAAAAATTACATATAAATAAATTAATATTGTATAAAATTAGTTATATGGAAATAATGTAGTTTTTCAAGGATTGTCAAGGATTCAAAGTATATTATTGAGTTCCCTCTCACTTCATGTTATATACTTTGTTTGCCAGGAATCTGGCTATATATACAAGTTTTCAGTTAGGGATTACCAAGCTTGTGGCTAATGGCAAATACCTCTTTGGGAAGAGCAAATAAACAAATGAAAGAATAAGCGTAAAACGATGCGCCCGAGTAAAACTCTATAATGTTTAAATTGTGGCTGGTATTCTGGCTCCAGCACACACACACACACACACCCACACACACACACACACACACACACACACCCGCACACACACACAAGTGAAAAATCAGCAGCGAGTTTTTATTTGCATTAAGAAATTATAATTATGGCAGCTGGTTGGCAAGCTGGCTTCCTCGCTGGCTGGTTACTTCTTTTTATCAGCTTTTGGGGTTACTTTCGCCCTTTAACGCCATAGTTGTTGTCAGCCCCCGGCTGCCGTCCCCTCCCGGCATCATGATGTTGACTGGTTTGTGCCTGTTGCCTGGTGCCGGCTGCAGGACTCGGGACTCTGACTGCTGACTCCTGGTTGCGTGGGGCGCACACTTTTTAATTGAAAAGTGCAAAATAATGTTAAAGAAAAGCAAAAAGTAGTCGCGAGCACAAAGTATGCGTCCAAGTATAACTCCTCCCATCCGCCATCATCCCACTCCTTCCATACCAACTGAATACCATTTTCATTCTCAGTCCCATTCCAGATCCCGAGAGGCATGCTCGCTGTTTGTACAATGTGCGAGAATTGTGTGGCCCTCTTTCAACCCGTTCCCGTCCCCGTTCCCGTTCCCGTCAGATGAATGCAGTTTTTTGTTTAACTGCACAAAGGGGTCAGCGTTAAGGGTTCCACTTGGTGTGGAGCTGGGTCGCTGGCCTTCCATTCCCTTAACTGGCAGCACGCTAAAAAGCATAAATTCTGACTTTTACCAGGAATGAAACTAAGAGTTAAGAGTTGGGAAGGCGCCAGCCAGCGGCTATCTCAGCACAACGCATCCCTCGCAAAGTGTACACATTATGACTAAGAATAGGTTTGCAATCATTCAAATTTGAGCACATGAAATAATATGCAATAAGCATTAAAAGGAAGAGATTTAATTTTTTAATAATGTAAATTTGGTTGCGCCTTGGGAATTATCCAATCTATTGCACAATTATATTGTAACTATGATTCCAATTTAAGATCAATTCAAATCACACTTTCAAGATCGTTCATGTCTAGCATATTTATCTCTCAACTGTCACAATGTTATGAAAGTTATTCCAAGTAATAGAAAAGCAAACAAGTAAACAAAGTATTTAGCAATCGCAAAGTAAAAAACATCAAATAAAAAAAATGCAGTTTGAACATGGCAAAAGTAGCAAAAGTAATTACAAAAGTAGCACATCTTGCTTGGTTTGGTATTTTTTTGTTAAGTTGCTTTGTAAACATTCCTTGGCATTTAATTTCACAGTTCGCTATACGAAATGAACTGATATTGGAATTCCAATTGCTTAACAATACGGACAGCTGGCATTAAACAATTGCAAAGTTGCAAAGTCTTGACCACAACAACAGAAATCACACACACACACAACACAGAAACTGCTGCAACAGAGAGAGGCAAGCCAAAGCAAAGCAAACCAAACCAAAGCAGAAACCAAAACTGGAAACCCTTTGCCATAGTTAACACTTAACGCTTATCGGTGGCAAGTTATGTGGCACTTTAAAATGTGCACGCAGCATCGCACTATGGGTTGCAATTTTGACTGGCAATAAATATGCAATAACAATAACGAAAGCCAACTAATATCCGATTACTGGGCTAAGGCCACACTGGGCAAATGTAGCGTGAAAAGCTGCAAGCCAATTCAAACAGCAGTAAACCAAAGCACTCCCATCCACAACCAACTATCATGTGTGTGTGTGAGTGGGTGTCTGTGTGTCTGTGTGTGTGTGTGTGTGTGTGTGTGTGCAACATCATTTTGCCAAACATGAAACAAATGCATAAGTAAATACCAGAAACGAGTGACTTTCAATATCCTCACAGGCTTACTGCTTACAGCAAATTTCACGCCAAGGAGACACTCACCAGAGGGGAGTCTAGAGGAGCAGGGGGCGCTGGGTGCATGTGGTAAATGCGAATGCATTTACACATTTGCAAACACACACAAACACAAACACAAACAAGCACAGCCAGAGAAATACTAACATAACAGACAGTTGCAAACATGCAACATACAAATATGCGTAGAGCAGTGAGAGATGTTGGATGTTGGGGGCAGAGTTGGGGTCTCGACGGCCCCTTGGAAGTCAGTTGGAGCGTGTCAGTCGTTGAACGTCTGAAGCATTTCAATGCTGCGGATATTCGGTTCGGGTTCGGTTTCGGTTACGGTTTCGGTCTCCATTTGCTCCATTTCAGCTGCCATTTTGCAATATGTATGCGAACAACAACAGCAGCATTGCCTCGAACGCATTTACGTTTATTGCATTTGTAAATTATTCACACAAGGATATTAAATGCAAATTGTGAAATAGACGACGCCACGTATACGTATTCGTATTCGTATGATGCCATAGACACAATATCCGTTGGATATAGTTGGATATATGCCCCACTCCCATACCAAGCAACCAAGCAACCAACGAACCAACAAAACACCCACTCAACCATTCACGATTACCCACGAATTACTCAACTGCTGCATATGATTGCCGCATTGACAATGCATCGGCAAGTTGCACATTTTTGTTGTAGTCTGCTGTGTGTGTGTGTGTTTGTTGTGCGTGTGCATTGTGTGTGTGTTTTGGCCGCTTGACTGCAAATGCAAAGAATCTTATTTCATTTAATACCATTAACGACAGAGCAACATCAGCAGCAGCTCAAAGTGCAGCTCATGTGTATTAGACTCACTCGAATTGCGAATTATCCTCAGTAGAGGGTTGAGGGATGGGATTGGGACTGGGGTTGGGGCAGTTGCCAGTTCAAGTGGCTAGTTGGAAAGCCGAGCATTTGACAAGCCACTCAACAAATTGGCCCCGTAGTTAGCCGTCTGCTCAGATTGAGTATCATTTTGGTTTGCAGCTTTTCAGTGCATAAAGCTGAAATATTTATAGCAAATTTGAATTCAATGGATTTCCAGATTTAAGCACCTCAATTTGTTAGTTACTTGCTTAAGAACATATCAGAATATATATTAGAAAAACTTAAAGTATCCTGGAAGACATGTTATCAACTCGAAAGACATAGAAACGCTCAACCCGACAACAAATCTGGCATTCTTCTGAATGCAATAAGGGACACAGTATAATAATAATAATAATAATAAAGTATTAGTCGCAGAAATTACTGCTGGTAAACTACGAATGCCAATAAAAATATAATCAAACTATAATGCCAAACCATTTCAGTTAGCTTAGTCAACCGAGTAATTCAAGTTGGAGCAAAACACACACACAACATGATATCATAGTTTCAAGCAGGCAGCACTTTATTTATACATCTAAAACACTGCCTTTCAAATTGTTGTTCCCAACTTGGAAATTAGATTTACATGCAACGCTCGCCTGGCACCTTTTTGGGGCAAACTTTGTCCACATGTTGTTCACTGGGAGCCAACTAAAGTATCTAAACAAAAGTCTAATATCAAATGGTTTTAGTGCACAGCATCTGCATACGAGTTAAATTTCGTTAGTGGAATTCAACTTTTTAACTTTTCCACAGGCTGTTTTCGTTGTGTTTGACATGTTTTTGACAATCTCTCCTTTTTTTTGGGGCGTGCAAAGTAATTGACATTTGTTTATAGAGCTGACCTAAGCTTAAATAAGTTGTTTAATACTATGGAAATACTGTGAATTGGAAAATATAATAGCCGAGTCGAGAATCTGGAGTCTAAACTGGAAATGTCAGCTGTACGATTTGCCATGTTTACGAATGGAGAACTAGAACATCTGTTGACCAAAATGCTTCAGTTGGTTAAATATGGCTAAATAACAGCTATTAAATGACAATTACACACCATGCAATTTTCAGCACCTTACTTATTCAAATTGCAGGCCACTTAACAATCAAAATGGACGCATTAAACACACACAGACACACAGAGTTAGACAAACAAAGGCTATAAAAGAGGCGATGGATTCGAGGGCGGCTCACAGTCAAAATGTACAAGGTGAAGGAACTACTGCTTAGGCCGGAGAGCTTTGAGGATCCGCTTTTCCGGATACACTTGCGCTGCTTTCAGGTGTACGGCTATGTGGCCTCCATTGAGCAGCGTCATCCGTGGCTGGCCCTCATCCGCTGCACCATCTTCACGGCGTCCATTTGGCTGAGCTGTGCCCTGATGCTAACCCGCGGCTTTCTCGCCCGTGGCTATGACAATATCAATGATGGCGCCACCAGCTGGGCCACAGCTGTCCAATATTCCGCCGTCTCCATTGCCACACTGAATGCCTTAGTGCAGCGGAAGCGTGAGTCTCCCCACAGACAGTATTCTAATGCTGATACTGATAACTATCTCGATGTCAAAACTCCGAGAAAAGTTTGACTTTAAGTTTAATCAATGCAAGTAAGAAGTGCTGTCTTCGGCACCACTAAGATTACTTAGCCTTGAGACCAGGTAATCGACAACTAAGATAACTTGGTAAACCAAAATATGGCTATTCGAAGTGCAGATCTTACGACCAATCGTTCCAACGAGAACTATATGATATTCGACGGGAAGATGCAATATAATGCTCATAGTGGATAAGTTCGGTCAGCGATATCTTGTTGAATAAATAAGTTTGTCGTCCAAGAACTCATCTTTCGACCGATCGCTTCTATGGTAGCTATATTATATAGTAATCCGATACTGCAATCTGCGATTGTCTGCAGCAAAGAGACTATTGTGTGCCAAGTTTCATCAAGATAGCTTTAGAATTGAGATACAAGTTGGCATAAAAACATAGACAGACGAACCTTCTCGCACATGTATATATATATATACATGTATATATATATATATATTTATGGAGTATATACTCTCTGGGGTTCAATTTTTCTGTTTTCATATGAAGAACTGCAATTTTCCACCCGCCACAGGAGTCGTTCATATGCTACGCATTGCTCTGGCTGATCTGCAGCAGTTGCGACTGGAGGCTGATGAGGAGGAGCTGGACTTGATGCACTCCACCCAGATGTATGTGCGGACGATAACGTTGTTGCTGTGGGTGCCGTCGGTTGTGGCTGGATTGATGGCCTGGTTGGATTGTATTTATCGCACCATCTTCCTGCCGCAATCCGTTTTCAATATGGTCGCCGTGCAGCATGGCGAGGCACAGCCGATTTTACTGTTCAAATTGTTTCCCTTTGGCGAACTGTGGGATAATATTTTTATTGGCTATTTGGGACCGTGGTATGCACTTGGCTTGGGCATTACCACAATTCCCCTGTGGCACACCGTCATCACGTGCCTCATGAAGTTCGTCACCCTCAAGCAGCAGATACTCAACAAACGAGTGCGCGACATGGATGTGAATATTACGAATATATATATATATATTTTATATATGTAATCCAATTACTTTGTTCTGCTGCAGATCGAACGCTTTAAATCCGATCTGGTGTTGCAACAACTGACTGTTGCGGAGCTCAAGCATTGGCATTTGCAGCTCTGCAACTCTTTTGTTGCGGAACAGCTCAAGATACGCCGATTTGTGCTGGAGTTGGAGCAACTGCTGCGCATCCCAGTTATGGCCGATTTTATAATATTCTCGGTTCTCATTTGCTTTCTATTCTTTGCCTTCTCGGTTGGCGTAAGTTGATCAGAAATCATCTTATTCTTTAACACTTGTGGCTTACTTGGATCAAATCTCTTTCAGGTGCCCAGCACAATGGATTATTTCTTCATGTTTCTCTATTTGTTTGTTATGGCTTCGATTCTGTTCATTTATCATTGGCATGCAACCTTAATTGTTGAATGTGTAGGTTAAAAGTTTCCATATTTAATTCCCCAAATATAATCCCTGATTTTAGTTAACATATTTTGAGAAATACCAAATAAGCTGGCTAATTTTGATGGGTCAGTAAAAAACCATGATGAATGAACTCAGATTTAAAGAGTTTTCAATCATCTAAACGCTTCTTATACATTTGTTGAATCGCTTTTTATTTGGTTTGATTTGTATCTGTTCTATTTGAATCTATTTAGAGCTAAGCACAGAATTTGTTGCATACTTTTTCAACTAAACCTAAATCTCACTTTGTAAACTACAAATGCAACTCAGAAAAGTGCGCTATAAATTCCGATAAAAAGCGTAATTGGAAAGTGAAATCAATTCAAATACAATACTAAAGTAAAAGTATCGCCAGCAGATAATGGTCATCATTAAAATGGTGTTTTTATAATGCGACCACTGAGATAATTTCGAGCAACTTTTCATTTTGTCCTTTCCATTTTTAATGAATCCCTATTTTGTGTTTCCCCTTCACTTTTGCTTTGACAAATGTTTAATGCTGTGAGTTGTTTCCCATCAATTGCAGCAGAATGAATTGTGCTTTGCACTCTACGCCGTAGACTGGTACAACTTCAGTCTGCCCGTGCAAAAGATGCTGCTCTTCATGATGATGCACGCCCAGCGACCACTGAAGATGCGCGCCTTACTCGTCGAGCTGAATCTGAAAACCTTTATCGATGTGAGGCAGGACAACTGATTCCTAATCCTGATTACTTACTCCTTTTCACTCACTCGTTTCTGTTGTTGCAGATTATGCGCGGTGCTTACAGTTACTTCAATTTGCTGCGAAGCACCCATTTGTATTAGAATCGGTTGCTTTTTTTGTTTGCCTGGTTGGCATTGCTGCTAATCAAATGCCGTTGCGCTTGTCAACTCGTCGTTTGGCTAACATGACAGTTAACATGGCTTGCAATTCATTTGTAAGGGAAAAGACAGCAACGCTAAACCATTTTACAGCGCAAATATAAACGTGATGCCTGCTACTCAAAAAGCCAATGGCAACTGTGGAAACATCAGCAACAACAACAGCAACAACAACAACAACAATAAGCTGCAACATCATTTATCACTTTTGAGTTACGTCTCTCACTGGATGTCAGTCACATTGTGTGTGTTTTATTGTTAAATTGTATTCTTTCAATGGTTCTGCTTGTGTGTGTAGAAAACGATTTTTGCAGTTTTTTACTTAAACGTAAGTATGCACATGACACAAACAGAGATCACCCACCCACCCACTTCAGCGTTATACACCCCAACCACAATTTCTGTTCTTCTAATTGTCTGGGGGGTTAGCAGCACAGAATTTATGCGTCTGCTATTATTGGAAACGGTCCGAGCCACCCCACCACCAACAAAAAAAAAAAAACTAACCGACTCAACCGAATTGTTGTGCCCTTGGGTGTATTTTTTAATAATATTAAGAGTATAGACAAAAGAAATAAAGCCCGAACCGCACTCAAAACAACAACAGTCAACCAACCGAACAACCAACCAGGCAACAACAGCAACAGCAACAACAACAATAATAAACACGCATATTGTTGCGGTTGTTGAGCGTCCCGGGGATTATATATGTGCACAAAGTGGCTAAATGGCTGATAAAGGCGCACGCTGAAGTGTGTCTCAAACGACACCCAACCTATACAACACATACAACATATATACCCCCTACATAGAAAGAATGCAGATACTAATGAGTATTAATGGGTTCAGAGCAGCGCAGGTACCCAGCACAACTAGGGGTAAGGGCAAGGGTTTTGTGGAGTGGCGTGTGGGTTGCCAACTACTCGTAACAGGCGACTGACAGACAGACAGACAGACAGACAGACAGACAGATAAAGGGTTGTTCTACACTTCACAGATACGCATCTTTAAAAAACAAAACAAAAAAGCAAAATTGAGCTGTTGATGTGAAAACATAAATGGAAACAAAGCAACACTCTTTGGCTTAAATCCATAGCTCATTAATAATAGTTGCCGCCTGTCTTTTACTGTTATTAGTTAACCAGTTGTTCAAACAGTTTCAAAACTAAGAAAAAAGAATATTAATCAACTTTTTAAAATATGAAAACGACTTTCATTATGTTATCCAAGCTGATTTGAGACCGGATCGCCTGCTTGACTGTCTTGAATTGTCAGTAAAATTTATACTTTATACCAGCTTTATTTGGTTATAACAAATAATATATTTAAAATATATAAAAAATGAAGAAAAAATTGTCTACAATCTCTCCCCGACGGGGAATTGAACCCCGGTCTCCCGCGTGACAGGCGGGGATACTAACCACTATACTATCGAGGATTGTTGACAACGACTGCCGAAAACTTGGTTTTCTGCTCAGCGCCTCGGCATTTGTTCGGCTGCCGACGAACTGAGAATAATCTATAAATAGACAAAGCCATTGCGCCTCGTGTGGCGGCGGGCTTTGCTTGTCGAAGAATTGTTGCCATCTGTTGCGGGGCAATTTTTAGCAATATTGGCAAATTTTTTATGGTTTTTCGCTGTGCTGCACGTTTTGCGATTATTTATGACATTACATAACGCACGGCGGAGTAATGGATGTTCATTAAACACAATGAATGTCATGCATTCAACTCCCCTCTATTGCAGTCAGTCAACCCCCTTTTTGTCAGGGGCCCAGCCCATTAGTCACCCTGTTTTTCAGTTTTTGCAATAAGAAAAATTAAAATTGTTCCACCATGCAACGCGAATTTGCACACATGTAATGAATACTTACCATTTATACAAGCCAACAAATTCGTGATTACAAATGGAACAGCAAAAAAAATGACAGCATGATAAATTTGGAATATAATCAATATGGATGTGGAAAATAAAGCAGAAAAATATGAATGCAGCAAAGCAGAGAGCAGAGAGCAGAGAGCAGAGCTATAAGTCTTTTAATTTTATGGTATATGCCTATATATATATAGCTGAAAATAAACTCAACATTTTGAAAAGCATGTGTACTAAATGAAATATCTATTCAAAAATGGGAAGGCGCCACAAACTGAAAGCAAAGTTCATAAATCACCCAGTTGCACCCTGTGCTAACAAAGGCTTTCTAAAATTGATAAAAACAACAAATTCTTGGCAATTCTTGGAAAAGAGCTGCCAACTATTTCAGTGTTCCAGAGTTTTTTCCCCCCCCTGCACTCGAACCAACCAAATATTTTACTGGCTACGTGTCTAATTCGAAGAGTTTACTTATTTACTTTTTTTCCTATTACACTCCACCCTTAGAAGGTAAGGGCGTGTTTTGGGGGCGGTGATATGGGCGGGTCAGTTGACGCTATTATTTTTACAAGTTGTTGTTGTTATTGCTGCAGTTGTTGTTCCTGTTGTTGCTGTTGTTTTGGCATGTTTATTGCACTGTCAACGGCAATGCATGAAAAGTTTTAGTTAGCCAAGTTAGTGACTGTTCTTGACAAACACCCAGCCAACCCAACAACCTCTCCCCTTGAGCCACACTGCGTGCCTGACATTTCTGTTTTTTTCTTTTGTTTTTATTTATTTATTTAGTATTTTTAACATCGAGCGTAACTGTTAATGTGTTTGAAGTCAAATTGTTTTCAGTCACGTGACCAGGCAAACAACAACAACAACAACAACTGCAACAACAGCAACAACTGTGAACACACAACAACTTTATTCATGATTAATCAGTTGCATTTAAATATGTATTACGAGTATATTGCCTGGGCGGGACAAACAACAACAGCAACAACAGCAACAAGGACTGCAGTCAGTTGAAGGACACTTTGACTTAACTAATTTGTGTGTGTTGACTTTTGTTTTTAGCCAAGCTTCGCTGCACATTTCGGGACAACAGATGGGTTCGCAGGCAACCCGCCAACTACTCCCTCTCGCCGTGTCCTGCCTCATCCTGATTAGCATTCAACTAATTCGTGCCACATACAACTTCATTTTATGGCGCTGGGCAACAAATCGCCGTGCGTTAATTATATTTAATAACCAACTAGACGCATAACAGCTGGCTTCATTTTAGTTTTTAGCGTGTGTCGCTTTAACTATGCACCGTAAATGTTTAATGGCCCAAACACTTAACGTTAGTAAGCTATGGGCCGACTACACGCTGACTGCACCAGCCAAATACACAACGGACCAAAATGATGGCCAATTTCATACAATACAATTATATTCTAGTACAGGAAATAAACTTGAGAAATGACGGGGACTTTTATCTATAGATCGATGCATATAGAAGTAGTCAATGGCATTTGAGCAATGCCAGAACTATTTATATTTCCTATCAATAATTATAATTAATAAAGTACAATTTTAATTTTGACATTTAATTATGTTTCTTATAAATTGTTAATCGTTCAGTTCTTTACCAAAAAGTTCTTATTTTATTTATAACTTTCTAATTATGACTTTCATTGTAAATAATGTATGAACATTTCCAATTGGAAATGTGGTTCGAACATGAATAGAAAGTTAAATAGCTAAATATAAATTATTAGGAAATATTCATGTTGAGTGAGTTACGAATTGTACTAAGAACTTTTCATATTGATAGTTTCTTGTCACACGATTTCTTTCTTACTCCTTCTATTTTTCTGTCAATAGCAATTAATTTTTGCCAATTTTTGCAACAGAAACACTTCATATATTCCCAGAGTAAAAGTGCTGTCCAAATATAGATCGTATCTGCCAAATTGCAATTTGAGTGTGCTTATTTTTAAAAAATTGTTTTTCCTTTTGCACGTTTTTGGATGCGCTTTTTAATTTAATTTTCATAGGCCGCGATGCACTTCAACCTGTCAGGGAGAGAGAGAGAGACATATATAGACAGGGCTTACAAAAGCGCAGCACCCAATACAGAAGAAGCAAGCGGGGTGTGGGTGGGGCATGAAGAGCTGAAGACCCCAGCAGCAGCTGCGGCGCCCGCCGCTTTCATGCGCTTCGTTTAGCAAAGTGGATGTTAAGTGTAATGCGATTTTTATGTAAATTTTTGCCGAAAAAAGAACTGAAGCTGAACACACGCCAATACAACAAACCCACACACATATTTATATAGACAAAATGACGAGAGGCAACCAGTGTGGCTGATTTTTTGTTGCCACGGTCACGGGCCAGCCAGACAGACAGACAGTTGGATAGACCGACCGACTCTGGTGTGGTCACACAGCATCAATAAGCGCCACCCGCACAGATACAAGTGGCAATATGCCATATGATGAGTTGAGAGCGACTGGCACCAGCCACTCCTCCCCCTCTCCACCAAACTATTGCTATTTTTGGTTGACTAGCTGAAAATTATACACTCGCATTGATTGCTTTGAAAAAGTTGTCATTAGTTGGAAGACCATCAGTACAACCGACAACTCTAGGCAGGAGCAACCCCGTCAGAATCGTGGTATTTAATTATAATCACAAGGGTCATAATTCTGTATCATCAACTGGCCTTTTAGTATTTGGGTAGAACGTCAGTCTACCACTACTAATGACAATCGTTCCGTGACAAGCAGCCGGCTAACCTAACGCCAGCTGCTTGAACCTGTTGGGAATTGTATGGCACAAAAAGAGAAAAAAAGAACACGTTTCGATCGCAGCTGGCGCTTCGTGACAAACATGTTACTAAATAGCCAAAAATGATCATTTCATTTTCTAAATTAAACGAGACATGTTAATTATATATATGCATGTATTTTAAATATATAAATTAATTAAATATTAAGTCAAATAGAAATAAAATGTAAAAAAATTACTTCCCATACCGGGAATCGAACCCGGGCCTTCTGGGTGAAAGCCAGATATCCTAGCCACTAGACCATATGGGATACAGAGTAATGTCCACCAGAAATCAGTTATGTTATATTCACTACAAATCGTACTTTTTGTCTTAACGCAACATTGTTATTTATATAAAAAAAAATCATGAATTACTCAGTCAATAAATCATTTCCAACTTATATTAAACATGAAAAGAATATGTATATTTATATATATATATAAATTTTATATATATAGCAAAAAAAAACTCTTGAGTTACAATTTCCCATACCGGGAATTGAACCCGGGCCTTCCGGGTGAGAGCCGGATATCCTAACCACTAGACAATATGGGAGATGTTTGGTCCGCAGCCAAATTCCGGTTTTATTCATGTTCCAAAACCAATTAATATTTCCAATCAACTCAACAAAGTCTTATAATAGGAAAAAATACACAGTGATGTCTCAGAAAATACTCTTCCATCTAAAAGTTGGAAGTTCCACAAGTATTAGTAGATAAGCACATCATTGATTTATTTTATTCCAATAGAAATATTGTTCTGCTTGTATACCCCATTTAGCAGCACTTGGAACATCTCCCATATTGTCTAGTGGTTAGGATATCCGGCTCTCACCCGGAAGGCCCGGGTTCAATTCCCGGTATGGGAAGTAAATATGTGACTTCTACTTTTTTTCGCCCTTTTTATCAATCCTTTTAAATTAGTAGTTTATCATAATTACACTTCATCTGTTTTGGGTTGTTAAAGAGCTATTTTACAGGAGTTCAGCAAGTTTTTAGCCGCCAAGATCACAGTTCTCATATCTTTTTTTATAGCATACATAACATTGCTGTATTGTAAATTGACTCACTCATTGCACCAATAAGACCTTCAAAATGTGCCGATAAACTACATCTCGTATATACAAATATGTTATTTGTCACCAGAACACATAATCCCATATGGTCTAGTGGCTAGGATATCTGGCTTTCACCCAGAAGGCCCGGGTTCGATTCCCGGTATGGGAAGTACCATTTTTTTTCTTTTTATTTGTTTAAAGATTGAACAAACACATCCAAAACAGGGAAACATGCAACGTTTGCTTAAAAAATAATTATGTTTTGAAAGAGAACGAAGGTCTAGCGGCGCAAATTTACATGTAAAAGCAGCCATCATTAATTAATATATCTTTACATACATATTGTTTTTATATGCGTTGAAACAAAAAAAAGATTGTGCGGTATACAATCACCCACAAGCTACTCAATTAGCAGAGCAAGGTTTCGATCCTCGGACCTCTGGGTTATGGGCCCAGCACGCTTCCACTGCGCCACTCTGCTTGTTGAGCAGAAAGTAACAAACGCTTAACTTAAGACAGCAAACGTTCACAAGCTGAATGCTGTGTAACCACACTCAATAGCTGAGTCGCATTTTTTCTCTTACTCTCTCACGCACTCACACAGACACACACACAACCACAGGCACTTTCGACCACAGCTCACGTGGATTACGTATTTACTTAGCTGTGGCCACACACACCCATACAGACACACACACACCCACACGCAATCGTTGGCGACTCTTATCGGCATGTTGCATGCGGACACGACGCTGTTCTTGCGACTTTCATTCACTTTTGCAGAGCAATGCGGCAACGCTTTTTGCCTTTGGCACAAAAATACATATGGCTTTAATAACCACGCGACGCGTGCAATTTCCTGTTGGCTTTCAACTTTCTTGTTTGCTCAGCTCGCAGCGGCGGCAACAACGACCACAAAGTTGGCAAACTGTTGTTAAAGTTGGCCGCGAGAAACTATCAAAACTTCTCTCAAGAATTTCACAAATTTAATTAATTGAATTTCATTTTTCAGCAACAAAAAAAAGAATAAACATTTTTCATTTATGTGCATCCAATGCAAGCCAAATCATCTGACTGATCTAATATCGAGCATTACTTGTTGGATAGTTTTTAATGTAATTTGCATCGAAATAAATTTTACTTTCAACCATCCCAATTTTAGTAACGGTTTTGCTTTTATAGTTTTGGTTTTTGGTTTGGGTATCGCAATAAAATTGGCATATTTGTCAATAAATACCAAAATTTTAATTAATTTTCGCGCGCCACTTAAAATGGCAGTGAGTATAGAGCGGAGCTGTCAATGCCACAGTCAGTGGCACGCCCACTTTACCGCATCCCACCGCACTTGCCCAATTGGAACATTTTTGAAATGGGAAATGTTCGGAGACCGCAAACACTAAATTGCAAATAAATTTGTTTAAATATGCAATGGTGAAGCGTCAAGTCTCGCTGTGTGTGTGCATCTCTCTCTAAAACTGCGGCATTGCCAACGTCACCTGCTGAAAGCGTGAAGGGGCAGGGGGTTGGGAGGGTGTATTCGGGATAGCAGCAAGCGACATGAGACAACGACAAACGTGCGCATCAAATTTTAATAGGAAAACCCCAAAAAGTTCAAGCCACAAAGTCCATTTCCATGGCGCAATGGTAACAACCCCTGCCCCGCCCCCAGCTAGCCAGGCTGCCCCAAGCTGCTGGTGCAATTGCTGTTGTACGCTTTTGGTTTTCTGGCCAAGAAGATGTTGCATTGACATTGAATATTGATGAAAATAAATCGAATTTCCGCCAGGCAGCCGCAGCCGCAGCCCATTTGGCCCGTTGGCCAAAAAAAAATATGCCGGACGAGACGGAGAGAGATGGATCAGCTTGCCTAAAGCCAGCAGAAAAAAAATACAGAAGAAGAAGAAGAAGCAGAAGCTGAAGCACAAAACTGAGCAACATCTCCATATGCACATAGATACAAACATATAGACAGAGCTATATGTATACAGATAGATATATTGAGCTGTGTGTTTATATTGATTGCCAAATGGTTTGAGCCGGCAAAAAGGGTTCCGCCTGAATTCCGTATCTGCTTGAGTGTCAAAATCCCACGTTGCCTCACTCTCTGTGTGTGTGTGTGTGTGTTGCATGTGTGTGTTAGGAGACATTTGCGGTTTTTGTGATTCGAAGTTTCGCTTAAAGACAAATGAACGACGCCCAACATGGTTATAAATCCGAATATCGAAAAGTGTTCAAGAGTGTATGGATTAATGGAAGATTATTCCTGGAACTGAACTGATGTGGTTCCATTTCTATTTCTATTTCTATTCCTATTTCCATTTCCATTGCCAGAGCAGAGTGGCAAAGCAAATCATATATCAGCTTCCATTTCCGTTCAGTTTTTTCTGTGATATTTGATCTCAATTTGGACTAATAATATCGATTTCTCTAATTGCACTCTTGTTTTAAATGTTCTGCTTGTGATTTTCAATAGATAAAATAGCGTTCCGCATCATAAACTTGGGCAATTAAATCACTTATTTATACCTGTTGTTATTCAAAGTTGGCCCGTTTATTGCAGCTTATTTGATCTACAAATTTGTAGCCTTTTCTTATAATTAACGAATAAACCATTAGCAATATTTATTACTATTACGCCCAGTGAATCCATATTAAACTTTGAGTACTCCAGATCAGAGCACAATTTACAGCAGCCAGACTTTTTTGTGCGTGTAATTTAATTACTGAAAGCAAACTTATCAAGTGATACCCAATCTGCTATGTGTTGCATGCAACAAATAAAGGCCCCGTTAAACACTTACAAAGCCATTGAGCTTCCATTCATTAGTCATTTTATGATTTTTTAACACACACACACAGTTTTTACCATATCGTTTTCAGCAACATCTCTTCCCCTGGCACTCCTCTCATGTTGCCATTGGATGGATGCTGGGCAGAAAGCGGCGCAGTTAACACTTGATTTGTATTTAAAAATTATTGACCAATTCATGGCTGCTGATTAAGTTTGTGTTTCTGCTTGTCAAGCAGGGGCGTGGGCGGCGGGGCAGTGGCGGGTGGCGGCTGAATGAGTGTATCGGCTGAAACGTTGGCAACCGATTGATTTTTGCACAGCCACAAGGCGGGAAATTGCATAAGCGCCACCCAAACAGACACGGCTCATATGAAAATTCAATTTTCCAGTGATTGATCATACACACACACAAAGTGCGGCAGTGGGGGTTAGTTAACCACACACAAACACACACACACACAGATATGGAGACCCAGACACATATGGAGAGGCACGTCAAGTCGGTTTGTTTGCTGGGCCATACACAAAAATAATGTAATTAAAGCAATGTTTGCATAATAAAAATTAATATTTGTTGCATTTTGTGTCAGAGGACAACAAATACACCACACACACAGACACACACACAGACACACACACACACACACTAGCAACACACATAATAAGTGCACCCACATTTATGCACTTAGAAATAATTATTTTTGAATTGAGAAAATCAAACTAAACATAGAAATTGTGCTTATCGTTTGTGCATTGAAATGTTGCCAAAAATATATCTTTTATTTATAGTCTTGGCAGTTTTTGAAATTATATTCTTTTTTTTTTTGGTTTTTTTTTTTGAGTGTAGCCACGCCCCTCTCACTTACCTGTTTACCTAGCCAGAACAGTTTGTCTGCTGCTTGCTTTATGCGGGCTGTCAAATTCAGACAGTTTGCACACATGATGTAACCATCCCCCTCCCTCCTCCTCCTCCCTCCTTTGCCCAGCCACTTCAAAGCTGCTGCTGCTGCTGCTGCTGTTGCTGCTGCTGATGTCGCTGCTGCTGTTGTCGCTGTCCAGCAACAGTCCCCTTTCTGTTTGTTCAAGTTTCGTTTCAGCAAATTATGTTCGCAGCATATGGAGAAGAAGGGATTTACACATTGGGCAACACAACATGGAGTGTCGTCTGTTGAGTGTCTGGACTGTGTTGCATGCAACCGTTCTCGTTGTCGTTGAATGCAAATATTGAAATAAGTCTTAATTGAATACAAATACTCAATTACATTGCGGCACATCTATTTTGTGGGCCCAGCACAAACAGTTTGCTCTGCCAAAAACCGAATAACCAAAAAACCCGAAAGCAATGCGAAAAGTATCTTTTCGAACAGTTTGGCAACTGTTCAACACTTTTACTTCATAATTTCCATTTTGATTATGGCCAAAATGTGTAGCCGGTCCTTAGACAGACTCCCCCCTTTTCTCAATCAGCTACCAAAATGGTTATGGTAATGCGTTCGTGTGTGTGTTGTGTGGGTGCCAAAAGGGTGAAGGATTAGTCTGTCACAATTGGAATGCGGGCAGTGTCTATACACATTGTGAGAATTCAGTTAAAGATTCTGTATCAGCGGAGAGCCACCATTGATTTTAGCGGATTTATATATATCTTTAACAATAATTGGGCTTATTGAGTAATGCAGTTATGCAAATATCACTTACATCAAAGAATTCTGGGTTCTACTTAAACCTCGAGTGATGTAATGTTGCAGATAAGTTTCTAGAATTATTAAAAATTATAAAAAGAAAAAAATTAGATCATGGCCCATGAGGGGATCGAACCCGCGACCTTCGCGTTATTAGCACGACGCTCTAGCCAGCTGAGCTAATGGGCCGATGTGACTGTCACCAGTTCAAAATGCTACTCAAACACAATTTCCACATTGAATGCAGCTATTGCACGACTATTTATAGAATCGAATGGTATTCAATATATATATTTGTCAACTATATTTATCTCTTCTAATTAATAAGATTAGATTCTATTCAACTTATTTGTTGGCAATGTATTTATTTTGATAATTTATTTATAGATTAATGCCAAAGACAATTGAGATACATATATATACTATATTCTTCTAGATTCGTTTCGTGCTTCAATTAAATAATTTATTAAAATAGACAATACATCCACCATTAAAAATAATAAAAATTTTTACACATTTTAAATGTTTTCCAAAATCTCAAAACTGTATTTATAGGTAAAGCAAGTACTTGCTTATGCCTAGACTATAATACTCTATTTCATAGGAATCAACTTGCTTCAAGTAGTTTGAGTTGCACTTCCAAATGCGCCCTGTGGGAGCACAAGGACTTAATGGCAGTATTTGTTCATCCATTGTTCGCTGGCAACTCGAATGTATTTCGAGAAGCTCAAAGCTTCAAACCGATAAACCCTAAGTCCGCAACTCAAACTAAAACGCAAACCAAGTAACACATTTGACACTTCATTAAAAAGCAACATTAGCAAAATCAATTAGAGAGTATTCCCCAAGCACCACAGGACACAGTGGCGCACATAACCAACCAGTAAGAGCAAATAGAGATTGTTAGACACACATAGATATATTGTGATGGAGATGAATATACATATAGATAAAGATGGATAGATAAAGCGATGATGACGATGATGTTGATGCTGATGTTGATTTTGATGATGATGCGGGGGGAGTTTCAGTAACTTTGTTGTTTTTGGCTAGCAAATAAACAAACAATTGAGATACACAAGCCACGCCCATTGTATCTGCTGTTGTTGTTGGTTCACCCAACTCTGACGCTGATTCGCAAATTGTTTGAAAACCAGACGAGACGACAACGAGAGAATCCAGAGACATGAGAACGAGTTGAGTTGAGTTGAGCTGAGCTGCAGCTGAGCCGAGAGCCGAGAGCCGAGACGGGAATGGAGACTTTGTTTGCACTTTGAATTGCCGGTGAACGATATTTGCAGTGGTAAATCACCAGACGGCCGGAGCTTGTTGCAAATGCATGAAAATTAATTAAAAACGTGTTTATTCGTTTGTTTGTAGAATAAAACAAAAAACGAAACAATTTATTTCTTAATAAATGAACAATCTGGCGCACACGTATTGATCACCCGGCCGAGCCACTCGCGTATGTACTCGGATGTCTGCAGACCGACCATGCGGTTCAGCACCTTGCCGTTGTGCATCACCAGCAGCGATGGCACCGAGCCCACCTGGTAGTCCAGCGCCAGCTCCGTCAGTTCATCGATATCGACACGGGCCAAATGGATGCCGCCCCTCTGCTCCGATACAATGCTAGCAACGCGGGGCGCAAGTGCCTTGCATGGTGTGCACCAGCTGTGAGAACCATATCGATTTCGATTAAAATCTGTAAGCGTGTGTTATTATCGATTATAGCTATCGGTTTACCTGGCATGGAAGTCGACAACCACCGGCTTCTCACAACGCTTCACATTATTTTCGAAATCTTTGATATTCTCAACATCGAAAATGGTTCGCTTTCCAGTTGCTGCTCTGCGATAATTATTTCGGCATATCTGCGATGATCCAATAACATTTTTAAGAAATTTCAGCTGTGCTGCCTTGTTCGTTCTCAACATTTTCGTAAATTTTGATAAAAAAAAGAATACTTTTGATTTTTTGTTGCGTTCAAAACGTTTTTCAATAAATAATGAAGCTTCGAAAAATGAAAAAAGTCTCTTCAAATAGTTTTGACAGCTTCTCAAACGGCGACTGTAATTATTATTTTGAATAAGAGAAGAGGTAAGAATATCTCCACTTTCTAAAATTTGTACACTATATAAGTATAGCAAGATTATATATATAAAGTAATCGCTTGTTTTTTAATGTACTCAGAGCTTTATTGAAGATATGTAAGGATCACCTTAACAGTTACATGAGTGTAAGGCGATTCTTTTTGAAGCATTGGTATATTTGAAATCCTGTATCGCATTTATCGGCACCTTTGATGCCTTCACAGCTGGTTACAAAGGCATTCGCTTTATCAGCGCCTGCAAGGGGCGTTGTAATCTTCAGCACCTCATCCTTATTCATCTGGCCATCGGCTATGAAGCTGAACTTCTCCAAGTAACAGTTGGCAAAGCACTTGACCTGGTCATCGACATTCTCCAAGCTGTCGTTGTGCAACGCAATCGCTTGATCCTTGGTGATGCCCTGCTCCTGAATACATTGATCGACATTTACGCGAATCATTGTCTTCTGCTCCTCGGTCAGCTGTGGCAGGCATTGTCAGTTAACATATAGCAAAAGTATTTCACAATTTAATACTTACCTCGATGGCCAGGGCCACAGAGAACACGGCCAGCAGCAGTACTATTGTAAATTTCATTACGAGGTTTATTCCCTTTATGGATGACTTCTGTCTGTTGTCAGAGTTCACTTTGCGATTCTCTTTTATATGAAATTTGCGCTTAATTTAAGAGTTAAACAAATGCAACTGCAACAGTTGAATGCACTAATTTATATCGCATTAATTTAATCACAATAATTGCAAGACCAATCATAATTTTTGACGGCTTTTTATTGCAATTATTCTATTATTTTACTGAATTTACTAAACTATTTAATGCAATTTGTCGGTAATTTTGATAGTTTGTGTGAAATGCACGTAAACAGAAACGGGAGGTGTCATCCATTGTATAAAATATATATTAGATTAAGATTAAAATGAATAATGATAGTCTGTGTTTTGGTTTATATATGCGCTTATCTTATTATTATTTTGAATCGTACTCAAATTCACTTTTATATATAATTTTTACATAAATTCCAATTGAAAATCGTGTTTCTAAATTTAGTCTAGTGAAAAGTTTTGTGTAGAATCTCAATCTTATATAATTCGGTTCAGTTTTGATGAAGTTATTGAGACCAGTTCCTGCCAGAGTTGAAATGGCTTTCAAGAGTCATCCGAACTGAATATGTCAATATATTTATTATGTTTTTTTTTTGAATACCTTTTCTCTCTCTTCACTCTTTTGTGTGCAGTGCAAATCTTAGTCGCATAGAGGCTTAAACAATTCCCTACATTACTATTTTCGCATGCTTTCTTGGCTATAATCCAGGCTAATCAAGCGACCTACTTGCTAAGTAAGCTCCAATGAGATTGCTTTAAATTTTGTTTGCCTGTTGGCTTGGTCAGCAGCTCAGCTCAGCTCATGTATATGCCTACATCTGTCCCCTCCCCACCTCCTATATAAGCATATATATATATATATATATTTGGGTCACATTAGATCGCATGCGGCTGATAACATTAAGCAGGCACTTTCTCCATTTGGCCATGTTTACTTGCTCAAATGAATGATGAGCTCGTCTTGTGTGTGTTTGAGTGTGTGTGTGTGTTGTCTAAACATTTTTATGATTCAGGGTTAGAGATAGGATATATATGGTAGTATAGGGCTGTCATTCAGCTAGGCTTTACATAATCTACACTGCTTAAGGAGCGCCCTTTCAGCAATTAGTTTTGCGTTTTCGTTTTCGTTTTCCTTTTTGTTTTTGTTTTTGTGTGCATTCCTAAACCACATTTTAGATAAGTAGCCAAGTTTTGCAAAAGAGTTTGCTCTCCCTCTGATGGATGATTGACAAGCACTTGACAAGTGGGCTGAGTGGGTGTGGGAGGGACTGTGAGCCTTGCCAAGGCAACTCAAACTTAATGGCAACCTATGCATAAAGTGTGTGTAAGCAAAATCTAAATAATCATGCATACTATTTTCAAGTATATATATCCAAATATATGTATATATATATACGTATGTATATGTGTTCGGATAAGCCCATTCTATAATGTGAGAAAAATATGTGCATGCTGAGAAGAAACTGTATTTGTTATCATTTCCAAATTGTTGGCAAAATTAAATGAGTTTTGCACACACATTTATATATATATAAATATTTTCTATGGTGTGTCAAAATGAAAAGCATGACGTGGTGGAAAGTGTAGGTGTAGTGCCGGGGGAGGGGGAGGGGGAGGATGGGCGTTTGCGTCAAATGTAATTAAAAAACTTTGCAACCGCATCAACATAAATGTATGGCGCATAAAATTCTGTGCATTTGACAATTTTCGGTTTTGACATTTTCTCTCTGTGTGTCTGTGTGTGTGTGTGTGTGCCAGAAAAACAAAAACCGCTAGATTGTTGGGCGTGCATAATAAAAAGGGGCGTGGCGTATTGTATTTAGTGAGATTTAAGCTAAATTAAATACTTGAAAAGTTATTGTTGTTAATAAATAAATGCGGGCTGCACCATTTATCGATGGCCAGCCGGTCATTTAATGTGTTTAACACTTTTACGAGCTTCAACTCAACTCTCTTTTTGTTTGGGTTGGGGGAATGGGAATGGGAATGGGAATGGGGAACGAGCAATTTCATTTATTTTAATTGAAGTCAGCGGACAGCCCTTTTGGGCCATTGCCGGGGCCATAAAGTGTGTCCGAAACCGATACGAGTGCTGTGGCAAAGGCCTGATCGACTGTGAGATACTGTTTAAGCCAGCTGTAACTGCAGCTTGACTAATTGAAATATGCGACTAGGTTTGCCACGGTCTGATGTAGCTCGATCTAAACACACTAATTTAAAGACACTAAAAAGGTTTAGTCAATAATTGTTGTGTGTGTTTTTTAAATCAATCAATTGCAACAAATTTGCAGTTGCCAAAAATATAAGATTGCTTAAAAACGATAATGTATCTCAGAATAGGTGATATCTTTAGAGATAGTGTCAAATTTCTTATAGATGGCGACTACATTCTAATAGCTTGCAGAACTTATCTATATTACTTGCATTTATCATGTTTATAGTTGCAGGGTATCAGAAAGACATTTCCATTTAATTGCATTTAAATCGCAGGCCCAAATTCGTTCCCAAAACACCTTAATAGACCATTAAGGTGTGCATAGCTGTTAGGTCCACGCTCCAGTAAAAGGTCTACTTGCAATATGTTCAGGTAATAAACATTAAAAGTTCGAATTTAATTTCAAATGATAGCCCCATAAATTGTCTGAAGGTCGATTTAATCAATTATATGCATACATATATATTGAATTAATAATGCGACTTGAGATACGTATTTCTTTTGCGGAAGCTGTTAAGTGCTCTTCAACAAAAAAAAAAGTGAAATATAAATTGCTGAATGCATCGTTTTGGTCTCACACCCTCTTTCCAAAACTACCCCATTCGAAAAGCTATATATAAATAATTTAACTCATGTAATGCTCTATATATTTATATGCTTACTTTTCACTGAAATCATGTCATCCACCCAACCCCGCCCCAATTCGACTGGCAAGAAAGTGGCGCCGGCTAAACAAGCCTCCCACTCCAGCCTCTCCCTCCCATCTCGCTCTTAGCTCCAACCAGCTGGCTCCATAATTTTCCATTAGCTTTATTATATACTCATTTGCGCAAATGTCTTATATCATTGTTATTAGTAAATCTTATGCCTATGATTATTGCTAACTTGTATATATAAATATCTGTGTGTTTCTCTCTCTCTCTGTGTGTGTGTCTGCGATAAGCTCCCTCAACAACAGCTTCATCAGAGACTATTTCCTTTGGGGATGTGGCGCAAGGTTGTTGAACTCTGGCCCCCGGTTTTTTGGGGTCAGTTGGCTGAAATGCGTGAATAGTTTCGACAAACCAAATAAAAGAGCCGCGAAATAACGTTGCGAACAGTTTACTTAGGGGTTGCTTTGGTTTCAACTTGTGTTTTCTTACAATTCTCATAAATATCCGGTGTGCCGACCTTAACTTGTATATAAAAGATACTTTTATTACTATAAGCCAGAGCGACAAATCAAATCATATTTCGGTAAACTTTAAAGGTTTCGGTAATAGTTATAAATTGTACTTCATATTTTTGTCGGTATTCTGCTCCGTTATGATACTATATAGAGATATAATATCAGTTAATGTAAAGGATATCAAACATATCATTGCAAATGTATAAATATCTATCGGTCTGAAATGGATTCTGCCTTATCGCTACTTAAATATCCAAATGTAATGTATATATAAATCCCATACAACAATTGTCTATCAAAATCATTCACAATAATAATTAATTTTATTTACAGTTTGCATGTTTAGTTTTAAGCCGCTGCTTCAACTAATGAAACTGTTTAGCTGAATTGCTTTAATGTGTATGAGAGCAGATGAAAATCAAATTAAACACACTTAATTCAAATTGCAAATGCTTGACTATTGCCCAACACGAAGACAACACTTTCAGCAATAATTTAACAATTCACTCAAACCAGTTTGGCAAATGGCACAACACCTTTGTGTGTGTGGATGTGTGTGGCAAACTTTGTGCTCAGTCACTTTGTAGGCGAAGCTTCTCGTTCCAATTAGTGAAATGAGTGTTATTTGCATATTTTTGCAACTTTCATCAAATTATAATACACGTGACAAAAAGTTGTGTGTGTTGTCTGTCATTCATTAAACAAATTGTTATCTCATTTGATGCAATTCGAAAACTAGTAAGAAAAGTTAGCTTTGAAGTGCCGACGAACAAATGCCTTTGTAGATTGATTTTATATGTGGATTATGTGTGAGCTGATCTAAACCTAAATCGGGTAGGCAGTTGGGAAAGCAAAAGCAAACTGACGCAAGTTAGATACAATAATTGGATGAAAGTGCCAGGGTATCTTACAGTTTGTAATTAACATCTCAATCATCTCTCAACACTTTGCGATTACCCGGTTAGCAATAAAATAATGAGTAAGTTGATGTCATAACAAGGTTTTATGAAATCATTCAATTAAAGGATTTAAATGATTTTTAAGTAGTAAACATTTAAATGTGAGGCAAATGCGTAATTAAGTAAAATAGTCTGGAATTGCTATGCACATTAATTATATTAAAATTCACACGATCCGAGTTGAAGATTAAAATGATTTCAATTATATAAATTATAGTTGATGCATTTAAATTATTTATTCCATTTAACTCGTTCAGCATTGGAATTCAACTGGAACTCTCGATAACTGTCGAGAAGTATTCGCAATCCGCATAGCTTATATTAAATTCCAAGCATAACTCAGATGCATAGCCAAACAGCAAATTGTGTAATACCGAAATGCGCATAGCTGAGACCCCCTTTCCTTATAATCCCAATCAGAGCATTCCCCCCTTCCCGCAGGCATTGCAGTTACAACCATTTTTGATTGCATTAGATATAATAAATACATTTTCGGGTTTCTCTTGCAAATCCATCTTTGTGCTTTGGCCCACTTCGCTCTCTGTTTCTATCTATGTGTTGTTGGTATCATGTTTTGGGTTGCGTTCAGCACGTAAATTGAATATTTTATGCAATTTATTTTGTATACAAGTTGAAGTGCCTAAATATTCTCAGGGTGTTGCTAATGCACTCGTGCGTCCAATGCAATGGAAATTATGATGAGAGCAATTTGCTTTGCTTGCCTACAAAACAATGCAGCAAATTCAATTCGCATGGCCAAGACCAAGCAATTCATAGTGAAAAGCAGATAATATTGTGTAAAATGAATGACTTAATAGATGACGATTATACTCTGAGAATTAATCACTTGACAGATGATGAAATATTTGCATCTCTTGGCTTAGAGCCCTTTACCCCACTTCGAATAGTTATGAATTGTATAATAAATTATTATTAAGTATTCATTCAACTTAAGAACTACTCGTAAAACTATGCAAGCAGTATTCTTTTCTTTTAAACCTGATCTCGTTTTCAAGGCACATTAAAACTAACCGTGCTTGTCAAATTGGCTCAAGTTAACTATGCGACAACTAACCTTTGCCCTCGCTCACTCTCTTCTTTATAAATCCTATTTATCCAAATAGTGTTGAATACTCTACTCCACTTGTACACCTGCTTTCTAACGTTGACGCCTTTCACTTTTTTGTGCCAGTACAAAATAAAACGCATTTGCTGCCCAGCTCATTACACACTAAAAACGCAATCGAGCATCAAATTACAAAGCAAATAAAATGTAAATAGCTTTTCATTCCACTTTTCTGAGTATACATATATATATATATATATAATTTATATAAATAAATGCGTATACCCTAAAAGAAGGCATGTTGATTTTGTGGGAAATGTGTAAGTTTGTCGACTTCTTTGCTGAATCATTGAAGATATATTCAAATATCTAACGAACTGACTATGTTTGTTTAATGAAACTTGAAATATCAACTTGTGATATCAAAAGTAGCTCAACAATTAGAATATCGTTCGTAGTATTTGTAATTTCTTTCCAGCAAGTCTTAGTCTTGTTAGAAATGAATCTGGATGAAAGTCATATTTACTACTATTTATAAGAATAATTTTGAAACTAATTTTCTTACTTAATATTATTTCAATAATATTTTTGTAAAGAATACAAACTCTGCTAGGGCATTGATACTTCGGCTTGCACTCGTTTTAGTGAGGGTTCCCTTTTTGTATTTTTTTTTTGGTTTTGGCCTGTTTGGGTAAACGCTGTCAGCTACCAATTTCATGCAGCTGACCACGGGGCGCTGTGCCTTGTAATTGCTAAGCTCTGGATTAAACAATTTCCACATTTAACATGGCGCATCTTTAACCTTTGCTACAATAAATTTTTGGGGGCTCTTTCATTTTGTTGTTCTACTCTGTGTTGGTGGCTTAATTTTTGGCATTACGATAAGAATTTTTAGCGACGCTGTCATTTGGGGGCTTTGACTTTTACGAGCAGGCGCAAAAGACGCATATCCTTGTTGGTTATTTTTTTATTTTATTCTTTCTTTTTTTTTTGTGGTGCTTTTGTAGAGTCCTGTTTCTCGTTTAGTTGCTGCTGCTGCTGCTTGTTGTGTGTGTGTGTGTGTCTAATTAGATGCTTTGCCTAATTAGTCGGTTTTATGTGAGGGCTCTTTATGCCTTTGGCATACCTTTTTAGACGAGAAACTGTCTGAATGAACACCTCCCATCCACGATAACACCTTGACTCCCATCCCCTCCCCACTCCCCAATCGCCAAGCAGTATATAAGTATTGGGTCCATCATGTCGATATGCTCGTATGTAAGTGCCCGGAGAATGTTATAAACTTTAACGTTTATTAAAAAATTCCATGCACAAGAGCAAATATCAACTGGAGGGGAGTTCGGGGATCCCACTGACAATAATGTGAACTAAACCAGCGCATTTGCTGATGATTCTCCACACACACACACACACACATACACACACACACCTACACCCCCCATTTGCCTCTAAGATTTTTCAATTTCTTACAAAATGGTTACTGCATTCCTTCACCTGACTGTCTTTGATGCGTTGTATGAAAAGAGGAGCCCAGCAAGCAGCGATTCGCCGTTCCATGAAGTGGCCGTAACTGGCGTTTCTTGAGGGTTCTCGAAGTTCTCTGGCTGCTCCAGAAACTGAAACAGAGCTGAACTGAGTTGAACTGAACTGAACTGAACCGAACTTGTCACAAAAGAATTCATTTTGTCGCGTTCGGAATTTTCGTTGCCGGCAGTTGGGCAAAAATATGCTGTGCTGCTTTTGTAAGCACATCGTTTTCTGCTTCCGACTTTCTTATTTTTGCCCCCCTCTTTTTTTTTCTTTTGCTTGCTGGAATTCGTATTCAATAAATATTACTGAAAACACTCCGCAATCGACATTGGGCCGAAGCAAATCAACAGCATTTTCATGTTCTTTTCTTGTGCTATTTTTATGCGCATAATTTTTTGTGACCCTTTTTTTTTTTTTGCTTCTTTGAGTGTCCCTCAGGCCTTTTACGACGCGTTTTGTTACCAAAACGAAAATTTTTGGTAATATGAGCGAATTTAATTGCCTAATTGTTTTGTTTCCTTGGCATTTTATTGCAAATGCGGCCACATTTTTTACGAGCGCACGCATTTTATTTTTTTATGACTTAATTACTTAAATGCGTTTTATTTTGCATGCGGTTATAATCGTAAACAAATTATAGAAGTGGAAATTATGATATCTCTCGCCGGAGCTTGTCGCTTACATTTTATGACCGCCGATGAGATTTTTATCAGCCCGCCCCAAGGAATGAAGTTGCGCAGCAAATTAAACAATATATATAAAATTAAATTAATTAAAAATTGTTTTGTTGAATGTGCAAAGATACCACAAATAACCTTGATAATATTATGGAATAGACTCTAACAGAAATAATATTAGCCGTTGCTTATGTGGAATTCCATTTTATTCTGATTTAAGATTCCAAGCTGTCTCTCTATATCTAATTCTATATCATGGTCTCATATAATCCGCCCGATTTGAAAACTTACAATTTACATTATGCTTTAAGTAAAATTTCAATTAAAGTTGGACCCACTCTCATTCAAGCGTGCACTTCAAAGCACGATTTATCTTTGCATCTGGGCAAAGGAATGTGCTGGACTGGGCCCCTTAATTATAATTTAAATTAACTGAATTTGCTTTATTTGATTTGGCTGCTTTAGTGTTTTCAGTGGTTTTTCCGGCCCATTGCTGACTTTGGTACATATTTTTTGGCTCTAATTGCGTGCCCCAAAAACTGAGCTCGGCCGAGATAAGCCTTTTTGTAGTGGTGCTCAGACAGGCGACGAGGAAGGACACGGCGGATGCTGGGCACATTTTGAATTTATTAGCCAGTGGGTCGAGCTACGCATTTGACCCTATGCCTACGTCTCCTATGGCGCTTGTGGATTTTATGTGAGCCTCTCGAATTATCTTTTTCTTTTTTTTGTTTTGTGAAATTAATGCGGCAAACACTAATTAATTGCGCAGGTGTTGCAGCTGTTTTACCTGCTGGTCTTTTGTTGCTGTTGCTGTTGCTGTTGTTGCACGGGATAAGCCTAATTGAATTTCGGTAGGCTTTGTTCCGGCACAGAGATCAAGCACAGCCCTTCAGCTCCCCACCCCCGCTCCTATAAACGTGACAGTAATAAATGATATATTGGCCATTCGGTCATTTAAGGTTTTCACTTGCCATCATTTTGCCAAAAATTTATAATTATTGTCTATTTCGTGAAATTTGTTGAAATTCTAGCCCTTGAAGTGATAGTAATATTGGAAGGCAAATTCAGACGACGGAAATGATTTTCTTAGTAATCTATCTGAAATAGACTTTCAGTGTATGAAACTGGATGAATTAAAATTAAATTAAAAATATTACTGGTTTTGTAATTGCATAGAACTGTAAAAATAATGATTTTAAAGTAATTTATATTTTATAACTCATAGCTCGGTTAGCTAAGCTATAACCCTTTATATAATTGATTAATAAACATTTTCCCAGGTAAGCTAGACTATAACCATTTAATTAAGTGATTTCTAGAAAGTGCCCTTCAATAATATATAATTGAAAAGTTGGTTAACATTCTATACAACAATATATATGACAATTGTGAACCATACTTTATGTTTTATTTCTTTTTTATTTCAAGGGCAATCATTCGAATTTACGATGACTATAAAACGAATATAATTAAACGCACTTTGCTGGACATAATCAAATTTATGAGTCTTTAGTTTTATAATTGTTTTCTTTATTTTTTAATTTTCATAGTGAATAAACTTAGTTGCATGACTTGTCATGAAAAGAAGTCATCAAATTTGTATATGACTTGGATATACTTAGCATATAGCATAAGCTTACCGTTCAGTCTTTCTGGTTGAGGTTGGTTGGGGTCTCCTGTGGCCATATATTCATATATATGTATATATATTCTTTGGTCATATCGCATTATAATGTCAACGTAATGTTGTCGTCAAATAGTTTTTCGCGTGACATTTGCATTTCAGTTTAGTTTGATATTCCGTCTCCGCGCCTCTCGGGTCCAATGACATTTCATTAGCTCGCCGAACTTCCCTCTCTCTCTGTCCGTCTCTCTTTCTCTGTCTCTCTCTCTCTCGCTCTCTCTCTCTCTCTGACTTTCTCTCCTGGGTTGCTGTTGTAGTGTAACGTGTGCCATTGTTTTTCATAGTCGTTTTATGTGCTGTTTATATTTTTATGGCATGCCATATAGTATTTAATATAGTATATGTATTTTTATAAGGTACATGACGCTATTAATCCCCCGACCCTTGAACTAACCGTCTATCATGTCTACGATAAAAGAATTTTATTATTTTCTTATATGAAGTTATAAAACGACTGGCATTTCCATTTTTTCTTTCTATTTTTTTTTTTTTTGCACAGTCAAGTTTTGCTTTTGTTTTTGTGTACCCATTGAAAATGCGTAAAAAGGGTATAATGTAGTTATGCAGGTGTCAGTAGCAGGCATATCAGAAAGCTATAGATTCTCTGTATATATCATATGCAGAAAAATATTATTATCTGTTATCGATTTCTGTGCAGTTTGAAACCCCGTCACTGACTGGGCGAACGCTGTAATCTCTTCCTGAAGACGAATCTCGACTGCATTCAAAATGTATCGGAGTATAAAAAATAAAAACATTTGACTTGGAGTCATCTAAAGATATATTTAAATGACATATTTTACTTCTCCCGTATATAGATATAAATCGTTTACCTTGATAACATTGGTAAATATGTTGGTTGAGAGTATCTCCTCGGCGTGCTGTCTCAAGAATAACTTTCTCACCTGTTAATACTCTGTTTTGCCAAAGAGAGCATTGGGTATGTGAGATTTGAGAACTCTAACTAACCGCATATTGAGTGTTATATACAAAGTTACAAAGTTAAAGTATTGCAGAGTCGGTGGCTTCTCATCGTCATCTTTTTATTTTCATTTTTGGCTACTTAACTCACAGGTTTTTTGTATTGTTTTGTTTTTCTGGGCTGGCGTTTCGTGTTTGTCGTTATTATTGTCTATAAATCTATGGCAGTTACAGCAACAACACGTTGACATTATGAATTTATTACTATTTAAATATTTTATATTTGTTATGGCCCTGGCAGGCGACGATGGCACCCAATAAGCGTTTCCCAGAGTTCTGACATTTTGTTTTCTCTTCATTTTCATTTTGCTGGGTTCGAGTTGGCGTGCGTAACTATTTATGAGTTTGTCTGGGTAAGTTTTGTGCTTAACAGGGTTATGAATACACTATTATATATATATATATAAATGTATGTATATATGCACATAGGTAAGTAGTTTGAGTAGGTCGTGAATTATCGATGCTGTCAGCAGTAAATATTTGTAATATATGCGATATAAAGTTATTTGTTGCACGAAACACGAGACGCGAACAAAGTGTCTCTTTACCAAAATCAACTTGCAACCATTTGTCTACACACACAATCAAATTACCTTAAATGGGGCTTTCATAATTGCCAAATTGTGGCTTTCAAGTGCCTATAGATTTTGGAAACCAGTTTCAGCATTTGCACTTTGAGTTTACATTTTAATCTTTATTTCAATTTATCACAATTTTATGGTGTATTTTGGAGAGAAGACATCTCTGACCCTATAAAGTATATCAATTCTGGATCAGCATCACTAGTCAAATAGATATAGTCATGTTTGTCTGTCTGCGAACTAGTCCCTCAGTCTTAAAGCTATCGTGATGAGGCCTGGAATCAATCCATCTTATTTCTGAAGGTAGTAGTTGGTATCTGGTATAATCTATTAAAAAACCGGAATGAATAAATATTCATATGAGGCGAGGATACCTGATCTGCCGGCATCTCATTTGCAGTCGTTTAACTATGGAAATGTACTGAGATGGGATAATAATTGGGAAATTGTTGATTGTAGTTTGCTGACTACTTAAAGGTTTCAATAGCAGTTTCCAAAAATAATTCAGGAACTGGAGTAATTTAATAGAGCATGAATTAAATTCAGAACAATTAAAATCAATTTATATGAATAAACACAATAATACAAAGCCATCGCTTATTGCCCGATACGGAATTAATTTTATCTACTTATAAATACAATAATGTCATCCAAAAAAATAGGTACGTATTTAAATAGGTACAGGGTAATTCTAGATCAACTTTCACAAATTTTTTTGTTTTTTATATCAAGCACGTGTTGTTCTATCTGATTTAAAATACAAATTTACTAATTTGTTTTTGCATATTTAGTAGTAAATTAAAAACATTAAAAAAACTATACAAAATATTTATAGGTTGGCTCTTATTTATTCATTGCGCTAAATTATGTCTCATTAAGTAGGCTGATTAGGAGAATTAGCCCTGAAAAATGGGTATGTATTTAATACTTCAAAAAGAAGATAAAGAAAAAAATGGAAATTGCTGCATCACTGCACTCAACGCCACTTAAAAAATTACAGCTGAAAAACATTTAAAATTATCATTAATGTTAATTTTCCAAATTACAACAACCAATTAGCAACAAAGGCACATTCCACCTGGTGTAAATCACTCGATGCAATAATTGCTTAAGGCCGTCCGATTGCAATGTAATAAGAATCTATGAAAGTGCCGCATAGAACGACTATTCAAAACAGGTGTTGAGAAAATAACTCAGAGTTTTCGAATAGAGAGTGCTCGACTGGGAGATACCCTGAACCCTAGTCATTACCTATTAAACTAACCGATCTTTAAACTAACCGATCTTTATGACATTTATGCGGGTAATTAATATTATAATTTGATTATTTTATATATCAATTGAATGACTATTGATATGGGCTAATCGGGAGTTTTATTCTAGCTTTTTAAGTCTTTCATGGCTAGATCGATTCGACTGTAGACTCTTATCAAATTAATATAAAAATACAAATACTTTATGGGTTGGCTGATGCTTTCTTCAGTCTGTTACATATTTTTGCACATCTTCATCATACCCGTTTATTCACCCATTCTGGGTTCAAAAACTAAGTGCGGGTTAAATGTACTACAGCTATTTATACGTTTTAAGTATAGCTTTCGGTGTATGTGTGTGTGTGTGTGTGTGTGTGATCATTCAGCTATATAAAAATATAAACAAAAACAACAACAATGCAGATGTCAAAATGATATAAAAGCGTACTGCTTATTGAATCAAACGAACAGTGTGAAAAATAAATCGAACGAAAAAGCACCATGAAATTTCTAATTGTTCTGGTTGCCTGTGTGGCTTTGGTTGCTGCTGAGGTAAGGGATCTACAGTGATCTATAATCGGACCATATTCACAATGTCGCTCTCGTTATTTCTCTAGAAATTAATGCTGACGGAGGAACAAAAGCAGCAGGCCAAGGTCTTTGCTGTTGCCTGCGGTGAACAGGAGGGCATATCCAAGGAACAAGCCATCGCTTTGCGTGATGGCAAATTCGAAAATGTCGATGAAAAGGTTAAATGCTTTGCCAACTGTTTCCTAGAGAAGGCCGGCTTCATTGTAAACGGCCAGATCAAGCCCGATGTTGTCCTGACGAAGCTCACCATCCTCGACGGCCTTGAGAAAGTCAAAGCGGTTCAGGCCAAGTGCGATTCGCTGAAGGGTGAGAATAACTGCGATACAGCCTTCAAGCTGTACGAGTGCTACCATCAAAATCACGCTGATATCTAAGTCAACCAATGGTATTACGAACCCACAAAATGATCTGTGAATTGTCAGCAATATTTTGTTGATCCAAAAAAAAATATATATATATTGTTAATAATGTGTAACTTGAATGTAAACAAATAAAAACCAGAGCTTTCCTATGTGTTGAAAATCAATTAAATTGAAATTTATTAATTTTCTTCAGCAATTTCCAATTTGAGCAGAGTGCATTTATCGTTAAGTAGAAGTTCTCCAGTTAAAATCTTATGGAAAAACTATGAGCTTGGTGAAACTTCAAAACTGTCCACATTCTTTATAATTGTAGGCTATTGTACAGCGGCTAGTCTCAAAGGTCATTTGGCTGAGAATTTGCATAACAGTTGGCCATCATTACGTGGCGGCTGTCAGACCGTCATCAGGCGTTAAGTCCTTGTGATCTCAGAGGCTCCCCAAGGTATTTGCACGCTTATGCAATGCATAAATATTGATAAGCGCCGCTTCAAAAAAACTTGTGCACTTTTTTCCACTGTACTCGACTCATTTTTATTTGCGGGGCGTATGGGTAATGTGTGTTACAAATGAATAGGCACAAAAAGTCGTTTTATATTGTTGTTGTTGTTGTTGTTGTTGATGTTTTTGTGCTTGCTCAAAAGCCAAAATCCAATTAACAAATCATTAAACATTCATTGGGCACGTGTCGCAATTGCAATTGCCAGTAGATCAGTGAGGTGTGCTCAGGGTATTCATACACTGTAAAAAAAGGATAATCGCCTTAAAATATAAAGCAACAAGTTTATTAAACTGTTTGGTATTTCAGCTCTAAATAAATTGGTTACAAGAAGGGAATGTTATGATTATATATAAGCTACATAGACTGGCTCCGATTTTCCATTTCTATCGATAAAGATTCAGTCCGGTTTCGGCCTTAAATCAACTTTCCTCTTTTTTTAAAGATGTTTCTAAATTTACAAGGCATGAGTGTGATTCATTAACTCCTTCTTGAATAACAAGATGAGCTGCGATTTTCCAAGCGACGGGCTCTGTTTTGTTTTGAGTGTAAACTTACAGGGTTGCTGCGCCGGGTGGGCTTCACGTTGGGATACGCTTCGCACGTAAAGGACAATCGCTTGGGGAATTTGGAGCTGTGCCCAGCTATTAGCTATTAGCTTGGCGTCAGCTGACTGACTGTCTGACTGCCTAGTTGGTTGGTTGCTTGGTTGCTAGGTTGGTCGGTTGGTTGGTTGGTTGACTGCTCGGTTGGTTTTGGCGTGTATAATTCATTTTGTCACTTCCTGGCCAGAACGGTCTGACTGACTGTCATGTCACTTCCATTTAGCATCCGTTTCAGTTGCAGTTGTCTGCACACAAAAGCCTTGGCATAATCACTGATGCGTTTACTAATGTCTATTAAAAAGCAAACCCCTGCCAAGATGCCCACCCACTCACACACCCACACAAACCCCCACCACCACGCCCATGTGGCGCCCCAACCGCCATGTGGCGCGACGAGAAACAGCTAATGCATTTAAGTAGACAGCTCGTGGTTTCGAGCGCTGTGTGGCGGCTTGTCAAAGAAAAACCCACACGCGTCCTGCCAAAGGGACAAACACATTGATGCTTCGCTAGCCTTTGTCTTGACAGACAGACACACTAAAGGACTGAGCGACAGACAGACAGACAGACAGAAAGACAGTCAGACTGAGAGATAGGGAGACAGCCAAGTAGCTGGTCGCAACTTTTCTTATTTCGCTTGTCTTGTCTCTGCCTTGTTAGTTGGCTCAATGAGTCTGTGACTTGTTCTTTCGGGGGTTGGGGTTTGATGGGGGAGTGTGGGTGGTTGCCTGCGGTTCTCACATTAATGTAATTTAATTTTATAAAAACTACGCTCAGGGGGGTTGTTAGATATATTGTGCGATTGACAGTTCAACTGTCTTTACTTTGATCTTAAAGACATACTGACTGTCCAGGTTCTGTGTCCCGTTTCCTGTATTTTCTTCCCTGTTTCTGTTCTAGATAATCGGCCCACGTCTGTTGCTGAGGTCATCAATTAGGGATTGCTTTTAGGAATAGTGGCTAACTCGCTGGCGAACTTCAATTCAGTTAACAAATATCTCGAATGCTGATAAGATTCTGGGACTAGCTTAAGAACCCAGTGCCAATTTTAAGTAATTGGCAAAAAAAAAAAAAAAAAATCAATTGTAAAAGTGAATGAAAAATCAAAGAAGTGTAAAATAATGTTAATTATTTTAGTAATTAGTTGACGAAATTATCCATATCATTATAACTAAAAAATAATAATAAACAAAAAACATCTAAAAAATGATATCAATATAATGATACTTTAAGCCGCTTATAGCTTATCTATATAGTCTACTGATCATTCTCTAGCCACGCACTGAGGCATGTCCTTTAAGCATTATTTATATAAAATATTCTAAATATAAATGCCACCTCATCGCAGCTATTAAAATAATCTTAATAGTGATCGGAAAAATGTATTTTTCTGCTTGAATTCGGTGGGTCTATTAACCGTCAAATTATTGGTACTTAACGTAGATCCATTCCCGATTTGTGACTATTGAGGCATGCAAAATTTTGGCCAGCCATTAAATACCAATTAAAACTGATAAATATCTAAAGCAGGAGACCCTATAAAAAGCAGTGCATGTGCGTCAGAGACATATATAAATGTTATTGGATCGCTTTTGGAAGTATTACCAAATAGAAGTGGAGTCACAATTAAATGTATACTCGAATCACCCCATTGTTGGCGCTGTGCCTGTATTTGAGCAATCTACCTCAACTGGCATGGGTAATGTAGAAAGTTGGACCAACAAAAAAGAGAAAGTTTCATTACAAGTAGAAAGTAGAAGGAAAGCTTCTCATAGAAGCTCTCTGTACTCGCTCTCTCTCTCTATCGCTATCTCTCTCTCTCACTCTATTTAGACCCGTTCGCTCTCTGTGTCGCTAAACATGTCCTTGACACGCAGCGAAGTGGAGGATGAGAATGTGACGTTGACGTCGGCTGGGGCGCCACAGATCAGTCAGGAGTTGCTGCAGTCGTGCATGAGGGAGACAGAGATATCGATGTCACAGCTGAAATTCTTTCGGCTCAGCATGTTCTTCAACGAGAACACCAACAGGGAACTGGCCATGGCCGCTGGCGACGGTGATGGTGATCTGAATAATGGCAACCTGGTTGATTTGGACTTTGACAATACATTGCCTTATTTAAATCTGAAGCGCAATGAGCCGCTGCAGTGCTTTGTGCGCTGCTTGTACGAGAATCTTGGCCTCGTTCACTACGATATGATGCTGGAGGATGCGTTCCGGATGCAGCTGCACACTCTAATGCGACGCTTGAAGCCGGAGCTTAAGGAGTGCAACGAGATGACCAGCAAGAATCGCTGTGAGGCTGCCTATAAGCTGCGCCTGTGCTACAATCATCTCAAAAATCTGGAGGCGGAACAGCGACTACGAGAGGTGCTCGAGCATAGCGATTCTTCCACCGATCTGACAGCAACTGACAACGATGAGAACGAGAATGGCAATGAGAATGGCAATGAGAATGGCAATGAGAATGTTAGTGGGCATGAGAATGAGAATGATGGTGAAAGTGAGCATGAAAATGAGAGTGTGGTGAGGGCAGCGAATGCTAAGGCCAATGAGTTCATTGATGCCATTCGGCGTTATACTGAGCAAACGACTGAAACGGAGTAGATCAACGCGAGCAAGTCTATTATATATGTATCCATAACATTGTATATGTATCTATAACGTTGTATATGTATCTATTACATGTATATGAAAGTAACATTTGTTCAATAATAAAATGTGTGGCCAGCTTTTGGGCTGTGCATGTTGAATTACATAAACTTACTGCATAACTTTCGGCTTTACTCGAGTAGTTAGAGATAAATGTTCTGCTTTTGAGTCTGTCAATAAACAATGCTGCTTTTAATTGGAAGTGCAGTTAAACATCTCATACAATTAACTAACTAATTACTTTAACATATCATTCAGTTGCCATATGAATAATTGGTCAGTTTTATAATTTTATGAAAGAGTTTGGATGCCATAAGACTGACTCCCCTATGCAAGGGTATTTCATCTTCGTTGCGCCACAAATTTAATAATATGCTATAAATATTTATGGTAATAAAATGTTAGCATCGAGATTTGTTTGGTTTGTGAAATGAAAATAAACAATCTAATTAAACTGAGTCCACAATCGAGTTATTTATTCGAAAGATTAAAACACTCGTCAACAAATTATATAAACTATTGGAAAAAAGTTATGTTTTATTAAATAACGCAAACATATATAAATTGAATTAAAAATTAATATTAACAATGTTTACTGAAACAAAAAAAGAAATCGGAGCAAAACCAATTTAACGCTACGATTTTTAATATTTTACAAAGAAAATTGTTTTTCAATTCACACCTATAATTAAATTTAATAACTTAATTAAATAAATTCGGGGAAATACAATTAACAAGCCAAAGCTTTGACTATTTAAGCAGCGTGAAAGCATAAATCAAATCAGTTCGAAAATATTTCAACAAGATGAAAGTTCAAATATTTGTTACCATTTTTGTGTTGTGCTCATTCTCTGAGCTGGTTTTGGTAAGATTGAAGACTGTCATTTGATATGTCCAGGATATGAATTCTAATAATGATATACACAGTCGCAGAGTGCTGCCGATTTGGCTGCCTATCAGGGCCTGCAGAAGGCTTGCATCAAGGAGCTGAATATACCCGATGCGGAGGCGGCACAAATCACAGACGGCAAGAGTGTGTCGAATGGCTCCGAGGGATACAAATGTTATCACAGTTGTCTGTACAAGAAACTGGGCCTGGTCACTGCGGATGGCAAACCAAATAACGATGCCGTGATCAAGTACACCCAGGCACGCTACAGTAAAGTGCCGGCCGACAAGGTCAAGAGCCAGTTGACCAGCTGTTTTGGCAGCACTGCAAAAAGTGCCAACAGTTGTGAATTTATCGGCAACTTTGAGCAGTGCGTGTCGAAGGCACTTTAGGCCTGAGGGGTGGACAAATAGAGCCAACTGCACTTTGCATAAATGATAAGCGAGTAGCAGCAGCAGCAGCAGCAGCAGCAACAATCACGCGTCGAAATCCGTTAAATAATAAAGTTATTTTACAATATTAACGCATTTGCTGCATAATCTGAGGTGTGGGACGCACTCATTGTGCATTTAATTATGCAAATTGAAAATGGCAAATGAGCCAACGCACAACACAACAAAAACGCACACACATACACACACACATATTTATCACATATATAGTAGATATATGTATATACACAAATATGTATACATAATCCATTTAAGCTGCTGGCTTGTGCCCAGTCCAGAGGCCAGTAAAGCTGCAATTAAGCTGTGACAAAATGTGACGCAACACAGTAGCCAGAGCGAAAAGTTACCCAGTCGGACTCTAAGCTTATATTTCTGTAATAGTGACTAGCACCTTGAGAAGCACAAATAAAACACATTACATATGCAAATATTAATTGTAACGAAAAGCATGAATTAATTTTTGGTATCACTTCAAAAAGTGCAGTGTCAGAAGTGCTTTTGAGCATGCATTGCAATTTGATTGGGTAGGCAATACACTGAAAGAGATACTCCCCACCACACTCCATCGCCCTGAACAAACACACATTTTGTTTTGCCTATTATGAATAACAGTAATTATTATTGTTTTTCAATGCAAGCATAAATTAATTACAATTTGTCAGCATGTGCAGCTGGACGCTTTAAATTGACGCATCATGCTTCAATTTCTCAAGGCACTCGTGCAATTTGAATGCCGTATCACAATCACTCTTTCCCTTGAGGTGGCCGCACTTGGATATTATTTTGCGTATCGTCTCCTCACCGATTAGTGGGCCAAAGACGTGCAGCACATGGTCCTCCTGGATGACACCGTTCTTCAGGGCGCCAATCTTCTCCAGGGTGCAGTTGATAAAGCACTTCAAATTGTCGCTGGGACTCGAGAAGTCCTTGACCTTCAGCTTGGCGATCTCCTTATCGGACAGGTGGTTCTCCTTGGTGCAAAATTCATCATGCTGCTTGATCAGCTTGATTATATCCTCGTTCAGGTCCAATGGCTGGATGCGGTTTCAGTTTTGAAAAGGAATCATGAAGAAAAGACTACGTTTTTATATATTATAGATAACCCATCCTTTGCAACATCCTTTTAGACAGGACTTTTAGGTATAGAAAGATAAAAATGAAATCCCTTAACTGTTGTAGTTCTTCATCATTTATGTTATGACTGAATTTAGCTTTATATCTACCAGATATTGAAGATTATTCAATAAACCATTATTCTTTTATTGACCCATTTTTAAGCTACTGTTGAGCTTATTCTTGGTTATTGATATCTTATGCTTTCTGATCATAATATAAATGTACTTCCCCGCTTTTTCATTCATAGTATTTACTTCTTTCAGAGTATCTCACATTTTCTCTAAGTAACTGTCATTTCTATTACACAAATCACTTCAATTCGAACCTAATTTTGCGGCTTTCGAGCACTTACCGTTGCCACAGCCACAAAGGCAACACTTAAGGCGATCACAAAAATTAAATTCATTTTAACTTATTAGAACGCAGTAGAATATCTGTTTTTGGTTCGATCGCAGCTTTGAGCTTATATAGTCGAAATTTCTGGGTACTGAAAGCCGGTTTTCGCTGCTTAATAGCCCCGCGGTAATGATCATAATATACAAGTTATCGCCTTTCGACAAGTTTTATATCAACTTTGACGCTATATTTTTTGATTACTTTTTTGTGTTTTTTTCCTTAATGACTTTCATCAAATTTAAAGCTGCTTTTGCGATTATCCAAACGAATAATTATTTTATATATATGTCATTTAGATTTGTTTTTGCTCAGAGAGATACTCCCACAAATGACCCTATTTTAAAAAAACACATATTTGGATTTGCTTTTGTGAAAATTGTGATTATTATTGTTTTTTTTTTTTTTTTTTCAATGGAAGCATTAATTGATTACAAGTTGTCTGCATGTGCACCTGTTTTAAGCTTTATAGTTTATGCCTTGACTTCGACGTGCTTGAAAGGCTCAAAGCACTCGTACAACTTGGTTGCAGTATCACAGTTGTTTTCCCCCTTGACGGAACCGCACTTGGCCAATGCCTCACGTGTCTTCTCCTCACCGATGAGAGCGCCCAGTTTCTTTAGGACGGCATCCTCCTGGATAACACCGTCCTTGAGGGTGCCAGCCTTCTCGAAAAAGCAGTTGGAGAAGCACTTCATGTTCTCGGTGGGGTTCTTGAAGTCCTTGGCCTTAACCCTGGCCTTCTCTTCTTCGGTCAGATTGATCTCCTTGTAGCACTCCTCACCATATTGCTTAGTCAGAGTCTTCTGTTCCTCGGACAGTTCCACGGGCTGCATGCAAGATAGATATAAAGATATAAAGGATTACCATTAGCAAAATAATAATAATATTTGTTGCTTTCTTCTTTAGTTTTGTGTCCATCTTCCTTTTTTTCTTGATTACTCCAAACTATATAATATTTTGTACAAATTCTAGTTTACAGTTTATATTTCTAATGCTTTCTAAAAGTATCTATTTTTTTCCCTAAGGATTGGTTCTCCTGTTCTAATATTCTGACTGCTGTCGAGAACTTACCGTTGCCACGGCCAGAGCCACAAACACAGCACTCAAAGCGATCACAAGAATTGGATTCATTTTGACTTGGTATGAATTGCTAGAACGTTGAAGAAGTTCTGATGTTGGTTCGAGCTCAGCGTTGAGCTTTTATAGTCGAAACTTGCTGATCATCAACAGTTTATTTTCTCGTATTGTTTGTTAATAGCCCCATGGCAATGATCTATTCGAGCTAGCTGTGTTTTTTTTTTTTTGTTTTTTTTTTGAGGTAAGCTCGGTGTACATACATCAATTTACTTTTAGTGCTTTATTTTCATTTTGTTTTTTTCCATAATGGCAAGTACTTTCGTCAACATTTTGCCTGCGGGCGCGATCTATGAAAGACAATTATTTTTGCTTTGTTTTTTTTTTTCATATTTGTTTTGTTGTTTGCCTTCTATTTGTGCTTTGGCTCATTTGAGTCGAACTACGATCGAATCAATTATGTATGCAGACAGGCATTGTGCAGACTGTCTGAAGTGAGGTGTCTCGAGATCTATTGCTTTTACCTTTATGTTTATATTTTACATATAGAGTACATACTTTTTTTTATATATTTATTTTTGGGTGTAGATTTAGGAGGGCGACTTGCCAGCAGCTGCTTAATCATTATCGCACTACTCAATCAGCAGACCAAATGAAACTTTGCACTTTGGCCAAACAAACTCTCCCGCACTTTTCAGATATATCAGCGATAGAGAGAGAGAGTGAGGGAGAGGGAGAGTGTAAGTCGTATTGAAAGTTGAGATGGGCGCAAGAAAGTAGAGCGGAGTAAGGAGCAGAGGAAGGGCGAGGCGAGTGCACAAGTAGAAGAGACAGACGACGGCAAAGTTTTTTCATTTGAATCCTATTATTTCAACGTAGTTGTAATCTTATTATCCACGAGATGACAGCAAAATGACATTTAGAAAATTTCACGCTGTGTGAAATGTACACAAAAACAAACAAAACCAAAGCGAATAACGCCAATGCAAGAAAGTCAGCAGAGCAATGCGTGGTGAGTGGAGTTAGCAGCAGCAGCAGCAGCAGGAGCAGGAGCAGGCAGCTTGGAGGAGGAAAAGGAGCTGGAGCAGAAGCTGGCGCTGATGCGTAATGCGGCTGCCACTTCTAAATGGCTGCTGCTTTCTCTGCTTCTGTCCCAGCCTCGCCTGCTTCGCCTTCTTCGCGTTTTTCACCAAGTTTTTCGCCCGCACTTGTCTGCCTGTCGCAGCTTCCCTTTTAATTTCAATTCTGACATTTGTTTGTCTGCTGTCAAAATAAAGTAGCTTTTGCACCAAGAGAAATAAACCAAAAACAAAAAAAAAACAAACAACAAAAAAAGATTGCGATTGAAAATTGCCAACGCTTTTGCCCAACCCAACCCACATTTACCCATCCCTCTGCTCTCCTCTCAAATAATAATAACAATAATAAACTAAAGCTTGTTTGACTTTGTGTAAATTCTTTGAAATCCTCACGTGGTAATCTTAATTCAATTTGCTTGCGGTTCTCGCAACAAAACACCCAAAACCAAAGTCAGCCTCAAAATGTATATGAAACTGACATTTTGCTTACCACAATCTGAGAATGCGTTGCTTTTCGCATGTTAAAATTAAGTTGGGCTTAATTTATGCCAAGTATTTATCATGGGGACAGCGTGTACAGCAATTAAAAGTTATATATTTATTGATTGGCTTAAGAGATTTAAATTTGCATATTAAAATAATATGGTTCATTTATTCAATTTGTGAAATATTATTCGATTTTCATTTAATATTTTATTATAAATATTTGCTCATAATTTCGCATATTTGTACAGCTAAATTGACAGTTGCCAATGGCAGCGAGTATATATGTTGTCGACAGAGAATTCATTGTGCCACGAATGGCAAAAGACCTCGAAGTATATTTAGATAAACAGAAAAAATAGGTCAGATGCCTGAAAATATAGTATAGCTTTTCGAGACAGTCAATGATGCTTTAGGGGATAGTGAGTAACTCCAATATGGAAATACTCCAGAAATCGAGAAAGACTCAAAGATATCTAGTCAGACTGTCCAACTATTAAAACCTAATCGTAATACATTTATTAGATAATAGTAAGGACTTAAGAGTCAGGAACAGAAGTCATATTTATGACCTTTCACTTGTATATTTATATATAAGAGACTCTAAGTTTAACTCTCACTTTTCTCAGAATTGATAGATTGCGCTAGTTAACTCCAAAAGCATCCTGACTTTATTTATCCAATATTCCCCGCTTATGATGGACTTAAGTGTGAAGCCTAGAAGCAATTTATGTACTACGCTTAACGCTTGAATTATCTATAAAGCGTTATAAATAGAGTCAACAAAGAATACCCAGCTAGCTAGACAATGAGCATAGCTTTGGGGGCAAAGCGAGTTACCGAATGGCTTTTCCATAAGCTCCAATGCTCTCTCACCCCCTCTCTCTCTCTCCCTCTCTCTCTCTCTCTCTCACTGTGTGTAAGCAACAGCGCCAAACAGATGTCTTTTCTCTACTTTTTTGCCCACTCCTCCTGGTTTACCCAACTCGTCTGCTAAGCTACGCTAGAAATTAAGTACAATTTTCATTTTAAATTAAGCTGCCAAGGCGGGCAGGCTCCCCCAACCTGGTCTCGTCCCCAAACTGACTGCTTTCGCAGCATTCGACGTCATTAATCACCACAGGAGCAACAACAGCAACAACAGCAACAACAACAATATTAACAATAGCAGCAACAACATTGTTAGAATGGGCATTTGTCAGAGAGCCTTTTGGGTTACTCTTCCTGCTCTTCTCAAGCATTTTCTAATCGTCCAAAATGCTCGGCCGAGCAAAACTTGTGCAGCACATGTCAGAGGGTGGCACCATCTATCCCCCAACCAACCCACTGCCCCCATTAACTATGTAAACTCCAATTGGTAGCCCACCTGTCTAAGGAGTGTGCTGGGTGGGGTGTGGGGTGTGGGGGGGGGTCTGCCTGCTTTTTGAGAAAAATGGTCGCTAAATTTGCGTGAAAAGGCAAATAATTTCGAAATTCCCGGGGGGTTCTAAATAAGTAAATTTAAATTGCATTTGTATGCGTTCCCAAAAATTTGCTGCCCTTTATTTATTTGTACATTTTACCAACTGCCACCTTCTCTTTTTGTTGTGGGTGGTTTGGTTATGTTTTTTTTTTTAGTGGACGCCACAATAAGTTGCTGTTGCTGATGTTATAAATTTGCGTGTCAAAAGCGACGCGGTAAAGTTTTTTTGATGTTTCGCATACGAATTCGAATGCCCTTCCTCCTTCTCCCATTAGTCCCCCACTCTCTCCCACTCTCCCATGCATGATGTGCTTGTGCAAATGTTAATGTCCTTATCAGCGCTTCAGCATTTTTACATGTGTCCCGTTTGAAATATGCGCCGCTGTTTTTCTGGCGCTTTGCATGCGGTCGAGTCGAGTTTGGTGGTTTACAATACCCTGTAACAAGGCTGCAATGGGGCATATTAAGTGGTTGCACGATTCTAGACATAGAATAAATATAGAATGTTTATGCTGGATTCAAGTATTTGTGCTATCGAAGACAAAGTGTCAAACCGAAACGGTTTTCGGTTCCTGTTCTTGCTCTGAGGTTCAATCGGTTAATATCGGTTAACAGTTTCGGTTAAGCTTTTGAATTGCATTCGGTTAATATCGGTTAATGGTTCCGCTTCCATTTCCAGTTTGAACCTTAGATTGATTTCCTTTATTCTAGATTGAAACCTTTAATCAAGTTTCTCTTCTAACTAATAATTTGGCTTGTAAATCAATACAAGTCCATCTCTAAATTCAATCCGAAATTATTACAGGGTATATTGGAAAAGAGTTTTGCCATTTGAAATAGTTTATTCTCTCGTTTGCTTTTTGTGTGTGGCTTCCGTTGCAGTTGATGTCAAGTGTCAAGTGTTGGACAGTTGAAGTTATTTATTATAACGACAATTACATAGGAACCAACGTTGCTGGTGGTGGTGGTTCTGGTGGTGGTGCCGCTGATGGTGGTGCATAGCGGTTCACGTGTTGTCAGAGCGTTTTGCCGTTTGTCAATAATTACATTTGTGTTAAATGTAAATTAGAAAATGCCACAGAAGTCAGCAGAAAAAGAAGTGGCCATAATATGTTGCACGTACGTTGTATTTATAGCCACTGGCCACACCCACCAAAAACACTCACTCACACCCACCCCACTCTCAACAGTAATAAAATTTGCAACAAAAAAAGAAAACGTAACAGAAAGTAACAGAAAGTTACGCCCACATTTTGCTGGTTGCCTGAAAATCTGTTTTGCTGCTTTGCTCAGATTTCGTCTTTGTGTTTGTTGCCTTTCTAGAGAGAGAAGAGAAAAATTTGCTAATGTAATGATGCTTAAAAGTGTTTCAAAGTATTTCTAACCATTTGCCATGTTTATTTTTATTTAAATGCCAACATGTGTGTATATATGTATATATATATATATATATCCTGTGTGTGCGAGTCTGTCTGTCTTTTGGGTATTTGCATTTCTGTTAGAGGGCGTTTGATTGAATTGAAAATGCTTGCCAAAAATGTACCCCCCTTTTTTCCCAGCATTCTTCTTCGCCTTCTTCTTCTGTCGTCTTCCATCCTCCTTCTTCTTCCTCGTAGCTTCGCCTTTGCTATTGCGTCTTTCTTGTGAACTGCTTTCCTTAAGGGTTAAAGCGACTCGCACATAATTTGCTAAATGGCTTAAAGTGTGAGCTGCTCAGCATTGAAATCAGTGTAAAACCCCAGACAAATCAACAATAGATTTACGCAAATTTCGCAATTTCGCCTAAAATTAGAATATAATGCCATTCTACGGTTCTTAATTTAGACTTGCTTAAGTAATTGACTGCTGATTTTATGTATTGCCCGCATATTGTGCTCTTTTGCCAGATTTTGAAGTTGGCTCGAAAATCTTCCATCCCCAAAAATGTAGCTTTGGCAATGGGTCCAAACTATTACATTCCATAACTTCTTTAAAGATTGTCCGATTTTCAAAAACCAGCACTTTTCGATCATGATTTGACCTCAGGAGGAATACTACATTTAAAGTTTGAAACGCTATTCAGACTCAAATTTCATATTAATATTCTATCCTCAAAAAATGCTTCTAGGAACGCAGCCATAACTTCCTCAACAGTGAACCGATTTCAGTACTTGTAATCATTGTCAGACCTCTGGAATAATTCTGGTTTCGCCTGTGGAATAATTATGCATTCAACGTCGAAAACGTGTTTCTGATTTGGAATTCATGCCAAGATTCTATACCAAACGGTTCCAAATCCCATAACTCACTCAAAACTGACTCGATTTCCATGCTCAAATTCTATCCCAAAAAATTATATATATAAAACACTTGAGTACATTTCTCGTTATCTGTATCTTTTAAGTGCTATGCTCTGAGGCTTTCCGCATTAGACTCTCCACTCCCCAACTGTGTTGGGCAAAGTTCAATGCCAGAACTCTTAAGTTGTTTCTACTTTTCTGCTTTGTGGCATGTCAGCATTTTCTGTTGCTGTTGCTGTTGCACTTGTATTCGCATAAGCATCAGCATAATGCCATATGCTCTCTTCATATCCATATCCGTATTTAACGAGCGCACGCTGCGCCACTACAGCCACTATAATATGCCAAATTAAAACTTTAACTAGCGCGCCGAGTGTCCTACAGCAGCGGGAGCGAGTGGCAAGTGCAGCGAGGCAAAGCCTCGGCGACAGACTGTCATCATTATCATTAACAGACGCCACACGGTTCTTGCACCTTCTACGGGGCATCCGTTGTTGCCGCTGCTGCTGCTGTTGTGGCGCTTATTATTGTCGTTGAAGTGGCCGCCATGAGCAGTCCTAGCGCCACTCATCCTGTCACCTACCCCACCAACCCCCCTTCCTGTCTACCCACCTCACCCACCAACAGTTATCACATGACTGAGCCGCAGCTTCCGTTGCAGTTTGTTTTTCACTCGGCACGTCAGACGGCTTAGTATAAGTATCCCTCTCTGTATGTGTGTGTGGTGTTGTGTGTGTGTGTGTGTGTGTGTGTGCTAGTGTTTTTATGAGCTGTTGGTATAAAAAACAAAATGCACGCGTTAATCTTTCTAACAAACCAACGCTGGATGTGTCTGTGTGTGTGTGTGTGTGTGGCAAGGTTTATGTTGCAAATAACTTTGCTTGCACTTTGGCCTAACATAATTTATGCACTACATTGCAGCAAGAGCACCGTACTTAGCCCATACTCGCCGCGCCTCTCCTCGCCTCGCCTCGCCTTGCCTTGCCTTGCCTCGCATTTGTCGCCTGGCACTGTTATTTAAGCTGGTGGGCGTGGCTTGCAGCGCTCCAGCTAAGCAACACTCACATTTATAATTACATGCTTAGAATATGGCCAGCCACTTTTCAACATAACATAATGGAACCCGCCAAGAGCATAATTAAATATACAAGGCTGTAAATTAAGCGAATCGCAACGAGAACACTGTTTGAGTGAAAACAAATGGGAAATTTTACACTTACATCTTAAAATGGAAAGCACCTTCAAGACTAGGCGAAACTCGTTGAGTTCTTGACACAACGAATGTCCTTGAGTCTCGAGAATTATTTATGAATAACTACTTTATACATGGCAGGATTAAAATATATTTGTTTTGGATTCATATTACAAAACTGCGACGGTAAAAAAGAATCAAAACTTATTTGTCAATTTATTTTTCACAATCTATCAAACCGAATCGAATTGCGTTTCCGTTTCCGGTAAGTAAAGTGTGAATGTTCCGGTAAAGATTATGAATTGGTTTCAATTTTTATTGGATATTCAGTTCCGTTAAGGTACTATATGAACTAACAAAACAGCCTGCCTTGAATTGATTCTCAAAAGAAAAAGTTAACTTCTAAATATTAAAAGAATTTACCACATTATTTTACTTCAAGCGAAACCAACAGAACTTCCAATCAATCTTAAGGTATTTGTAATAAATTAATATCAACGTCAGCCAGTCATTAAAACCATTAATTTTGATTTAATGCATGTCTTTACTCAAACAGATATCAATTGCTGTTTTTTTTTGTGCTACTTTAATATAGTCACGCTCATTAGGCGTATAACTAACTATAGATTACACTTAGATTACCAACAGACTAATTTATTAAGTGCCCAACAACATATATATATATATATATATACTATATATATAGTATTAACTTATCATTGTCAAATGCTGACTGCATACACTTGAAGACGCTTCAAAATTGTAAGCGATAAGATTGTTTTGGGTTTTTCCGGCACCACAGCTACAGAAACTTGCAGTCGTATTCGCAGCAACAGCGCAGCAATAACAATAAGCGCAGTTCTTATCTGGGCTGGCAATGGACATTTTAGCGAGGCAAACCTCAAAGCATTCTACAAAACACTAAAAGACAATTTGCTTTAAATACCACGTAATTCTCTCTGTTTATGTTTTGCACTCAAAATTTGTGGCGCATGCGTTTTGCGTAGTACCAAAGCTGTACGCTACACTGGCAAGTGGCGCCACTGTGAGCTGGCGCTCTTTAAGTGGGCGCTCTCTCGCTCTCGCTCTCTCTCTCTCTCTGTCTCTGTGTCTCTTTGCCAGCTGTTGGCATCGAGTTGAGGTCGTGTTTTTGCCGCCTCGGCGCCTTGAAGCATACTTCGGCTTTTTTATACTATATATATATATAAATACATATATATATATATTTTTTTTGTATTTGGTTTTTCCTTAGCTTGCCTCGGTTGCTGTTGTCGTTCAAATGCTTTGGGCTGCTCCGACAGGGGGCGCAAGGGGGAAAGCAGCAGCGTTGTTGTTATTGTTGTTGTTGTTGTTGCTTCTGTTGCTGTTGCTGTTGCTGCCTTCAATTCAATTTTTCGCCAGCTGTTGTGCTTAATTTGAACTTTAAGCATTTTGCTCCTTCCTCGGCTCCTTCTGCTCGTCCTTTTCAGCGCATACAACGGTATTGTTTGTGTTGCTTTTGTTGTTGTTTTGGGCATTTCCGGCTTTAACGCTGCGGCGACAGTTCAATGCGTATGAAAAACCCATTGGCAGCCATTGCCAGTTAGCTGTTGGCTGCTTGCTGCTTGCCCCGCCATTGTAGGTCAGCCTTTTAACCGCTAATGAAGACTTATACCAAAATGAGCGCTACTTGTTCCTTCTGGTTCTACTCCTTCTTTTTGGCGGAGTAATGCACTTATTTATAGGTAGTATATTGTAGCCTTGTTGGATTCCGTTTCAAATATAGCCGGTTGACAGTATAAATAATGTGTTCCTTTGCCAAAATTTATGGCACTTGTATGTCTTCTATGGTCTGCTCCAACTTGAAATGCTATAAATTAAAGCGGAGCCTTCCCTCTCTCACTCTCTCTCTGTGTGTGTACACACCCACACACATGAGCTGAGCAGAAATCGACACGCAAGGCACACACACACAATCACACAAAAAACTTGTATATGTAACAAGATATATATATATATATATATAAAGATATATACATAAATGTAAGCGCCATTTGCAAGCAGTTTTTGAGGCTTTAAAGTATTTAGACATAATAATTAGCCGCCTTATTGAAAAGCCATTTAACAAAAACACTTCTTTTTTAGTTAAGTTAATATTAACTCGTTCTACTTTATTTGTACACACATTAAAACTAGCCGATCTCTATAAAATAGTGCAACAGACAACGGCACGCCTAGGTCCATGATGATGTCCATGATGATGATGATGATGATGGGGCGGCGGCGGTCCATGATGGTGATGTCCTCCAGGTCCTCCATGACCATAGCCAGGTCCTCCATGACCATATCCAGGTCCTCCATGTGGCGGTGGCATTTTTTATTTTTTATTTTCTGTTTTTTGTTTTTGGAATCAAATTGTTTACGTGCGTTTCGCGAGGAGTGTTGGCGCTTACTAAACCCCTTTAGATAGCCGACAAATAACTACATATTATTTTTATACCAAATATTTTTGCGAAGATAAATCTTATCTAATCTCAAGTATAATATTTTGCTAATCAATAGATACAATATTTGGGTAAACTACAAAGCATGAGTAACAGCAATTAAGCGTGTAATTTTTTTTAGTCATACGTAATAATATGAGGAATAAAAAATAAATAAATAAAACTGCCATAAAATAACTTTTAAATTGATAAGAGATAGAGAGCATATATAAAGTGTGAATTCTTATCTATGGTTTGACTAAATAAACCTGTTCTAAGAATAAAATAAAACTGTTACTTCTTTCCTTGAATATATAAAGCTGTCGAAATATATTTCAATTTTTGAAGTATATAAATAGATACCTTTGAACGGGCAAAAGACAAATTGTTTTGGTTTTTTCTTGTTTGTGTATAAAATACATATTTATTGTTGCGATAATTAAAATACAAAAGAATTGTTTAAGAACTTTGAGCTCTGATCACAAGTCGTAAAGAAATATGAAATCAAGTTGTGAAAATGATTCATATATGACATTTTCTTTCCAAAGCAAATGGGTTGACTTAGTCTAGTTTAACGGGGTTGAGGCCGTGGTCCATGATGATGAGGAGGTGGACAATGATGATGTGGCGGCGGCTCATAATAAATCGGAGGAACAGCAGTCTGGTAATGAGGCGGCGATCCATGGTGATGTGGTGGAGGTCCATGATGATATGGCGGAGGTCCATGGTGATGTGGTGGAGGTCCATGGTGATGTGGCGGAGGTCCGTGGTGATGTGGCGGAGGTCCATGATGATGTGTCGGCGGTCCATGACAATGCGGTGGCGGAGGTCCGTGAGAATGCATTGCTGGCTGTGTCCTTGATCAATCTAAACTGTGAACGTGTGAAACTTCTGCCTTCTACTGAATTCACTTTGATGCGCAGCACACGTTTTATGATATTGTAGTTCACTTAGTGTTTATATGGGGTCTGGCGATAAGTGATATCTAATCTGAGCGAGGGTTGGTCGCGATAATAATGCATTTGGCTATTGATTTAGTTGGTTGTTTTTATTCGCAGTTCAATGAGCAATTTCAACAAACCAAAGAATTTGTCATGGGCAGACAACTACATGTTGTTCCCCGCCCTAGAAAATTTCCTGACGTAATAAATGAGAATTTCCCAAATTTGGGGGACTCTGAAACGGTTTCTTTTTGGGCATACGGAACTTATTAATATCATTTAGCATGGCTGATGTGGTATATTATATAATTATAGTGTCTTTTTTTTAGTAATTATCAGAATTCGTTTACTCAAACGATAATTGATCATGATTTTATTTTATTTAAGCGATTAGCTGCCAATTTATGACAGCAAATTCCATCAGTTGATGGCTTATTATCAGTGATCGTTACAGTGATAATTTATCATTATTTTCTACTATATCTTTTTTAACTTCTTGTTTTTTCAATAATAAGTCGATTCAGTTTGACACACTAATTTAAAGGGAGATCTTCATCATCAATTCATATTTAAACTTTATTCATATCCATCTCAGTCTAAAATACATTAATTGCATTCCTACAGCCTAAGTAAGTTTGGCCCACATATGAGTTAGAAGGTCGATTGAGTGCACATTCAAGATATGAGCTCGCCTGACCTAACCAGCTAACTGGCCCAAACTATCTGGCCAAAATCACCAGATAAAAAAAACCGAAAAAGGCAAAATAAGTTGAGAAATAGGAAAAAAAAGGGCAGCGGATTTGGCTTTTTGAATTCAATTAATTTTATCTGCATCAATTTAGCCCTTATAATCGCATCAGAGTGCGCCAAACTCGCATAGCACATTCTCAACTAGAGCAAGCCGAAAGCAGCAGAATAAGAGTACGAGTCACAGGAGAAATACTCGATAAAAAGGCAAAAAAAAATATAAAAAAATAAAAAGCCGAAAAAGCGAAAAAGGAAAACCCACTCGAAAGGGCCGCTGTTGGCTCGTAAAATGTATAAAGTCATTGCAAAAGCCAATTTGTATATCAGCGACAGGACTCGACTCGACTCGACTCAACGATGGAGGCCCGAGCGATTATCAAAATGCGAATATGGCACACAGTTCCAGCAAAACTTACTTAAAATGCCCTTAGCTGAGCGGGGTGGTTTTTAGGGGGCATCTGGTGGGGTGAGCGGAGCATTGGGCACTGGGTTTGGGGTTGTCGGGTTTGGGTTTGGGTTTTCTGCCTTTCTTCATGGCAACAATTACATTTCACAGATTTACGTTTGGCGGGTCTTTGGCTTTGGCTTTGGCTTTGGTCGCGTGTGTTGCATGCTATTAGTGTGTGTCCTTTATTTGGCTTATGGAGCTTACATTACCGCCAACTTATCCGGCAGTGCCTCGGCTCGGGGGCTCGGGGGGCAACTGGCTTTCAACTGCCGCTGATGTGTGCCGTCTAAATATGAGAATGTTGTGTGAAAATGTTTAAAATCCACGCGAGCCTTTTCAATCGCAAATGCTTAACACGCCAGCTAAATGCGTTCAGGGACGTAGAACACTAAAGAAGGGGCTTCAAATCTAAATCACAAGTGAATTGAGTAATTAAAGTTGGCAAGCAAAAAGAAGAAGTCTTAACTTTATATATATATAAAAGTTCAACCAGGAAAATAGTTCAAAACAAAAAATATTTGCTCAACAATAAATCAATTATTATATTTTCTAAAGTTTCAAGTAAAGTTTACATATTTATTCCAAATTTACTTCTGACACCATTTTTTATGCTTTTACAATCATATTTTGTTAAGAATTTCAAAATCATTATATTAATCAGCCACTAAAGACGAATCAATTCATGTTTCTTGTTCACGGGTTTTTTACGTGAATGATTCAGGTTTTAATCCAGTTACAAGTTCATGTGCAACAAATATGACTAAATGGAAAATTTGAGTAAGCGCCACTTTTGCTAGCCGATGGTCTGCGTACGCCACTGGCACTGGCACTGGCCGTGCTGGCTAAGAAGGAGTGGTTCGCGTTCACTTCTCTGCATACCACAGCAATGGCGTGTGAGCAGCAACAACAATGTGAACAACAACAGTAACAACAACAACAACAACCAAAAAAAGTACTGAAGTAAATAGTGGAAGAGGCATAAATAATAGGAAATAATACGGCGACAATGCGCACAAATTTGCCGCTAAAGTGTAGTCATTGTCGGCCTCGGCATCGGCCACATCCTCGTCCTCGTCCTCGTCCACGGCATCTGGCTTGGTGTGCGTGAGACAGCCAAAAATGAGGCGGGTCCAAAATGGGAGGGCATTCGAGGTGCGTGCTATGGAAGAGGGAGCGGGGAAGGGGGCGTGGAACTAGCCACACTCGAGTTGCCATTTTGCATGAATTCGCTATTTAAATTTATTATACATTAGATTTATGTGCGCGTTGAGTTGCCCCAACCACATATAACATATTGTATAGTGCAGAGTATAATATAAATACGACGCCTACGACTCTTAACACTTATCATTGGCCTTTTGTGGTCGCCTTTTTGTGCCACAGAGTACGTAATCCACTTAACTGAAACTTTCAACTAGGTGTGTGTATGTGTGTGTGTGTGTGTGTGAGTGTGTGTGTTTTAAGTGATTTCTTACTCTTGGCTGGGCACACTGGGCATGCACAATTATTATGATGGTGGAGGCCAATCGGGTGAGACGATGGAGCCAGTTCTAGTTGGGAGGTCTGTTCTCATATGTTTGTGCCACTTTTCAGTCACATGACTTGCTGTTGAATATTGCTGCAACGATTTTCATTATTAATAATATGTTTTGTGGCGTTGCGTGGCTGGCTGGCAGTTTGGGTTTTAGCTGCAAGGTGCTTATTGGAAGTGTGACAGAATTCAAATTTGAAACGGAAACGGAAACTTGCACGCCTGTCCCACAACACGCAGCCCTGGTCCCTGATGGCATAATAATACACATACATATGTCCTTATCGTTGATCAGCAAATAAAGCAAAACCAGAAAGAACTGAAATATCCATATTTCTAAAATGAATATGGCCCAATAGTTGTGGAATTTTTATAGATGGTATCTCTACTTGTGAAAGGCGTTCTTTTGGAAAGGTAACTGATTATAGAGAAATGCACTTGAAATGCAGAAACGGATGCGAAAGTCGACACTTTTTAAGAACTAGTTACAGGATCCGATATTCTTAGTCCGAGTATACCGAATAGCGGAAAAAAAACAATTCACAATTTTAATAAATTCAAATAATCTTCTTATCTTAAGATGCATCTTAAGATGCAATTAATGAGCTCAACAACCTGCTGCCTTTAAATTGTTTAAAGATTTTGTCATCAAGAAGCCTTTGCATTATTTAAACTTAGTCTCAGATTTTGTAGCGTATCAAAATCAGTAGTAGTAAAAACAGATGAAATCAGTTAAATATTTAAATAAAAAAAATTTACAAAAAAAATATAAATCTATAAAAACACAAAAAATAGAGAATAGGAAAAATGGCCTCAATAATAAATGCACCTCAAGCCCAGGGCATTGCCGAAGCCATACCGGCATGGAAGAAGTTCGACTGGAGCTCGGATATACAACATGATATCTACAGAGACTGGGGCAAATACTATTTCAACCGGCGCAGGGAGAATATGGCGACGCACTATTATACGCAGGCATTGACCCTGGATGAAAGCGATTATATGACTCTATATCAGCGCAGCAAGGCGCTGAGAGTTGCAGCCCAAATCGAGCGATCATTGAAGGATGCAAGAAATGCTTCAGGTATTCGTCCATTACAGCTACTCGATACTTGTTACATCTGATACATATATGCAATTCCTAGCCATGGCCAGCAAGAAAATGGGGCCTAATGCACCAATTAATCTACAGATTTGCGATGCACTCTTTGACCTCAACGAATTTGAGCAAAGTATGGCCGAATGCTTCGACAACACGCAAGCCTTTGTCGGCGTCAAGTCGGAAAAGTTTGAAAGTCGATTTGATGTGGTATTTTAGAAATGATGAGGTCTATTAACATAAAGATCAAAACCAAAAAAAGAACTTTTCTCGCACTTAGGTGAATGATGTCATCAAAGATGTCACCGGCAAGTCCATGTCGTTGTTCTACTTGAAAAATTCCAAACTGATCGCACGGGTTAGAGAGATAAACAAAGCCAAAGAGATCATTGACGATCGGCCGAGGTGGAAGATATTGAGGGATTTGGGAAAATGTGATATACTCAGCATACCAGAAGTGGAGGTGGGTGCTGCATTTAGGACTCTTTTATCAACTAAGCCTAATTCAAATAATAATTTCATTTAGGAAGAGATTCTTTCGCCACTGGAAATAGCTCGTAGAGCGCGTGCTTTCAACGTTATACATCAGACGTATCTGAATGATTCGTGGGCAGATGTTCTGTTCATGAAACAGTTGAGCAACAATCCCAACTTGCTGCTGGACCAGTGCAAACGTTCCAAGAATTTCCTGAATGCTCTCTCACATAGGCAATACGATATTGTCCGACAGTTTATGGTCAGTATCTGTCATAGGCTGTATTCATAAACCACTTCTACTACTTCTACTGCTCACAGAAAATGTTGCAATCTCGTAATCCATTGTACCACGTTAGCTACTTGAAGTTTCCAAATAGGAAAATGCTGGAAATGAACAAGCAGGCGTATCTTTTCCGCATTCAATACCAGACACATCGCAATATGATTGCCAATCTAAGAGAAATTCGTCGGCTGCGAAATGAGGGGAGAGTTAAGGTAACACCTGATTGTGATTATGATTGGATTCTAATTCCAACAACTACACTCCTCTTGCTTTATAGAGTCTCTCGCAGTATATTGAGAAAATCATGGGTGATTATTATGTGACGAAGACGAATCGCGTCATGTGCTGGAAATTTGAGTTCATCAATGAGGTATACAATACCATGGCACTGGCTCTGTGCGAACAGTATCGTGTGCCGAAGAACTTCCGCTATCATCCGTTGTCAATGTATCAATTGTTATTGCTGCCCGCGGATAAGCTCAAAGACGTAACGGCATTTGTGTTCGGCGATCGTTCCACATACCAAGATGGCGATGTTCAAGATCCTGTTGCTGCAAATTCACGGTATGCCCCGACAAATACAACTATCTATCATTTTACTCATTAAGAAAGGTCCTAGAAAACTGATTGTTCGCATGGAGAGACGAATTTTATTCGCAAAGTATTCGATTGAGAAATGTTACCTCCTGCATCAGATTGCGAACGTTCATCTGACACAAGGCCGATATGACGAGTGCTGTTTGAGTGCACGCAAAGCCGTCGAAGGTTAGATAATCGAATCGTGGTCTATATATATATATTTCTCACTTACATATATATATATGTACTGTTACTTAGAAGCTCACAATTGCAACAGCTTGTTGTGGACTTTTCTGAGCTACATACAAGTGGTAAAGGCGAACACTGTGCAGCACAAGGTGGAAAAGACGAAGGAAGCTTTGGATAAGGCTATTCCCATAGCGCAACAGCTAAAAAATCCCGATTTGATCAAGTTTATGGAGGTTTGCAAGACATGCAATGAAGAGGATACCGTCAAGAAGCAAAGCATTGTTTCATCGCGTCGGAACAGCAAGCCTTCGATCAACACTTCTAACAATGAAGATGATGATATTATCATTAAATAATATATGCATAGACAAATCCAATGTGTATCACTACTCGAATTAAATGTACATTGAACTAGTTCAAGTTCTTTTATTATATATAAATGCAAGAATCTATCATGGATTCTGTATAGTACTCCAATTCCACTGAATAATTAGCATATGTTTCTAGTCGTTCTCATTTTGGATACTCTTTGTGTGTGAAGGGGTATCTCAGACTAGTTACTGATAAGAAAATTGTAGACCTCATGAGATCGGAAACATCTGTTAATAATATCCTCTGCAAGGTTAGTTAAAAAAGATTGATAAAACATGTTTGGGGAGCCATTTCTTAAATTCCCGGGAACCTTCTATTTCATGTAGCTAATACTGTCTCTGAATTTGCATTCTTCCTGCATATAATATTTCTAGCGCACTTATAATAGTATTCTATTTTTTCATGGACACCACCAACATAATTTCCATCTAGAGCTCCACGACATTTTCTTCATCCATCCTGTTACAGACTATATACAAAATATAATTCAGTAGCATTTCACATACAAAATAGTTACAAACGTTTTACAAACAAAAGTATAAAATAAATTTTATTTTTTGTACATTTTCTACCGTTTTGGACTAACTCTAGGGATAGTTTAGATAAAAATGACTTCAATTGTGGGCCATGTGCCGCCCGCTGGCGTTGACGACGCAATAAGTCCGTGGAATAAGTTCGACTGGAGTCCGGAAATTGAGCATGATATATACAGAGACTGGGGCACATATTACTTTAATCGTCGGCGCGAGAACTTTGCCTTGTACTACTACACGAAGGCGCTGAATATTGATGGTTCCGATTATATAACCCTATATCGACGCAGTCAAGTGCAGCGTAAAGCGGCCAAAATCGAACAGGCTCTGCAAGATGCACGCAACGCTGAAAGTAAGTTGTCATCGATCCATTATCATCGCATCTGTTGGGATGTTAAGTGTTTGCTAATTTTAGAAATGGCACTGGCTCAAAGGGGTCCCAATTGCCCCATTAATATGCAAATATGCGATGCGCTCTTTGAGTTGAACCAGTTCGAGAACAGTTCAGTTGAGCTGCATGACAACATGCGTAGCTTCTTGGGGGTTAGGGGCAAAAACTTTAAAGCGCGTGAAATTGTGGTAAGAAAGATATCGGCAATATGTATAGATATATATATATTGAATGGATCTGGCGTATAGGTAAATGATATCATCAGAGATGTCACTGGCAAGTCCATGTCTTTGTACTTTTTGAAGAACCTTAAGCTGATTCAACGTGTGCGGGAGATAAACAAAGCCAAAGAGATCATCGACGAACGCCCCATGTGGAAGATATTGAGAGATCTAGATAAATGTGATGTGCTCAGCATACCAGAAGTGGAGGTGGGTGCATTTAGGACTCTTTTATCAACTAAGCCTACTTAAAATTAACATTTCATTTAGGAAGAGGTTCTTTCACCACTGGAAATAGCGCGTAGAGCACGGGCTTTCAATGTTATACATCAGACGTATCTGAATGATTCGTGGATAGATGTTCTATTCATGAAACAGTTGAGGAAGAATCCCAGCTTGCTGCTGGATCAATGCAAACGCTCAAAATCGTTCTTGAAAACACTCTCTGTTAAGCAATACGAGATTGTCAGACAGTTTATAGTCGGTATCAGTTATAGTGTAGATATATAATCTTCGTGATACTTAACTGTATATATTTAATTGCAGAAAATGTTACAATGTCGCAGTCCGCTGTACTATGTCAGTTTCTTGAAGTATCCCAATAAGAAAATGTTGGAGAAGAACAGAGAAGCTTATCTATTCCGCATACAATATCAGACACATCGCAATATGATTGCAGATCTAAGATATATTCGAAAGCTACGTAAGGCAGGGGATATCGAGGTATATATACAATATGAACATACCGAATTAGTTGTTGAGAATTCGATCCCATCCTTGTAGAATCTCTCGCAGTATGTTGAGAAAATCATGGGTGATTATTATGTGACAAAGACGAATCGCGTCATGTGCTGGAAATTTGAGTTCATCAACGAGGTATACAATACCATGGCACTGGCTCTATGCGAACAGTATCGAGTTCCAAAGAACTTTAGACCTGGGACGAAGGCGATGCGGCAAATGCTGCTGCTGCCCGTGGAAAAGATTAAGGACATTGTGCCATTTGTGTTCGGCGATCGTTCCACATACCAAGAAGGTGACGATGATTTAGAAAGCAAGAAGACACGGTAAATACAAATTCAAATAATTGAATGTCATTTGATATTTATTGTTGTTGGTTTAGAAAAGCCATTTTGCGACTGGAGAAACGCATGTGCTTTGCCAAATACTCGATTGAGAAATGCTATTTGTTGCATCAAATTGCTGGTGTTCAATTATCGCAGTTGCACTACGATGAATGCTGCTTTAATGCACGCAGAGCCATCAAAGGTTTGACAACAACGTATACACAATATTTATAATCCAAAACTAATTGGGTTTGTTCAATTTGATCCAGAGAGTCAGAACTGCAACAGTTTCATTTGGCGTTTTCTGAGCGTTGTGCAAATTTTGAAGGCGAACACGTTGCAGCATAAAGTGGAACGCACCAAGGAGGCATTGGAGGAGGCAGCTCCCATTGCCCGTCAACTCAAGTCGCCAACTCTGGCGAGATTCATCGATGTGTGTCTGTCATGCACCGATGATGAGGTCAATAGAAAAGCAAGCTCGATAGCCAGTCAACGATCTAGCAAAGTATCCGTAACGACAACATCGGGCAATCAAAACGATGAGGATTATGAGCCAATTAATGTGTTACGTTAACTGAGACTACACTCAAATTATTAAATTATAGTTGTGTTTTTGAATAGAAAAAAACTAAGAATGTTTTGCATTTATGCAGGTATTTACTGCATTAAAGTTCTACTTGGTAGAACTTTATAGCTTACATCATTTCCGAGTTGTGACTAATTTATTTATTTTTTGCCCACTGTTTTGTCAGATTTGTAGTTTATAGCTGCGCTATCTTTGTGGCCGACCATAAATTGGTCTCGTGTGATAACAGCTTTTATTTGAACCTACATTTTAAGCGTTGCCTCTCAGCAGGAATACACACAACACGTGTGTCGTGTAGGCGTACATTTGGAGAAGAAAATTTACCTGGAAAAGCTGTGTCGTAAAAATTCTATCAACTCGATTAAATTATAACAAGTGGATTTTCATGTTTTTGTGCCGCATTTATGGGTTTTTATTGTGCTAATTTTATGCGCGAGCAAAAGAAGGCAGCCCAAAGGACTCGAGGCAGCTCCCTAAGAATATGCGACACACACACACAAACAAACACATATAAATATATATATATATATACATATACAGATAGGCAGCTGCAATAATACTTGGCACACATTTAGTGGCAGCATTTAGTGGCACATTGTGGTCCCAACGACTGAAGCTGAAGTTCATCCTTGGGACATTGCCACGTTTGCCGTTCTTGTGTATTTCTTTTTTGAGCCGCCAGTCTATCGCTGTGTGTGTCGGTGTGTGTGTGTGTGTGTGTGGCGCCACACTTGGCAAACTTATTTTGGCCCTACCTGCCCTGTACAGCTCACCTGTTTGCCACCTTGCCAGCTTGCCACCTTGCCACCACCCGCACATTTGCTGTCGCCTTTTGTCTTATCAAACTTTTGGCGCGCATGTGTTTATGCCACAAATGGCACTTTTGCGGCAGCGCATTTTATTTTTTTACTGCCACTTTTCGCCATTTTGCTTTATCATTTTTATATGTTTCTTTCGCATAGGCACTTGGGCGTGGCTCGCGCCATCGCCAAATTATAAATAAGTGTGTGCCTCGTCTACAAATGCCTTTCAGTCTTTAGCCACAGCTACTTACGGCTACGTAATAAAATGTTGCAAGTTTTTCAAATTTAGTCCTAACTTTTCGTCAATAACAATTGAAATCGTTTCACGACCAGCAACTTTGTTGAAAGCGAATCAATTTCGCTTTGATCGTGGTTTGAAATTAACACTGCATTCAAATTAGAAAATGCGATTTAAGATCGAAACTCGTGTTGGAATTGAGGACGGTGCCAAGGCCATAAGTTGGCTAAAATGATTCGAAGAAAATAGACTCATGTAAATTGCAAATCTCTTGAATTTAATTTAAAAGAGCACGTGTCTTATATGGCTAGCCAGGAAACTAGTTGAGTCTCAGGCTCTCTGTGAAAGTTGCTTAAGCCACTTGACAAGTGCTGCACTTAACGCAGTCCCATTAAGGAAAACAAGTAAAACTTCAGGCAACTTTACCAATATTTAATCCTTGCAATGACATTTACAACAACTCAAGCATTTTGCATTTCTGTGTAGTATCGTAGAACTCATAAGCCCCAATCGTGCTGCTGTCAGTGTCGTGTTTAGCCATAAACATTTAAATGACCGCCTAGTTGGATTTTATTGTCCCCGGGGCAGAGGAGCGGAGAAGGGTGTGTGAGGGGGAGGGTGTCCCCAGCGTAAAGGTGTGCAAGCAACTAATGACCCTGTATTTATATGACAGGCCAAAGTTTATAAATATTTATGGGGTCCTGTTGTTGTCGTTGTTGTTGTTGGTTGGTTGTTGGTTGTTGGTTGTTGCTGCTGACTTACTTCAGGCGCAAACTCATTTGCTTATTTTAAAATTCCGAGCAGGCGTTATTTTATTTTTGACACCCGACAGCAGACCCACAACAAGAAGGGTCTCTCGTCTCGCATGCTCCCCAGTTTGCCGAACTCTGCTTTGCAGTTCGAAGTCTCAGGTCCTGTCATCGCACGTTGTTGCCATTGTCACGGACACACGTACTATATTTTTTACGCGCATATCACATTACACACACACACACACGACACACCCAGGAGGAGCACAACATCAACATCAATGCTGCAAAGCACCCCTTTTATTTTTTGGGGAAGCTGCTGCTGCTGGTGCTGCATCAAGTAAATAGAATCACGTACACTAATTATCATCACCATTGCGCGTTCGAAAATATATTTTTATTAATTTCATTGAGGGCAAGTTCCCTTTACAAACTTCATCCCACATCCCACACACCCACCCCACCCCACCCCACCCCACTTTCAGCTGAAATTCTTAATTGAGATCTGGCAATATGATATCCCCACGACTACAACATGTATATATACATATGTATGTATATATATACACTTTATATATAGAATGCTGTGCATGTAAATTGTGTAATTATGTTTTTAGTTTTGATAACTGCTTGATAAACAGATTAGATAACATATATAATATAATTAGCGTTATATTCCATGCTGGCATTGATGGTAATTTCAAAATGATTCATTCGCAGTTGTCTATTGATTAAATGATTCAAGATTGGGTGGGGAATTGTTTAAACTGGTTAATCAGTGTCTGTTGAGATTACTAAATTAAATCAGCAATTTGTGTTTAGTAACAAGATAAACGAATGCGAATCGACAATTGAAACGAAACCTGGCCCCATAAATAAATGATAAGAATTCAATTGAAATTATTTTAGAGGCCAAACTGGCTTTTGTAACTTACGAAACTGGCTTTAAACCAGTTAAAAACTGAATACTGAATACAAATGCATACTTTTTTGATATGTACGAATGATATTTTTGTATAATTTTTTGTTGGTTTATTAAATGTTTGACAAAGGTTAACTTTGCTCAAAGCAATCTGAATCTGATACAATTTCTAAATGCATAAAGTGAATGCTTGAAAGCTTTTGCAAGCTGTGCACTCGAATTATTGAGTTTCCACTGCACTTGCCACCCTGCATGGGACCATGAAATATTTTCTATATATATATTACCAAACAACTTTGCTGCAGATAACATGGCTCACCTGTCCAAGCGACAGAGAGAGAAAGAGACAGCGATAAAGAGAGACAGAGAGAGAGTGTGTGATAAGAGCGTGATAGTGTTTTATCTACAGATAAGACTATTTCCCTAGACGATTTGAGTATTGAGATTGGCCAGGCCATTAGCTATAATAGTGCGATCTGGCATTAAGTGTAGTATTGTGCGGCTCTCTAAACGTGCTACAAGTCGCGGCTCGTAACCCGATCGACTCTTGACTAAGAAAAATAGAAGCTTTCAACTAAAAACTACAATAATGGATAATCGCACACGTGTCGAGGTGATAAATGTGCCACCACCCTCAGGGCCAACGACGGTGATTGTGCAGCCTGCGGCGCCCAAGGAAAAGGGCTGTTGCTGTATACCCTGCTGCCCCTGTTGCTTCAGCTGCGGCGAATGTTGTTGCTGTTGCACGATAATGTAGCAAACGAACGACAACAACAACAACAGCAACAACAACATGAAATTTTAAACCAAAGGCGCTGCAAATCCTTTAATGCTTTACGTTAAATTAAGTTTGGTTTTTGTGACACACACACACACACACACACACACACACACACACACTTACACTAACAACACACACATTTATCGTGCAATAAAATTTTACGATTTGTTATAAATAATGCTTTTGGCCTGTGGTTTTTGGTCTGGGCCAACATATTGTCTTGCATAAATCTCAAATGGTCTTTTTTGTTTCTGTGGCCTCGCCAAATTTAATAATACAGTGAAAAGCCGCAACAATTTGTAGTTTTACGATTGTGAAGAGCGGGTTCTAAGCGCACAACGCAAAAAACTTAGTTCACATTCCCAGTTATTATTTATATGTGTGTTTCTCAAAATTTGCCAATAAAAGGGAAAATGTTTCAAAAAGTGCCGCCTGCTGCTACCATTTTGATAAAAGAGATTTTATGTGACTTTTCATATACCCTCTCTCTCTCTCTCTCTGTCTTTCTCTCTCTCTCTGTGCATTGCAACCGCAGAAGCAAAGTTTTGACAAGGGTTTTGTATGTTTTAGTTAGAGAGAGGGCAGTGGGGTGAGGGAAGTGGGGCATTGGGCAGTTATGTGTAACCCATTCACCATAATTTGTGTGTACTTTTTTTGCTTTGCTCTTTATCTAAAGCCCAAACAATATTACTCATTCGCACTGTTGCACGGCCAGACGCCGCCGCACAGTGCAACCACAATGATTACGATTGCAGAATTGCTGAAGCATTGATTAAAATTAGATAGATTATAAGTTAGATAGATAGATAGTTTGATAGATTTGCTTATAATGCTTTTGTTTATTTTATGAAAATACGTAAGCAAAATCTGTGTTTCTTATCCGATTCGGCAATGCTGCATAATTCCACACAGCAAGATAATATTAATAAATTATATGGTTGAAATAGTCAAAGAGCTGATAAGCTGCAAAGATATTAAGATATACCTTTTTAGGCACTCATTTGGGCAAATCTCAAGCAACTGAAACATACGCAAAACAAAATAAATCAATTTCATATCTAGATTTATCGAAATCAATAAATACTTTTACATTTTCACTGAGTGTGCTCCACTGTGCCGAACATTTTTGGACATTTACACAAGCTGCTTTCATTATCACAGCTCATTGATCAAATGCCAAGGCTTTAGATACATTATATATATCAAAAAATATCACAGCGACAAATTATTTGAAGCAACCTTCCAGTGAATCGTTAATTTAGTGCAAAACAAGTTACTGCCGCGTGCAGCAATAAATATTTAGTCATTCCATTTAGTTGGTTAGTTTGAGCGGTGAAGGATCATGTTTAACGCTGGCTATCAAGTGGACTACGTCGATCCGTACGTCGATCCGTACATCGATCCTTTCTATCCACCCCCCGTCGAGGTGATTGAAGTAGTGCCCCCGCAACCCGTCTTTTGTGAACAGCCCGCTGTCATCGTCACCCAGCCCCAAACGGTGTATGTGGAGCAGAATAACGGTCCGTCGGAAGCTGATGTGGCATGTTGCCTGGCGCTAACCGCCTGCTGTGTCCTGGAAGATGGATGTGTTATATCGTAATCATTATATATATATAGACTTGTTGTAAACTAATATCAAAAGAAAGGGTTTAAGATAACTTCTTATGTAAATATAAAGACGGAAATGGAAACGACAGAAAGTGTTTGTTTATAGAACGCAGATAGCTGATTTCAGTTCAATAATTGCATTGTTGATAACTATAAATATATAAAATATATAGTTTAAAGACGAATTCAACAGTTGTGGTTTTTACTGACTCAAAACATCCGAAGTAAAGTAAATGAAACTTTTGTTATTCTCCTTTTTTTATCATTTAAATCGATTATTAGTCACCGTTTGTATTATATATGCTTGAGTCATAGCAAAAATAAATAAATGTAAGTCTTTAGTGCCTAAACTACCTTTTTAGATAACCAATAAATTCATTTGTTATTTCAAAGACACGCCAATGTTTTATTTGACTATAATCGTGTCTCCTTTTTTATCACTATATTTTCTATATTTCAATCGAAATATTATCTTTTCCGAGAACTCTATAAAGAATTGCTTTTCATATCTTTAATCACAGCAGCTCTCTACAAAACTACCTTTCAACATGACTCACCCTCAGCATTTTTCTAAAAAGTTTTCTCTCTTCTCTGCTCTCCTCGTGATCTGCTCCCACGTCTGGTTGACTAAACTTAAAGCATATATATAAATTTAAATAAAGCTACTCCTTCATAAGTTGTCCAATTAGTTGGATGTGCAATTGAAATTTATTAAAGAGCTGTCACTCTTTTGAGTGAACCCTATCATTTGCCGGCTACGAACCAACTCAGAATGACAACGTTATTACAATAATTAAAGCCAAGTCATGTACACAAGGATCTGCCAGATTTTATGTCCTTTTCCTATGTGTATTATGCTTTAAGATGTTGTGTGTAAAATGGTTTTTGAAAATGTTATGCGCTGTCTTCGACATTGCCGCAAGAACAAGGCGAAGAAAACAGCAACAGCAACAACGTTGAGCTAAAAACCAGGAGCACATCCAGGACAACTTCAACAGCTTGGCTAACAACGGAAAGAACAACAACAACAGCAACAGCAGCAACAACAACAACAGGCTGCTCTATGCCTTTTTAACTTGATTTAATGAGTGCAGGGAAAAAACATCAACAAGAAAAATGAAATAACTGTCATTGAAGACATGAAAATGGGGAGGCGCCGCAGCCCATTGACGGTTGCCTGTCTACTTCGAGCCAAGGGTGTGGTGTTTTTGGGAGTTGGGCAGAGGCAAGGATAGGGGTGGGGGGTTATAGTGGTGGGAGGCTGTGCTACTTAACAAGAAGCCAAAACGAGCTGCGAGCTGTGAGCTGTGAGCTGCGAGCGACATGAAGGACCTACGTGGCAAGCAGCCGAGTGGGTGGGTGTGGCACTGCGCAATTATGCAGCAAATTAACGCTTTATATTTATTAAAAGCCAGCTAACTGGAAAGCAGTATTCTTTTTGTTGTTGCCGTTGCTGCCTTTTGGGGGTTGTCTACGGCATGTCTCAAAAAAAAGAAAACAAAAAAAACAAAAACAAAGAATGTTAAAGAAAATGTTGGCAGTCTGCTTGAACATGAATTGTTTGACAGTTTGACAAAGTTAGTTAGAAGGTACACAAGGGTATATATATCCATCAGTCGGCCATGATGCAGCAAATTAAAATCTATTATGATTGATATTTATTATTCGAGTACAGCAAATGGTGATTAGAGAAACATGCCAAATATAAAAAAGTATATATATATAATGGTTTGATCTCTGGAATACTGCAATAAAATATGAAAAAAGTGTTTTCCAATATGTCCTATAACTTTGTCAAATATAAACCAATTTTCAAAAATGTTTTTGGACTCGGATAACATTTAAATCTAGAAATGCGATATGTACTCTGTATTCCTGATTATTTTTTTTCAATTAATTTCAATTTTACACATTTATTATTCAAATTGAATATGAAAGACGAGCTATGAACTACTTATCCCACAACAGATATTCATTGAATCCCCCACATATATATTATTTACTTTATACGTAATTCTTAAGCCCCGTGTCAGCAACCTTTACATTTTTATTGGGTCAGCTGCAGCCCTCAACACGATTGTTGGGTAGGGGAAGGAACACAAAAATACATCTAATCATGCACTACAAGTTGAAACTAATGCATAATTCGTGTTCTCGAACAAAAGGAAGTCAATGCTGTGGCGAAGAAGAAGTCAGCAAGAATTCTACCCTTGGCAAGAATAATACGCTAGGGGGTTGACTATGGACTATGGGCTATGGGCGATGATGATGCTCATAGTTGATACTCATGCTTAATTTCGCTATGACTACTGTTGTGGCAAGGGCGGCGCTGTAAGCCTTATAAATGAAGCAGCAAATTTGACGCCAGTGCAGCAGCAGTAAAAGGATCGCATTGTAGTTTATATATATAGAGTCTTAATGCATTTACCGAGGGGGAAAAGTAGTTAATACACGTTAATATCTTGTGTTCTCGGAGTGAGATTTTCGCTCATTTGTCAGGATTTAAGCCACTGCGCAAAAGTCAAAGAAAATTGCAATTGTATTTGTGTATTTGTGTTTGGACAATGATGATTTATTTTCCACACACGTGAAAGATTTTCCTCAATCGCCGCCCTCCCCCACGCCCCTCTTTCATGGCTAGGCGGCTTGTTTTGCCAGGCTCATTAAACTTCGACCAGCCCCTGGACTCATTAAAAATAAATCCATTTTAATAAGGCCCTGTTAAGGCTATCAATGTCCGAGTAGTTGGTCAAAACGCAGCTTGTTAGTGTCAGCTTGGACAGATCCAAACATCGACAAGCTTATCGCCCCTTGAAGTGCTTTGCGTTAAAGATGCAATTAAAAAGTGGACTTCAACTAGATTTATATTTCACTTTGCTTAGGCACAAACACAACGTTGCACACTAATTTGTAGCATAGTTTTTGGGGACATTTTGAGATACAACATTTATAAAAATATGTTTAATATTTCATAAAATGTTTTCATACTCTTTTGGATATTGCAATTTGCTTTAAAAATCGCATTGCAGTTGTCTATAAAGTGGACACTAAATTATATTCCACGCTCTGCTAGAAGCAATGCTATTTTGGATGTGGACTCTAAGTTCGCATTATGTATACTCTTTGTTGTTAAGCAAAGCATTCTCTTAAGCTAGCTGCAGCTTTCGCATTTCTCTTTGCTCATGTTTCTCTTAACAGCTGAGAAATGTGGATCGCGAAGAAGCAAGCGATCCACAACTAAGTCCTACGCTAAGCTGGCTGAGTGTCAAACAGAATACACAACTATTTCAACAGCAGCAAAGGCAGCATGCATGTGTCTGCAGTGATACTAAATAGCATCCACAACAGTTCACTCTCAGCATAAATACATTTGCATGTGATGTATAAAGCGGACACATAACTTATATTCCACTCTGTCACACACAGCACACACCATCCACATTAGTCGCGCTTGCTTCTAATGAGCTGATCTTTGCCCTTGAACTAGTTGCAGACCAAACACATTTGTTTTTAAGAGTGACTTGAGAACACTTTCGCTCTCTGCTCTGCCCCACAAAAAAGCCATACATAAACTACAACTAAATTAGAGTCACACACACATACACAGTGTGCCACACAGCAGTTGCCGTAATAAATAAACACACACGTCGGGTCTAACCCCAGTAGCTCCCCCCTCAGCTGGCCAACCAGTTAGTGGTTTTTGCGACCCCACCAATTTTTGTCAAACTGAACTAATTAATTAATTGTGGGGCGGCCACCGTAGCCTTCGAGGCCAACGCGAGCGACGCGTCCTCGTCTGAACTGAGCTGAGCTGAGCCCACACGATATCAACGGTCAACCGTATCCCTTCCAACCCCCGTCTTCCGCCCATTAGCCACCCACTTGCTAACTGACCAGCAACTAATTTTTATATTTATGAGGCCGGGACGTTTTGGCCTACTGCGTCATAAACTGTAGAGTTTTGTTTTTGTCCACAGGGTGGTAGTTGTTGTGTTGCTTTATATGCATATCAGTGTGTTTCTGCGTGTGTGTATGTGTGTGAGGATATTCTGTGCCTGCCACAGACTCCATGCCGCTTGAATGCTCCAATTTTTAGTATCTTTGTGTGATTTCATGCGTTTAAGCTGCATTTTTATTTGCTTCCCTTCCAGTCACAGACAGACGGATAGACAGACAGACAGACAGACAGAAGCACCCATTAAGGGGCTGCTGGTTATGTTGTGGGCGTGGCTAAACTTAATTTTCATGTCGCGTTGTAAAAGTTTCCAACAAGTATTTATGGCATCTAAATGAAATGTGGCAATTGACGAATCTTTGGGGCAGCATCGGGTCTCGTAATGTTTGCTAATCAACCAGTTCGATTTGCTTTTAAATATTTAATTGGATGAACTGATTTACGAGACGAACTTTAGATGGGTAGGGGTAGGGGGTGGATGGTAGTTAAAAGTTGCTTTATATTTGGGTAGTTTTATAGTTTTATGATGAGAGCATTTGAAAGCTTTTGTTTACGTGTGACTTTAAGGACTATCAAATTTGGTATGAACTACTCGGAGTGATTTGGCTTAGCTATAATAATCCACAACTTAAACGATTCAAACTCAGAACCATAACCGAAATTCAATCATTCTTTTAATAATAATAAACAATATTTGTTGTCCATAACGGAACAGAAAAACTTTCATAAACTTTACCGGAACCGGAACAGAAATACGATTCGGTTTGAGACCATAAAAAACATTCGCTCCTCAACACATTAAGCTAAAGTTTAAGCAATAGTCCAAGCAATAAATTAAATCAGCTTAAACAAATCCCAAGTGCTGGGAACAAACAACAAATTTGTTGGCAAATTGCTAACAAATTGAATGATTTGTAAATCCAAACACGGCTGACTAATTGAGTAGAATATTGAGTCAACGGCAAATATCATCATGCTAAAATCAAACGCTGCCAGCGACTTTTCCAAGCATTCATTTGGCAAAATGTCATTAAAACCAAATCCCAAGCAAAATGTTCTCGCAGCTAAACAAACAATGTGCACGTCTTATGCATTTCAATACCCTGTAATATTAACAGAGACAGAGTGTGATATGCTGAGTGGATTTTGAGTAGTTTTGTATGCAATTTTCTAAATTAATACTTGTGTTTCTGCCTCGTCTTACAGGGCATCTGTTCGTCGATCACTCAATCGATGCCTTAGTCAATTTTAATATTTTATTATATCGCATTCGCTGAGACGACAATTTTAATGCATATTTAATGCAATGTTTAGGAGTCAGCGCATTATAGCAAATTATTTCGACTTTTACGGCAAATATAAACATCGAAAACTCTCTCAAAAAAAAAAAAAGAAACACCAAAATGCGACCAGAATTTCAAATGACAAAAACATTTTCATACAAATTGCGAAAATTTCCGAATTCGCATTGCTGATTTTTGTTTTCTTTTTTTTTTTGTTTTTTTGGTGGCGTTGGCTTTTCTGGTTTTTGCTTCGATGATAATAATAATAATGTTCATAAATTGTGCGACGCCTGCAAATATGCAACGGAAATTGCCAAAAGCCAAAAACGACTACAATATCAACCCCCAACCCTTGACACCCATCCCACAATAACAACCCCCTCCCCCGACCAAGGCTACTCTTATTTTTTTTATAGGCTGCTGGGGAGTGCTTGGGCGTGTGTCTCTTATCCTGCGGCTAAGCAAGCATTATAGTCGTGGGGTGGGGTAGGTGGTGGATGGAGAGAGGGGGTTGGGGGCTGGGGGTTGGTTGACTGTTGCTTGTCAATGCATTTCGTCCCTTTTGATAATATCAAAAACTCATTTGCCTGCGTGAGAGGTGCGGGTTGGTGCGGATTTAGAAGTAGTTAGTTTGATGTTGGCTTGCATCAGATGATTTATTATAGCGTAACCGTTGCAACCGCCCCTTCGATACCCCCTTACAACCCACTAACTCCTTTTGTTGCCGCATGCGTCATCAATTTTTGCATGTTCAACAAGGGGCAAGGACCATTAGGCAAAAAGCTGCAGCTGCAGCTGCCAAGCTGGCAACCAGTTAGAATATATATATGGCTTATGAAAAAAACGAACTTGCTCCAAGTAGAAGTAAGTAGCGATTGTCAAGTCCTGAACAATTTAAAGAAGGGTGTCAAAGCGGAACTAGAAACGGAAACGCAACATTACTGTTCGAAAGCACCACAAGCGGAACGATAGCGGAACGGAACGGATAGAGATATTATCGGTTTATCGTACCTTTATGAAACCGAATACTAAAAAAAACCCTTATACTAATTATAGAGCACTTGTCAGAAGCCTCTAACTGTTGTTGTCTCTGAGATCGTAGCTTATAGGGCTATATCAACTCGACTGATCAACACTATATTGAATGTAGAGTAGAAGTTGCTTCCCATTTTCCCATATTTAATGGATTCAGGAAATAAACACTGCATTTACTGCCCTCAACGATTTCTCAGATTTGCTCGGAGTGTTTTTTAGTAATAAACCTTGACCCTTGCATCAACTTGTAACTGAGTTCTACTACAAAGCACAACTAAAAAGCGCAATTTAAACAATATTAATTAAAAGGCACTTCAGCTTCAGTGATTGTATTTATAACTATATATCGCAACCACTAAATAAACGCGTTTACCATAAATTTCAAAAATTGCAGTTGCCTGTTTTTGCTAGTTGTAATTCGAGTGCTGCTTTTTGAATAATGAAATGAAAATGAAAAATGTGTGGTCGCTCGTAAAATTAATTGTTATGAATTAAAAGTGCAATTGTTTAATTATTCGCTTTTCATTGCGCATCTCTCGCTCAACTGGAAACAAACAAAAACAAACACGAAAACAAAAAAAAAACATAGACAAAAGCCAAATAAAATTGAACAAATTGCAAAACATTATAAACACAAAACAACACAACACAATAGAGATGTGTGTGAGAACAATTCGATATAACATTTATCTTCTGCTAAACTCTAAATTTGCATATTAATTTATTTGAAATAAACCTTCTTTATAAGAGAGTTGTAGCTGTTGAATAAATAAATAAGTTTTCTTTACATGAAATTATGATAAATTTGCGCTCGTTTCAAGTTTAAGTTTATGTTTTGAAGAATTTAAATTACTGATTGACACAGGAAAAGGCTGGCTTATTTCCTTTAGTGAATTGAGTGAGTTGAGATTAAATGATGTCCTGTAGAGAATGTTAAATGTTAAGGTTTATATTCATACCAGTGTTCAGCTTACACACAAAAGTGCACAAATATTTAAACAAAGACAAAAGATTTGCCAGTCCAAGTTTCAGTTAGTCTTTGATGAAAATGAGAAAAACAAAACAAAACAACAAAATCCAATAAGTAGTATTATAGTGTGTTTTTATGTAAAACTTTTCTTTTGACTTGCCCAAAAGCAATTCAAAAGCCTGAATGTCACCATTAACATACTTAACCCACTTTTTGCATGCCCACCTGGGCAAGGGGTGGTTGTGGGGGAGGGTTTGGGTTTTCTGCACAACTTTATAGCACTCGGTGCACATTGACGATGCCTTTTGTTTCATGTCAAGTGCAAAATGTGCAATGCAGAGGACAAAGCAATCGCATACCGAATAGTAATATCCTCTTTATCCCACTCCCCCAACCCGCCCACTGCTTCCTCCATACTAAGCCCAACAACAGCAATCACATTTGGTGTGACACATTTGGCAATGCGTTTTTAAACTGCAAAACTACAAAACAAAATGTGGCAGCCACCAAAAAAAACAACAAAAAAAACAATAGCAACAACAACAAGAACAACACTTAAACCAACAACTAGAAGAAGATGAAGAAAGTTAGCTACAAGTGGGGTAAAAGTTTTTTGCATTTTTTCGCTTGTGCCCCGGCACTGAATTGCACTTAAAGTCAGCACCAGTTAAAAAACTTTGAAGCCAACACGACTACGGAAAGAAACCAAGAATAAAATATGTAGTAATAGCAAATGATGATGTTAAGCATAGTCGACTAGGCAATACTCTGCCTGGCTGGCTGGCTGGCTGACTGGCTTATAAAGTTGCAATATCACGCAAACAGAAGCTGAAAAAGCGCTTCATCATTGCATCTGTCAAGATTCAGCTCTTGGCAAGAGAAGTCTATAACTTTAGGGGTCTGCCTCCCTTAGACAGACATATGGGAACGTTACAATATCCAACAAGGGATATGTTTAGCAAAGGGGGTAAAAGCAGAAGGGGTCAAAGCAAGCAGAGGCAGGCAAACGTGGTATTTTTGGGTGAATAGGCGAATTCCTTATTTGACCTTGCCACAAGCCTAATCTAACCTCTGATTTCTGATTGGATTTCCAAGAAGATCCTTGCAATATGCAAGGACTACAGATATTTGATGCCTAAATAGACTGTATAACAATGAAAACCTATTGAATATATTATTTTTTTTAACATTTTATATTTCGATTAATCCAAAAGGAATTAAATTTAAAAAAAATTAAGATCTTTTCAATTTTATTTTTTCAAATTGAATTCCAAACCAATATTGAAATATTGCTTATTTTTATGCTTTTCATAATTTTTTTCGTCGACCTTAAATAAATAATCAACTGCAAGCGTTGAAATATTTTCCATTTGGAGCAGAGTACTTTGAGAATAGAGTGCGAGCGAAACAATTGAAAACTTTATTGCTTTTGGCTTTTTCACTTTTGTTCGCAACTATGTTTGTTGCACACGTGGCAAGCTGACAAAACGCCAAAAACAATACAAAAAAGAAAAAACTGTTCAAAGAAAGAACGAAGAAGAAAGTTTTTGCGTTTTTATTAATTTTTAGAACTCGGCAGCAAGTGCGTTGCACATAGAACCATACACACACACACACGCACACATACATCCATAAGTATGTCGAGACGGAAGTTGGGCAAAAGGATGCTCGGTCTTGAGCTGAGAGTCCTTGGAACAATAACAACAACTCTCGGCACTTGTGTGGTCAGCGGTCAGTGGGAGTTGGGGGGGTTGTCAACTAATTGGGCTTGTGAAAATGTTTGCTACGCTTATGAAAACAGTTGGCCGCATGCCGCATGCCGCATGCCACATGACCCTTGACCAAAAGGACACACATACATACATAATTATAGGCCCCATTTATATATTCCTGAATTGGTCTGCGGTCGACATGGTTTATATAATGCGAGATGGACAACTTTGCCTTCTTCATACGGGCTTAGATTTAGTTGAACTTGTTTAAATTGTTACCAATCTTATTTATTAGGCAAAAATGATTAAACATTTCACCCACCAATTTCATTATATGTTCACCACCTTTGCCACAATGTGCTTGTGAAAGCTGGACTCTTGGAATCGCCAATCCGCAACATTAATGCTAATCTGGCTCTTTAGTTATCTCACAATTGGGTATGTCCCCAATCAAGTTTTATGATTTTGCTTTGCATGAGTCATGTGAACTTTGGTAAGCGTTTAAGTATGATTCACACTGATTAGAAGCACTTCAATTGAAAGATTACAGATAAATTGTGTAATAGAAAAGAAAACTACAAATAGAAGTAATCTGAACAATTAAAGATTACCTAGGTATGTATGACGTCATTAACCATATTGCTCTTAGAAGTCTCTCTTAATATATAAGAGAAATTCCAGTCAATAAACTCTGCATTTCTTTTTTATAAAAACTAACTTGTTTTTATTACTTAAACAATACAAATACAATATTTGTTTTACAAAATAATACTTTACGTTTAGTCGCGATTTATCCGTTTCTTTTTTCACTCTTCAAAATTTGCAACAAATTTTTTTTGTAAGACAACCGCACAGAAATCACGGTTCAGTTATAAAGATAGATCAAGTTAAGAGTAGATGTTGTGCGAGTGTTTTCGTGATAAGATTGATTTGATAATGACAAAAGCCTAAGACCATGACTAGAACTAATCGAACTAGTTGCATAGATGATTTAATGATATAGTTGTAATTTGTTTATAGACTACTCAATGCATTTCTTTCGTACTGATCGGTAAGCGTTTCTCAATTGCAGCCATTTGTGCTCTGAAAGCGAAGCGTTTTTTGCATTTTCTTTTGGCTTGGTGCAATTTATTACGGTTTCTTTTTTTTACTTTTAAGTTTTCTTCTTTTCTTTTTTTTTTGGCTACAAAAATACTTGTCATACACAATATATATATGAGGCTCAGATGCGCTTAACTTTAACCATGCCTACGTATGTATGTAAGTGTGTATGTATATATTTAAATATACATATATGTATATGTATATATATATATATATATCTAAATATTTGTATGTATATCTATATATATATATGTAAATGTATATGTATATATGATCTTGTGAATGTGTATATGCTATGTATAAATAGAATTTGGTTAATCTCAATTATTTAGGCCACATTTGTTCGCCGTCTACCAGCGATTCAAGTAGAACTGATTGATGCCCATCACATGCTTCTCCTCGTGGTACTTCTGCAGGATATGTGTGATAACCGAGGTGGTATCATTGTCGCCACGCCAAACGCGTATCGCATTCTCATTCTCCAAGATGGCCAAAAAGGCTGCATGCAAAAGAGAATTATAATTATTAGTTTGAAGGTTTGTATTTAATCTATTCTAGATTCTAGATAGATTCTAATTGCATACAAACTAGTTGGTAAACCTTACCCAAAAAGGTCTTAGGATTGCTGAGTGTCATTTGGACTTGCGGCATTTCAAGTATTACTTTGAGTATGGGTGAGTCTGGAGAGAGACCCTCTCGCAGCTCGATGACGCTTGCCGAACGATTCTCGCATAGCCAATCGCAGGCTGAAGCCTTATTGTTGCCCGTCATGCGCAGGGCCAACAAAACGGCTGCCTCATCGAAGCCCATGTCCGTCAGAGCCCCGACAATCTCCTCATTTGGCGGCGTATCGCGATGACTATAAATGCGCACAATTTGCAGCAGAGCAGCAGTGTTCTCAATCGACTCCTAATCCCAGCGAGAGACAGAGAATTTATATAAGTTGAATATATATATATATATATATATATATATATATATATATATATATATATATATATAGTTATGTCTAGTTACGTTATCGGTGAGAATGGTTGAGGGTGAAATGGATGAGAAGCTGCGCTGCAACGTGGGCAAAGTCTGATCCAGTTGCTGTTGCGGATCCTCCTCCTCGCGCTGATTCTGGATGAGCCACTCCAAAGTGGTCGAGTAGACGCCATTGTTCGAGTGCAGCGCATTTTCAGCAATCTGCCGATTGAAGCCCATATCGACGAGACACTGCACCGTATCCGCCTGATGATTACGCCGATTCACCAGTCGCTGCTTCAGCATGCTAATCAAACGCGGCGCAAACGGACCGGCGCCAATAATCGCCGCCGATGCCTGCGCCAGCGAAATGAGCACCTTGCGCACATCATATTGAATCTGACAAAGATATAAGATACAATCACAATATATATATGTGTATATAAGTTGTCGATCGACCCACATTCGATTGCTGAAAGATCTCATTGATGTCGATGATGGGCAGCGTGCAGGTGTTGTTAGGCACAAATCTCGTCGCACTGTCGACGAGTGCATCATTGGGTCCGGGGACCTCGCGGGTGCGTGTCACCGCTTGCGACAGGGTATTCCGTTTCGGTGACAAGATGAAGGTCTCGTTGTGGCGCACATGCAGCTGGGCGAGCGTCTGTGATTCATTCAGTTCACTGCCAAAGTACTCGGCTCGATACAATCGATAGCGTGGATTCAGATGACGCACATCGGGCGCAAATAACTGTATCGAATCGGGATCATCGCTCAACTCCAGGATAACCTCACTTTTCAGATCATTGAGACGCTTGTTCATGTCCGTCTTGAAGATGAGCACACGGGAACTGGGGCAAATGACACGCACTGTGATCGTCTCCCCAATTTTGACCAACGCATCCGGATCCGAGACAATCGTTGCCGAAGCCGTGCTCAGGCGAGCATTGTTTTTTCTGAGGAGAGTGGAGAGATTTTAGTCAATATGTGTGTGGGTGTAGTTATACAGTGTTGGCCATATAATTGAGCACACTTGCAGCAAATTGAGAATGCAGAATAAGTTGAGTGGTATTTTGTACCTGCAATTGCTAGTTTTTTCTACTGTTTCTAATTATATGGCCAGCACTGTTCTCTCTGAACTCACCTGAGAAACAAACTGCGCAATTTTTGCATAGTTTGTGTGTATTTTTGTGTTATTATTGTGGTTAATCCAACGGAGAATTTCGATAATTGGAAAAATAACTGTTAACTGTTGCTGTTTGCTGATATTGTTTTTGTTGTCAACTTACGTATTCGCCTGCTCCGCTTTCTCCTTCTTCCTTGTTGCTGCTTCCTGCTGCTGCAACTGCAACTCCAACTGTATCCGTCTCCTTCTCGCTGGCGAGGGAGTACGCAATATGCAAACACCCCCGCCACCGGCACCAGCTCCGCTGCCATCCGTTTGGGTCTCGACATGATGATGTACCTGGAGGCTGCTGGAAGCGCCGCTGCGCAAACTGAGACTGCTGCCGGCATCGCTGCCGCTGCCACTGCCAGTGCCAGTGCCGCTACTCGCTGTGCGTTGTGTTGTGGAACTTGTTTCACTGATTTCGGTTTCGTTGCTGTGCCGCTGCTTGTTGCGTGCTAACCACTTGGCGCGCTTCTCATTGAACTTGTCGCGCATCCAGGGTATCATGTTGTTGTTGTTGCTGTAGCTGCCATTAATTGCCTGCTTTTACATGGTTCTTAATTGTTTGCCCAGCTTTACTCAAATTCAACAAAATACAAATAAAGTATACAGCTGTTGGCAGCGTTGCCACATGCGTGAAACTTGTGTGGATTCCAAGAGACCAGGCTGTCGGCTGCACACATGATATTAACTGAAAACAATCTAGCTATAATTAATTACAGCATCTATCAGTAAACTCTTCGTTTCTGTATCACTGAAAAGTAACGTTGTGGATTGTGTGTTTTAGTATTTTTTTTTTGGTTTCCCGCCAGTATTTTATGTGTATACGCAGCGGACAGACATGTGAATGGTCAGCGATATACATACGAAATGCAACTCTGCATTTTGTGGCTTCTCTTTTATTATCCACACACATTTGTATCGCTCGCTGCGGTTCTTGTTCGTATTAATTTGCAGAACGCGCAAAACAAACGGCTAAACAATTAAACACAAACAGCAAAAGTCGAATACGAAGAAAAATAAGAAAAGTAAACCAACTAGACGTAATTCATCAATGCATGTAATCCGTTAAATGACAAGTGATTGTTTGTTGTGCGTCAATCAGCGACCGAATCGCCAGAGTCACGTAGCATAAAAAAGCAGAAGCAGGCCAGAAAAACGAAAAGCAAAAGAAAAAAAGGTTACATGTGGGTAAAAAGCAGCGAATACGATATGAAAGAGATGAGCATAAGCATGAAGAAGAAGCAGACGACGACGCGCGACAGCGAATAAAAAAATAAAGCACACACACACTCACTAAAAAAGCGCGACACAAATAACAAATATAAAAAGTGCAAAGTAAAAAAAAGCCGGAGCGCAACACAAATGAATGGGAAACAAGATTCGTACGTTGCCAAAGTACTACATATATATGAACATATGTATTCATCTGCACACATGCATATACATATACGCATACACTTACAACAGCATAACGAAACTTCAATTTGTTTAAAACCGATAACTTAGCCGAACTACAGCAGAGCGAAAGAGAAGAGTCGAGAAGAGATACAAGAAGAAGAAGCGCAGGTGAGTTGCAGTAAACAGAAAAGTTCTTTGCGCAGCGCACAATTTGTTTGTATTCACAATTTATGCGTGTGAAGTGTGTGTGGGTGTGCGTGTGTGCGTGAGTCTTTTCTCTCTCTGTGTGTGTAGGTGTCTATCTGTTTTCTGATTCCGTTTTGATACGCTTTTACTGTTGCTTTTATTTTGTTTATGTTTGTAATATGTGTGGACGATTAGTTTGCACTTTTGCGTTGTGTCCCAAATTGAAATGATATCTACGCATTTGTTTATGTGATAAAGAGAAACAACAACAAATGTGAAAAGCTCTCACTCGTTTTTGCTCTGAGCAAAGTGTGGCCAGCTCTCAGCAACAGGCAGTGCTGCTGAGGTCAGCTTTATTTCTGCTAAATCAGCATTTTTGCAGATTGTGTTTTTGTTGTTATTTTCAAGTAGTGTCAAAAAATATAGCTGACAAATGTAGCAACATTTTGTGGTTGTTGATAAGTAATTGTTAAAATTGTTAAATTAAAATAATTTTGTACACTTATTTGATCTCTAGCCACATTTGGCTGATTTTTGGTTTGGCTTTTTTTAGATTCACTTTCAAAAGTTGCAGCACTGAGAGAACTTTTTAACGCTCTTTGGTGCTTTTTGGACTTTCATTTTGTTTACATTGTGGATCTAGTTGTTGCTTTTGTTTCTTGGTCATATATCTTATCGCATTTTGCAAAGGAATTGCATTATGGCAGAGAAAAGGCAATTAAAGATTTGTTGAAACTGCCGGAAGCATTATTTTCAATGTTTTCGATTTCATTTTTGTACTTGAGAAAATAATTGTTTATTTCTCCTACTTGCAGCATTTTATTATTGTGCGCATAATTCCATTTATAACTGCCACACAAACTGGAACCAGCAGCAAAGCAGGCAAATTAATTAAGATTATAAAATATAACCAGCTATTTGTGTAAGACTAGTTAGGTGAGTACTAAAACCAAAACCAAGCGAAAAATGTGGATCAAAGCGCGCATAATTTAATTTTGCATAAATATTTTTGTGATTGCAGTATTTAAACGTAAGGAAAAAACAAAAATGTGGAATTCCGAACCAACACAACGCCAGCAATATAATAATGGCAATAACAATGGCAACCAGCCAGCCAAACAGCTGGGCATGACGTCGGCCATCAGTTTGGCGGAGCCCCGTGCCGAGGATCTGCAACGCACCGGGGAGCTGGGCAAATCCCTGGAGCCGTACAATGTGTTCGAGAGTCAAGATGAGTTGAATCATCGCATGGAGATATTGGCCAAGCTGAATACGCTGGTCAAACAATGGATCAAAGAGATATCCGTTAGCAAGAATATGCCCGAGGCGGCTGCCGATCGCCTCGGTGGAAAAATCTACACATTTGGGTCGTATCGACTGGGTGTGCATCACAAGGGTGCCGATATCGATGCATTGTGTGTGGCGCCACGCAACATCGAGCGCACCGACTACTTTCAGAGCTTCTTCGAGGTGCTCAAGAAGCAGCCAGAGGTCACCGAGTGTCGCTCGGTGGAGGAGGCATTTGTGCCGGTGATCAAAATGAATTTCGATGGCATCGAAATTGATTTGCTGTTTGCCCGCCTCTCCCTCAAGGAGATACCCGATGATTTTGATTTGCGCGACGATAATCTGCTCAAGAATCTGGATCCACGATCCGTGCGCAGCTTGAACGGTTGTCGTGTCACCGACGAGATACTTGCCCTCGTTCCCAACATTGAGAACTTTCGCCTCGCCTTACGCGCCATCAAATTGTGGGCCAAAAGTGAGTGGAATCGTATTAATATCTAATTGAAATCATAATTTAATATATATACTTATCAATCAGAGCATGGCATCTATTCGAATTCGCTGGGCTATTTTGGAGGCGTCACTTGGGCCATGCTTGTGGCACGCACCTGTCAACTGTATCCGAATGCGGCCGCTGCAACGCTGGTGCACAAATTCTTTTTGGTCTTCTCGCGCTGGAAGTGGCCCAATCCGGTGCTGCTCAAGCATCCGGACAATGTGAATCTACGTTTTCAGGTAAGTGTCGCAAAATATATATGATATATTTATAACTTATCTGTTTTTACTTCTGCTTTTGTTTTAGGTTTGGGATCCGCGTGTTAATGCCTCGGATCGTTATCATTTGATGCCGATTATAACGCCCGCATATCCACAACAGAACTCGACATTTAATGTGTCCGAGTCCACTAAGAAGGTCATATTGACCGAATTCAATCGCGGCATGAGCATCACAGATGAAATAATGCTCGGACGCGTCAACTGGGATCGTCTGTTCGAGGCGCCCAGTTTCTTTTATAGATATCGTCATTTTATTGTGCTGCTCGTCAACTCACAAACGGCAGACGATCATTTGGAATGGTGCGGTCTCGTCGAGTCCAAGGTGCGACTGCTTATCGGGAATCTGGAGCGTAATCCGCATATTGCACTCGCCCATGTCAATCCGAAGTGCTTTGAGCTGAAGAAAGGCGCTGTTACCGCCAACAATTCGCAAAATAACAGCGGCAACGAAGATGATCTGAAACAGCAGCAGCAACAACAGCAGCAGCAAAAAGATGAAAAGCCTGCCACATCGACGGTGGCAGCGCCGTTCTGTTCGCTTTGGTTTATTGGACTCGAGTTTGAGCGTTCCGAGAACCTCAACATTGATCTAACCGAGAGCATACAAAACTTTACAGAGCATGTGATTATGCATGGCGTAAGCAGACCAACAAACTAACCTTTTGTACAAAAGAAACTCAAAGATTGCACAGTGGAAGCTGTTTGTTCATTAGAAAGAATGGAATAGATAGAAAAGAATTGTTTTGAAATGCCAATGCCAATTATAGAGCGTCCACTGTGCAAAGTACACTTTATCTATGATATATTTTAGTACTCAATTAAATATATATTATATATTGCCTGCTCCACAGGTAAACATTAAGATGCTTAAGGAGGGCATGGCCATTGATGCGCGTCATGTAAAGCGCAAACAGTTGTCTGTCTATTTGGATGCTGATTTTCTGAAGCGCGAACGCAAATCGATGGAGAGTCATAATAATTTCAATACCACAATGCTGGCAAATCGCAAGCGTCTCTCCACGGAGCTGGCACAGTCGCAGGATCCGCTGCCGCCGGGCCAGCAACAGTCAGCAGCCAGCAGCAATCGTGGACGCGAAAGTGGCGCCAAAGTGCATCGGCTAAGTGAATCGGTAAAAGCAGTTGAGATTTCTCTATTTATATCAAAATGTCAATTAAATGCAACTATTTTCACACTCACAAACACAGCTCAACGAGGACAACTCGAATGCGTCTAGCGATATGGGTGGTGTGATGCCGACCACGCCCACTGCGTCGCAAATGAATGCGCCCAGTTTCAAGGCGAAGGCGGGAGGCAATAATGGCACAACAGAGAGCAGCAGCAGCTGCTTGGACAACAACAGCGAGCCAACTAATGGCAGCAGCAGCAGCAACAACAACAACAGCAACAGCAGCAATAATAGCACAACAACAACTGAGGTGGCCTGTTCGTGACAACCGCCAAAGCCACCAGGACAACAGCAGCAGCAGCAACAACAACAACACCAACAACAGCAACAACAACAGTTATCACAACAGCAACATCAGCCACCACCGGCACCGCCGCCGCCGCCACCAACGCCACATCATCATCAGCATAAATTTCGCAAGAACAACAATGCTGCTGCGGCGGCTGCCTATAATAGCATTTTCAATCAGCGCTCGATACTGCATGCGGCTTCAAGTCTAACGGCCGCTCTAAGCATAACCGGACACAAGCGCAAGCAGCAACCAAAAACAGCAGCAGCATCAGCAGCAGCAACCACACTTGCTGCCTACAACAGCAATAAAAACGGTGGCGGTGGCTGTTATGGTGGCAACAACAATACACATTTTAGCTACTACATTGTTGATGAAGATGACAACAACAAACAGCAGCAGCAGCAGCAACAACAACCACCTAACCAAAAGCAACCACATAAACAACAACAGCAACATCAACAACAACAACATTTAACACATGTTGCTGCTAGGGCAATGCCGGCAACAGTTACAACAACAGCAACAACAGCGGCTAAAACAGTCGCCAAAGCGGCAACGACAATTTCTTGTAAGTTTCTATTAATGTCTAAATATTTTCTGTATTTTTTTTCGTGACGCACAAGACTGTTTTTCTATGTACAAAAAGAAAACCAATTGCTTCAATACTCATTTCCATAACTATTTTAATAAACTCTACACGAAAATATTCCAAAAAAGAAAAATTAAAAAAAAAAAAAAAAGAAAAAATATAAAATTACTGTTTTCAGTGAGAAAAACTTTTAGAAGAGAAGTATGAAAATAAATATAAAAACATATTAATGAATATTTTCACAGATATTTTACAAAAACTTCCAAACATTAAATAAAATAAAAGACAACATTCAAAAAGAAGAAAGTTAAACTACACATTTTTGGTATTTTTATTTTTATTTATACGAAATTGATTGAACTTTGTATTTTATATTTTATTTTATTTAATTAAATATGCATTACTTTTTCTAAACACTTTAAGTACTTATTTAAATAATAAACTTCACTTTAAACTTTTTGTTTAAGAATAAGCAACATATTTTTAAATTTAGAATTCAAAAAGAACACTTTAAATGTTTCAAGCATTACTTTAAAAAAAAACTATAAGTGCCAAATGAAAATGTAAATAGAAGTATTAAAAAACGAATATATAAAACATTGTAAGCATTCCAGCTATTTAAATTATATGGCAAATCTGTAGTATAAACAGGTGCTTATATCATATTATTTCCAGCCTTAACAGAACCTTACTTTAAGCTCAACTAAATGTAACTTTTGATTAAAAATTACGCTTTTTCTGAACACTTCTGGTTAGCATTAAAAAGATTTCGAAAATCACTTGAAAATTGATTTATTTCATTAATGTTCTAAACAAATAAATGCTTAAACTATATATTAATTAAATGATATTCCACTTCTTCTATTTGCAGTGTAAAAAGCTATAACACGTAGCATTAAGGCTTAGTTTTCATAGTTAACGTACCCCATTGATTTCCTCGGCATTGATGCCACCAAATTAATGGAAGCCCATATATTTTAAACAAAACGGTAAGCAATGACAAAAATATAACTCTTATGGGAATACCCTTAATAATCTGATACATTTTCTCTCTTTTTTTTAGGTTTCCATTTAAAAACTGCAGAGTTTTGTTTTTAAGTTTAATCCTTAAGCGCAAAGGCGTCGAAACATACTTACATACCATAGATAACCGACAACAACAACAACAGCAACAAACAACATACAACATGACTACGAAAACAACAACAACAAAAACAAGAAGAAGAACGGCCAGAAGAAAGCATTTCGCTAACATTTGTCTTAATGTTTTCCTACCCAATAATATTGTTGTACATCTTTTTTACTTCCCACAGCTGGTAATGGCGGAGCGCGCCTGTCGGAGAATGAGAGAGAGAGAATAAATAAGTGAGAGAGAGAGGGAGAGAGAGTGGCAAAGAGATCTTGAAGACACACTGCATCATCAACAACAACAGGAAAATATATGAATCAAAGAAACAAACCAACAACTGCAACAAGATCGATTTAGAATCAAAATATTATTCAAAACTATTTCTTTATTTGATTTAATGGATTTCATCTTGTTTTTTTATACTTTCAATCTTTGTTTTCTTCTTCTTCTAGTTGTACGCTGAAAATTTGTTCGTTTTTCTAAGAAAAGATAACTGAAAAAAGGTAATAACAAAAAAAATATATAATTGAATGAAGATATTGATTTAATTTTACCAAATAAAAAAAAAACAAAAAAACAAAATACAAATACAAAGCGAAAGCTAAAAAAAACCAAAAACAAATCGTGTTATTTATTTATTTTTGATGGTGCATGTTTTTAAAGCAAAACAAAATATATTCATTGGAATAATGTCTAAGAATTGAAAATAATCAATTTTTAATATACAGTAAATGAATCTCTAATATGGCTATAGTGTTTTGCAGATAACATATATGCTGTATATCTGAGTCTCGTATCCACGGATTCGAAATTTTCATGAATGTTTTCGAAATTTCTTTTTTATTACATAAGACTTGCTATTTTCATAGAATTTTATTTCAGGTTCCTAAATTTGATTAAAATTGTATTGGATTTGTGGAAGAAAGTAAAAAAGCAACAATATTATTAAAATGTTGCAAGAATCGGAACAATTTTTGTTTTGGCATTTTAAGTGAAATTTCAGTGAAGTGTGAAAATCACTTAAATTTTATTTAAGATTTTCTTTAATTAAGTCTTAAGTATACAATAAAGAACAAATCGATGTAAAATATATAAAAGTATTTTAAGAAATTAAATGTGTGAATGTCTGAGTAAATAAAGATTTAATTTAAACAATATAATGGATAAATATGTGTTGTGTTTTTATATACTCAAGCAGAGGGAGCAAAATCTGCTTATTTATGTACTTTTCATATTTGCACAAAAAGTCTTGGGGATCAGACTTGTATATCATATTGGTAACAAGTAATCCTAAACTAAATCAATCGAATGAAAAGATCAAGCTACTATACCATATCTGCCAAAGGATCAATCGGTCGAAAAATTAGATAAGATTAGATGGAAAAGATTTATGCTTACAAAGATGTCCCAGTCTTGAAACAACCTTGATGATATCTGGAATATTTGCTTGCCTATGCGGAAGTTATTATTCTCTTACTTTGATATATTATTGATTAAAACGCAAGCTTCTGTTTGCATTTTTAAAACCATAGCTTGTAAAACTAAATACTTTTCGGCACAGAAAATGACAGATGTCTTCGGATCGTTCAACAAAAACTAGAAGGTTGTCTCCTGCACGGAATTTTACCAGAATCGACTACTGAATTCTGAGAAAAGTGCAACTGGCCAAAGGTGAAAATGGCTGATTAAGCATAAACATAAGTAAAGGATGCCGCAGGATCTCGCTGGATCGCTCTAGGAATAGTCGAAAAAACCCATCAAGAATACTTCACAGTTAACTTTGAGCAATTTAAATTCCACCTAGAAGTAAGGACATGTCCAGCAATTAAAAGTGAACAGCTCTGCTTGAGAATGCATTTTTCTAGGATCTTGAGTGGCGGTTCTCCAGTCAACAGGTGGCCCTTGAATCCCGTCGCAAGGAACGCTCAAGGACAGCGGTGTCACAGTAGCTGTTAACGATTTGCGTACGATGTACAGACTGTGACAAAAGTACACTCCCAGCCAAGGACGAATACAGGCCAAGATTGAGATTCGAGCTAACTGCTCAATTTACCAATCCAGCGATCCTTTTTCTGTTTGGCCAAGGGACTAACCTAATTGCACTTCTGCGAATTTACGCCGCGACACAGCTGCGCGTTTTTACCCAGAATATATTGTGTGTGTTTGAGTGTGTGTGTATTGTGCAGGATTAATCCGTTTATGGCCACGGATTAAGTTGCAAAATTCTAGACGAAGGCCAGAAACTGCGATTTCCGTGGAAAGCGTCGCTTAAAGCAGGTAAATTCCAGGTAAGCAGCCCAGCTAAGCCAAACTGAACTTCAGGTAAGCCCTAAGCTAGTTAAGGGTATATAAACTGAAGCCAGGCTCGGTTAGGGCATCAGTCAGCATTCAAGTGTCAAAGTGCAAGGATCGCTTAGAGTAACAGAAATAAGTCTAAAAAATATATAATTACATTATATGGCAAACCTTGTTCAGTTTTGACAACTTTGTTTCTGTGCATCATCACTGGGTGAAGTTTGTCGTATAATCGAAATGGATCAGCTAAAAGTTGTACATAAAAATGCTTGCCAAATTTTCATAGCTCTGCTTTTGGGATGCATTCTGTACAGTAATGTTGACTCTTGTAAAACCATCACTGGGCAAAGTGTGTCTCAAAATTGTGGCAAGTAAAGAAAATAATATAAAATGGCAATTTTTGCAGTGTTTTGCAGTGTTTTGTGTGTGTTGCAGTCAAACCCAGCCAGTATTTTAAAATTAAATGGCGATTGTCGGTATGGTCGCTTTTGAACCTAAACTCTATATACAATATATATAAAGTGACTAGACCGAACACTCGTGCTATAATTTTAAAATGTTCAACATAGGCAACAGTTTTGGTTAAATAATAAATCGATCTATGTTTTATAGAGGTTGCAATTAGTTTCTTTGGTCGTCCAGCCTTAGGTGATTTCTCTGATCATAAAGCTAGACAACCATTGAAGTTCGTTGTGGCATACGCAGCGATTATATAGTGTATATAATATTCCTGATATATGTGTTAAAGTCGTTATGGGTCACTCGCTAAAAGGAACGATCGTTGTGATATGCGTTCATTAAATCGTTACATATCACAGTGATTTTCCTTTATAGCGCGTGCTCTGCCCAAAACTCAACTAACCAGTGTTGAATAACTAGTGAAGAGTGCTTACAGTGCTTCCGTTTCCGGTATGAAAAGTGTACAGCTTTCTACATGAGACCTGTTTCTGTTTAAATACCAAATTTTGATCGCGAGAATTGTGACTTCTGTTTGCATTTCCGTTTCCGATTTGTGGTTTATAGCCTTTAATGTAAAGAGAATAGATGCTGTGCTGTATGTTGAACGTATTGTCTATATCACAGTGGCTGTTCTTTTTGTACCAAAAGTGCCGTACAACAAAATGAGTAATGTTATCAACCGCTGCATAAATTCACCAATGCTATGTTTAACCACAGGGAACTGCTGCTGCTGATATACAACCATATTTATACACGACTATATCACAGTGGCTGTTCTTTTTGGTTGCATCGCCATTTGCAACGATTTGTCAGTGTTTTATTCTATTTTATTTTATGTGTGTTTTTTTTTGTTAACTCCACTCATAAATTGTTTAAAAGGAAGAGAACGCTCGCTGCTGATGTAGTTCATGATTCAAATATTTTATATCACAGTGGCTGTTCTTTTTTGTTTATCAATGATTCAACTTTATGCAACTAATATTTTTGAAATGATGTGTATTTTTTCAGCTTGTGCTAAATATATATATGCATTTTATATTTCCACTCACATCAAAATTAATTAACTTTTGATCAATAATTCAACTTTATTCAACTGCTATTTTGAAGCTGAAACAACTTTAAACACATTCTTGGCTCTCTCACATTACGTATCTCAAGTTAATAGGTATTTTTGTAATTTTTCTAGTGGAAAATTTTATTCGTATTTCCGGCATTTAGTTTCCTTTTCCTTTTGCAGCCACAATGCGACCAGGCACGTGGAAGGCAACCATGTGGCAGGCATTGGCGGCAACCAACAATGGCGACGACATTCGCAGCCATTATGTGTGTGTAAGTGTGTGTGTGTAAGTGTGTGTGTGTGGCAGGTAACAGGCTGTCAATGCATGTTATTTTAGTTGGCCATGTCCTATATGAATGCCACAATTTGTTGCGCGCCTGTTTTGTGTGGCATTTGTGGCTGTTGCAATGCCAATTTAAGCGTTCCGCTTAACAGAGTCGCTCAATTAAATTTAAATGATTTCCTTCTATATTTAGATAGTTGATAAGACCATTTCAAAGTTGATTTAGTTGGAATGAATGAACTACAAATTAAAATCATCTTTCTAAACTTAAATGCAGCATTCGAAAATCGCCAGTTTTTTAGTTTTAGGTTTGCTTGACTTATGGATAAATAATGCCTTGGGAAATTTGGCATCTTCTTCAAATGAATTAATTTTGGATAGAGTTTTAATCTGAATTTCAACAATGATCGTGTTTCAAACTTTAAGTATTAATGAAAGCACACTTCAAAATAAATTTCTTTTGAAAATCGATTCAGTTTTGCCAAGTTTAGATGGCTCTCTCTGAAATGATGGCAGTCGAAAACTTTTAACTCTTTGTTGATGCATTTTATTTAATATTAGTGAAGTCAATTAAACATTCTCGTTGCATTTAAAATGTACATACAATTTCTGTTTTCCCTTTCTTTCTAGAAGCGTTATTCGATTTTGCGGGCAAAGCGATGCAAATAGTTCTCGACGCGGATCTTCTCGCGCAGCTCCTTGCGCGTGGTGAGCTCCGTGGCGGCTGTGGTACCGTTATGATCGTGAAAGAAGCCACAATATCGGGCGGGCACAAACTGTTTGATGAGCTGATTCCTGCGATATCGCTCCACAACGCTCAGGCTGCAATGCTTGATGGCGGCCAGCTCGTCGTGCATGCAGTTGCGGCACATGTCCTTGTCGGTGGCAAAGTGGTGGAAATAATCGCCCCTGGGTCGCTGGTGGCAGTTCAGACACTGGGCCAGATTGGTGGGTGCACAGAAGACAGCCACAGCTGGCCAAATGATGCGACGGCTGCCGAAAGCCATTTCCAATTTATAATACGGATACTTGTTGTGAATAGTATACGTGGAGGGACTGCGGGTGAGTGAGCAAGTCCAGTCCAAATTGAGTAATCAGCATTGCTTAAGCTAGTCGTCCAACTTACCCAGGTGTCAGCCATTTGGGCTCTGCCAACACCTGCCGATCGAAGGTGTAGCCAGCGCGTAATATCCAAGGTGATGCCTCATAGGCGCCCATGGGCGGAATGAGCTGCTCGCGGACAATGGGCAGACGGGACATCTTGTTGGCCAGAGCGGAGAAGCCAGCCTTTGACGGATACTTTGGAAGGGGAAGAGCGAGACGAAGAGTGAGGGAGAGCGAGAGAGAGGCAGAAGAAGAGAGAGTTTGTTTCATCAAGTTGGACAGATAGAAAGGTTCTAGTAGCTTTAATGGATTCTTACCTTAAAACCAATTGGCTTCGCACAATCGTAGTCCAGTGGACTGGGATGCGGACGAGGCTCTGGCAGATGGCATCTCATGAAGCTGGTCACAGCTGAGCCATTCAGGGGCATCACCTCGCGATCCATGGTGCTGCCAAAGGCCACTTTGGGTAGAATCGGTGGATTGACCACATACTCGAAGCCTGCAAGCAGATGGACGCAGGATTAGTGAATTGCTTAAGGCATATAGAGTGCTCTATGTGTGAAAGGGAAATGGGGGCACCTGTGGCCCGGCAGCGTGCCATAATCATGCGCGACTCGGAGCGCTGTCGACGCAGCTGTTCCCGTTCCTGGGCATTTGGTTGTCGAGCACGCATCGCGGATGAAAGTCGCTCCAAGACTGACTGACTGAGGTTGGCCCTGGCCTGTCGATTCGCCAGCAACTGACAGCCCAGCTAACCCATTGTGAATGTTGTGCTGCGCTGTGCTGTGTTTGGCACGCATGGCACGCACCTGCCCCAATCTAGCATGCTGCCACACCTGCTGCTGCTGCTGCTTCGGCTGCTATCAATAATCATCGCCATCGCCATCAAAATCAATATGACAGAAACGCTAAAAGGCATTTGGATTCCTTCAGGCAGTCCTTAGTCTAGACTCCATTTCCTCAACTTTGACCCAGTTCTTTTTATTTTATGCTTTTTATTATCTATTGTGCGATTTGACTTTGATTTGCTGGAAATTGATTTAGCTATAAAGATATAACTATTGCAATTGACAGAAGCAATTCTATTAAATTGAAAATGTTGAAGACAGGCGCCAAAATGAAATCTCAATTTCAGAATGGAATCTATATTGAATATGCTAACCATATTTACCATTACTAGATCTATAAAAAAGGTTTTTATAATACGATTTCCCAGTTAATATTAGAGTTTATACAATTTGTAAGTTTTTGTTAACCTTTCCTCATCATTCATATAAAATATGAATTTACATATGAATTTATAAGGAATTTGGTATATAGAAATCTTTAATCATCTTAAGAACTTTATAAGATCTACAAAAGTGTTCAAGCTAAGACAAAAGATCTTCCATTTTGTAAGCTTTTCTTATCCTCTTCTTATTATTTCTTTAAGCTTTCAGTCTTAAGATGAATATATTAATAAGATGAATAAAATAAATAAATTTATAAGTTTATTTACACTGAAGTCTTTAAGAAATTTATTTATGTTCTGCAAAAGTCACGAACCATAAAATCAAGAATTAGCACATTTGGTATACAAGTTAATCCAGGCATTATAAACTGAACTTTGAAGTGCATCATTAAATAGGATTATGCTGAGTAAATAATAAATAACTCACCCTCCATGATATGAGTGCTGCCTGTGAATAAACTGTGAGTGAACTGAATAAAATGACTTAAATTTATGCACACACAACAAGGATTCGCGACTAGTTTGAGATATTTATGCAATCGAGTCGAATACAAAGCAAACAAATTGTTTAAAATGACAAAACTTGTGACAAGCTGACATATTTACCAAAGGAATGTCAAAGACAATGGGGAAATGCTACTAAATAGTTGGGCAAACATGCAGAAAATGTGTTGTGGCATGCAACAGGCGAGACTCGAATGGCAAAATAAGGCGATGCGTTTAAGTAAATTTCATCCATGTTTGTGTGTCTGTGTGTGTGTGTGTGGCACGAGACACAGAGAAGAAGAAGCAGATATGCAAGCTAACTTTTAAATGGATTTTCCAGCAATTTTTGCAGGGGATGGGGCTGATTGGGCGTTCGCTTTTGTGTCTTGCAACAAACCGCAAAGTGTGCACCTACAAAATGGCAGCCTGGCTGGCTGCTTGACATTAATGCCAGTTAACCCCAAACGTTGTCCTCGTCGTCAGCTGCAGCAATGGCTTTGGCTTTGGCTTTTTCGGCAGGACCTATGCATTATGCCCCTGCCTCTTGCCAAAACCCACTATTCGCTCACGCACATGAATGCTAATGGCAGAGATATTGAGAGAGAGAAAGAGAGAGAGAGACAAAATGTAGATAGCGATAGAGGTAGAGAGAGACTGACAGGCAACACGCAGAAATGCACAACCGCAGCGCAGCCACAGGCAGAAGCCATCCAAATGGTCCCCACACAAATGCCACCACCCACGCACAACAGCCTCACACACTGACAACGAAGTGCGCAAAACTTTATTTAAAGGGTATTCAGATCAATGACGGGAGACAAGACTTTAGGCAGAGAGAAATGTGTGGATTTCAATTGTGTGCTAGTTGGCTGCATTCAGCAGAAGAGCGCGGATCGCTCAAGAGCGAGTCATGTGGAAGTCAATCATTTGATGTGTTCAAAGAGAGCGCCTTGTGGATGCTGTGAGTGGAAGTCATTTCTCTGACCCACATCAGTCGTCTCATATGTGTAAGTAAAGAGCGAGCTTTGTAGTTGCTCGATGAGTGTGGGAGTAAATGCAGTTCTCCACTACAGCCACACAGCTTTTGAGCCAGAGTTTGTTAGTTCAGTATTCCGTCGTCAGAGAGCGCTTTGCTGGAGAGCATAAGGCAATGCAAAAACTCCACAAGCCTATTGAGAGGATTTATTTTGTGCGTATTCGTTCTCTTGATCGGTCGTAGTTTTTGTGCGCTTGGCAAAATTGTATTTTATGAGTGCTTAACTGACTGCTATTAATCGCTTAATGTTCTTAATTGTGTTTGCATCAATTCTTCAATCCGCCTTAAACTAAACGCTTTAATATCTTGTGAAAAAATGGCATGCATCAAACCTAGATTCACATTTGACGCGACAGTGCGTGTGGAGAGCAGTGAGCATGAAAGCTCAAAGCTGTTAGTGTGTGCACAAACCAATTGAGAGGATTTAGTTTTTGCGCGCTTTTGCTCTTGATCGGTCGCAGAGCTTTTAAGACGAGCTTAAATACAACAATAGGTAAACAAGTCCATTAAGATTTTTAGGATCATAACTATAAAAAGAACATTTATTGTTGTATTAAAAATTAAGTTTGTGCACTTGGCACCACGGTGCAGCAAAAGCCATGGCAGCAGCAGCAACAGCAGCAGCAGCGTGTGTTTTGTGAGCTGCTTAATTCGTGCAAATAAAACGATTGTGGAACATATGTAGCCGGGTTCGCTTGTGGGTCTATTATACACATACATATACATATATATATATATGCACATGAATATGTATGTGTGTATGTGATGGGCACAGTAAGTCCTTGCATATGGGCGCACTTAGTGTTTCAAGCAGCTGCTTGCTCGCACACCCACCTCCCCTCCACTCCCCTCCCCTCCCCCACAACTCAATCCAACCCTTGCAACGCTGCTGCTGCCGCCGCAAACTCACAATGCAATTAAATTGTAATTTTACATTATTTAAGTGTCTTGCTGCTGTGCAACATTTTGGTTGCCAGTGCATTTTAGGTTGATTTGGATGGCGATGTGTTTTTATTGTGTCAACAATTAGTAATATGCAAATTAAACTGTTGCCATTTGTCATAATAGTATAGTTAATTAATCTTGTGCTTAATCTAAGAACCATAATTATTTATGTAGATCGTGGACATATTTATCGTTATCTGTTGCTTGGATTCGAGATGTTGCCTGCCTCATTTTCTAGGTTTTGGAAAGAGTATTCTTTGGGGATATTTGTAAGAATATTTGGAATATGTTGAATGTCTGTGGATTTAGATAGATATAGAAATAGTTGTAGATATGGATATGGATGTGGAGTCTGCTTAGTGTTCATATTTAATAGATAATAAATTTCTAAAAATTCTTATTTTTATTTCAGTTACGACTAATACGATCCGTCAATAGGTGAGTTATATTATTTCATTGATATTATAATATTTTTATAGGAAATACTCAGACTCAGACCACCAATTCAAATGGAAACTGGGGAAACTCACGAGAAAAACATTGTTTTATGATTTTTACCAGTAATCCTCCACTCTTCCTGCGAGGAATCCCATGTCATCCAACATCAGGTAAGGAATATTTTTAAGGGCATTAAATCTTCGTCACAATTGACGCAGTTTGTTAAATGTTTCCGCAAAAAGACCCAAAAACAACAGCAGAGAAAATCTGAGAAAACCTTTAAAAATGTTTAAATCACTTTTAGGGATTTGAAGCAAACTTTATGGTGTGGCGCAACTGGCAAGTGGCAAGCGGCAAGCGGCAAGTGTGTTACACAAGCACAAACAACAATGGGGCGTGCAAATAAAAATGCAGCCTCAGTTGTGCCTCAGCTTTCAATTTGGCCAGCAGCAGCAGCAGCATCAGCAGCGTCACAGAAAGTGGCCATAAACGTGCAATTCACATGCAAAACACAAAAACTTTGCCAAGGCTCCTACAAAGATTGCCATTGGATGGGGCGGAAGTGCCAGCCAACATCCTGTCGAAGCAAGGACACAAATTCCAGTTGTTTTTGCTTTTTCTTGTTGTTGTTGCTGGTGTTGTTGTTGGTCTGATGTGTCTTGTGGCTAACACAAAATTTGCCTCACAATAAAAACAAAACAATGACAAAAACAAAAGGCGAACAACAACAGTTTAAGTCTATTTGGGGCCGGAAGTGCCGCTTATTACGCAGGATGCGGTTAACCGGAAATGAAACGAAATAAGCCATGTGCGACTGTCGCTCCCTCTCTCTCTCTCTCTGTCTCTCTCTGTCTCTGTCTATCTCTTTTCTCTGTGAAGTGCATGGAAAACTAATTAAAAATGCGCTTTAAGCTTTCCGACTTGGCCCATTCAATATCTTTTCGATGCTCTTTTGCCAGCATTTGCATATTCTTCAACACTGTACAACAAATTAATAATTAAACTAAATACTTGGTGATTGTTTAATTTAAGCGTATTTATTTAGCCATATTTGCATGGCTTAGCAAAGTTGGCTCACAACTAAGGCTAAACAGCTAAGAGCGAAGATTCACAAATATGTATTTAATTCAGTTTTAAAGTGGATTCTATAATTTTGACTACAAGTTTGTAGTGCATTGAATAGATGCCTGATGGAATATTTAATTGACAGCTGCAATTTAACTGCAATCTACAAGCTAAGATAAGCATTGTTTATTGTTTTTGTTAAATGTTGTTGACAAACATCTCTGAGTCTCTCTTCTTCTTCCCACAGCTATTCCAGTCTTCCATTCTTGTCAATTGAAGTCGCTTTGTCCTGCTCATTGCCGCTGGACATCAAAGCAGTTCCACTCAAGTTGATAGTTTGTCTTTGCGCAACTCTGAAAACAAAACTTGATTTGCAGACTTGTTGCACAGTGTAATTTAGTGTAATCTAATGCCAATTGGCGAGCACAGGCAAACAAACAAATACAGAAAGAGTATCTAGAGAGAGTAGAGAGATGGAGAGAGAGAGAGAGGGAGAGAGGCAACATTTGCCTGAACGAGGACGATGCTGAAATCAAATTACAAGATGCTTTGCTATTTTGCTCCATGTGCCCCTCTCCACTGACCCAAATTCAATGCGCATACAAATTGTGTGTGTGTTGATGTGTGTTGGTGTGTGTGTTGCTGTGTGTGTGGCAATGCAGGGCGGCAGCTAATCATGCTAATAAACACCAAGTTGCAATTGGCCAACTCGCAAAACCGGCCAACTAGCAAACGGGCAACAGCCAACAACTGGTTAACTGGCTAACTGGCTGACTGGCTGAGTGGCTAACTGGCGACTGCCACAAAAAGCATTGCATACTTAGTTGACTCGTGCAGCGTTTTGTTGCAACATTTTGGCATACATCCAATGTGCCACAGTTGCTGTCGATGCTGCTGCTGCGGCGACTTTTTGCTGCAAATCATTACAAATTGCATTGATTATGCACTTGGCAGTCAATTGTGATTGCTGCGAATAATTCCAGTGGCCAATTTAAGTGCGATTTCGAGTGGGGCAGCATCGAAAGTGGATCGCTCAAGTGTTCGAGCGGAATGTGCTTATAACAACTAAATAGCTGAATACCCCAAATAAAATGGCCAAATTAAAATATACTTGGCTGTTGATTTATTTAAATAGTCGACACATAAATAGTGGAAACTATTTGATTTTGTATGCCTTAAAAATGCTGAAAGTAAACAATTTAAATGATGGCTTTTTATTGAATTTTTCATATTCCCAACATTTATTTACAAATAAGTTAGTTTGTGGACTGCATTTAGCAGAAGAGCGCGGATCAATTGCATTCGCAGAGAGTCAAGAGCGAATCATGTGGAAGTTGTGAGCGTGGCTGATAAATAGTTGATGTGTTTAAAGAGCATGCCTTGTGGATGCTGTCAGAGCGGGCTGCATTAGCAGAAGAGCACGGACCACACAGCAAGCATTGTGGAAATTGTGAGAGTGGAAGTCATTTCTCTGACCCACAGCAGTCGCACCAATGGCAGTTGATCGCCTTACATGTGTAGGTAAAGAGCAAGCCTTGCAGATGCTAGATGAGTGTGGGAGTAAATTTAGTTCTCCACTGGGACCAAACAGCTTTTGAGCGATGGTTAGATTAGCTAAAGAGAGAAAGCTCCAAGCTATTAGAAGCCACAAGCCTATTGAGAGGATTTAGTTTGTGCGCGTTTGTTCTGTTGATCGATCGCGTTTTCCTCACGCGTATTGACTGCAGTAAATTAATGTATTATTGAAAAAGCTTATTCATTTCTGCTAAAAATGCAACGAAAAACATGGCGGCAGTGTGCTGGAACGCTTATGGATTTCGTTCGCTATGTTATCCAGAGCTTTTAAGACGAACTTAGATACCACAATAGGCACGTAAGTCCATAACAGAATAACTATATACACATAATACGTGCAAATGAAATGTTTGTGGAACGTATGTAGCCGAGTTCGCTTGTGAATTTCTTGTTCCATTTCGCTCTGCAGCCACTTAACTCTAAATGAGGCTAAATTTGAAGCCAAAAGTGCACGCTTTACTTTTGCATGTTACTTTTGAAAATTACTTTAAATATGCATGCAAGTATGCCCACAAATATATGCATGCTTTATCAAAAATGACATGTTGAAATCCACAAAATCCCCAACACATTAACCCAATGATTTACGATTGTCTCCAGCTTTGAACCGGAGCTAACTAATGGAATAGCGACAGTTTTGTGAGATTGCACAACACTAAATATTGCATGCGCTAAAAATTCACACATATATGAATCGCATATACACCAGCAAAACTATATGGCTAATGCACAAACTGTCAGCGCAGTAGGCCAACAAGGTGAAAGGTTGGCAGGTTGGCTAACGAACGAACTGAAGAAACAGAAACGGCTGTTTCAGCAGCAGCAGGCGGCCATCTCATCCGTTCAGCTGTCACATTAAAAATGCATAAATGTTGCTTAAATGCAATCCAAGAAATGCAACTGGCAAAAATACGGCTAGTAGAGACATAGAGAGAGAGAGAGAGGGAAAGAGAGAGAAGCAACCCAACAAATCGAAAGTGGGCGTCACACAAATTGTGTCCAGCAGATGAGAGGAGGAGCCTGAATTGGGGGAGTTGCCGATCTGGGTGTGTGTGGAACGTGTGCATTGCAAAATAGATATGCCTCGGGGCCTGTGCCACTGTGCCCCATGTCTTTACCTTGTCCGTAGCTGCCTACGACTGGTAGCTGGTAGCTGGTCCAATTTTCTCTGTGCTGATTGTCGTGCTGTTGATCTGTGTTTTCACTTAGATATTGGCCCGCAGGGTGGCAGTATGACAGTGTGACAGGAAAGCAGCTGGAGTTGGAGTCGGAGCAGGAACTGAAGCTGATGCTGAAGCTGAAGCTGATAGCCGTACGTGTGGTCGCATCGATACAGGAAGTTTGTTTGTGGCCAAGTTGGTGGCTGCAGATGGGATATGGCGTATGCCATGTGAATTGGACAGGGCGAATGCAAACATTGAAAGTTGAACAACTAGACTAGGCTGAGACTTCAGACTTCGATTGCATTAAATTGAATTTTGTATTTGCCTTTATTTTGATATGTACACAGTTGCATGCTGTATACTAAATTTCTAAGACTTCTCTTCCTCTTTCATCTGTCATATATCATTCAGCAAGCAAACTGGACTGAAATCGACTATGGCTAGTTTAATTGAATACTGAGTTTAATTGATAAAACGCTTACAAAACCTAAAAAAAAGAGAGATATATAAACGAGTCAAGAAGAGAGTTCGACGGGAGATATCCTGCAGTCAGCTTTTAAATGGAGTACATCAAAATTATACAGATATATATAATTAATGAATTTAATATTCTATATAATGAAAGTATTGGTATCAAAACAAACAGCAAATGGAAATTCATTTAAAATATAATCAGTAAAATATGCACGAAGATATTTCATGACATACTGAAACAGTGTCAATAACATTTCATATTTAAATAACCATTATCAATTGTTCCCACTGAATTAAGCAAAGTATACATCACATTCCGTCTCTGTCTTTCTAACATGGCCATCAAATGTTGCAGTAAGCAGTAAGCTGTTTACTCAACCGCAATTGCTCGCTTATGTAAGCCCGCACTAAAGTGATTGATGCCCCAAAATGTGATGGATGTTTGTTTTGCACACTCACACATACACACACACACATACACACACACACATACACACACACACACACTACACACACACACATTCACATGAATGTGTGTGAAACTAGCAAATGTTTTCATGCCACTGGCAACTCATTTAAAAGTTTTGCTGCCCCAAAAACATATTCGAATCGTATTAATAACAAATGTCAAAAGTGCTTGCTACAAAAATGTTTTGAAAATTATTACCCCGTCATTTGAAGTTGCCAACTTTAAAATTGCTTCATCGCAAAAGTTTACATTGCACAAATGTTTTGTCAAGATAAAAAAAGCAGCCAGCAAAAAAAAGAGGGAAGAAAATGTAACGCGGCATAAATTGTGTTTATTTTCGGGAGCTAAGAAACTGTAGCATTCTTTTGAGAGCCGTATTTTTTTTTAGGTGACAGCGACACCTTTTAGACACGCCCCCGCCCCTGCTCCTTCAATCCTACGCACATTTCATTAAAGCACAATGAACACATTTCTCAGCGGAATGCGATGTCTCTGGAGGGGAGCGGGGGAGTTGCCGAGATGGGTGCCTCGGTGTCTTGCAACATACACTTGCTAGCTTTGAATATTTTGCACCCCAGCCCCATACTGCTTGGTGTGTGTGTGTGGAGGGGGTGGGTGTTTGACATGAACTGAGCTGAACCGTTGCGTTTGCCTGGCGTAAAAAACAATAAATAATATTTATGTGCTCTTTGATAAGGACACACTTCTCGTAATACAAACAAGCTTGAAGAGTATACGCATTTTTTTTATAGGGTATACGCATTTTACGCGTGATTAATGAAGTGTATTAAAATTCATAAGGAAAACTGAATGAATTTGGTTCTTGGTCTTCATCTTAGTTTTTATAAATCATTGTTAAAATTTGAGAAAGTATCTTCATGACTAGACTAAACTATATTTATGATATTTAATTGCACAGCATATCTTAAAGTCGAGCAGTGGGTATACATGAAATGTATACCTTTTTCCACAAGCATTACACCATACAACAAAATAATGTCTCTTATAAATTAATGATTTCTATGGGTACATAATATCTCAAAGTTGGCACAAATCTAGACTTTTTCCATATACAATCCGGCAAGTTTAATGTGCGTATGTCACTTTATATTACAGGGTATATTCAAGTCAAGCAGCATTTTATATATCTTTATATACATACCTTTATTTATTGGTTTTTGTTTTGTTTCTGTTATTTATAAAGGGTATCTCCGTTTCAGTTAAACCCCACTCAAATTATGTCTACTTATTCGCTGCGCTGTTTATGTAACGCATCTAATCGCTGGCATTTGAGGCATGCGACATGTGGCAACTTAAAAAAGGCACTTTTAAAAGTGAAGCTGTATTTGCCTGTGTGTGTGTGACTCTGTGTGTGTGTGACTCTGTGTGTGTGTGTGTGCATAGTTGGCCTTAAGTGTGGCGCATAATTAATGCAATATACACATGCCACACACATACACACACAAAGGTTCCCCTTTAACATTTTTAAGCACCTGCGACACATAAAATGAAGTCATCTGAATCCTGCTCTTCTGATGCTGCTCCTGCTGCTGCTGCTCTTGCTGCTGCTCCTGCTGCTGCTGCTCCTGCTGCTGGTGTGTTTGCCCACCTGATAAATGCCAGCAAATACAAACACACACACACACATACACACACACACTCGCACACACACACACACTGGCACACACACACACACACTCGCAGACACCCCTATTCACATCCAATCTGTGACACTTGTTTATTTTAATAATGTTAACCTAATTAAGTGATTAATATGCAAAATGTGCGCCGAGATTAAAACGTAACGCGGCATCCTGTTAAATATTGCATGACGCTCTTTTGCCAAGCAATTGGCTGCTCTTAAAGGGTTCCCAGCATATATATTATATATATGAACAGCAAGCGAAATAAATAAATGAAAATGTTCTCAAATTAAGGCTAATCCAAGCATTGTGATACATTTCCTTTTTTTTCTCCAGATTTTCATGGGCAAAACCAATTTTATCTTGCTCCAAAGTAGAACAAATTGTATTTTTGTGTTTAATGAGAAAAACTCAATAAATTATTTTGAATTTAGGACAAATGGCTGAGCTTTTAATTTGAGAAAGTTGTCCCTTTTTTTGGGCCAAGTCCATAGCTAAGCTCCATTATTTTACCACCTGTCATCTGCATAGTGCAGTGCACCTTCTTTTTGTCTTCTTTTTTTTTGTAAATGCTCCAATGCTTCGAGCTTAGAGCCAGGGCCTAAAATCCAAGCTGGCAAATAATTGGCGTTGCTAGAAGTAAAACGCCTCAAAGTAGGCAATAAAAAAGCGTTTTTGCCTAAGCCTTCCTCCAGCACTAAAAGCTACTCAGTGGCAGTCACTTTTTTTGCCGAGCGGCTAATTGATGAGCAGCAAATGGCGCGTGTTAGCAGAAGGAAGAGGAAAGGTGGAGAGAGGAGGAAATTGACAGTGGGAAATGGGAAAAGAGGCAAAAGTGAAGAATAAAATGAGTGAAAACCTTTTCAGACAACTGTCAAGCGAAATCTGGAAGCATTTCTCAACGAGAGCACTTTTGTGCGACAGTTTAAGTTGCAGCTAAAAATGGCTAAAAGCCGCTAAAAATGGCTGCCATTTTGCAAAAGTGTTGAACGCAATTTTGCAGCCTCTTTGGAAATTAGAATTAATATTTTTGCGCTGAGTTAACACAATTTCAAGTTGGCTGCGCGAAAAAAAAGAGAAGAAAAGTGCATAGCGCGGTCAGCAGACTCTTGGCCTATTGTTGTTGTTGTTGGTAGCACCTGTGTGTGTGTGTTGGCAACAAGGAAGTGGCAAGCACATCTTGTGCTGAGACAGCACAGCTGCAACGATGCCAGCTGCAGTTGCGCTGATAATAAATTCATGATGAAGTGCAATTTATACACTTCATATGCGGCATAAGACCGGGCAACCCTGTCTATCTGCCTCTCTCTCTCTCGCTCTCTCTCTCTCTCTCTCTCTGTGTGTCCCTCCACCTATCTTTATCTCTTTCACTTGGTACGCGTGTCCTGGCTGCATGTCCAGTTTCTTTTCTGCTGAGCAATCAAAAAAAAAGTCAAGAATGTTTTTCGCAGCGAAGCATTAAGCCTTGATTTGTTTGCGGCTAAAACTAATTACAAATGCAGATAACCTCGCACATCCCACAACCACGCCCCGCCCCGCCTACTTCTCTAAAAGTTGTAACAAGAAAATTTCCTTCATTGCTATAAAATTTCATTTGGAAAATTAATCTAATTTTTGGTGCATTTTCAAGTCAAATGAGAAATGCTGATTCTGCATTCTGCGCTCTGCATTCTCCAATTCTCCAATCTCGGCTGCCTGGCTGCATGCAAATTAGTTACTCAGTTACCCATTCAATCACCCAATTTGTATGCCACGCCCCTCGCCCCACCCTCCGTTACTATTCATTCTGAATATTGTTCATCATGCAAATCATTCCCTTTCGGCCTTGTGTGCTGTTGCTGATGCTGGCATACATTTTGTGGCCAGCCAGGTGGCTGGTAATGGACTTTCAATAGGCTCGTATTTTCTCTCGCAGTCTCTCTCTCTCTCTCTCTGTCTCTCTCTTTGTCGCATATATTACGATTAAGCGCATATATTAGCCACGCGAATGAGGCCTTTGGAAAATTAAAGCTGCTGCCAAAATACAATTTCCAATTTTAGGTGCAATTTTCAGTGCGAAAGCAAAGCAGAGAAAGGGAATTATCGAGACCCAATTAAACGAAAATTACTTAAAGCTGATTAATTGAGTTATATTTATTGACGTTAATTAAAGCTGCAAATATTTATTTACTTATATTTATATACATTTAATAATTATTTTGTTTTCACTTTGAATTTATTAATACATAAAGTAAATTAGTTCATAGTTTATAAATAGTAAATTACCAAATATGCCTTTTTTTATTGCAGGTACTAAGTCTAATGTGGTTGTTTGACTGATCAGAGAGTCAACTCCTTGCTATTTCCACCAGTAACACCAAGTTCTGCACGTCTTCTCTGATTTGTGTTCAGCAGAACTGCAATTTTTGGCAAAAACTTGAGCCTGGAATACTTGGCTATGTCTTAGAGAAGGATGTCGTAAGTCGATTCTAGCTTATTTATTATTATTTTCAAGCTGGTTCATTAGTCTCAGCTTCCTTGAGCAACATTAATTATTTAAACAACACCAAATTTAAATGCATTTACTCAACTTATTTAACCGCTTAAACATTTACTGCACAATATTATTATCAGTATTTGGTTAACCTGAGTTTAGTTTGGCAAATCTTTTATAATTTATGCAGTCTTATCAAATCGATTACTTGTGGCAATCAGCAATTTCAATATTTATATGCATATATAAATATTTATGCGCACAAAGGGGCATTATTAACGATGTTAAGTGGAATAGGAAGTGCAGCTGAATAATGTTTAACTGGTTAGCTGAGCACACACAGAACCAATTTGCGATTATTTAGCCCGCATTATGCATGCCCAATTATGTATTTAATACATAATATACAGATATATATAGATATAAAGAGATTACTTCTTGCTTAAAAACTTAATTGATTCTGAGTCCGATTAATTATCCATACCAATGAAACCCAAAAACAAAAACAAAAAATAACAAAATCAGTCAAAAGTATTTTACGCTTTAATCTTAAATCAGGCAAATAATTGTCATACACTTAGAGACTAACTAGACGCAAAGTATTATTTAAAGTACTTAAGAACTAAAAACTGCTCGATCATCATTGTGATTGTTGTGGAAATGGATCTTAAGGCGATATCTGCAGACCATTGGCATGATGAGCACCATGACGATTGCCGGCAAAGGGCAGCGACACCAGCAAGCCGAACAGCTTTCTTCTAAACGCAGCAAAGAAAGAGACAGACCCAAAACGAGAGTGAGCGAGAGAGAGAGAGAGAGAGAGCGAGATGGGGGAGAGAAAGAGAGAATCACATGTGATAAGCTGATTATGAGTTTGCGGTTATTATTTATTGTACAAGCCTCACAAAATGGAACCGGAACGAATGCTGCGACATTTGCCCTGAGCGTCGCGAAAGTGTTGGCTGCGGCAACGTGAGGGGCTCTTCGTTGGGGGTGCGGCACGTTGCACTTTGACCTTGAAAATGGGCGAATCGTGACCCTGAGCTGGCGTATACTCAATGTTGGGTGTGGACAGTCTCGATGCTGTTGTTGCTGTTGCTCTTGTTGCTGTTGCTGTTGCTGCTGTTGTTGTCGTTGTTGTGATTGGCTCTTCTTTGGAGCGAGCGTGCAGCCATTTGGGTATCAGTGTGGATGAGCTGCCAACGGGCGTCTCCATAATGATTAAATTGTTCGCCTTGGGTCGCTGACGCTGCGTGGCGGCAATGTCAGCCAAAAGCTGAGCGCTATAGGAGCTCATGTTGCTGCTGGCTGCGGCAACTGTTGCAACAGTTGCTGCTGCCGCTGTTGTGATGGGTATCGTTTGTGTTTGTGTTGTTGTTGTTGGCTCTGTTGTTGTTGATGCTGCAGTTGTGGTAAACTTGATGGGTTTTATGGTCAGCACACCATCATCGTAATAATAATCATCATCGTCCGCATTATACGATTCCTAATGGGAAAATGCAAAGGGTTTATTTTTAGACTTGTTAGCTGCTTTATTTATGGATTTATTGCCAACTTGTTTCTTTCGCTTGTCCACTTACATCTGCCAGCTCATTGTGATCGACCTCAATGATGGCCACATCCTTGATGCTCACGTGTATGTTGTATTTGCCCGTCTGTCGCTGATCGTACAACGGCCGACTCACTTCACTTTCCTCCAGTTGCAATGGCAGCTCCGGCTCCGCAACGGGCTGCATTTGTACTTGCAACAGCAGAGCCAGCAAGAACATAATCATTAGCAACAACCACGACCGCTGCAACATGCTGACTGACTGTGTGTTTGAGTTTTTAACTTTTAACTTTGACTGTCTGATTGAAAACCAGTTCTTTGCCCAGCTTTGCCCAGGTTCTTTGTCACACTTGGCACAACAACACTGTTGACTTGAACGGCCCGCGAGCAACTGAGCTGGTCAGTGGCTTTGAGGGCTCTACTTAAAGGTTTTGTTGGTTTGGTCTTCCCCTCAAGTTTAGGTTGTAAGAATGACTTTCGTGTTGAGTTAATGCTGACTGTGCTGCAAGCATCACTAAGAAGTGTCAGCTGACAATATTCGATATGTATTTTTGTCATGTTCCACATGTATTTTTCAATTGCATTTGAAATGAGCTGTGCGAAAATATGTAACGCGCAGAAGGATGCATCCTCAAACCCATTAACTATGTATACTTCAACAGAGTGCACAACTGAGTCCGTAGTTTTGTCCGTCTAAGATCATTGTACTAATAGCTTTCCTGGCTTGCCAATCGATTTCCGATGCAGGAAAAAGCACTAATCTGAAGATATAACCATTTGATACATAATACATACATAATACTTGAACATTTTACTGTTCAACAGTTCAAATTTCATTAGGATCGAAAACGCAGATTTGCTTAATCCAAAAGTAATTTCATATTTATCGTATGATCTACCATCAACAAGTCCACTAAGTATTTAACAGCTGACTTTAGGGTATCTTCTAGTCAAGCTCTCTCTCTCTACTATAGCATTCTCTCTCTCTCTCTCTCTACTATAGCATTCTCTCTCTTTCTATTTCTAATTTCCAATTGATTTTACCAACTTCCTTTAAGATGCATGTAGCTTATATTTTCCCACATCAATCAGCTCGCACGTAGAGTAGCTCAAGTGTCAGAACTATTTGCAGTTGGCCTTATCTGTTTGCGCTTATGATTATATATATATACATATATATATATGTTTGTATGTGTGTGTGTGTCTGTGTATGTATATACTGTATGACATTAGGCGCTTCATTTCATGCTGACCACTCGAATTACATGGGCACACATTGCGTGTAATACGACTGCCTTCTCCCCTCGAGCAGCAACTCGAAGATGGCATTTGAGTGTTTGCATTTGCATAGTGCATGTAAATATTGTGGCAGCAGTTTGTGCATTTACCACAAGAGCTGCAAACAATTAGCTTGAAGAGGTGTTGAAACATAAAGAACTTAACAGAACATGTACAAAACTTATACTCAAGACTATTCGAGTAGAAAAGTAACAGATTTATATATGAATATATACAAGTATTGATTAGGCATTTATATATACTTAATTGTCTTTAACGAAGCGAGGCAAACGATTGATCAAATTCACACTTGCACAAAACAACTTTTGGCGAAACTTTTAATTTGTTAAGCCAACTTTTAGACTGACTCAAATATTTGCATTTAATTCAAAATTCATTTCGTTTTCATTTGTGCAGGTTAATTAGTGAACGTTTGCACATTTCCGCAGCATTTTAAAACACTTTCAATGTTTGCTGTCAGTTTGCTGCTGCTGCCGCTGCTGCCCCTGCCCCTTTCAATACTCTGAATTTGTTGACGGTGTATTGCAATCGTTCTTTAATTGCAATTGATGCATTTGTGCTGAGCTGTGCTCTGCTCTGCATTTGCTTAATTGAGAAGGAGTCGATTGCATTTTACGCATTGATAAATGAATTTCGCAACGTTTTTTTCTTAATGGTGCAACCACACCCCCTCTCCCATCTCTGTCTCTTTGCATTGTATAATCATTTTTCATCTTGAATAAAATACTCGTAAAATGTGTGTGTGTGTGTGTGTGTGTGTGTGTGTGTGTGTGTGTGTATTTACGTGTATACATTAATTTGTGTGCGTAATTTCCGCAATTGCAAATGGCCGACGACAGCTTTATCTGCAGCATGCAACACGACAGCAGCTGCAACGTTACAAATGTATATTTGTATAACTCTGTGCTTAATTGCAACTGTTGCACGTTGCGTGTGTTTGTGTGTGTGTGCCAAGTGGCAAATGGTGTGTGTGTGTGTGTGTTTGTGTCCCCTGTACACAGTGCACTAATTAAATTAATTGCTTAATTTTAACTTAATTTGCCACATGTGGCAAGTTGCGCTCGGGCTTTGTTGCCCGCCACATTCATTCATTGCTCACGTGCATTTGCTTTTGCCAGCCAATTGCTGCACGTACTTTTTGGATAACCATAAAATTTGGTTTGCTGCCCCAACAACAACAACAACATCAACAACTGTATCTCTCCTGTTGCCAGTCTGTTTGTGGCATGATTGTGTTGTGTGTGTGTTTGTTTTAGCTATAATTAAGACCAGCACTATTTGCAAAACTTTAACTTGGCCAGCTTTTAAATGTTATCATGCAGGAAAATACATTTTCCAGTTTGTTGCTGGTAATCAAAAACAGAAAGAACTTTTTTTAACATTTCACCTACGAATATAGATCAATTTTAGCAGTGATAAAGTGTAGTGCCGAATAATGCTGATTTCCAGACTTTATTATTTCTAATAAAAATAGGAAAAATACTAAATCGAAGTTGTGCATGAGTTGCAACAGGCAAAAGGATGCATTTGATAGTCCATTAAGTATATTAGTTTTGAGTATTAAGCTATATCTGTCCCTTGCATATTTGGAATAGTCATTCTCAGAGACTGAAAGAGCTTTAAATTTTAAATTTTGAATATAATTTCTCGTACCTTTAACAATAGCAGTCTCCAAGCCCGATATAGAATTGAGATACATAATATACCCAGACACATTATTGATCAACTGTTTTCCTTATTTATGGAGTGATTATCTGTAATCAGGTAATTTACAGGTATGAATAAATAGCTAATCAATATATTTGATGCCTGAGAAACATCAGCAAGACAGGTCTGCTCAAGGGTGGCGCTTGTTAATAGAAATTGCTCAGCCTGAAACAGAGTTGTCGGGGAGAAAATTCAAGGCAATGTTGCGTAGATTGATCTGACCCAAAAAAACAGCATTTCGGACTACTGCATCTTAAGGATTATATAGCAAGAAGTCAGGCAAATGGATAGTCATGTGTTGAAAGTGGTATTGAGTGTCATTTTTGAGTTTTCTACTGATTGTGGAATTGCTCAAGCTTAGCTTAGCTTTAACAGGCTAAATGTGCATTTCTGTTGCTTTTTAATATAACAATTATTGAAATGGCCAGATCCAAATGGGCATAGATTTTTAGATCATAGTTTTGGAAGAGTAAAACTTTGGATTGTGTTGTGTACTTCAGTAGCCAGTTAACCCTGTTGGATGTTTGCTGTCATAGAGTGTTTTAGTGTCTCACCAAAAGATATTTATGGTGATTGCAGCTGCATCTCTACTTGAGGGCAGTAAACATTTTTATGGACATAAAAATCTAAATCTTCGGCAATGAATTGTGCTTTTATTAAGCTCACTAACTGCTTTGAGAACTTTTCATTAAGAGTTTTATGTTTCACAATTTCGATGCAATTTACGTTTTACAACTTTACCGTGCAAATCGCATTAGATGTTATCCGCTTGTTAATCTAAGTACTGTCCGAAAAAAATTCGGCAAAAGCGGAATGCAAAATAATCTCTCAAAGTAGGGAGACAAAGTTGCACGCTGCCATTTTGCCTGATTATGCAAATTGACAGCAGCTGTGGTAGATGTTACTGTTGTTGCTGTTTTTGTTGTTGTTGCTGTTGCTGTTGTTGCTGCCACTGTTGTCTTAGCCAGTGTAATTTTTTTTGGCAGCACTAATTACCTACATTAAGCAACCTGCAAAGAGAGTTGCAACTCAATTAGCAAACTGTAAGCGACACACTCGACAAACTGTGCCACTTTGTTGTTGTTGTGGTTGTTGTTGTTGTTTGTTGTTTGTTGTCTGTTGCATTATTCACGCCATCCTTTGACCTTTTTGGCCAAAACGCCATTGCAGCAGCTACGTAAATTACACAGCTCTTAAATACTCTGTTTTGTCAAATTAAACCAAAGCTAAATAAGCCAACTGCCCAGCGAGAAAGGGTGGCAAAGACACAGACACAGAGACAGAGAGAGAGAGAGAGTGAGAGAGAGAGAGGGAGATAGAAGGGGCAGTGGTGTGCAGGCGGAAGTTGCAGTTGAGCAGCCTGGCGACAACGGAAGCTGCAACCAAACAACAACGAGCGCAAAACAACAACATGGCTTGGCAAACTTTTTGTCAAGCGGAATTGTAGCAGACACTCAAAACAACAACACAACTACAGCGAAAGTGTTCCGGAAATGGGGTGCGGCTAGGGGTGTGGATAAGTGTGGGGTGGGAGGGGGTTAGCTGGCACTCGAAACGGATGCAGGACGCCATCTTGCAGTTTGTGCACAAACATGGCCGCCAATTTACGCTTGCCGGGCGAGCAGCAATCGCATTTTATTTATTGCATAACTAGAGGCGCTTATGCGTTCCAGTAAACAACAACGAGCTAATAACAACAACCAACAGCAACAACGACAACAACGACAACAACAACAACAACAAGGAGCAGAAACAACATGAAGTAAAAGCTACTACCTCCAATCCTATTTCCATAACCATTTGCAATCTGCAGTCCGTTGAAATCAGAGAGGGTGACAGGGAGAGGAGGAGCCGTTGAGGGTGCGGAGTGTCGAGCATAATAATTACGCCTCGCTATCAGCAACGACATTCACCATGAAAAAGTGCCTGGCAGCGCCACCTGTTGGCCAACTTGCAACTGCACAAGAACAACAAGAACAAGAACAACCAGCAAATATGCAAAGCGATAAAACGCAAGTGTTGCACGGATTATTCATGAATAGAATGAATGCAGATTCAGCAACTGAACAAGCGAATAAGCGAGTCGTTGAGTCTGTGAGTAACATGTGAATTTAAGCAACAAAAAACAAGTTTCGATGTTGTGTGCTGAAACTAAGAACTCAATAATTGAGCAGTCTTTCTTTTTGTGTCACCATAACTGATATTGGGTTTAGTTTTTGGTGTATGACCTGCAATTTAGTTAACAATACAATACAATACTCTTATAACTTATAGCTCCCCCCAAGCATTTATAGATTATCCAGTTTTATCTTTGATCTTTGCCAGTTTGGGCTTTTGCAGCTTCTCGCGCTTATGCCATTCCAGGACATATTCCTTGTTGAGCCTGGCAATGCTGGCCAAATAGCTGACATAGTCGACATCGCTGTCAAGGGCCAGTATTTCACCGTACAGTGAACTCATCTTGATGTTGTAGCGTGCCAGAGCATCCATCGTTTCGTATTCATTCACTTCGGTCTCATCGAGAAACTTGACCAAGATCTTCGTTTGTCCTTGGCCGGGTTCACGAAGCTGTCGCTGCAATTCCAGAATATCTTCCTTTACCTGATGCAGTGTATCCATCTGCAGCTGCACCTGTTGCTTGAGCAGCATCTTGATGTCCTCACACTGTTGCTGCTGGTTCTCAATGAACTTGGTTAGTTTCTCAATGCTGCCATTGAAGTTCTGCGATTCCTTCATAAATTGAGGCACATCCGTAATCCGCTCAATGCGGGGCAAGGCCAGTTGACTGGCTTGTCCGCCCTTGGAAACCAATCCATGAGCATCGGCACTAGATGTGTCCATGCTACAGCCGTATAAAGTATATATTTATATATTATTTCTCTTATTGTATATTCAAGAAAATGTTTAAGAGTTTTTACAGCTTTCCACTGAAGCACTGAATGTGTGACTCAAAATTCATTTCACTGCTTCAATGTTAGAATTGCAAAGCCGGCTTTGTAGTTAATCATTTCCTTGTGCTAAATGAGTTATTATTCTTTGATTAAATTTTAATTAAACTAGACTATTTATTAGCGGAAAATCTTAGGAATGCAGTTGCTGAGATGATTTCAATTTGAGATTTTGAGTTCAGCCCAAAAGTATGCCAAGATAAACTAAACTTATGCAAAGAAAAGAAAAAACACAAGATAGACAGGCAGACATGACTTGTATTGACTACTCACCTATGCTGATCAAGAATATATATACCTTATGATATCTGAGACATTTCCTTCAGTGCACAACTCAATTAAAATATCCCCTTCAATACTGACTGTTCTGATAAGTGTTTAATTAATAATATCGAATAACAGTCACTGCCAATAAATGCCTTTCTGCAATGGAATATGACTATAAGCTATAAGCTGCCTGAACTATATATATATATATTTTATATATATTCTCTCGGCTATTATCGATTGCATTTCCATTCTATTTTTTCTCTGTTATTTCATTTAGTATGCACTAAAAGTTAGTTGATGCAGTTGACTTCATTTGTTTTTAGCTTCTAAATGAGATAATGGAATTTGTATTTTCACAGTGCGGCTTGTGGCAAGCTGCATGATTGAACAAGCTACAGTTCAAATTGTGTGAAAGCTATTTTTCTATAAATATTAAGTGCACATTTAACTGATAAACAAACAAAAGAAAAACAAAAAAAAAAAAGCAGCAATGAATTTTTAACATGTTTTATTTTTTGTATACTCTAAATTGGTTGCAAAAACTTTTCTTATTATTATAACTTATTGGTCCTGGCACTTAAACAAGTGTTGAATTGAAATTCCAAAAAGGGTTTTTGTATTTCAAACGTTGATAGCATCCGATAATCTATATATTTAGGATATAGATATCTATTTGCTTAGGCCAAAGGCCATATGCCATTTGGCATAGGGCATGTTTTGTGTGGCAAAGTGAGTAATCGTACGTGTGGAAAGCAAGCTGAGACTGATTGCTGCATAAGTGATTGAGATTGTGTGGAGGATTGGCTGGAGCAGGAGCAGGAGGAGCAGGATCAGGAGCAAAAGCCTGTCTGCAGTTGCGAATGAATCGAATCTCGAATGTGGCTTGCTGCACGGCTGCTGCTGCTGCTGCTGTTGCTATCAACTTGCCGCATTCTGGCATGCAACAAAAGTTTCACATACACCGAATTGGGCAAATACAGCTAAAGTTCGAGTGCATTTAATGAAAATTGACAGAAAATGCCAAAATATTTAAATCTGATTTGCTGTTTAGGGCAGTCCCACATGGGGCAGTAAGGGGCAGTAAGGGGCAGTAAGAGGAAGGGGGTTAAGCAGGGCTAGTCGAAATCTAAATATGCAGTCGAGTGCGGCGCTTATTTTTAGATAGCAGACATAATAGAGACACACGAGAAGACAAAGCGATGCACAATAAATCAGCAAAAAACGCAGCGCGAGTGTCAGCTGTAGAAAAAGAAAATGTGAAAATGTGAAAATGCGTTAAAAGTGAAGGAAGAAAATAAAAGCAGACAGCCCAAAAATGTCGGCAGACAGACGAATGCAACAACAACAACAACAACAAAATACCAAAAATCATTTAATTGAATTATACGCGATAAAATTGCAATTTATTTTGAGCGAACGGAGGCAGGCAGTCAGTTGAGGCAGGCAATGTTGCATGTTGTCCTTTACACAACATCAACAACAGTCGACAGAGACAACTGAGACTGAGACTGAGACTGCAAGAACTGTAGCAACTGTGGCAAGTGCAACAAAACGTTGCATGCCAGATTTGGCCCCAATGTACCGTTAAAGCGAAATGCGTATTATTAGCAACGCTCCTCGGCATATCTATGCCATCTATCTTCATGCAGTGCCATTTTATAGTAGTTGCACATGCCGCTTGCCCCCAAACACACCAATCCCCCAATCTTCGACCCCCATCCCCGATCCCCGACCCCGCCAGCATGCCGGCTCCTAGCTTCCATTAACCCAAATGCATTGTTCTTGTCCATTGAAATTGGCTCCAGTTGCAGTTTGCCTGCCTAATTTCTCTCTCTGTCTCTGTCTCTGTCTCTGTGTGTGTGTGTGTGTTGTGCATCACAAATTAATGGCATATTATGGAGCAGTTTGTGGCTAACTGAAATAGTTCCCCAAACACATACATATATTTTGATTGGTCCCCAACAGAGAGCCTTGCAGTTGAATTCATTAGAATACAGCCTGCGGGACTTTGGCTTAAACTATTAGAGAATGTTTTGAGTTGCGAAACAATCCAAGCAATACTTAAGAATATGGAATTCATATAATGCAGAATATGTTTCAGGAAGTGTTTTGTTTCTCACGGAATTCTACTGACTTAACTCTATTTTGATTTGGTGAACTTCATAGACTGCAACCTTTTAGATCGATTGTGCCCCTTTCGAGTCTGTCTTGCCCCACTCCCAACCTTTAACCCCAACGCTAATCCTGGCCATATATCATATGCTTTACTCTGTTGTTTAACGTTGGCTATTAAAAATATTTGCTATTGATGCGAAAATATTTTATTGTAACATATCTTTTCATAATGTGAGATTATCTAGGCACATGTCTTGTGTTGTGCCACGATTTATGTGTGTCAAGAATCAAATACACACACACATTAAGAAGAGCAGGAAGTGGCAGCTTTAAGCTCTTAGGAAATTGAATTCTTAAGCTTTATTGTTTTACTGGCCTTGCCAAAAAAAAAATAAAGAAAAGAGGAGCGCATGCAAAGCAAGGAGCTGCTCAGCAAAAGGACAATCAAGTGAATAAAACTGCAGCAAAAGCAATTTTCATAAATATTTAATGGATAACGGCGGAAAATAAGCAAAGCCGACCCAACAGAGTAAAACAGGGCTCGCCTATACCATATACATATACAAATATATATACATATATATATGTATACATACCTATATATATCTATATATATATGCCATACAGATGTCCTGACGTGGATGTATTGTAATTTTTTCTTTTATGGATATATGAACTGCACATATGCCACACACATGTCTGATATATATACTCTATATATATATATATATAAATATGTACATATATGTACACTCTATACATGTATGTATAAATCTCGGGCTTTTAGTTGGTATCATTAAACTGTATTTCGCGCCGAGCGAAATTCTGGCCAAAGTCCTCTTCATGAGCAGGCCATTACAGAGGCGGCAAAAATCATAACAATAAAAGCGAGACAGCCTGCCACAGAGGGATGGACGAGGGGAGGGGCAGAGGCAGCAGGTCGTGAATGGTAGGGGAGGAGAGAGGGGACTCGGTAGCTGTTCTTACTTAATCGATGATGATGAATAATTGATTCGTGCGAAGCGCCCAAGCATGGAAATGAAAATGTCGGTTGCCTGGTAGATTGCTGCGCTGTCTCTTCCTCTCCCCCCCCCCACTCCCAGTGTTTGTGTGTGTGTGTGTAACGAGTGGCAAATTTCAGGAAGCGGAAATGGCAATTGCAGACAACGCAAATGTGAAGTTGTGCGCTAAATGAAATGCCAGCACAGCACAGCAGAGAACAGCACTGAGCAGCAACAGCAACAGCAACACGGCAAGAAACACGGAAACAGCAATGTGGACAAGCAAAAGTTACAACAACACTCGCAGAGGAGAGGAGGAGAAGACGGGGGTCGTACTGTACTACCAGGTGATACCAGGTAAAAAGAAAACGACGCTTTGCCCAAGTTACACAATTCGTTGGCATTTAAATTTGATTCTTCGCTTTCTTTGTACAAATGTGCAAAAGTAAATGCAGTGAGACTTGTTAGATCCGGTTAAAAAGGAAATGCACGTAAAAGAAAAAGAATAGTTGAGTGCATTTCACTGTTATTAGCAAACAACATCATTTCATAGCTCAAACCAGATTGCTTTAGTTACTAAAAGGGAAAGATAATAATAAGAAAATTAAGAATTTCAACAATTTCTTGAAAGGAAAGTACAACAAAATATCAAAATGATTTCAACTTGCCCATAACAAACTAGCTCAATCAAACTAGCTCAATCAAACTAGCTCAATCATAAAGTTTGTTATTACATGAGGCAGATATCTCCGACTCCATAAGTCTATCGGATCGGATTACTATATTATATAGCTGCCATAGGAACAATCCTTCGAATGATGAGTTCTTAAATGAAAAACCTTTTAGTTTCTACATATATCAACTCTCTGCACATGCAATTCATTGTTCCCATAAACAACTCCTTACTATATCATATATATAGTTCCCAAAGGAACAATCTTTTGGTATTTTAAAGCTATAGTTAAGCTTAGATGTCGCCACAAGGACATGTTGTGTTCGTTGTGTCTAAGAAAGCCCCCGTAACTTGTTTCAATGCAAACCTGCCAACTGTCAAATCACAAACTTATTTCAATCAATCAAATCGAAGACTTAAATTGCTTAAGCTCTTCACAATAAACTTGTCAGACCTGCTCACAGCCACTTTACCCCTTTGGCAACACATTTGATCAATTGCAGTTTGTAAGCACATGAAATATTCTGGACCATTTCTCCTTTTTCTGATATTTTTCTGGTGGCACGTTCCAGCGCTCTAAATTTCAATTGCAGTTTAAAGCACACACACACCTGAGTTCAGTTTATGGGGCAGGCTAGTGTTGGGTGGAGAGGGGGCAGGGGAGGAGTGGGGTACTCTAAGACTACAGTCATTAGTTGCATGTTCGTGTGCTTAAATCATTTAGAGATAGCACAGCGGTCTAAGGACTTGAGCACTTCACATATATTTACAATATAAATTTGTTGAGTTTCGCCTTTTTTTCTTCTCTTCGCTTTTTTTATTTTGGAAATTGCGCATCGTAAATTCCTTGTGGATTTTGTACATTTTGAGTAACGGTACTTAATAAACTCGCATCATTTTCCCATTTGGCGCTCGCACTTCATTTTTGTATTTTTTTTCTTTCGCCTTCGCCTTCGCCTTCGCTTTCGTGCCTGCCACGCCCCCCAAGTTCCATTACGGTTATTCCTGTTGTTGCCCCAAATTACCTGTCATTTCGAAATTATGATACCAGCAAAACGTTGCCTCTGCCGTTGACGTTCCTTTCCGGGCATCCTTCCTCGCTCCCCCCGCCAACCCCGCCATCCCCCGCTTGGCGCTTGGGGAATTTTTTATGTGGCAATCTGTGGGGTGCACCTAATTTTATTTGGCTCGCGAAATATGTGCTCCACATATAATTCAAACTAATGCCGCACAAAAAGAGGCACTCACACACAGATCCATCGGCGGCGCATCGTAAAAACCTTATGCGCATTTTCCGATTGTAATCTGTAAACCGTAATACTTAACCGTTAATATGCGATAGAGCCTGGGAGGTAGTTGAGCACCGCTCCCCCTCCCCACCCCACTCCTGCACATTATTTGATATGACATGATGACAGGCTCTGATGACATTTTGTTATTTCATTTTATATTATTTTATTTCTTATTTTTTTTATTTATTTTTTTTAGAAAAAGGTGACAACAGTGTAGAAAGCCTGACATGTGGAGAAAAAAATCAGTAGTCGGTAAAAGTTAATATGTGGATTTACTTGACTTCAAACTTGACAGCTGCCCACCATGCCGAGTGGATAAGTGTAGGTCTTGTCTGGGCCTGTCGACCAGCTAGCAACGTGTGAGAGAATGTGCCTGTGCCACAGAAAATCTATAAATAGAATTGCTTTGACATACTATATAAGCCAGCGTCTTTGATTACATTGAGCAACTCAACGCAAATTGTGTTTGGTGATAAAAGGAAAACTTTTTTTTACCACACGTTGAAGAAAGTTACATGGAAAATATTTGCCTAAATGGGACTATGTTAAGCAATTACTAAAGTTGCATTTAAGGATAATCAATAACTTCAACAAAGACAAATTTAATATGGGAATATAGCAAAGAAAAATAGTATAGAAAGAATTAAACTCTTAAACACTTGCTTTCCATCTTACATCTTGAAATTTGATCAGTCAATTATTTTGCTATATAATCTAATAGAAGCAAAATATATTTTGGGACGACAGCAATGTCTAAAATATGTCAATTCCTGTTGTTCACTCACTTGTAATATCAACAAAAGAATTTGCTGTTTTTTACATTGGCCAAGAAACCGACCGAAACATTTAGCCAACCATGCAAATCAAATGTGCGAGAACCGCTCGAAATGAGACAAATGTCGGGCGAGTTTTTCAAATGCTTGGCACCCATAGACTGCTGAGATTGAAATGTCCAACAAGCTTGTCAATTAGCTAAATAATAAAAGCACATTTGAGTTTATTATATATGAAAATAACTATGACTATGTTAAAGGAATTTTACACAATACACATAGAAAACTGCATAGTATATAATACTTAATAGTATTTGATCACTTTACGGAACTGCTGAAATTCTTCTCATTGCTCAGACACTGATTGCAAATTGTGCAAAATATTTGCTGTGAAAAGAAAGAGAAAAATATATGGAATCATATTAATGAAAATACTCGATAGACATTTCGATAATTCAATGCTCACCGGAATTGAGGAACGTTTCGCTCCGCCGGCTTGTGAGGAGCCCGTGCCCTCGAAGTGTCGCAGCCAGGATTTAATCACATTCGTTGGGGGTATTTGATAAATGCTAAACTGTTTCTTGAACAATCTCTGGGCACTGCTTATGGAATCATTATTGCGATAATAGGCCCGAATGATGAACGCTCGATGCACGCCCGTCCACTGATCCATTGCGACTGACTGACTGACTGGGCCAAGTTCTATGGCAAGAATGCAGTTGACCAACAAACAGACGGCATTTCCGCCTCAACAGGCTGACATAAAAAAATGCCACAAAAATTTAATTAGTCATATGCAGCGTCAGATGCGTTTCACTTGCTATTTTTATAATGCATGCAGCCAATGCGGCGTATGAGCAATATTTTTGCTTATTAATAACCTGAATCCATTCAAAATTGGGCTACAAAGGGTATAATGCATTTGTGCGAAGGTGTGTCACAGGTATAAAGATATTTATATATGTATATATTCTCGATCAGCCGAGATAAGCTGATATGGAATACACTCGATAGTTGAAGTGGAAGAGGGAACCATCCATAAAGTATACATATAATGTTGATCAGCATCAGAGATCTTTAGAGACTTGGCAACAGGGTAACTCGTAGTCGAGCTCTCTCTCAACTACAGCATTCTTGTTTGATTTTTCTTCAATTAATTTTGTAGTGTGTAAATTTTAAATTTTGTTCATGTGCCGGCCGCCCCCAAATCTGGAGCCGTCTAGCTGTCTGTGTGTCTCTGTGTGCCATCAATCAATCCAACTAAGTCATCATCATTACGCTTCATCAGCACAACCATCAAGAAAAAAAAAAATAACAGAAAGTGGGCGTGGTGGGGGATAATGGGGTGTTGTGTGCACCCCTACAAAATCTACAATCTTGAACTCATTTAAAGTTTTGCCACAACTTAAATCCGCTTTGGCATTTGGCCATCATGTCAGTAGTTGGCCATCGTCAAATTCTTTAAGCGTTTTATATTGTTTTTTTTTATGTTACCATTTTCTGTGTACCCCATTTGGAGGGGGCGGAGGGGTGTGGCTAGACACAAAGATTGATGGGCTGGTTGAGGTTATTGCACAAAATATTTTTAGTAACCAAGGTAAATAAATTTATGCAGCTTTAGACACGACTATTTTTTACAGGTTGAACCTGTTAGGGGTTGGATAGATTTATGGGCTGCTGAAATACTCAATAAATATATTCAGCTAAAGTAATTTGCTCAAAGATGTTCTTAAGCATTTTTAAAGCTGAAAGTTTGTTTAAAACTAAAAAACGAAAATGTATGCAACTTTAGCGAGACAAGTTCAGAGCCGGAAACTTAACTGAAATTCAAATTCAGGAAGAAATTAAAAATATCTCTGACCATTTTCAGTTGAAAATTCAATTCAAAATAGCCTCAAATGCCAACTGTTCGCATAGTTTCTTCCTATCGGGATGTCAATAGAAATGTCATCTTTAGCCATCGTTTTGCTGTCCATTTTTTTGTCTTCTTTTTTTTGTTGGTTTTGTTGATTTTGTGTTCCGCCATTTTGCTGGACCATCGAGCACGTAACTGCAATACAATGCAGCGGGCTCAGCTTGTAGATACACAGATACATAGATACAAAGATACAAAGATACATAGATACACATACAATTATGTAGTCTCCACTGTGCGACGAGCGTTTGTTATTGTTTTTTTACTGTTACTGTTGCTGTTGCTGTTGCTGTTGCTGTTGTTGATGGTGCAAGTTAGAAAATGCTGCTGTCGTTTATACAGTTAGCCCGACAGACAGCCAGGACGAGGACCAGGCCCAGCAGCAGGCCATTCTATTCAGTAAGGCCATCCATCGCTCCACTGCACGTCCAGCCAGAATGGCAGCTATCTATCTGTGTGTGTCTGTGTGTGTGTGTATGTCTGTGTGTGTGTGAGTCATTTTTTTGCTGGTGTCTGCTTGTCATTTTGACACCTTCATTTGCTACGGATATTCAGCTGGATTCAGCGTCAGCGCCAGGCCAGTGATTCTGTGGCCCTTTTCACTTTTTTGCTCTTGTCGCGTATCATTTAAAGTTAAATATACATATATATATATATATAGCGATATATATATGTATATATATACATATATAAATGTGTATGTATTTGAGAACTGTTTTTGGGCAGTGTTTTCCTTTGCAGTTTCCTTTTGCTTGGCGTGATTTTTCTTTTCTTTGACATTTTTAAGATATACTTTGCTAGCGCTCTTACCAATAATATTATTTGTAGCTAATATTAACATTAAGTTTACTATATTTATGCATATATTTATTTATGATTATATATCCAAGTCGATTGATTTTAATTTGCTTTTGCAAATACTGTGCAGATTCCTGAACTTTTCACATTTCGCCCAGTTTGCTTTCTTTAATATTCCTTTCTTTGCATTCAGTAAACGTTTTCCACTCTTTATTTACTATCCCCCCTCCAGCTACCAATTGCATTTGTGTCCTTTATCGAATTCGCTTGCTTAACTCGCTTTAAAACTTACCAAACTGATAAGTATTATTCTGCATACTTTCATTTTTGTCTGCGCTCGCTTTGGCTTGTGCCAACTTGACTGTCATATAAGCTGCCTAAACCCATAAGCCCCATTGCAGCATTACGTTGCCGGAACTTGCAACATGCAGCACCAGCAACTGCAACAGCAATAAAAAAGGAGCTGAGCCAAAAGCAGAATCCGAAAAGGGCAACATTGCCAAGACAAATGATCCAATGACTGTCTCACTGCACTTTAACTTTAACACCCACGCCCAAAACTTAACCGGGCCACCCCAAAAAAAAAAAAAAGAAATACAGTCAAAAAATAAATATTTTGCTATATATATATGTGTATGTATGTGTGTGTGTGTGTGTGTGTCAGTGTGTGAAGTGGGGCAAAGCTGTCTCAATTTTTTGGGTTAGCACACAATTCTGTATGTAAAGTTGACGCATTTTTTGCTCTATTCCTGAAAACTTTTATTTTTTATTATACCCTGCATGCAATATGCATAGCGAAAAGGGGTATCTTGAAAATACAAATGAACAATTATCTTATTTCAGATCAGAATCTATAAAGATATACATTTGCTACTCTCTATATTGATCTGCGGATTTACAAGAGCTAATGACCTAAAATTTGGTATGTAAATGTAGTTTACATAAAATGTTGATAGTATAACATAATCAGTCTTGTGATATACATAGCTAGGGATATATATAGCTCTTCGAGTTTCAGAATATACACCCTGATAATAACGAGCCTCGAAATGACTGCTGGAAATCAGCCAGTCTTCCACTCAACGATAGTCTGTTGATCTCTCATCGATTGATTCAGCTTGCCAGACCACTCTTGCGAGTCTTCCTCACAGTCTGGCAACGCTAAGCGCTCCCTGTCTACGTCTAGCTGCCTGCTATGAATTCTCACTTCCATTTTTCAATACATATGAAGTTAAAATAATCATTTTAGTTTATTTTCTCATTGTAATTTAATTTTTATATTGAATTAAAGATGATGATCGTCTTTAAATTTAGTTGGGTTTTTCTTTGGTTTGTTTTCGCTTTATTCGTTCTAAACAAGTCATTCCCAGCCGTTGTGTATTTGGGGGACAAGTAGCCCCGAAAACTTCTGCAATGATACAAATTATTAACAACACAAAAAGGGCGTGCATTGTGCAAAATAGAACAATCCAAACTGACCCATAAGAAATATAAATATATCTTTATATCTTAAAATATGATATATATAATCACATTCGATTTGGTTTAAATGCAATTCGTTTTAGTGTTTAACGCTTGAATTGGATTTTGCTAAAGTGATCAAGATTGTGTAAAGCTAAATAAAATGTTGGAAAAATCAAGAAAAATGATATAGAAAAAATATATTTCAATATCGATTTATACAAGTATAAAGTATATTTCATTAATAGCTTTGTGTATCTTGCTAATATCGATAAAAATCGATTAGCGATACCAATAAAAGCCAGACACTTATGAATATCTATGACTAATGATAGGTAAATAGTATCTCCTAGTCAAGATCTCTCTCAACTACAATAAGTTCTTTTGTTTCTTTTTTTTGTGTCTTGTCCATGTCAGAGCTACTGAAGCTGTTGCTGGTGGTGCTGACGATGATGATGACAAAGGGCAAGGCAAACGAGTAACATGGAACTGGGTCAAGACTTCATTGTTTATCTTGGGACAAGGGCCAGCGCCAGCGCCCGCGCCAGAGACAGAGCCAAAGACAGAGTTAGAAAATGGATTCGGTGCCTAAGCATTCGCACATCCATTCATTCAACCAACCAGCCAACCAACCAGCCAACCAACCAGCTGCTGGTCATTTGAAGCGGGAAGGATATTAAATTCTTGAAGCATTGTTCAACTGTGCGAAATTAGCAGATGAAAGTTAATATTAAATTTAGCATAGCCCACAAACCAAAGAAGGTCATTCAACAAATGGGCTGGCAATGGGGGCGGGGGGATTGGGGTGCAGGGTTTGGCAGGGTTGGCAGGATTTGCGAAATGCCTTGCCGGACGTTTTCATAAGCGTTTCACTTTCCGGCAACGCCATAGATAAACACGCACACGCAACACACACACACAGACACACACACACACACACACACACACACACATACACACGCAAGGAGTTTCAACTGTAAATCTGGCCAAAACAGGATACTAAGCTGACGCTGCAGCGCAACGGAAACGGATGCTGCGCTGCTCTGATGTGCTAGCTAGGGGCTTAGATAAGGGGATGGAGAAGGGGGAAGTGTGGCAGTGTGGCAGTGTGGCAGTGTAAGGCGTTGATAGCAGCGTCTTATCAGCTACAGAAACAGCCACAAGGAGGCAGGGAAGTGAGACTTGTCAGCATGTTGAAGTGCTAGTCAACTACATCCACTTACATAGAGAGTGAGAGAGAGAGAGAGAGAGAGAGTGAGAGATAGAGATAGAGAGAGAAAGGGAGGGAACATATATTCTTGATTGAGTTATAAATCAAAAATATATGCTTAGATTAAAATTTATTAACTTGAACGAGGATTTCTCATTTGTTCGCTCAATGTTTAGATCATTTTATGAATGTAAGCTTCATTTGAGCCACAAATTGATTGTAGTTTTGCGTATGCAACTTTTCTCACTGTGTAGCGCTCAGATCCCAGCCCTCGCCGCTTGTATTCATCCATTTAAAAGCGCATTAGGTTTTTGCATTTTGCATGGAGGAGGAATGAGACAGCGAAATGGAAGTGAAAGCTGAGAAAAGCACTCGCTTAACTTGAGTTTATTATCTTATCTGCTGGAACTGAGTGCTCTTAAAGTACCAGGTGAGGTGAGGGATAACCGCCCTACACACATAATACAAGTGAACCAGATTTTGTTCTGGTTAATATTCATGTAAGCCAAAAGGATTCAACCAAATTTTGACACTTTCACAGCTCTGTCAAACCTTTTTGATCACCTTTGACCAATATTTGATTTTAGAAACCGAAACTTGTCGACTTTAGAAGTACATAGAATATTCATAGACTCTCAGTCGAAGGGATATTTATTCGATATTCGATATGCTTTGATTTCTGTTAATCTATTCAAATTGCAAATGGAATATGCCAAGAATCACATTTCTATATTTAAATTGACACGATTTAAAGCTGATTGCTATGCAATTGCTCGATATGTTTTGCGATCAGATTAAGGACATATTTTGCATTACTTTTGATTGTATTTTATAAAGAAGCACAAGAAGAAGACACAATGCAATCTCTGCAACAAGTGTGGCAGGCAAACATGGCAACAGCAATAACAACAGCATTCTTATCGATAAGTACGTTCGAGCGTTGCATACGCACACACACACACACACACAAAACTGCAACACACACTCACACACACACACTCACACACACACTCGAGTACACTCGACTAAATCCATATTTTATGATGCAAACATTGGCAAAGAGTTTCGCTCCAGTTGCCAAAGGCCAGACTAAGACGAAATAGTGCTTTAAAAAGAACGACTTGCAGTTATCCTTTAAATTTTTGAGTAGTTGAAAACCTTTTAATTTCTTTCTTTGTTGTAAGAGTTCACCTTTACTCGTAGAATGCAATCGAAAAGCTTAATAACTCTAAGAACAGTTAATCATTAGATGGCTAATGATAGAGATAAGCTTCAAGGCTAACTTAATCACTTTGCTATTATTATTATTATTGTTAAATTCACTTTGATTCCATTTATGATGATTGTTTTATTTATTTCTCTATCGTTGCGGGTGTATTGACACTTTAGCTGAGCGAGTCTAAGTCTGCCTGGGCAATCTTCCAGAATGTGATGAGGAATATCGCCCCCTCATCTAGTTATAGTCTTAGTTAATCCACAAAAGCGATCAGGATTTGAAAAAGGTTAGCTGGATTGACCCCTTGCTAACTAGAGAATCAGCAGCAGCTTATTAGAATTTTACTCTAATGATCTCTTCAAGATTGCCTTACCCTCCTCAAGTCAACCTCTCTATCCTTGTAGCCTCTTAATCACCCACCTTTTACACCCTCTAGATCTTTATTTGAATCTTATGAGAATCTGTATAAATCTAGCATCTTCAGACAACTTATCATCTGCCATATAATTAAACAGTTTGTATTCATTTCTATAAACCGTTGTGCACAACCCTTTGATAAAGAATCCATTTAGAGCATTGTAAATGATGTTTACTAAATAACTAAATAAATAATGACTATTGTTTGTGAATTTTAGATTTGAGATGTAAAAGGAGGTTGTTAATCTGATTAAAAATTGGGAATGCTTTCAGCTGGCTGCTTGTTACACATGCTTCACAATAAAAACTAAGGGGTATTGGCCAGGAGCTTGTGGCAGGCCACGCTTGATGCCAATGCCTGGCCATGTCCACACACACACATAACACACCCACACACTCATAGATGCATAGACTAAATAGTTTATGTTGTTTACCAGGCAGCTTGCTGCATTTGCTGCTGCTGTTGTTGTTGTTGTTGTTGTCCTGCACTTTGGCATTAAGCAGAACGCTGAGCCTTGGACAGCCAACGAGAGAAAGGATGCCAATGCCAAGGGGTGGCTAGCGAGGAGCAGCGAGGAGCAAGGGGGGTGGTGAGTGGGTGGAGTGATGTGGAAAACACGTAACCATCGAGCGGCATTCATGTGCAGTATATGCGACTTAGGCGCTCACAGAGGGAAGGGGATGGGTAAGGGGAGAAGTGGTGCATGGGTGGGCGGAGGGGGAGGATGATGTCCTGCTATTTGACTGCCCTGGTTACCATTGTTGTCGTGCACGGAGCAATCCACACCCCATCATCATAAAATCTAATAAAAAAATAAAATAAAAAAATGCATTTCGTATTCTTCTTTTTTTTTTTGTAGAGTGTTTTAACTTAGATAACAAAAGTGGGAGAGGCAGGGCAATGATTACATGGAGCAAGCTAGCAGGCAGTCCCCTAAAGCCCAAGTTTAAAACTAGAAATTATTTAACATACAATATAAATAAATATACTTAAATATGACAATTTTGGTTTATTTTTTATATGCATTAAACTCAATTCATTTATTTTCATATAGTTTTTATTCGATTTTGAAAGAAATTAGTTTCCCATCTTGTCATTTTCATTTCAAAAATATATTTTAAATAACGATAAATTTAATTAACATGCCTGTTAATCGCTGTTAATGTTAAAGTCCAACTGCTGTTAACTCAGTTGCTCTGCTCAATAACAGAGCGCTGTTAGCGAATGTAAAGGCGTCTGTTAAAATAGTAATTGCATGGAATGCAGCGAGAATAGAGAGCAGGTCGAAGGCAGTTTGTTGGTGTTGCTGTTGTTGCTCCGCGTGGGTGAACGAGAGCGTAAAGAGTGGAAAAGTGGCGTGCTGCGTTGAAGAAGAGTAAACGCAAAAGCATTCGCTCTTAACTGACTGTGTGAGAGAGTACTTATCGATAATAAATGCTTATCGCTAATGAATATACGTGAAAATTATGCAACTGAATATGAAGCTATAATAATTTAATTATAAATATATAGATTATATTGGAAAACTTTATTAAGAGTTGAGCTACTAGTAAGAGAAACAGGTTCTTTTCTAATAACTGCAAAGTATTATTTAAATACAAACTTATAAATATTTTATAACTATATTGTTTTCGATAGACATGCCACATGCTTGCCAGCCATTGTCCCACTGTGCTCAATTTTTTGCCAGTCACAAACAACAAAAACAAGGCGCGCGCGTTCCACAGCCAAAGCAAAGTGAAGCATGGCGCACACACATGCAAGCATTCTCATGAAACTCATATACGTCTATATATATGCGTGTATGTATGTATGCATGTTTATGCTCTGGCGCTCTCTCTCTCGCTTTTATTACAAGACTGAGTGGGAGCGCGAGAGCGACAGAAAGACAGAGAGATAGAGAGCAAGCACATTTCACTTGTGCGCGCTCTGGTTACTCTCTCAGCACACTTGCGTGAGTTTTGTCTACTGCTTGTTCGCTGCTCGCTGCTGTTGCTGTGTGCGATGCGCGCACGCTTGTAAATAAATGAGAGCGATTACACGAGCACGAGCACGAGAACGTGCACGAGCACGGGCATGCCATACTGCTCGCACACAATGTGGTCAAATGTGTTTTTGATCGCTGAGCGTGCCGCTCATTTTCTCAGTACGAATTGAGACACTGTGGCGCACGGTTGAAAACCTTTCAGTAGCAGCAGAAAAGTGCACACACAGAAACAAATACAAATAAACAAACACACGCACACACATACAGATAAACACACGCACGCACTCACGCACACCACAACGAGAGAGACAACGGCAATTGTGTATTGTGAATTTAACGCGTATGTACGTGTGAGTGTGCATTTCGCATACGGTAACATACCACCACCCATCAATTTAAATTAAATACTTTTTTTGGGCTTAATTAAATACTTCCGCGCGTCGTCGTCGTCATCGTCGTCGTCGCTTTTGTTGTTGTTGCTGTTGTCGCCGCGCCAGTTTTTCCATTGCGTGCGCTATATTCGCTCTCTTTTGAATCGCCGCATTGACGTCGACGTCACATACACACACACAGACACATACACGTGCACAACAGACACACACATACACAACACAGCCACACGCAAACAATCTCTCAAACTCGATTGTGCGATTCCCAGCGCGCTCTCTCGCTCTCTCTCGCAATACGCTCTCGTCGCTGTGTGTGTGTTCTCTGTCTCTCTCTGTCAGCCACTGTTTGTGTCATTCACTGCTTGGCTGCCTGTTCTCCTGTCTCTGTCTGCCCCAGCCGTCGTTTTGTTTGTGTATCAAAAAAAAAGGGCCGCTGGAGAAATAAGCAGCAGCAGCAGCAGACACGCGATTATCGCAGCAGCAAAATATAAATATCGCCTGCCACGCAAAGTTAGACAACAATAATAATAATAATAACAATATTTGCTATTAATTGAAAGTGCAGCAACGAAAGAAGCAGCTACAAAAACAAAAAACAATCATCTCTCAAATATCTACTGAAAAGGTAAGCAGAAAAAAGCCGACGCCTCCTCGCCAAACGGGTGAAAGTGTTAATATACCGTTTCACTTGCAACTTGCATACAAATGCAGCTACTTAATAATCGCGATATATGTGATTGTGTCTGTGTCTGTGAAAATCTAGGCGAAATTGTATTAAGAAAGTATGAAAACAGTTTTCTAAGCGCCTCGTTTGCTTTGCTGTTTTGCTTCGCACCAGCAGCAACCACAAAAACAACAACAACAACAGAACGTAACCGGTAGGTGCTGCTTTGCCACCCACGAAAGAGCCAAACAAAAAGGGCAGCAAAAAAACCTAAAAGTACCAAAAAGGTACTTTTACTCTTACTGAACCAACAGCGCTGACACTATTCATACTCCCGCTCGCTCTCTCTCTTTCTTTGGCTGCCTTTCACACGCTACATACATATATGTGTACATGCTCTCTCTCTCGCTCTCCCTCTTCAACTCTCACTCTCTCTATGAGACATTGCAACCCCTATCGACGACGCGTGCAGCTGCTGTCAGAGCTAAAGAGCTGCTAAGCTACCTGTGCGTGCTCTCCGCCCGGCTCTCTCTCTCTCTCTTTGTTTTTTTTGGTCTCGCCGACGCGCGTCGCTTCGTGTTGTGTGCACACACGACGAAGAAAAAAAAAGGCAGGCAGGCAGAGCCGACGCTGACGTTTGATGAAAACGCTCTCACAGGTTTTCAGTTCTTATTTGACCGTCATTCGCCAGCGCGGCGCCGAAGTGTACAACAGCAGAAGTCTTCAATATAACGGATGAAAAATTCAATTCAACTCAAATACAACTTCACACATAACAAATAAAAATATATATCAAATCACATTTCGTTCACCTTGCTTGCTTGTCGCCGTCGTCGTCGTTCATATGTGTATGTGCGTGTATGCGAGAGAAAGAGAGAGAGCAACAACAGCAGCAACTTTTGTCAATTGTCTGTCAAATGTTCAAATAAAAAATGTAAGTAGGCGCTGTCAAATGCATCAACAACAACAACAACACCAAATCAAATCGTCCATTGACAGCTAGAAATTTATAGAGTGCAGTTCTAACTTTCGCAACATAAAAAAAATTCAAATAAAAACTAAAAACCAACATTGTGTGCATTTCAAAAATTCAGCAATATTTTACAAACAAAAAAACCCAAAAACAATACAAATTGTAGCTGTGAATAACTGGCAAAATTTTGAACAACAAAATCAACAGTTTATCAAAAGTAAAATTGTTGTGCTTTGGCCGCCATTTTAAAGCGCGGGGTATGCAAAAAAAAAAAATAAATAAAGCTGAAAAGCTGTGAAGTAAAATACAAAAACAAAAAAAGAAGAAAACCAAGCGAGAAAAGTTCGTTCGCTTTTCCGCGCGCGGCGTTTTTGTGTGTGTTGTGTGTTTCATTAATGAAAAATCAACCCCCGGCATTTTTCCTTGTTTTTTTTTGGCCTCCTCTCCCTTCTCCCCAAAACAAAGGCAAGCAGCAACAGCGGCAAGCAAACGGCAATCGCGTTGTCCGCTTTCCGATTCTTTTTCTAGCTTTCCCATTTTCCCCCTTAAGGGTTGCAACAACAACAATGAAAATAAAACACAACTTTTTTCAAGTTTACTTTGCACGCGGATTTTCCGTTGCTTAAAAGTTCAGCCATGTTTCATTCTCGTTTCGTTTTCGCCAATTCGCTTTTGGTGTTGCTTTCTTGCTGTTGTTGCCTTGTCACTTGTCCGTCTGTCTGCTTTTTGCTGTCGATGTCCTTTTCTACACTTATTTTGACATTTCGGCCATATTCCTTTTTTTTTGCTGTTTTGCCGGCGCTTTATTTTATATTTTAGCTGCTTGCAGCTTCAGATTCTTCCCGAGGGTTGTTCCTGCAATTTCTGTGCGTGTGTCTCTTTCTGTGTGTGTGTGTGTGTAATGCTTGTTGTGCGTGTGTGTGTGTTTGCTGTGCATTGTGTTTTTGGTCTGTTGTTGTTGCTGATTTATGCGCTCGGAACTCCAATTAGAATGAATTCCCCATTGTTGCAACATATCATAATTTGCAGACACAAAAAAACCTGGCCACAGAATGTGGAACACAAAAATATATATATATATAAATATACATATTTATATATATATTACTTATGATATTATATTGCATTATATTGTTGTGAAATGCTTGCGTTTCTTTTGTATTATTTTTAAATCAAGCCAAAATGTTGTGCTTAATGTATTTTTGTTGCAATTTACTTTGATATCATAATATCCATATATACATAGAAGTAATTATTTTGGTAAAGAATTCAGATAATAGCTTGGAATTTGTGTTGTTATTTAGCAAAGGTAACTTTGGATTTAGTTTATTTGGCTACTGCTTTGAAGTTCTTCATACAAAAGATAAGGAAATCCTTTAAATATATATGGTAATATAAATTATTCTAGACGAATTTTCGAAGTACTATTCCACGCTATATTATTAGGATCCTCAATCAATAATTTGATAATATTCATATAGATGTATATGCAAATCTGTCTTTTATTTTTACTCAGCTCTGATAAGAACTCCATTTGTTTGTATGATCCATCAGCTATCTTTTTTATTTGCGTAACTGTTTACTTTATGTATATATGCTATACGCTATATCTACTTCCAACTATGTCAATTTGTATGCATATGCCACAAAATCTATATCATGCCATTGTTTTTGCCCTCTCCCTTTTTGTGCTATTTGACTGATAAAGCGCCAAATGTGCCTATTGAGAGGCAATCGATATGATTGATATGATTGTTGATAATTTAGTGTCTAATTGAGCAACAGTTGCACGATAAAATGCATAAAGAGATAACTATGTGCTCTATATATACATATATAAATATATATATCCAAATTGGTACAATAAAAACTTAGCTATTTCTATTTGATGAGCACTTTATTCAAAGCGAATCAGCTTAAACTGTTTTGCATGCTTACAAAAAATATTGCGAGCTTTTTTTAGATAATTTTTTGCAATTTTAAGCTCAATTATGTTTTATATTCATTTATTTTTTTTTTTAGAATTTTATTCACACTCATTTTATGCAACATTAGTTCGAGTTGATGTCTGATTAATGAATATTGTTTAAATACTCATTAAGTAGTCTAATAAATTAATAACTCTGATTGCATTATTAGAAAGTCTTTTCTTTAGTCCACGTTAATTTGTGCAATTTGCAACGAGAATTTTCACTCAAGTCAGCTGTAAAGTTATTATTGTTATTATTTGAAGTCACATGCTTTAATAACCCATTTCTCCTTCTTCTTTTTCTTGCTTTTACAGCTGATTCTACAAACACAGAAAGGCGATAAATAAAAATTACGTTCAACACGCAAATTGAAAGTGCAATAAGAAGAAGAAAACGTCAAATGCGGTTGAAAGTGGCCAATTAATAAAAGAAAAAGTGTGTTTGCAACAAAATAAATAAGAAAGCAAGAATAAAAAGGAATCAAAGGCAACATTTAGTAAATATATATATATATATTATATATAACAAATTATTTACAACTTCTTCGAAAATCAATTAGGAGAAGTTATCAAAAAATCGCGCGCGTTTTAAACCAACATTTTTAACAAACGTTTTTCTGCGGAGTATCTCGTGTTCGTTCTTCGTTCTCGAGTGAGTGCTGCCACACAAGAAAAATAAAATAAGAAATTAAAAACACTTATACACACTCACTCAAACAAGCAACCAACCAACAACCAACACCAGACACACACGCATTGCCACAACAACCACACACAACAGACACACACACAGACACACATTATTCATATCTCTGTTAACTGTGCAGTTGAATAAAGAAGCGTCGGCTACGGCCAAAAGTAAACGTCAAGATTCTATCGAAAAAAACACTGCTTAGCACGACGGAGGCTTCGCTCACATTCAACACGCCGACCACAATGCCCTATAACGGTGCGAGCAACGGCAGCGGTGGTGTCGGTGGTGCTGTCGCAGGCAGCAGCGTTAGCGGTGGCGGGGCCACCATCGTCGTCAGCGAGGGACCCCAGAATAAAAAGATACGCACCGGTGTTCAACAGCCCGGCGAAAACGACGTCAACATGCATGCTAGGGTGAGTACCAATATTTCCGATAACACCGATAAAAATCGATAAATATTTATAATTTCGATACGCCAAATTCATTAACAAAAAAATGGCAAGTATCTAGAGAGAGCAGCTGCCTTTTAGCTAGAAACACACGTCTGTCAGTCCATAAAGATATATATTTTTGATCAGCAGTGCTAGGCGAGTCGATATAGCTATGATCATCTGTCCATATGCATGTACTCGCCCAGCTGACAGAGCATAAGTGAACAGAATATTTCCATTTTTGTATATAAGTTCTCACTTACGGAAAATGATCAATATCAGACTACTATATCATGCATATAGTATGTATATACTCTATATACCTCCCGTAAGAGCTCCGCTTTTTAAATCGATATTAAGATTTGGATAGACTCCTGTCTGCTAGTGTATATAAACTTTAACGTGCCCAATCTAACCATTCTCTCTTGTTCAAAGAAGGTTTCAACTATATCAATTTTGAGTAGCCTTTTGAATGTCAACAACAAAAATGTTTCTGATATGTTTTCAATCAACCCCCAAATATTAAATAATAATTACCTGCGGAAAACTCTCGATACATATACATATTTATATATATATATATATATATATATATATATATATATATATATATATATATATATATATATATGTGCATGGCTCCACTTGAATAACCACCCCTATCAGGAACAGGCAGTCGGATTGAAAAGCACACACAACAAGCACACACATTTTCATATATTGGTTTAGTTGTTTGTTGGTCTATTCAATCAATTTGGGGTTGGGGACATAGTCGGGGCGGTGGGTGGCGAACTGTAGGCTTTCAACCCAGACCTAAACTCAGCACCCTGATAACAAAAAAGGGGATGGCGACCAGCAACAGAAACAGAACCAGAAATGAAATATGCCTGATAAAGTTTTTTCTTCTTGTTTCTTTTTTTGGGGTTGAAGTGCAGCCTGTGCTGCAAGAGCTGGCTCTTAAAGTTATCAGGCGGCGAGTACTTTTTTGAGAGACTGTTGGACTGTTCGACTGCCATTTATAAATTTCATTATATGCAGCAATGCCAACGGCTGATTTGAGTTTTGCCAAGGACGCTGCTCGAAACTGTTAAGAACTCTTTAAGAACTTTAAAGTAATCAGTTGAAAGCGGAATTTCTGTGGGTTTATTTACCAACTGCTTTGAAATTCTTTATAAATAAGTGGAGCCAATCCTTATGGAAGCTAAAATAATAAGAACTTGACAACTTGACAACTTCTTTGGCTGCTGAATGATTATTATTCATTTCAAAAAGTTGCACATAACTTTTAGCAAAGATTTTAGATAATTTATCGACTTGTTAGCATCATGAATCGTAGTTATGTTTATATATATTCTTATATATTATATAAATTAACAAAATTCAAGGTAAAATAAACACCAATTAGATAAGATTGATGTACTCCACTCAGTCTGCCGATTTCTTTCGCTGGCTATCTTTGCCAAAACTTTATTAACTCATTCCCAAATTGCTGCTCGCCAAAAAAAAAATAGAAAAGAAGAAAAATCAGAGGCCAAAAACCGCATAGCAGAGCTGAGCAGAGCAGAGCAGAACAGCGACTAGACACACAGTATTTTGAGAGTGGCAGAGTCGAAGAGACGGGAGAGTCGAGTCGAGTCGAGTCGCAGCGTCGAGAGCCGGCTCTCGACTGCCTTTTGCCACTGCCACATGTTGAGGGTTGGAAAAATCGATTTTGGCCATTGCCAGCAGCGAGCCAAAATATTGTTTGTTGTTGTTGGCGTCTGCTTTTTGCCGGCGCATTTTTATCTCTCGCCGCTTGCCGATAAAATTTCCACGTTGTTTGTTTGTTTTTATGTCATTGGCAATATGTAAAATTTTTAGAAAATACAGCAGGAGAAGTAACCAAAATGGAAACTTTATTGAGCAGACAAAAAATATAAATGAAAATTGCAAATGGCAAATGTTTTTACTTTGTAATAAATATATATATATATATGTGTTTGTTGCTGTTGGGAAATTCTTGGGGGGTTTTTATTGTTGTTGCTGTTGCTGTTCTTGCCTGGAGAGCGTGCAAAAGTAGGCAACAAATTTTCTCTTTACGTCATTAGTGCTGTGTGTGTGTGGCATTTGAGCTGTTGCTTCCGTCTGCTCTCAGCAACGCACACACACACACACATACACACAGACACACACACACACACAGACACACACACACTCGCACACTTGACTTGACAGCGCAATTAGCACATGAAGCAGCATCTTCTCATCATTTGAAGAGTTTTGGCCATGTCGCTCTTTGGCCCTGTTTGCCTCTTTACGCTTTTTGGTGGGGTCTAAAGCTGCTAGTGTTTAGTGTTCAGTGTTCAGTTCAGTTGAGTTTAGGCCAGGCCAACATTGTCGACATCGCCTTCGCTTGCCACTTGGCATCGTTTAAGCTTGTTGCCAGCTGAATGCTGTTTTTTGCCTGCGAGCTGCGTACGTGCCGTGAACCTGCAAGCTGGTCGCAAACGTGCTCACAGATCTACAATCACCTGGCTGACTAACTGACTGACTGCCACTCTGACTTGGCCAGCCCCAGTACACTTCTACTTCCACATCCACTTCCACTTCCACTGTGATTAAGTACACTTGCAGTGCGTCGGATGCGCTTGGCAGAAAGAAATCTTATGCAACACGCTCTTAACGACACTTGCAGCCGAGTTAAACGTTTTAATACACGGCTTAAAACACACACACACACACAATTTGTGCAAGAGATGATGCGTGTGGATTGGACTTGACCTGAGAGAGAGTGACGAGATTACAGCTACAACTGGAACTTAAGGGCAGATTGCGTGGACAGAAGCCAACTATGAATCGTTTAGTTGGGCAACTATTAGAACCACAACGAGGCTAGGAACAGTCATGATGGGCCTGGCCCAAGAACTATAGCTCATTTATCAGGGAGAATTAGTATAGAATCAAGCAGGTTGTCAAACCGAATCGTAATTTGATAGTGATTGTCAATCGGTAAGGCAAGTTAGTGGTTGCGGTTTCGGTGTGAGACACTGAATCCAAGTGGTTTTAGTGCACAGGCCTTAAGAATCATATTAATAATAATACACACCTTGAGAGTGGTTCCGTAGCTTAACATTTTCAGCTAAAAGCTACTTTATATTCATACAGATTCATTATATTTTGTGAATGGCTGAAATATATCCCTAGAATACTAAATTTGTATCTGGCTAAGGCGTCACATTCTGTATTTGAGGACATCTCATTATCACCAAATTGATACAATCTGCTGCTGACCATACACAGTAGTAGGTAGAGGATATTTTACTCCACAAGATTCTCTCAAGCGACCAGTTTTAATGCACAAATTTACTACAATTTGTGTAGCTTAAAAGTGCCAATCTGTCTTTGATTTATGCACTTATGCAAAGTTTTAGAATTTCGGTTAATTGAAATCATAAATCAATAATTTCGTGAAAAACCATTTGATTCATAAATCATTTTTTACTCACATTTAAATGTTATAAATTGTGCCAAGCAGAAATTGCTTTCACAATGAATAAATATTTATTTGCTTAAAATTGAGAACTTGTCAGCCAGTTGGTCAAATCTTGAAATGATTGCCAAAGCCTTTAGGTATGTACTTGGCGCTTATATATTTGATATATGTAATATGTATATATGCATATCATATTGCAATTCATGTGTATTCATAATTTGCACTCACTTCATTCGCTTTTGACTGGTTTTTGAGTACGTTTTCATGATGTGAATGCTTCAGTTCACTGCTTGCTGTAACTTTGGCTCGCCAAGAGCAAACAATTTTTGACCACAGCTTGCAATTTGCTGCGATGCAGGTTCCATCCCTGCACCGCTAACCACACACACACACACACACTCGCACACACACACACACTCGTACACACACACATATTCACTCACAATTCCAGTGCACATAGCAGCAACGACGCCGATGCGTCTGGCTGCGTGACGCACGCGGTGGCATCAACAGCCATGGCAAATAAATTTTGCATGCTATCCCAGCCAATACAGCAGCCACCACCCACTCCATACATATTCAGAATACACGCCCTCCACACCCCCTCAGCCTCTGAAGAGCAGTTGCCTCCGCCAGACAGTTAAAAATAGATTGCATATTCGTCTGACCGATCCGAGGCAGACTGGCAACAACAAACATTTTAGCACTGAGCTTAGTCAGCAGCAGCTCCCCTTTGGCATCCCTTTCCCTCCCACAACCTCCCACCACCCCCCAACCGCCTTTGTTGTAGTAATCATGTGCGTTTTTCGGTGGTGCGTCTGGAGGCCAACACATTTGCAACACCCTCTCACATTTCACATTTCTCGCAGCATTTTCATCCAGTTTCCCCGCACATATTTAGGCATAGGCTGTATGCATTTTGTTGCTTACCTGTGTCTGCACCACCCAAACCACTCATCCAACCCACCCACTCATTGCCACAAGGTCTTTTGCAAGGCCTTCGCGTCGTCGTCTCGTCTCTCGAGTAGCCAGAAAATGCATTCAGCGATTTGTACCTCCTCATCAGCATTATCCGCAGCTACCCCTTCTCTCTCACTCTCTTTCTCTCTCTCTCTCTCTCTCTTTCTCTCATGCCCCTCTCTTCACCCCTTCTCTTAGCAGGCTTTTCAACTCTTTTTTTTCGTGTTAATTAAATGCATTCGTCTGGGCAGACCCCGGAATGCATTTCACATTTTTCTTCTTTTTTGCGTTTTTTGACCATCATTCGATATAGATACATAAAAGGGTTGCATTCGCTAGAATCCTCTATTATTGTTACGAGGGTTGTTCCGTAAGTGAGTTCTCTGTTTCGTTGATTATTTTAATTAATGGCAATTTTGTACAAGACACGAAAATTGTTTTGGGAGTTGCGTGAGTTTTATGACATTTGAACTGCTTTTGCAGACTTAGATTGTTGGCAACTCTTGTTGTCAATTCTAATATGGTTACAAAGTCAATTAGTGTTCTAACTCTGTCAAAACTGAACCGATTTTTAAAGCAATGTCATTTTAAAATGTTTTCGCCACTAGAAGAATCGAAGAACCAAGTAATAAAATTTGGAGATGCTACTTTTTGGTCAAGATTTATGTTAAAAGTCGTATCTAAAGATTCTAGCTTTCTCCCTTAAGAGCCATTACATACTTCACTCTCAAATTATCATAGCTTCAGCAAGGGTCTGCAGTTCTACACGGAAGCACTGACTTTTCCCGAGTATTTATAAACTTTGCCACCTTTTTCGGGCAACATTTTACAGTTTTATTATGTTGTTGTTGCGTCTTTATTTTATTTTTGATTAGGTTTTATTTGGTTTTGTTGCCGTGCTGCTTTTGTGTCTTGTTATTAACAATAATTGATTTTTATTGTCTTTTCATTTTCAAAGTTTTAATTGCCAAAAAGTTTGTCGAGGCGTTAAGGGTTGATTTTCCAGCTGTAGCAAACAAACAAATATATATACACCTATATGTATATATACATATATATATATACATATTATGTATTTGTGTGGATTGCACCCTTTTAGCATTTGTAATTGAACTAATTGAAATTTGCTGCTGCTGCGGCTGCTGCTGCGCCTGCTGCTGCTGCTAATGCTAATGTTGGTAACGATAATGATGATAATGATAAAGGGTGTTCGTCTGCCGTGTCGGCTTAGTTATGAATGAATTGGCAAAATAGCTCGAGTTGACAACTCAGCACATTTTCCGTCCCACGAAAAAGCGAAAGCCGGTCTAAAAGTTTCAACCCCCTTTGTTCTAAGGCCAAGTTAAGACCAAGTTAAGAGCCAAGTGGAGTCTCAACTCCCTTAAGTATTGCGCCAAACATTTTGCTAGTTGTGTGGGTGGCAAGAAGGAGGAGGGGGTGTCTGTGTGTGTGGCAGGTAATGAAAGTGTTGGCCAGTTAAAGTTGCATGCAATTTGTGTCTTGTTTTGTGTTGTGATTTAGTTGTGGCACAAACAGAAAAAACACAGACAAAAACTAAAGTAGACCGCTGCTGTTGCCAATTGTTGAAATGACCAACTGATTGTAGTGTTTTCTCTAGTTGTTTTTATTGTTTATTGTTCTTCTTGTTGCTGTTGCCAATGTCTCTGATTGCATTTTCTTTTTGTGTGTGTTAGTCACACTTGTGGCACAAGGCGAGTAGCAAACGAATTTCATGCCTGACTGGCATACAAAATTACCAACTGCTGCTTTCCATATTGGTCAACAATTTGTACAACAATTTTTACTTCTGCTGTTGTTGTTATTGTTGTTAACAAAATTAATTTTCGTTCATATTTCGGTCAGCAATATTCATGAACAGCTGAACAGCTAAGAATAGTTATATTATTGAAATTTGACCCACAAAATTATAAGACACGCAGTGTTCAAGTCGTTAAATTGTTGTTGTTTTCTTTAGTGTTTTTTATGTTGTTGACATAGAATTCATTTGGAATTTTAAGTACGTTTTTCAGCTTATCTGTTTTTTTCTTTGCTTTTTGAGGTGTAAATCAGAAAATTAGATAAAATGTGCTCAGTTGAGCTTTGTATGTTGGAATACTGCGTTTAACTGAATATCTTTCTGTGACATTATAAAAGTGAAAATTCCAATTGACATAACATTAACTTTAGACTGGCTGACTGGAAAAATGTTAAATTTCGCTTCCGGTTCCAAATTTCAAGCGGTAAAGTTGCGTTTCCTGTTTCAAGCACAAAACTCTTATTTAAATTATCAATGTATTTTTTGTGTGTCATCAGAAATTGTTGTAAAAAACTCTTTACTCTCCAAATTCCAAGCCTTTGTTCGAAGCAAAAAGAAATAAATAAATAAGAAAATCATTGAAATCAAACACAAAAGATATTCCCAAAACAATAAAAAATAAACACTGCCAAGTTTTTCCGCTTTTCCGGTGCGGGGCGGGTGGAAATGACGATTTAAACTTCAATTACAACAAATTATGATTCGTGTCTCAAGTGCTAAGCGACGCACAACAACTGATCGAGGGAATGGTGCGAGGGGGGTGGGGTTGGAGAGGGGAGGGATAACTCTTATGTCTGTCAACATCCTCTCTTATCTCTCTCCATCTCTCTCGCTCTCTCTCTCTGCCTCTCGTTCTCTGTGCTCAACTTTTGCTGCTTGTTCAAATTGTCTCTCGTTTTGTGTTCGCGACAAGTTTCAGCAAAAAAAAAAAAAAAAAGTTCAATTTATGTCGCGCTGTGTTATGCACTGCTGCCACCTCCCTAATGCCTCTCCCTACTCCCTACTCCCCCCGCCCCCTCCCCATTCCTCTACACTGCTCCACGACGCTTGCTTTCTTTATGCTTTGTTCTTTTTTCTTACATATTTCTTCTGCTTGTTTTTTTTTTTTTTTGTATCTTATATTTTTCTTGTCATTTACTTACAAGGCAAATACGCAGCCACACACACACACACACACTTACACACACACACACATCGAGTCAGATACAATATAGATACATATGTTTGTATGGGATTGCGATTTGTGTATTTGGCCCGGATGTCATGCTGGGTTCTCTCTCGAAGGTCGGAAGTGTAGTTTTGTATTTTTTTTGTTGTTTTTAAGTACACGACGTTTATATAATTTGATATATGGCGCATTGTCGCATTTCGCCATGTCATCTCATGTGGCCATATACATATATACACAGTGTGTGTGTTTTTTTTTCACGCTCGTTTGCAACGCTGTAGTTGCAACTGTCATGGAAATATGCTCAAATGGAAAGTGTGCAAAAAGCTTCGGATATGAGATGCTGGCGAATTGCTTGTGAAATGGAACAAGTTGAACGAGGTCATCTACTTGCATTAATGAAGCAATATTTTCTAGAGAACAGAGACTCACATAGAGAGAGAGAGAGTGAGAGAGACAGAGAGAGAGGTGGCAAGTCTTGGTGTGTGTTTGTTTGTGGTAAGTGTAGTTGTAAGAAGTCAGATTGCAACTGCTTGAATTATGCTCTGATGAGTGCATAAAATAATATGCAAAAATCACCTCTCTTTCTCGCTATCTCTCTCTCTCTCTCTCTCTGTCTCGCTCTCTCTCCATCTCTTTCTGAAGCATTGCAATCATCATTTTGTGCAAGTTAAGACAGATAGTCAGACAGTCAGACAGACCGGCAGACAAGTCAAGTTCAGATGCATTAAATTGCATCCTTTTTTGCATTTGCGAGTGCGTCAAATTGAACTCTTGTTTGTGTGTTTCTTTGAATGAATTATGGACTTGTGAATAAAAGCTTTGGGTTGCTGAATCATTCATAGTTTAACTAGTTAAAGATGAGCTGACTCATCTATTAGCTAAATACCAGAATTGTATTCATTATGTGTATAACTTTAGTACAGCTGTGCACAAAAGAATCATTTATTTATCACATCTCAAATCTGCCAGTCTATTATAGGGTATCTCCTAGTCGAGCTCTCTCTCTCTACTTCTTTTTTATGAAGTTCAATATGTGACTAGTTTTATTTGCTTTATATTGAATTGTTACACTTTCCTTTGCCAGTGCTAAACACCCACTCCCCCCACCCCCGTTGAGGTAACCAACAGTTAAGCACAACACCCCAACCCCAACCCCTACCGCTGGCCAACATTCTAAATACATATGCTGTTCCATTTACACTTTCCGCCCCAGCTATTTGCCCCTATTGGCTGCCTTGACACCTTCATGTCCATTTTATGCCATTCACATGCACGGCTCATTGGGTTTTCTCCCCCCTCACGCTCCCCTCTCTTTCTCTCTTTCTCTATCTCGCTCTCTTCTTTCGGCTGTTTTTTTCGATTTTGTTTTTGGTGTGCGACACACTTTTAAATGCCAATTACGAGCGGCTGCTAACGGTTTTCTATTACCTGCCGCGCCTTCTCAGACTGACTGACTGACTGAATGACTGACTTGACTTGACTTGGCTGAGTGAGACTGTCTCGTTGCCTTTTGTTTTCAGTATGCTACGCACACTCCGACACAGTCGCCCCCTGCTCCTGCTGCCCACCCCATCCCACTGCTTGCCGCTGCAGCACTTTTTCGAAACTTGCGTCAATTACAAGCGAGTGTGTAAGGCAAGGGTAGGGGGAGGGTGGGGGGTGGGGTGTTAGCCCTGTGGCTAAGCCGTGACTTGCATAGAAATGTACTTTTTTTTCTTTTGTTATTGTCTTATTTTGGTTGTCGTCGTCGTGCTCTATCCCTCTCTCTCTCTCTCTCTCTCTCACTGTCTCACTGTCTTCCTCCTTCTCCTTCTTCCTGCTGCCATCATCTGTTAGCCCAACTTTGATGCTTGCCTAATTCGCTACGCTACAATTAGTTTTTCATTTGCCATGCTTGTTTCCCTTCCTTTACCATGTGCTTCTAGCCATGCCTTCCTCTTCCTCTTCGTCTTCCCCGCCCAGTTTCAGTTTATTTTCACTTTGAGCCATTACAACATTTTTCGGGCTCATGTTTTTTGTTGTTGCTGTTGTTGTTGTTATTATTATTATTATGATTATTGGCCGTGCCACGTTTTCTTCTTTTACTTGGCTTTCTTTATTTTACTTCATTTCTGTTCTTTTTTTTGCGGCTACGTTCAAAGAATTCTAATATTTTTGCCTATGTCGAAATGAACTTCGTGAGTGAAATACCATGAAATACAAACATATATATTCAGCTAATAAAAGACGCCAACGAAGGAAGGGAGGGAGGGGGTGGCGGGGTGTAGCAAAAAGTTTAGCCTCCACGCACTATGAGCTTTGAGTGTTGAGTTCTGGAGCTCTCTTCGAAGTTCTCAGAAAGTATCTTTTAGTTTGTTTAAGCCAAGTGGCGTCTTATCGTGCAATTTGATTAGCTGCGTTAAATTTTTAATTATGTTTTTCTAATGAAATTTTTGGCCAATATGTTTTTAGCTGGCAAGTTTTTCTGTGTGTGCTTAAAGCCTGTCTTGGCATCCATTTGGGATTCGTTCTAATCACAAACTTTGTATGCTGCACCTTACGTGCAACGAAAACTTTTGCATCTGTCAGCTACTGCAGCAGCTGGCCACATTTTAGGTAAAGCTTGGCACTGTCAAGTGCAGCTAAATGTTGTGCTTGTTGTGAGAAGCTTATGCTGCTGTCAGATACTTTGTTCCCTTTTGTAGCATTTTGTTTCGTTTTGAGCCTCGCTTTTGATTTGAAGATACTTTTTGCAGTTGGTTAGTTAGTTTGTAATTTGCCACTTTTTCACTTGAAGTTACTTTCATATGTGTAGGATACTTTTGACTTGAATATACTTTTATAATTGTAAGTTAGTTTTAATAAGAACGAGGTACTTTTGAACTTTTCTTAGATACATTGTAATTTGCCGCTCTGTTGATTTGAAGAAACTTTTGTATCTGTGAAATACTTTTGTAATTTGCCATTTATTTCTATTTGTTTTACTTGTAGTGTGGGTCATCCAAAGTGATTTACACTGTATCTGTATTTGTATCTGTCAGATACTTTTGGCTTAATATGTTAATAAAATATCTAATTGATTGTGGCCCTAACATTAATTCGTTTCACTTGCTCAACATCTAAATAAAAAACACAATTATCTTGCACAATTTCCAAATGCCAAAACAATCTGTGAGTAACTCTCAGTATTTGTATCTGTATCTGTAGCTGTAGCTGTAGCTGTATCTGTAGCAACAGCAACAATTTAAAATTCCGTATACAGATCAGTTTTTCAGTTGTTGTTTTTGATTTTTGTTGTTCTTTTTTCTTTGTTGTTTTATATTTTCAGATTTGTTTTTGTGATTTTGGCTTTGCCCCTTTTCGAATGTAATTTCGATTGCGTTCGTTTTGTGTGTTGTTTTCTCTGTTGTTTGTCATTATTTGTGCTTACTTCTCTCTCTCTCTCTCTCTCTCCGCTCGCTTTGCCTCTCTCTCTCTCTCTCTCTCTATGTCTGCCCGTCTCTCTTTTGCGGCAGTTTGTGCTTTGCTTTACCGCTGCTTTAACATTATTTGCTGTTATGTAAGCAATCGTCGCATATTTTGTTTCAATTTACTTTATTTTTTGTTGTTCCTCCTGCTTCTTCTTACTCTTCATTTGTTTTTTGTTCAGTTTCAGTTGAGATTTTATTGTTGTTGTTTTTTCGGGTTTTGGTTTTTGGTTTTCCTTGCCGGCGTTTTTGGCTACATGTGCATGTGGCACATTATTTGGTAATTGCCTCTGTGTGTGCGAGTGTAACTGTTGGCCAGGTTATTGAACTTGAGCGTCGTCAAGTGACGTGTTTTGAGCCTCACCTCCCCCCCATTCCCACCTCTTCAGCTCTGCTCCCCTCATTTTATGCCCGGTTTTTGGGTTTATTTTTTCTGTCTTTGAGCTTGGCCGTTTTACTGCTCGCTTTGGCGTTAGTCAATTGTAATGTGTGTGTAAAGTGTGTGTGTGTGTGTGTCTGTGTGTGTGTGTGTGTGTGTGTGTGTGTATATCTTTATTGTATCTGCAGAGCAAGCTGCACCATTTGTATGGGTGTAAGTGGAGTAGTCACGTTAATGATCATGGCCTTAAGCAACCAGCCAGCCAACAAAATGATCTGCACCAATAATGCCTTAACTTATTACTCAAGAGAGAGAGAGAGAGAGAGAGAGGGAGAGATTGAGAGAGAGAGAGAGAGTGAGCTTGTGTGAAAGTGTGAAAAAGCGAGAAGTAGAATAGAATAGAAAAATATCTCTTTTCGAGAGTTGTGTTCTTGTTAAGGCCGAGAAACAACTGTCGAATTGAACAAATGTTTAAGCAGGAAAGGAATGAGGATTACGTATCCGACTGCCAACATATAAATTACACTATAAATTTCAAAAACTGACCGATTATTCCCATGACAAGCATGTCTTATAGTGATCCGATTCTGGCTGATGCAAAAAGGCTTTAAGACTCAGGGACAAGTTAGTATAGAGGCTAGAGGTTCTGAACAAGAATATTTACCCTCTCTGCAAAGCTATAAAAAGTCAACCAATAATTAAATTATCAAGGACAAAAAATACAGTTAAATATGTTAAACATGAATATTTAATGTCCCATTCAATTGTAATTGAATAACCAACATTTAATCAGAGCTAATTAGCTTGAAAATGCACAGACAAATATAGAAATATATGATACAAATTAAATTAGTTTAATAGAGGCTAAAAGATATAATTATCTATGGAAATGGATATTGAAATTTATGAATACAACCCCATTATTATTTAATGATAAATCAAATAGTTGGGAAACTAATTTAGGCAAAGGCATAAATTATTTGTTAATATATAAATTAGATATTGTAAATTGTTGACGTTAGTTATGACACCAACAAGATTTAAGTGACTATTAAAATAACATAAATGTTTAGACACTAATCAAGTGCACATTAAATAAATAAGCATCATGCTTAAAGTCAGCAGCAGCAGCAGTAAACAGCGCCAACAAAAATTGTAAAAATGCATAATTGTGAACATAATTTTGGAAGACAAAACAATTTTGAATGCCATTTAGCTGTGACAAGCTTGACAACAACCTGTTTTTGTTGTTGTTGCTGCTGTTGTTGTTGTGGGTGTGAAAATGTTTATGAGACTATAAAGACTCTTGTCGCATTCTCATTTTGAATGAGAATTTATTTATTAGCTTGCCTGCCTGCAGCTGCCCCAGCATAGAACTGTGAGGCATACGCTAAATGGGGGCGTACAAATTTGTAATCCTCCCTCTCCCAATAAAAAAAAAAAAAAAAAAACGGGGGCACTAGTGGCAAGTGTTAAACAGGGGCAGCAAGGGCAGGTGTTGGGGGCAGGGCATGTAAGGTAAATGTTTTTTTCATGGTTCTTGTTGTTGTTGTTGTAGACCGGTAGACTAATTAGATACAATTTCCAGTTGGCTGTGGTATGCCATTCTAAAAAGCACGTTTTCTGCTCAGTTAAAGAGAGCGAGAGAGAGAGAGAGGGAGAGGGGGGGGGGAGGAGCTGGTGAGGCGTAGTGTGTCTGGCAAGGGGAGGAGAGGGCATGGTGTGGACGGGGACAGCTCGATAAATAGCGTAGAAACTCTGCTGCGATGGCTGCAATACAAAACACGTTTTTACTTTATCGTAACCACCTCCCGTGCCCCCTTTAAGCACTATTACCCCCCTCTCTCTCTCTCTCTGTCAATCTATCTCGGTCTACCTTTTATTTACCTGTCCGTGCGCTTTTTGTCACAGGTGAACGTGTTGTTCTAGTTGGCAATTGCACACGTTACAGGTAAGTAAGTAGCAAGTATCTGTAGCTTTTTAGCTTGTGTATCTGGTAGATACACCAAGCACTAGATACATTTGTCTATCTCTATGTGTGTCTGTTTCTGTCTCTGTCTGTTTGTGTGTGTGTGTGTGTCTCTCTACAGCTGTCCAATGTGTGCAAAAAGTCGTCATCTTAAGTTATATGCCAAGAATGTTGAGACCAAGAGTGAAAAAGATACAAATAATGGAGGGAAACTTCAGCGGAATGTGTCAAAGCTACAGATACATATACAGATACAGTTACAACTAGGAGTTAATGCGTCAAAGTTGATTTTAATTAAAATGGGGCGATAAACATCCAAGCAATTTGCTATAAATATAACTGTACTATTCTTGAGTTGCTTAAACTTGAACCAATTTAAAGCAGGAAGTCAAACAGAAATCGCATAAAGTGTAAAGGTTCAGGTATAACCTCTACCTGAACCTTTAAAATGATTGGTTTCAATTGGCTTTGATAATATCGGTTCCCATAACTAGCTCTGAAACATGTTCAATTGAGCTACCAGTTCCGGTTGTGAATTGCAATCTGCAGAGATCCTTTTCCTGTTTTGGTTCCGGCTTAACATCCATCAGGTATATATGTATATATAATAAAAAAGAAGATTTCATTTGAACTATCTAAAAGATACTTTTCTCCGTTACTTTTATACCCTACAGAAAATCCACGTTTCTTTTCCTCTGTCAGCATTCGAAATTGAAAACACATTTCGATTTAAGAAGAATTCGTTTTTAGTCGTGATTTGTATTTTAGATATTTACTTCATTTATTTGCTCTCAGTAGTTTATTTCAGTCATTCCGTCAAGGACCATCCTGCCCCCTCGCCATCCTCTCCTCTTTACCTTTGTTGGATGACATTACAATTGCTATTTTACAAAGTGCCCGGCAATGCTGAGCAATTTGTTAATTTGTTAATGCCAAAATGTTTTGCGCTTATTTTTGGCGCGCAATTTTGGTCAATTTTGACTCATCGCTTGGCAGCAGCAGCAGCAGCGTTGACAGCGACGCTGACGTCGCAGCTTCAAGTCATGCCCCTTTGCATAATTCGTCACTGGCAGAATCATTTTCGTTCGTATGCGAGCGGGTGTGTGTGTGTTTGCTGCTGCTGCTTTCTTTCGCCACGCTCGCTTGGCTTTCTATGCTTACGCTCACGATCTCTCTCCTGCTCTATCTCTCTCTCTCTCTTGTGGTGTTCGCTCTCTTTGATTGCGCGTGCTTGCTCTCTTGCGGGAGCTTTGACACGCTTACTCCCTCGTTAGCTCTCTCGTTCTCTCCCTCTCTCATTTTGCTCTCTTTTGTGGTGCGTGCGTGCGCGAATGGAACAAAAATTTGTTTATCATAACTTTTAATTGCTTTGGATCCCTTTCGAATAATACAAACAACAACAAAATATATTGCTGCGTTCTTTGCACTGCTATTTATAGGCTCTACATTTGTTGTTGTCTCTTATTTTCTTGTGGTGTGTGGGGTATGTGTGGTGAAGGTGGAGTTGGCTTTTGTTTTCGCTGCTGCTGCTGCGTGCCGTGGTGTCGATTGTAATTACTCAATTGCTCATACGCCACCGGCAGCGCTGCAAACGTTGCCGTCAACGTCAGCGTCGCAGTTGAAGCGGCATTTCTCAGTTAAGTACGTAGATAAAATATATGGAATTGTTTTGGTAGCCGCATTTCTGCTCGCTGTTGATTTGCACATTTATTTCTTTATTCTACGTACGCTCGTTGCTTTTTTTTGTTATACATATATATATATATATGTTGTTGTTTTTTTTTTGGCAGGTGCTTGAACTTTGTGGTCGACTTCTTCGGAGCGCTATTTTATGTTCTTTTTATGGAAATTTTTCTTGAACATTTTTTTTGTATCGTTGCTCGCTGTGCCGTTGTGTTTGTGCGCTGCAGTTCGAAACACGTTTTTTAGCCGTTTCGTTTTTTCTTTTGTTTTGCGAATGCAACAACTTCAAATCACAAATACAAATTTAATGCAGTTTTCTGTCTCTGCTTCCCCTGCTTGTTCTTCGGCTTTTATGCGCCGGTTTACCTTCAATGCAATCCTCTCGTTGTTGTTGTTGCTGCTTTTGAAATCAAGTTTTGCGCAGCTGCAGCGACTGAGCGCAGCGACTGCGACTGCGACGCTGACGCCACAGCAGCAGCAGCAGCAACAGTACACAAAATACAATTTCGCTGACCTACTAAAAAAAAAGTAGTAATAACAACAACAGTAAACAGTAAAAACGCGCTAAATATAATTAAATGTGAGTGTTTTGTGTGTGTGTATGTGTGTGGGATCGTGAGAGGTTCAGAAGATACAAAGCAGCAGCAACAATTGTCCACAAATAACAACAAGCAGAAGCTGAGAGCCGGCAGCGGCGTCGCGTCGCTTCATTCGCAAATGCAGCGCATCAAGTCTCTCACAAAAGCAAGGCTGCGCTCAATTCGACGCGTGAGCGAAGAGTGCAGCATAGTGCAGGCTTTGACGACTGAGACATGTGCATGACGGCGATGGCGACGGCGACGGCTACGACGCTGACTGTATTTTGGCAATAGCAGCAACACTGCCGCTTACGGTTTTATTTTTTTTTTTTTTCGGTACTGTTGGCACTGCTGTTGCTGCTGCTGCTTCTTCTTTCGTATGGCAAACGATTCTTTGTTGGTTCTTTTTTGCTGTCTTTATTTTGGGTGTTGCTAACGGTGCTGGGGCTTTATTTATAAATCGACTGTGTCTGCGTCTGTTATAAGTATATGTGTTTGCGTGTGTGTGTGTGTATGTGTGTGCGTGCGTGTGTGCGTGCATGTGCATATAAACATGTTTTTGGAGCTGCGCTTTTGCGAAAAATGCCAATGAAATGCAATATGGCCTGACGCAGCGCTTAACCCGTTAACTGCCCAAGTTGTGAAAATTAAACTGTTAAGCTTACAGAATGTTATTCCAGCTTGGCGGGAACGTGAACGAAAAGTGCGAAACTTGATCTTTTATATATGTCATTTATATCGTTTAACTCGAATATGTTGAATGAAAATTCGAAATTTAAAATGAAATATAAAGATGCTCAACTAACATCATTTTCAATTAGCAGCAATAACTTACAACATTTATATTCCATTAAAGACTACAGAATGTTGAATGGCGAAAACCACAACGAATTCCACAAACTGGAATACTTATAGGGTTAAGTTATGTGTTTGCCTCATACTCTTCTGTCTTCCTTTACCTCTCTCTCTCTCTCTCTTTCTCTCTGTCTCCCTCTTACTCCCTCTGTTTGCCTTGTTGCTGCTGGCATTGGCATCTGCTGCACCCGTTTTGCGGTATCCCCTTTGCTGCATTTTTTCCTTCTTTACTTTCTTTCCTCTACATTTCATTCCTCAAACGATATGATTTTGTTGTTGTTTCTTGCATTTTTATTTGGCAACGTTTTTGTTGTTGCTTTGTGTCGAATCGAGTTGCACGTTTTTTATTTCCTCTCTCCCTGGCTGCCTGCTTTTTAAATGTATTGACCCAATTCGAATCGAACCGAATTTTGCCTGCAAACAAATATATGTGTATATATATTTGGTTTAACTCGTTTATTGAATTGCGCTGCAAATCCATTTGCATGAAAATATATAATATATATATATAAATAAATAAACTTGCCGCAATTCATTTAAAGATGAAATGTCACCAAAAAATGTTAAATAAACATACGGAAAATATCATTTACAATTCTGAGCTGTTTTCCCTGAAAGCGATTTTATAATGAAAGCTTGCCACACTCTCTGCAATTAAACAATTAATGTTGCTGCAAGACTACAATTACAACATATTGCGAGAAGCAAAACAAAATTCAATTTGCATTTGTCAACTTTTGCCTTTGGCAAAATTGAATTATCAAATTTATGCCTTTGTCTTCTTGTGCTGGATTTTTGCTGCAGCGGCATTAAATTAAAAGTCAATAAACTCTATCTACATACATACAGAGATACCCAAGATACATATTATATATATCTTATTATATAAATATATATACTCAGAAGCGAACACGTGGAAAGCGCCATGCTTAATTCTCATACCCTGCCGCTGTCAATTTGGTTAAGTAGGGTGTCATCAGTAAGAAAAATGTGAATTGAGATATTTTCATCTTTTTGCCAACTAAATAATGTTATTAAATATATAGCCTTCATATCTGTTATTTGATCTGCTTATTGATGAATGGTGCAGGGTATCTGGCCAGTACGCATCACAAACATTCAATAACTTATAAAAACAATAAACTATTTTAGTTTTCAAAATATCGTTCCCGTGTTTTGTTTAACAAATTTTCTTATGTTTTTTTTGTTGCCTACTATTTAAAGGAACAAGAAAACCCCTCACACAGGGTATCTTCCAGTCAAAGGTGTTTTCATTCACCTTTGTGTTATACGCAATACTCTGCATTTCCCATTTATCGTTTTTTGTTAGCATTTTATTTTAATTTTTAGTGCTGCAGTGGCAGAAAAAATATTCTTCATGGTCAGTGCAAAAAAAAGGAAGAAAAAAACATTGATTTATATAAAGGTGGATATTATTTTTTTCGCATCGACTTATTTTTGGTCTGGCTGCAATTGCAATCCATAGCGAATGCAATTAATTACAGTTGATAGGGCATTGGTTGAGGGGGGAAGGCAGGGCGAAAGGGCAGCTGAACGCTTACTTAATCAAGTTATTAATGTCATCAGCGATTGAAAAGCGCACGGAGAGACAGAGACACACACACACACATAGATAGGCACATCCATACATAAATATTTCAAATATGCCACACATAAATTACATTTGAATCCAAATGTTTCACTAAATACAAAAAGTTGATTACCTGTTGTGGCCAGCGGGAATGTGATTTTTAATTTAGGGTTTTTTTTTGCTTCGGTTGTCTTTTGAATGGCATTTAGTAATAATTCAATTGGATGAACACTGGATTCAATTAGCAATAAACTTAAATATGCTTTAAATGTTTAATGCCAATGTAAGCAACAAAAATATGTTTCAAATATATTGTTTATTAATGTTTCTTTACACTTTTTTCTTTATAGGTAAGTTTTTCAATGCTGTCGCTTGATGTTTATTAATTCATTTATGGTATGTTGTAAAAAATGTATGTTTAAGTACTTTTTCATAAATAATGAATACGGTTTTACATGATTTTAATGGAGTCAATTAATATTTCTGCACTGTGTGGCTTAATTGAGTATTATTCAAAGGAGTTGTAACCAAAACATTAATTCACGAGTACATACTTGCTTTTCCCATTAAATCCATAGCATATTTCAATAATCCGTAGATGAAAGATGAAATTGTTGAATGAATCGCAATGAGGAAACGGAATACGCAGATTCAGAATAAGACTCTTCTCCAAATGTTGAATTTTCAAATTCATGTTTCTTTCTATATGTACATATGGGGATAGATTTAAAAAGAACTCAATTTAGGATAGAAAACCGTTACATTAAATGTGTATATGATATGGATTCATAATTCTTGCAATCAACATGACTTTGATTGGGGGTGGGGAAAAATCTAGGTTTGTTTTCAATGTTTTTGAAGTGAAATTTTCTCAAGTTGGCAGAGCCAATCGACCTAAGCTCCCAGAACATCTGTTTACTTCTTACATTTTCGCTTGAGATTATAAATAAATAGAGAATGTATTTGGAATTAATCAATCAATCAACCATTCATTTCCATCCTTCAAAATTGAAATATATTTGACTTTAAAATCAGCTCCAATGAACATGTCAAATCAGCGATTTATGTTTACAGTGTAAATGTCATCGTAAAGAAATGAGATATATCATTCGTAGCTCTCTCTCTCTCTATATATATATTAAAATGAATATAGTCAAATTTAAGATATTTAGCCAAACCCTTTCAAGCTGTGGCTTTTCAATTTGTCGGTTTTATCACTTGTTGGCAGGTGCTTTGTGCATGCATATAAAACATATTCCAACCGGAAGCGATTGTCTAATTTGTTTAAACTCACGTTTTCTACTGATAAACAACGCAGTCGATAGCAGACATATGTTTAAAGACTATGCGGTATGCTATACTATTTCATATATATATATATATATGTAAGAATTATTATATATACCTATATAATAACTGTAACGTTAACCCCATTTGGCATTGCTGATTGCATTTAAAGCAGCGAACCATGACAATTGGTTTTGTATTCACTGGTACTGAAGGTGGTGGAGTATATTGGCTTAGAGACTAGTAACTTGGAATATATATATCTATATACTCGTCCATACCTGGATCAGACATATTGTACTACGGACAGTCTAGAAAATCGATGGCAGAACAATTTGAAAGCTGCAGTCACCCAAATGGGGAGGTTAACTGCTGGGCAGCTTCTTTAAATTAATTGGCATAGATGTATATACTTGTATATATAGGCATTCAGCAGGCAGTCATCAAGTTTTCAGATTTGTCAGATTTACTGAGAGAGTATATCGCAGTCGGTTCGATTCAACTGCAATTTTTAGACTTGTTTTTGTTTTGAAGCGTGTTCGCTATATAAGCAGATAAAATAGATAAGCGTTACAATTTACACATACATTTAAATTTATATGTATATATATATATATATGGTTGTAGGTATATATGGTATTTATTTATCTAGCGCACTTTTGCCAGAAACGTTTGACAGTTCGTTCACACCGTTAAGAAGCAAACCACAATTTAATTTTTTTTCTGCTATGCAATGCACAATAAATGTAAATTGTGCGACTGCTTTACAATGTGTGATATCAGAAGCACAGCACATTTCTCAACAAAAGCGACTGGCATGCAAAACAAACACCTATGAAAACAATAATCTAAATATATATATATACATTTAAATATGTGTGTGCTTGTGTTTATGCCAAATATGTGGGCCTGGCTGTGAGTCGATGAGTGGCTATGAAATGCTCTCTGTCTGTACTAAAGTGGGATGGTTCAAATAGTTGTGTTAAATATTTCAGTTTGTGGGTCCGAGCGCTGATGAGGGGTGGGGGTGGTGGTGGGGAAGGGTGTGGATAAATGGATTCCGTGGAATGCTCTTTAAGCAAAGAATGCAATTTATTAGCTTGTTGCTGGATTAGGCTAAATAGCTTTGGGAATCTCGTTGGAAATAAAAAAAAACATAATGATACAAGAGCCATTTGATTAGCAAATTGAAAGTCTTATTTCGTCTTGCGTGCTTGTGGAAAATGGGTGAAAAGACTGAAGTATATATATATATAGGGTATTTTTCCAAGTCGAGCTGCCTCGACTAGAAGTCCTCTTGCCTGCCTCACTTAGAATACATTTTTAGTTCTAACTACTTAACCACAAATAGTCATCCGTATTTATTATTACTCATTCGACCCATTGCCATAAAAGTAAACGAGTTGAAACATTAATGAAAGAGACAAACAGACAACAGATAATAGCAACAAGAACAGCAGCAGCAGCAGCAACAAGGGCAACGACAACAGCTGCAACAGTGTTGCAAAAAGAAAGCAAAAGCAAGAGTTAAACAAAAATAAAAACAAAAGCAAATAAAAAAAGTACATACAGAGACATGTGTTAATTTGTTGTATGCTGACGGGGCGGCTGGGGCTGGTTGGTGGGGGAGGGGTCACAGTTGTGGGTGGTGGTGGGGGTGGGTGAGTTGTGAGTGGGGGGAGTTGAAGGTGTGCAAAGCTTTTGGTAAACTGCTGACAAATATTTAATGCACGTCGTGTCGAGTTCAGTTAACGGTTCTCAGGTGTCTCTGTGTTTGTTTTTAGGGGGGTTTTTTCGGGGAGGTGGTGGGAAGGGGGTGTATGTTGCTGTCTGCACTTTACCCTCCCTCGCTGTGGTCCTCTTCTTTCCACTTGATGATTAACACATTTTAAAGTTTGCTCTTCTCGGGCTTTTCAGTTTCAGTTGGAGTTTTCTGTATACCCAATTTAGTGACTGCCCAACAAATGTAAATATTTGCGAAGAGATGAGTGCACTGAGAGAAAGATATTGTTTGCGTTGAGTTCAAGTGTGAGTAGTAGCGAATTTCTATCGTTTTAGATCTGATATTATTGCAATATGTATTCTAAAATGTGTAAGAGGTGTATAGGCATAAGAATGAGGAAGCATATCCGATGTATATATTCATATATATGGTATATATAATCCTGATGAGCAGCCGAGTTGATCTAGCATGTTCGATCTCAGATTAAGAAACACAAATAAATCTTTTTATAGCTGACAATCTATTAATCAGCTAGCTTATTTAACAACTAAGCCCAGGGTATCTCGCAGTTCAGCACTCTCGACTAAGGCATTCTCTTACTGCTTACTGCTTACTGCTTATTGCTCTAAGTGTGGTAGACTCTTGGGGCACTCGTTCGGCAACATTCCTGGGGCACCTGGGGGCCAGCACGCGTTTCCCACTTTTAGGCTATTAAATTTGGGGAGGCGAAGAAAGAAGGTGAAGGAAACTGTTGCTGTTTTTGTTTGAATAGTCGTCCAGCGTGTCCATTGCGGCAGGTGGTGTTTATTATTATGATTTTGAGGGTGTGGGCTCAGCAGGCTCTAAATGTAATTTTTTATAGCACTCCAATTGCTTTTGTTATAAATTTTCATCAGAGCACATCCCAGCACAGCACAGCACAGCAACATGAAGTAATTTTCTTTATCTTTCTTTCCTTCTTTTATTTTCCTGGTAGTTTTTTCCACTCTTGGCGCGGCCAAAATGTATTTTCAGTGCGCATCTTGGCCGGAAAGTGCGTGGTGTGTGTGCGTTGGGTGTGTGCGATGTGTGCGGTGTGTGTGGGGCGGCGGAGTGCGTCTTTATGGCCATGCTCGCTGACAAGTGTGTGGTTTAGTGGTTGTTTAAGTTGCCAAGTGGGCAATGCAGATGATCAACTTCAAAATAAAGAAAGCAGCGCATTAAATACAGATTTTCCAAAGGGGCTTTGTGAAACTGATGTTTAACGAGACACGAACAGATTACAAAGACATTAAATAAATCTGTGTGTATTACGGGAATTTGTAACAGAAATAATATCGAAGATTTATGAATTAGGAAAGAAACACTTACAAAGTATGCTCAAGTTTCATTTCATTTCATACGGAATTTTCGACTGAAATTCAGCTGAACAAACCCATTAATTGTATCACTTAACTAAATGCAATTCTATTGCCTCAAATAGTTGTGTTGCTTGTGCATATCCACAAAATGATATACCTATACTATATATAGAAATTGGCAATGGGCCTAGAGTATAAGACCATAAGAGGCTAAAAGTGTATTTATATTGGGGTTGTGTAGTTAAGCGATGTAGCAGCAAAGAAAAAAGCAAAATGCATATTGAAACGGTATAAATAAATTCAAAATTCAAATCCAACCATGGAAATAAATGTATCAGATATATATATATAAGCGAAGTTGTACGTAAAGTTGAAGATTTTGAATTGGTTTCAAATCTTTTTCACTAGTCGGTAACAGAGAACGTTGAATTTGGGTTCCCTTTGTCAATTTCAATCCAGTTTCAATCCGATTTCCGTTTGACACCCTACACAAATCAGTTTTAATGGGTAATAATTTGTAAGTGTTGCAGTCTAAATAAATCTGCCCACAAATATATCTTTTTGAAAAGTGATTTGGGGTAGACACGTGCCCAAGATTTATATAAGACACTTCAACATAATGCGTAACGCGCGAAATTCTGTCAAAATTGCGTGTTCTTGAACAAATTTCTTGAGGTAGTTCAATTACGTATATGATTAGTTTTTCTCAATGCTTACTTTTCATATATTTGCTTTTGTACTGGCCGCCTCCATTGCCAATTGTCAACGAAATAGACCAAATATTTCATGCATTGACGTAGTAATGCCAAAAACAAAAAACCATAAAAAAAGAAAAAGAAAATTTATCTTGTTGCTACTGAAAGAAATTGAAACACCTTGAGTTCAACAGCAGCAGAAGCAGAGGCAGCAGCAGTAGCAGCAACAACAGTAATTCATTCAAGAGAAAATACATCTCACAGCTAAATTTCAATTGTGCCGTCGACTTTTACGTTTTGGCCCCCGGAGGTCACGTACCGGCATGGGTAATCCCCCCCACTTCCTGCTCCTCCTCCTGCAGCAGTAGCATTTCCACCTCTTCCGACCACAACACATGACAGTCACAGATTGTGTGAAAATTTGTGGAGATTTGTTGCGGTGACTTTTCACTATAATTTTCCGCTTTGTTCTCCCTGTCTGTCGCCCCTCAAGTCTTTTTGCATTTATAATTTATGTGTAGTTCGCTTAGTTTAATTTAATTAAACGATTTGTGGCTTAATTATGATATTTGTATATCTTGCAGATAGTTTTTTTTTGAAAATATCTTTTGTACGTAGCAAATCAATTTACACACATACCTAAATTGAAATGACGCTTGTGTGTATTTTAAAAGCATTTTCCATAAATAAAAATTATGAAAGAAAAACAAACAGAAAATGTAGATATATATATATACAGAAGAGTACAGAAATAAAAGCAACAGCAGACGAATTAGTAAAGATTTTCACATGAAAAGCTACGCGTAAAGAAAATGCCTAGAAGAGGCAGACAGACACATGAGGAATATGTACGAAATGAAAATTGTTTTATGTTGCGCCGTGCGCCACAAACAGAACTTTCCACATAAATTACAAGAGTAGACGCCAAAAGAAAGAGACGGCCTGTGTTTAATAGGGAGCGAGAGAGACGGGGATAGTGGACTGTTGTCATAAGTGATCAACGGGTTGCCTTAGGCCTGTCTGTAAAGAGCTCAACAAACACTACAGTGGGAAAAAAGTTCAAGAAATTTATACTCAAATCAAGTAAAATCGCTTTCGAATTGCAGCTCAAACTTCTCATTTCAAGATAGTTGTTCTATCATCAAGAAATTCATAAACAAATATTATTATATTATATCTTAACTGTCAAAGTTCGTAAACCAATCCCAAAGTCTTCATAAAATTAATCGGCTTCATAACAGATTCTTCAGTTAAGCCAATAATTGAAGTTATTTAATTTTTGACATTTTTTTTTACTTTGATTTGCTTTATTGCGGAGAGTAGTTTGTTCATCAATGAATCCAAATATCATAAAATTTAACCTAAACAGCTGGAATCTAGATTCATAGCTCAGCTACGCACTAAGAACAAGCATATTTAGACTTCTTTCAAGTACACAAATGCTTAGAAAAGTATTTTGTCAAACTCTTTTTTTAAACTTTCAAGTAGAAGAAGAATATTCAAAATGAATTTTAAGCTCTTGTAGGCAAATCAGTGCTTTTCTTCCAGTGTATTCGCTGGACGCTTGCTGCTGCTTCTGCTGCTTCTTCTTCTTTGGCGGCTAGTTGTGCTTCTGGGCTTTCTGGGCTTCTGTCAAGTGAACTGACATCAAAATGACGAAAACGCAAATCAACAGCAAACAACAATAAAAAAGAAAAAATTATATATTTCAGCCGGCAACTTTTGTTGAAAAGATGGATGGATTTGTGGCTGGTGTTGGGTTTGGCTGTGGTTTGCTTGTTGGCTAGCTGGATGGGTTGAGTGGGTGGGTGGGTAGTTGGTCGGCTGGGTGGTTTGGCTTGTCTGCGGCGCGTCGAGACCAGCTCTAGATATTCTTCTTTTTTTTTCTATAAAAGTATATATTTTTTTTCGACTTGCTTTTTTCGCCTTTCGCTGTTGGTCTTTTGTGGAGATGACCCTGTGGTGAAGGGGTTAAGTTATGCCGGGCCTATAATTGAGTGACCTTTTCGGGCAAAAGGGTCGCCGTTGTTTATATATTAATGAGTTGAAGAGGGGGTGAGGGGAGGGGTCATACTGGGTCACGTGTCGATGAGTGTGTTGCGCTTGCATTAACAATTTTCCCTTACTTGAGCAGGCTTTACTTTTCCTTATCTTTGATTAAAGGCATCCTTTGCTTGTTTTTTTTTTTGTTTTCTGTCTATGTGTGTGTGTTGTGTGTGTGTTGTGTGTGTGTTTAGCTGGTGTTTTCAGTTTACTTGTGTTTTTCTTTGTGGTTAAAGCTGTGTTTGTTTACATGGGCAAATTTCTTAACATGTTTTGGGTTTGTTTTTATTATTATTATATTTATTTTTATTTTTTGCTTACTTGCTATAAAAATGTCTGGCAAAATATATTAAACCTTTTTCGCTATGCTTTCCAATGTAATTTACACTTTTTTTTTATTTTCCTAATAATTGTTTCGAAGGGTCTGGTTTTAAGCGAATATTTACCCGTTTGAAATGCCTTTTTAAGCATCGATAAGTTGCTTAAACTTTTTTCTATTCCTTTTTTGCCACAGTCCTTTCTCCTTAACTCTTCGCCTCGTACTTGCTTCATCGCTGATTGCTGTCGCTTAAGCTGCCACATAATAAATCTCAATCTGTGGCAAACTAGAAGACAATCTAAAGCCGCTCGCTTATAAGAAAAAGTATCGGCAATCTGTGAACTTTTCTAATTGAAAAGCAAAGCACAGACAACAATTGTGTCGTGTATTTGTACACACACACACACACACACACCCACAGAGGCACATACACACTCCTTCATCAACAATGATCCACTGATGCCAGGCAGAGAGCAAGCGAGATAGACTGAGAGAATAGGACAGCAACTGCGACACGAGTTGCAAAAAATGGAAGAAAAAAAATAGAACCAAATCAAACGTTGAACTAATGACAATTTTCAATGCTTCACGCGTACCCCCTTCGGCACACACTCACCCCCCTGCTCCCCTCTGTCTGCTCCACAGTGTGACTAATGAGCATTGCCGACTTAGATAAGAAACGAACTGCTGCTGCTGACTGCTGACTGCTGACTGCTGGCCTAATCATAGGGCGGACGGCGGGTGGGTGCGGGGAGGAGGGTTGGCATTTGTTACCAAGTAGCACCAAAAAGATTTGTGCCAAATGGCGCGCAAAAACAAAAAGATACAGAGACAAATATACAATGGAGATACTTTTTGGTTAGTACACATGATATAGATAAATAGACTAATATATATATATATATATATATATATCGTTATATACATATATAGGTATGTGCTTCTGCATGACTGTGTATTGTACTTATGTCATTGATGAGCCCGCGGACCAATTCGTTCTGACGTGTGTCTTACACTAGCTGGGCGGGGGTATTATGATTCTGTTGAAGAAGATGTCAGAGAAGAAGATCTATGATATATTCCAACTGGGGAGAAGATGGCTAAGAAATAGATATATGATGATGTTTCACTTCGTTCTACAACAATCCTGATTAATCATGGATAAAGTCTAACGCTATTTCACAAGGGTATAGAAACTTCGACATGACGCAAAGAAATGGCTATTCAATGTTTTTATTTCATGCCACAAAGCAAGAGTCGACAGTTTGCACATGTATTTTACCAAGTGGCGGATGAGCAATGCCAATAAAATGTGCTCGATTCTGTCGGAATGAGATTCGCTTAAAAGGTTTGACGTTTCTTGAATCGCAACCACCCACCTACCACCACCACCACCTACTACCTCCACTCCACAAGCACCGCTCTACTCTATATATATATATATATATATATATATACTCGTATATATATGATTGATTGCAGCGAGCAGTGTGCATTGTATTGTGTATTTGTGTACACCTCACACAGAGATACGCTGTGGATGCTGCTCTGTGGCAAAGAAAGCCAAAATGCGTTTACACAACTTACAGATTGCTTCATTATTTTGTAAAAATGATGATATTTGTGTGCCAAGAGGGCGAGAGGGGGCGCTAGGGTTTGTGTCTGGCCTGCTGCCACTTGACTTGGATGGTTTTTGATGTTTTTACTTGGGCCGACTAAAAACGCGGCAACAGCAACAGCAACAACAACAACAACAAAAATAAGAAGAAGACTTTGGCCAAAATACAGTTACCCAACCCAGACGAACTCGAGAGCAGACCCCAAAAGGCAGGCGCTCTTGTCGCTCACCCAACTGCAGCATTTAATATACATTGTTGTTGTTGATCTTGTTGTTGTTGTTGTGGCAGTTGTGGCAGTTGTTGCGGCTGCTGCTGTTGCTGCTGCTGCCGCTGCTGGTGCTGCTGTTTTAATTAAATTTCGCAATGCAAACGTTGAAGAAAACATTTTGTAAATTGCATTTCATGTGCAATTCTCGTTCGACACATTTTGCCCGACGTCCCCGTTCTCGCTCAGCCAAAACACAGGCCCGCAAGGAGGGCGCCAGCGGGGAGAGGGGAGAAGGGTCGCTGATGTTTCGTCTGTACAGTGTAACTAATTGCGAGTAACAAATGCCGCCTCGTGTTGCTGTCGCAGCCAAAATTTGACAAAGAAAAAAATACTTTTGAAAAAAAATATACAAATTCTGCATTTGAACAGTTTTTCGGGCTCCTTCTGCGTTTGCCTATCAAAATGAAGGGCAGCAACATGTGCCCAGGGACCAGTCACAGCGACAGAGCCAACGTCCCTCACTCATACTCTCTGTCAGTCTGTCTGTCTGTCTGTCCCTTAGTCTGTCAGTCAGTCAGTCAGTCATTGATACTATGCAGGGCAGCTGTGTGACGTCTCTGGGGAGAACTGCATATATATTTCTAATGGTTTTGCTGAAAGTCGGTTTCATTTTCCATTGTATGACTCGAGATTAACACTCATTGCTGAGATTAAACATATAATGGAATATATTTTAACGACGAGAATGCAGAAATTTCATTCTAATTTCAAATTTCAGTCAGCAATTATATTTATATCTATAATTGGACAGTTTAATACTGTATTTAAGGGAATATGATTTCTAATTCAAATATAAATTTTATCGTCAAAACTAAAACTAAATTTGGATTATTTAAAATAAAAAACCATTTTCATTTGAAGGCAGGTTTTTTCGTATATCGCTCGATAACTCAATTTGCAATTTGTGTTTACTTTTTGTTAATTTATTATGCATTCGCTGTAAGTGATTTCCTCCTGTTTTTCATCGATTGCCCAAGAGCCATATCAATCTCTGACACTGGCAATTATCACTCTTCGATTCATACGATTGAGGCTATAACAGATCTGCATGTTCTCAAGTCAGTTTGATGAATGTCAATACATCAAGCGTACGTCGACTCACAGAATGAATAACGGACAGAATGACGGAAAGACGGACGGACAGATTCCCTGTCCATTTATATACATTGGCTATTTTTATTACCTCAATTCTTTATCTGCAATTTTGTAATGCAGTTCAACTTTGCGATGCGTTTTCTTTTTTATTTCTTTTTATTTTGCGTACATTTCTTGGCAAAGACGCATTTAAGCATATTGTGTGAGCTGTAGATGATATTTGTATCTGTATATGTATCTGTATCTGTATCCGTTCTGGGATATGTCGTCTCAGTTTTATAGTGTGCTTTGACCATTTGATCAAACTGTGTGCAAAAACTTATTTTGTCATTTGCTGCTGCTGCTTGCCTGCCTCCTCTTGTTGCTGCATCGGTGCATCCACACACAGAGATGCACGTCTCTGCTGCTGGTGCTGCTGCTGCTGTTCGCTCTGCTCTTCACTATGCCACTCAGCTCGCGATCTGCTCGCGTATCCCTAGCGACGAATAGTTTTGTGGGTAATTCATCTTCATTTCGTTGCGGTTCGAGTTGAAATGCGCCGTGGTATGCAGCCACCATCGATACCGTCGCCACTCCCCCCGCCCCAAAGCCTTGCCGACGGCGGCTATTTTCAAATCGTTCGCGCCGTTGTGCCAGAAATGTTTCAAATGTTTTGAAAAAAAAAAACCTAGCAAAAAACAAAAAAAAAAAAATCTGAGCGAACAAAATAAATGAAATAAAATTGAAATCGTTTTTTTTTTCTATTTGTTTTTTTATTTATTTTTTTGGTTGCCATGCTCTTAAGTCACAAACAAACCCCTGTCAAGCATACATCGATCAATCATTTCACTTACAGTCTCCACTTTGTTATACACACACATTTTTTTAAGGTTGTAATTTAATCAACAGTTTCCAGTGTCGTCGTCGACGTTTTTTTTTCCCCCTTGGCGGGTGGGCGGAAAATATATGATCTTTATTATTATTAAAGGCAAATTTGACAGAAAACAAATGTTTTTCTTGCCCCGCCTTGCGTTTGGTTTTTTCCTTCTTTCATTTTTCTTGCTACTTGTTTTTTTTTATACAAATTGTGCGTCAAAGCTGTTGAGATTTTTGTGTTGGATTTTGATTGAAACCCTTCACGAGATGTGAGCTCTGCCAGATTATGTTACAAGGTAAATAAACATTTGTCGACACTTGCAACAACAACCGGGAATTCTGTCTGTGGAATTATTGAAAAATGCTAATGATAGTTCTTTATGCTGTGAACAACATGTTAATCTCCACTTTCTACTTGACACTGTTAATAGAGATGTTTGAAGGTATGTATTTTTTAGTAGAAATAGTGTAGACAATAACTTCAATTGAAGACAGATCGATAACTCAATTTATTGCCCTGAATCTATGGAGCAATAATGGGTAAAAGGGACTTGAGAAATCTGTGCAAAAGCATATAACAAACATATCTGATGCATGGATTATATATATATATATATTCTTGATCAAGATTAACAGCCGAGTTGAGCTAATCTTTTCCTCTACTGTAGGAGCAAGCTGTCGTATTTCAGTGTATCTCCAACTTGAGCTCTCTCAGCTAGAACATTCTTAATCATTAAAGTTTATGAAATCTTCTTAATATAAGAAATCAGAACATTTTCAGAACTGTTACACAATTATCCTTAATTGATTCAGAAGCAGAGTCATTTGCCTAATAAAATCATTGCCATAGTAACAGTTAAGCCGCAGCTCTTGGAATGTAAATAAATTCTAGAGTTGTTTAGCCGCTGAGTTATTACCATATATTAAATTGTAAGAGATTGCAAACCTTTTCGCCCATTAAAGCTACAGCAATGGGTGCTAAAAATGCAGCAGCAGCAGCATCAGCGAGAGAGAGAGAGAGAGAGGGAGAGTGAGAGTGAAAGAGAGAATGATAGATCCATTAACCTAATTACAAAGTCAGGTAAAGACAACAGAGCTTCGGAGATGAAGCAATTTAAGAGCAGCGAATAAAAATGGAATAAAATAAAAAACAAGGTTAAGTGAGCTTGACTCCAGGTTTTCTTGTTGCTGTTGCTCTTGTTGTTTTTATTGCTGGTTGAATGTGGAGAAAAATGCAGCAAATTAAAATAAAAATAAAAGTCGAAAAATAACACGTGAAAGTGCCGACAAAAGTCAAAGAACCAGCAGCGGAAAAAACAGAAACTCAGCGAAGAACTGAGAAATAACGCAAAGGAAACCGAGTTGCTCACAACAAATGCCAATTAGTTAATGAATTGCAGTAAGTAACTGAAAAGTTATGCAATATTTGCCGAAAGAACGAAAGAAACACTAACGACTTGGGCAGCAACGAGAAAACGAGAAAGAAAAATACTCTGTGATATTTAACAGAAAGTTTGGGTTCTGTTTCTGTTCGATGTTACAATAATCAATGTACAATTTAATGTACAATGATTTTCACATCTTTAAAATGAGGATACAAAAAGATATCTGAGTCGGTTATTTGATAGCGAATATATGATAAAAATTATCTGAATTTATAAGGAATACGAAACCGGAACTGAAATACGATACTCTGATATAATCACCATTTCCTCCAATTTCACCACATGTTTCTTAGGGTATTTAAAAGTTCTTTATTTGTATGAGAAAGTGAGACATTTTGAGATAAATACAAACATTCTCATGTCATATTCCCCAGTTAATTAGCGCAAATATCGGCGCAACTCTGACATTTTGGTGTCAAGTCTATGGGGCCATAACAAGCTGCTCTCGACCTGTCCATATGTACTTAACTACCCCACAACCACCCATCTCTTTCACTCCCTATCGCACTCTGTCTCTCTCTTTTAGACTCAGTCACTTTTGTTGTTGCACTTGCAGCGCAGTCCAACAAATTTGTCTTACCTGCAAATGAGCCAAAATTGACAATACATATTCCCCACTAGTCCCCGTCGGCCCAACTTGGCTCATTTCTCCTGAACGTTGATTGACATTTGAACGTGACATGAACATGTTTTACCTAAATTCCGCAATTATTTATAGAGTTTCCGAATACATTATGCTAGGCAAACAACAACAACAAGAATAACAAGAACAACAGCGTCAACATCAACATATTTCCCCATACATTTTTGTTTAGTATTTATTTATTTAAACATTTTGCTGACAGCGTCAATTAACGTGAAAAACTTATGCAAAAACTTTATGTTTTGACTTGAATATTTGGCATTTATGCGTCTGTGCGTCTGTGCGTCTGTGCTACTCAGATAAATAACGTCATTAACCTGAAAATCAATTCGCTTTAGCTGTGCTCAACTTGCATTTTGGGCCATTGAAAACATGTGCGTGCATTTGACAGGCAGTGTGATTTGACATGCCGTCTGACAACTAATGGCTAAAAGACTATTAATGCATTGATTTCATGTATTTAGCAAGACAGAAAAGAACAGAGATGGAGAGAGCGAGAGAGAGCGAGAGAGAGAGAGAGAGAGAGAGCAGGAGGTGGAAAGATAGGGAGCTAGAGCAACAAATCTTGAGACGTATATGCATAGAGAGAGACGGAGAAAGAGTTAGATAGAGATAGATAGAGGATATGTATTGATGGAGGGGAATGTAGAGTGAGAGAGATATGAAGGAAATAAAGGTGGAGAGAGTTAGAGAAAATGAGATTTAGATAGAGACAGATAGATGGCGACCAACTTAAGGAAACCCGATTGATTCCGATTCCTTCAAAGCCCAGAATCAATACCCAATACTCAGAGTTTCAAGTCACTTTCAAAAAGTAGAAAATAAAAAGCAAAAAAAATACAAATTAAGCGTCAGTTGCTTACGAGCACTACTAGCCTATATATATCTACTAAATTTTCTGTAAATAAATTAAAAATCGTTAATTCAAGTTATGCACAAAAGTACAAAGTAAATACTACGTTATAAGCCGGCAAATCAAACCGTTAACTGAAATCAAACGATCCACATTGAGAACAAGAAGCGTATAACAGAAATTTCAGATTAGCGGATGCCTTAACATCAGTCAATCAAACCGGAACCGATACTATTAACTGAAATTAAACGATTGAGAGCGCAACTGGAACCGATTCGGGTTGAGAGCATGCTAAACAGAAATCCTTAAGCACTTTTCTTTAACAAACAAACAAACTATTCCAACATGATTTGCTCTTGGGAACAGTGCCGAACAATTGGCTTATATTTGCAGAAGGCTATGCAACAAAATGAACAATTCTATTGCATGGTATTCAAGTCGTCGGCGATTTTTCTCATGGGCAGCTATCTGACAAGGAAATTTGAGGCAGTTGCGTTCATTGTGGGCTCAATTGTTTAAATTTGCAGTAATGGAATGTTGATTTATGTAAATTCGCTTGTGTTTTGATCTTAATGTTATATTTATACTATTACACACAAGCACAATAAAAAAAGAATATAATACAAATAATACTTATATATATATGTGTCTATATATCTGAACTCTTTACAGTCCACACAAAATCAGAATCAGCAGCAAGCACTACTGAACAAGTCAAATGACGACCTAAGGAGAAAGCGTCCTGAGACTACACGGCCAAATCACATTCTACTCTTCACTATCATAAATCCCTTCTATCCCATCACAGTTGTAAGTACACACCAAAAAATATTTGTATGCTACTACTATCTATATCGAATTTGCTTTCACATACTATGCTAGACCTTACTATATTTATATTTATATATATATATAAACATTTTGTTGTCATCATTATTGCCAGTGCTGCTGATGATAAGGCTTATTCTTTAGTCTGAACCATAAACCGCACAAGCATATTTACGTACCCTGTAAGGGAGTTGAAATGGGGTATGCGATGAAGCCATTGACAGCTAGGAATGACTTTGATCCTTGATATTATATATACATTTGTTTATATATCTATCTGCTGTTAAGCATAAGTCGTTGAAGCCTTATCGAACATAAAATTTGGTTAGAAAAATATATTCAGCCTGTTTGTCACAGGAGCACAGGAGGGGTATTTCTCTGCCAAGCATAGTTTTTTTTAATAGTAGTATTTTAAAGCTACTTTGTCGCAAAGTTTTCCTTTTCTTTATTTTTTTTTGGCAAAGGCGATGAAAAACGGAAAATCCATGGCAATTTGTTGTGAGTGTCTGCAAAAACTTGTCGCACAGTTGAGCACAGCTCAACAAGCAGGATATATGCATACATATAATATATCTATGTCTATATATATATATATATATATATATATATATATTTGTTTGTCTATGTATATGTGGTAAGTGTGTGTGTGACAACAGTTATTTGCCACACTGTTGCCGGTGCAGAGTGGCAGCTAAAGCTGGCAGCTGGAGGAAGCTTTCGGGTTGCAAGTGTTGATTTTGTTTATGTTTTTCTGTGTGGGATTTTCATTGGCTGTGGCAAAGGGGGGCACGGGGAGCGGGGCATGTGTGTTTGCCTTTTGTGGACACTTCGGGGGCGCCACACTGGCTTTGTGGCGAATATGTGTTACTTTTTAGCTACAAACTGGCCGGAAAATTGTGTGATATTTTAAAACAGCAACAAATATGCAATACGGATAAGTCTTAAGTCTGTGTGTGTGTGTGTGTGTGTGTGTGTGTGTCCTGCGTGTGTGTATATTTAAGCTAAGTGTTTAGTCAGCTTGCATTGTTAGACGTGCAACAACCTGCAGCAACAGCAACAGCAGAAGAATCAACAGCAATTATAAAAAAAAGAATGCAACAAAAATGCATACAAAATGCATAAAGTACTCAAGGATTTGTCATGCTCCTTAAAAGCGAGACACAGAATGCAGCAGGCCAAACAAATACTGTTACAGATTCATTTAAGAATGTTTAATATTACGAATGTTTAGCTCACATCTGTAATACCCTATAATGGACTGATTATGATAATAAGTGTTGTGTCTGCCAAACTTTGACTTTGAAAGTAAACAAAATATTTGGAATATTTAAGTCAGGTTGCTGCAAAACTTTGAGCGAAATTTTGTACACATAATAAGCACATATTTTGTGTAATGCTGAAATGCTGAAGACGGGAAAAGTTTCTAAGTAAATTTCCTCTTTTTATGTCCTGGTAAAAATGTTGAAAATGAAATTGTGCCAAGCAGAAGGAAGCATTTACGACCCTATAAGGTATATATATTCTTGATTAGGATTTAGAGCCGAGTCTAGCCATAACTGTCTATCTGATCAAGCTGTTCTCAGTGATATCGATAGCAGCCACAATTTATAATATATATTTTCCTAATCCTGAATGTTTAAACTTTTGCAAAAACGTATGAAAATCGTATTTTCCTATCTGTCGAATCTTCATAAAATTCTTAGTTGTTGTAATAATACACTGCATTTATATATGCCCCATTTCTACTATATATGCTTACAGGGTATCTCAGCGTACGCACGTTCACACTTTTGTTGGCCCGCACTGACACAGTTTATTGTCTTTTTAGCAAAGGCAAAACATTTGGCGGCACAACACAAAAAAACAAGAAAACAAACTCACAACAAAACAAATGCGGAAATGTTTTTTTTCTTTCTCACAGTGCATGTGTGTGAGTGCGTGTGTGTGTTAGTGAGTGTGCCATGTGTGCTGGCAATTGTATTTTCCAACACTTGAGTCGAGCATAGTGGCACATAAAATCCTGTGAAGTGGAAAACATGCAGCATAAAAGCGGTGAAAAACTGTAAAACTGCAAATTATTTGTGCCACACAGTCCAAACACAGTCAGTGTTATATAAATATAGACGTATGTGTATACACTGGTTGACATATGTGTATATGTATAGAGAGGACTGTGCTACATAGCCCTGGATATTGCCAGGGATATAGAGCACAGGCTTCAGTCTCGGAGCAGACATGTTAATTCGCATATACAACAAAACTGGCAGAAAAAAGCAAAAACCATTTGCGACTCCAACGTAAGAGGGAGGAGGGAGAGGGAGTACACCCCACCCACAAGCACAACCCACCCCTCCCCACTCTGCTGCCTATCTGCCTTTCTGACTGACTGACATTTAGCTGAGCATTATTTTCGTGGTGTTGCTGTTGCTGTTGCACTTGCTGTCTGTATTCAGTGTGGCATTAAGTCCAGCTTGCTGGATTTATATATATACTTATATACATATATATGCCTGGTGCCAGCCCTCCTCAATCGGAAGCTGTGTCTGGCATAAATCTTTTGTTGATTTAAGTCATCGCCGTGGGATTTTGGATGATGTGCACTGACTGGATGCCGCCTCGCATATCCTTTAGATGCACTTAGCTGTTGCTGTTGCTGCTGCTGTTGCTGCCGAGTGTTTGTCATGGAATTAAGCAATTCCTTTTCTGACTTTATGGCACAAATTAAAAGGCTTCTTTCTCCAGCTGAAATTCCACCAGACCCTCTCTCTCCCTCTTACTGGATTTACATGCATTTTGCAGCTTGGTTCTGTCGTAATTTTCTTGGTGTTGTTGTTGTTGTTATCCCAGTGCAAATGAAGATTAAGAGCACATTATGCTTTATGGCTGATAAGATGAAGAGTGTATAAGGAAACGTGTGTAATACATAAGATATATACATATGTTTGAGTAGTGCAAACACCTCAATATATATACCGAAATATCTGCATTAAAATTTTTATGACTTGAGTATTTGCGAGGAGAGGAAGAGGAGCATCAAAGGTGAGCAAATGCATGAAAATATTTGAAGCAAGTTGCAATCTTGTTTTCTTGGGTTGCGTTAGGTATTTGTTATTGGTGTTTAATGTACCTTCTTATCGCATAAGCCAAATATGCATATTTCAGTAATATATATCTTGAGTTTGTGCTGAGTTTTTATAGGTTGCTTTATGATTGGCAAGTTTTTGCCCAAAGATGCTAAACGGGGTGTTTAAGAAATGTTAAATTTCGGTTTTGAATTTCAATCGGTAAAGTTGAGCTCTTGTTTCCCTGCTAATCCAACTAATAAAATGCTGAATACAAAAGCGAAAATCTTAATTTGTGTCAAGTTTGTTGCACTTTTCCCAATTGAGACATTGCCCAATTTTGAAGAACTTTGGCAAAGTTGCAAACAGTAGGCGATCAGAGCAAGTAACAAGTTCGACTCTGACGTCGACTGACTAAGCTCAACTAATCGCAGACTAAACGACCCCTAATAGCAACCCGAACTTTTGTCAACAATGTAGACACTCCACACACACACACGCACATACACAGTTACAAACATTCTTAGACAACCAACAAATATGCCAAAAAAAAAAAAGAAAAAAAAGCAATAAATGGAAAGTTAAGTGTACTATGAGCTAAAAGTTTTGCCATTGCAATGCTTCATTCATTTCCGCAGCTTTGTTAGATGATGATGATGATGATGATGATGACGATGATGGCCAGATGAAGAGGATGAGTTGGTAGAAATTTTATGAGAACAAAAGACTGTAACTCTGGGGGGGATTCGGGGGAACGCAGGCGTAGATAAGATTAAAAACTTTTTAATAAGACGACACTAAAAGCATCAAAAGGAAAATTTTGTGCTGCATATGTGGAAAGTGCAGGCGAAAAACGAAAACTTTGCGCGTAAGCCGCCCAACTTTAACTTTAAGCTGATCACCACAATAGCAAAGAGCAAGAAGAAAAGATAAGAGAAGAGGGGAGAGGAGGAGGGGTCTAGATGAGGAGTAGATATTGTAGGGAATGCAATAAAAGTATTAGCAGCAGCAGGCACAACAATGTTCAATCAAATATTAAGCGTGCCCCATGTGCCACACACAAGCAGCAGATGAAGAAGCAGTAGCAGCAGCAGAAGCAGCAGCAGAAAAGGGGTTGGCATATGTAAAACCCGCTTTGAAATGGCTTATCAGAGCAGTTATGTATGCTGCGAGACTTTGTTGGCCAGAAGGCAGCCTGGCAGCCTGGCAGCCTGGCAGCCAGTCAGCCAGTCAGCCAACCATAAGCCAAAAGAAAAGCGATGCAATGCAACGATGGCTGCTGCTGCACAATTTTCAATATGTGTGTGACACATGTGCAAAACAGCCAACTGCAGCCGGGCGGGCAAAAAGGCAGCAGCAGCAGCAGCAGCAGCGGCAGCAACGAGCACAAAAAGCTGCTGAAATGCATGCAGGACATGCGTTGACGTCTAAAGCCAAAAGCCAAAGCAAAAGCAAAAGCCATAGACCAGAAAGCATAGACTATAGACGAGCATACACTCAGCGAAAACAATCGGACTGAATTTTAAAAAACCACTCTAAAAAGAATACTGGAAATAATTCCAAGAATCAGAAAAAGTATGTCTAAAAATAAGAAAGACGTCCTAAATCGACAGTTTATGTTTTTTTTTTTTAAATAATACAAACAACAAAAAATCATATTTTTTATGGCGAATATAAAAAATACAGGTCAATTTGGGTTCTCTGAGTGTAGCAGGCGATGGCAGGTCCTCCAGCCGCAACCGCGGTTTGACAGACAGAAAGAAAGATGAGAGGGGGAACTGTTTTGCATATGGTATATATATGCGATATAACCGACTCTACAGTTTTCAATAATGCAAGTTTGAAGACTAACACCCAACTCAAGCCTTACCTCACAAGGGAGGCGGCTGCCAGTCGCGTATTGTGTGTTGCATTTTGTTTATGCATGCGATGCCATCAAAGCGCAAGATGTTAGTGGCTCAGCTTTGTGGCCCATTGTGTGTGTGTGTGCGAGTGTGTGTGAGTGTGTGGGATTATAAGTATTTGTTGGGGTTGCTGTTAGGGGCGAAGTTGGAGAGCCATGTCGCATTGTCGCCGGCTATGCCTTTGACAAATCGATGGTTTTTTTCTAGCTTCTCGAATGAGTCTCTTCTTTTTATAATGGTCTATGTTGTGTCTGCATAAAACATGCTTTATGGGTTTTGGGGCAAAAATATATCAATAAATATCCTTGCAAGGATACGAATCCGCTTAATATGCTTATTGCTGTGGGAAGTGTGTTTAAGATTGAGTTTTAAGGACTGACAACAGACAAAAGTTAGTCGAGTTGTGTATGAAAATTGCAATTGAATTTTGTTATTCTGCGTAGTTTTATGGATTTCAATAGTTCAGAACAGTTGTCAGCATGGAATTATAGACATGCACTCTTTTTTATTATTATTAATAATTATGAATATGCACAATAGATTTTGTACTTAAAAAATCGTTTTCTTTGCATAGTTTTCCTTCACACTTTCGATAAATTAATATATGTTGTGCTGAAAATATAATTGAGCTACGATTTCTTCAAGAATTTAAAGTCTTACTATTAACTGGCATTGACTTCATTCATTTTGGCCGTTAGTATGCGATACAGAAGAGTTGGGAAGAGATTGATATCATTTTTGGTTAGATTGCCGCGCTCATACATTTCATGGAAAAACTAGAATGGAGATTGATAAAGTTACTCAGACTTGGAAACTACCAAAAAAAAGAGATAAGAAAAGAAAATCGCACAAGTAGTGTGCTGAAGTAAGAATGCCCAGTTGCAATGCATAAAACATTAAGAATTTAAATATATTTGATTTTTGTAAACAATTTGGATTGCAACATGATTCGATTGTTCAACTCACCAGCTCCTGGAGTTGCCTACCATTAACAGCTGTTGTTCTTTCTGACCGCCATTCGGCTTCCAGTTGTTTATCCGACTCATCGATGGAGTCGGGCAACCAATGCTTGTTCAACTTTTTTTTGGCAACCAACTTTTCTTTATTGGCCTCATCGTTGTTGTTGTGGTTGTTGTTTGGTTGCTGCTGGTTGTTGCTCTTTTCGTTGGCCAACAAAACATTTGAGCTGCTCGCCGCAATGCTGTGCTTGACGAGAAACTCGGCATCCTGGCGAGATTCCCATTCCAGGAGGCGAGTACGTCGCTGCTGGCATTGCAGCTGACGCTGTCGTCGTGCACTGACACAAACCAGACTGCGTTTGCGCTTAAAACGCTGCAACTTGTTGTTGTTGCTGTTGTCGTTGTTGGCAGCCTCATTTGTTGTGGATTTGGCTGGCGTTGGCGTCTCAGTTGCCCCCTTTGCCACTGCTCCTATCCTGTCCTGTCTTATGCTTGTTAGTTCGAATTTGCGTTTGTTGAGCATTTGCCAAATGCCCACCGCCCGCTCTTTCGATCTCTGCTGCTGTAGTTTGTGCCGCGCAATCAGCTGCTTTTCTTTGCGCCGCTGCAATTGCTCGTGTTTGTCTTGGAGCTGCTCCTGCAATGTTTGTTGCCTCAACTGTTCGCGATCCTTGATCCGCGAGTGACTATGATTCGTTTCCTTGAACGGGGACACCTGCTTGAACTGATTGTAGAACTTGAAATAGTACTTGTGACGAGCGGCATCTGTCGGCGGCATAATGCGTCGATAGTTGCCCATATGACTCTCCTCCCAGGCAATCTGCTGTGCCAAAGCACTGAGGGAGCATGCCTGGCTAACATCAGCACCACCAGCGGCTCGCTGTTGCTCCGATGGGGCTATTTTGGGGGGGATTTCGACACGTCTGCGATTCGCCTGCTGCATTAAACGATCCCTGAGCAATGCACGATCCTCCCTTATGATCTCCTCCTTATCCACCAGCGGAGTGCTTATCAAATTCAAGGTGTCCTTTATCAGTGGTCGCTTCACCTCCAAATCCACCCGTTCGCCACCCATCAGACTCGGCGTATGATTCACCTCCAGGATATACGGCTTGAGTTTCCAATCGACCAGGATATCAAAGCCCAACAGTTGAAAGCATGCCTGAATCTTATTGTGCTTGGGGAAGCACAACTGATAATTGTGCCTCAGCACGGGCCATGCACTAATCAGCGTTTTGATAATGGCATCATCGACAGATGCCCAAAACTCGACCACATTGTAATTGTGCTCGACCAGCCACCGATTGTAGGCACTCAATTTACGCTTGAAGCCACCGGCAATGCCACAGCCAGCATTATAATTGCAATTGCGTCGATTCACGCAATAGTTTGTCAAATGCATAAACATATTATCACTGTTGCCCAATGCCGGCGGCTTGTATTTGTTGGTTGCAAACCGGGCCAATCCCTCATTGTAGACAAAGATACGCAACGGATCCACCGAGGTAACCAACGTATAAACACGCAAATCAAACTTGAAGCCATCGATGAGCAGTGGCTGGATGGATAATGTGAGAGGAGGGAAACAATGCTAGATATGCTTATCACTCACCCTTTCGATGTAAGTCTGACAAATGAGCTTCTCCTGTCTGCCCACAGTCTGCAGATTGTTGGTCAGCCAAATGCCACGTCCCTGGCCCGATGAATACGGCTTGAGAATAAAGGTGCGCTTGTGTCTGCTGGCATAAACAGCCACATCGTAGGCACTAACACCATGGATCATAGATAAGTATCAAAAGCAGAAAAGAGATCTCTCAAATCTGAAACGTAACTCACTCGGTGGGCAGCAGCCAGGTCTTGGGAAAGATGCAATAATCACCGGGATACATTTTGAGCATGCGATTCAGATTGCGCGACAGCAGATCCTTGCGACAGATTTCGCTCATGCCGGGGAAATGATTGATTTGCTGGAAACGCTTCATGCTCTTGAGCAGATCAAAATGTGGTGTATTGTCGCACCACTGAACGTTCCACAGCCGATGCTCGGGCACATGGGTTAGACCAATGCCCTTGGCCACCTTGCCGATCAGCGGAAAGCGTGTATGCTCCACACAAATGCTAATGCGTATGCCACGCACCAGCGGATCCATCACTATGCTGGGTGGATCTAAACGTAATCGCGGCTCATGCAACACATTGTGGCAGGTGGGTGAACGACGTTTCTTACAGCTGCAGATGGCGGTGGCGGCGGCGTTGCCACCATTGGCCGAATCGCTCACCGATAGCAGCACATATGGACTACCCTTGCCATTGTCCGCAATCCCATCGCTGTTCTCGTTGGGCAGCCAATGGGCAGCTGGGGACAGATATCTGCCAGTTATTGTTCTCGTTTGAGTCTTGTTGCTCTTGTTGTTCACTTGTTGTTGTTGTTGATGTTGTTCCTTCTTCCTTTTGACCTTGGGCAAAAGCTTTTTAAGATATTGATTTGATGCCCAGTTTTGGTTGCATTTCGAGTTGGTTGTCATCTAAAAGATTGTTTTTATGCATTTATTTCTACGGGCTCTAATTAGTTGCGATTGGGGAGGGTGTTTATCATTACCGTTAGCCTGGGAGTTATTAGAAATTAAAAACGGGTTGCGAACAACGATAAATTTTGACAGTTTTATTAATGACAATAAACGCAAATGATTTAGGCAACTCTCTTTCTCTTTTGTTGTTGTTTTTTTGACAGAGTTATAAGAAATTGCTTATTAATACATAATTTGTTATTTTCGGTTAGCTTCCTTATCCATTTAATAAATTTAATACCTGCCATTCTGACGTCAGACCCCATCTGTTTGTTGTTTTTGTCAGTGTCTGTTCAACAACAACCACATTTCACTGCCATTAACTTTGATCAGAGACTGAACTTGTCCTTACCCGCTGCCCCTTCCCCCCTTTTTAGCGTGTTGCGGTTGAACTTGTCGCGTTTCTCCACACACAAACAGCAGCCACAAAGCGACTTGTGCAACACCTTGCGACAACTGATATGCCCCATGAGCATTGTAACTGGAGGAGGCAGCGATTTCGGCGTTTAGCTTACGTTGAGGGGCTGTCTAGTACGTCTAGTGGGCTGGCTTGGCTCATTAACCGCAGCTTAATCAGCTTTTAGACATTTTGTGGTTATTAGTTCAGGCACAATATATTTATATATATATACATGAATCATATTCATATAAATGACAACTGAATTTTTATAGTTGAGCTCGTTTCTCATACGCTTGGTTAATTTACTGACAATGACAATGGCAATAGCAAAATAACAAAAACAAAAACAATAACAAAAAACAATATCATGCAAGCGCTTCATTTGGATCGACACTTTTGATTGTTACCCAGTTTTTTTTTTTTGTTTAATTGTTTTTCCCTGCCCCGACACGTTAGCTAGGCAGCAGACCAACAAAGATGCAACAATTGCAGTTGCCTGTTGGGCTTTTGGTTAACTGTCATCGTTGGTTGTTGTTGTTGTTGCTGTTGCTGTTGTGTGTATCAAATTACAATTTAACATTTGCCTCATTTTGATAGGGTATATTTTTTTGGGCTGGCGCAACAATAAACGGAGCGTATAATTTGTCAAGTTTATTTGGTTGAGCGACGTTTGTGTAGCCATATTCCCTCTCTCTTTCTTCTGCCTCTGTCTCTCTCTCTCGCTCTGCAGTCACTTTTTGGTAAGCCCTCCTTTTGCCTTACTAATTGGCTGTCCAACTTGCTGTTGATTTTGTTGCTGTTTATTTGTTTTTGTATTGCTGCTAATTATGCGCGCTTTTGTCTCGGGCTGTGTTATTTTCTATTTTTTCTTTTGGGTAAACACAAACAATACTTAAGCGTTTTGGCTACTTTTAGCCATCTTGAAAGTATTAATGATAGTGCACGTGCAGAGAGAAAGGCTGCTGCTCCTGTTGACACCGATAAGGATAAGAAAGGAAGTCGGAGAAGAGGAGAAGTGTTGCCAGTCAGCAGGCGAGGCAGGCGATAAGCGCCCAAGAAACGACTACAGAATGACGATTAATGTTTTTTCAAAAAGTTATGTGGTGTAGTGGTTTATGCTGGTTGGGTTGGGTGGCTTGTGTGGTGCGGTGGTACTTCAGCTAAATTTCAAATTGCAAAACTTTGTTGAGCTAAAATCACGCATTGCAGCACATCACAAAATTTGATATGAAAGCGAATATAGAAATTTAAGTTATGCTCAAATTAGAAATGTAACAAATTTGATGCTTAATTAATTGCATAACTATTTTAGTTAAGCTTAATTTGGTTATGTAAGCGTAAATATTAAAATGGAATCCTTTTACAGCTCAAATATGCCTTTTCATTTCATTTGTAATGCTTTTTAATTCAATAAATATTTGCTGATTCCGTTTTTCGCTCTCGCATTTAATTGGCTCAAACGATAATCACAAATCAATTGAGAAATCTAACCAATTATTTATAATAATCACTTTCTGAAAGAGCTGCGCTTCAGCGCGCTTTTCATTTGTACAAATAATATTTGCATTTTTTTGTCTATATACTTGTCGAGTTTATTTATGTGATTGTTTAATATTTAATTGACTATCTTTTGCTGTTACTGTTATTTTAATCAAGTGCACGAAAAACAAAAATGCAAAAACATACGAAATGGGCTTACGCCAAACTGTATTAAAAATTTAAAACTATGTACATTTAATTTGCACCGAAAAACAAAAACAAAAAAAAAGAGAAGAGCAAAATATATATATATAAAAAAACGGCGAAAAACTCGAGCGCGTAATAATGAAAAATTTAACAGAAACCAGACAACAATACATGCGCTGTGCCAGAGTAAGGGAGAGTGAAAGAGACAGATAGAGAGGGTTAGAAAGAGATGCCACTAGGAAGAAAAGAGCAAAAAACACACAATTGGCTCATAAAGTTGCAGTTTTTCGGGGTTCGCTGATGAAAAATCTGTTTATGGAGCATAAATAACAATGTGTGCTTGGATAAGTGTGTGTGCGTATGAGTGTGCGTGTGTGTGTGTGTGTGGTGTGTGTCTGCATATAGAAGTCGAAATGGCCATTAGCCAAATCCTTTTGCATACCCTTAATCCAATGTAAATGGATAATATACCCTATATTGAAGTATGTAACAGGCAGAGGAAAGCAACTCCGAAACCATAAAATATGTATATTCTTGAGCAGCATCAACAGCAGAGTCGATTTATATATATCCATCTGGATAAATAAACCAATCTCATAATACTTCATTGATGGATATATATGATGGTATGTGGCTTAACATTGTATTCATCAGGAAATAGAATATTTGCTGATTACTTAAGATGGGCATAGACTTCACTACAGGGTATCCGCTAGTCTTGCTTTATCGACTACAGCCGACTTGTTGTATTTGAATGCTGGAATCGCGTTCTCTTTAGTGCTGCTCGCACTAAGCGCACATTAAAAATTAATCTTTTAATTACTGGACCAAACCAACAACAATAGCTATAACAATACGCTTTTGTATCTGTGTGTGTGTGTGTGCTTAGGCGCTTTTGTGTGTGCTCTGGAGCTATTAATTACTCGTACTTCATATAACGTATATTCGCTTGTAGAATCCACGCAATGATTGCTTGTTACGACACGCCCCTCCGCCCGCAGCAACGGCCCACTTTATGTGTTGCAATTGCTTTTGTTAGTTGCTGCCGGCAGCCATTTTGTATTATGTGCACGGGCAGCCATTTTGTACGTGTGTTTCTGTGTGTGTGTTTGGTTCAACATGCAATCAACCACTGCCCGAAAAAGTATGCAGCAGAAAGTTGCACTACGGCCAAAATTCTCGCAATAATAATAATAACACTAAACACTAACAAAATGCAAAGAACAACTAAATGCTTACGAAGACGTAGAAGTTTTGGCAACAACAAGAACAACAACAACAATAACAGTTGCAATAATAATAACAAAAAGAAAATGTTTTGCTTGCCGAGAAAACCTCTGCACAATTTTGTTCACGTGACTTTCAAGTTAAGCACCAGAGCTACAGGCTTAAATTCGTTGCTTAAGCCAAAACTTATTTCGCATCTTAATCCTTGAAATAACTCCTTGCTTGCCGATAAGTTTAGCTCTTGTTGCCCCCTAAAAAAATTGTCACAATTTTGGCATTATTCGCATATTTGACTGAGTATTTGTAATTGCTTTCAATTGACCAAAACGCTGTCCCCGCAAAACTTTTTGGACACAAAGTTTACGCAACAATAGCTCTGACACACATTTAAATTTAATTGAATTTTGACCGCTTTACACTTTATAAGCATTAACAGAAGCGGGGAGTTGGGATTGCGATAAATGGTCGCTTTTAATGCCTAAAGTTTTGGGCTACGCCACATCCAAAAAGATGTCGTGTAAAGTGAGCAGAAAGTTTGCTAATGGAATTAAAGAACATACTAAAAATTGCTCTAAGCGGCTGCTGCTGTCAAGCTGAATAAATAGCCACTAAAATGTTATGCAATCTTTGAGAGATTAAACATGAAGAGATTATGAAACATATTCAGCACAGTGAACACTGAAGAATGAGAATTGAGTGCTGCATTGTGAATGTTAAATGAATGATGCAGTCTGCAAAGTGCAATAAAAAAGCAATAATTTCATATTTTTAACAACTTTAGAAAATGTTCTCAAGTAAAAAAGTTTCTATTTGTGCTCTCAAAAGTATGCTAACTACAACTTTGTGCAGAGCATGAATGATTTTTATTGGATTGCTATAAAATTCGCTATGCAAACGTTTGTTGTTTGACTAAGAGAAGATATCTTATTATTTTATACATTTTGAATATTCTCTATAAGAATGAAATATGAAAGTAAATGAATGTCCTCAAAATATTTCATCACTCTTGACGGGCTCTTGCCATATAATCCCCTGTACAAGGAGACGAGCATTCACTTTGGGATAGAGCACATGACAAGCTCCTTGGTGGATTTGTTTTGACATTTGTTACCCCTGTGCTTGTGTTTGTTGTGTTTGTCTGAGATATATTGCATTTGATTTATGTGCGTGTCAGAGACTCGAATACGAAATACGTTCTATGAATACATATAGAGATACACTCACTATGCTCGTAATTATGCATGAATCACGAAATCAAATGCGCTGCTTGCAACGTGGCGATGACTGGGCTGGTGAGTCAGGTTTTGGTAGGATGCTGGGCTGGGCTGTGCTGGGCTGGGTGTAAAACTGGATCGCGACCCGAAACGCATGAATGAACGCCGCAGGAATATACAAATATATGCACATAAATTTCATTGAGCTCAGGCGCAATGAAAATGTTGAAATGTGAAATGCTCGCACGTAACACGCCCAACAAAATAGGAAAGAAACAAAAAACAGAAATATAAAAAGTCATTTGTAATGCAAAACATAAACAATACCAAGCGAAAGGGCAACTGAATAGAAATAAAACTACAAAAAACAAACAAAACTAAAAAATAAAAAGAAAACAACAACTTTGCTTCCAAAAAAATACGGCAAAATCTGCTTCACTTTTTTATCCACAACTTTTCGACTTGAGCTTATTTTATTTTTGGTTTTTTTGCACTCTTATTTTACGGTATTTATTTTAGCTGTGTGCGCTGTGCATAAGCAACAAACGCATTTGTAATGAAAATAAAATTTAACAACTGCAGCACAGAGAAGGCTGCAGTTTCAGTTGCCGTAGTTGCAGCGAAAACGGCAGCAAGGACAAGTGGCATACGCTGATAAGTATGCAGCACTTTTTTACACGTTTACATCTTTCCTTCCTCTGCGCACTCTGTAAATGCTGGCAGTAGTCGAGAAAAGGGAGAGGGGAAAAGGGAAACAGTGGCACATCTTATACACAAATGGCTCACGATCTTGGACAGATTTAAAATTTGATAAACTAGTTTTGTGCATGTGTGTTTTGTACCTGTCATCGCAGCTTGCAACTATATGTTTACTCCGAAGAACAACTAAAAAGTAAAACTCGATTCAGGTTAGGTGGAAGGTTTAGCTGAAGTTTTGCTGATAGATATGCGTTCAGAAATGTAAGCTTATCACATCCCTTTTGATCCTTAAGGGGGAGAAATGGTGGCAAGTACATATGTAGCATAAGCTTCCTTTATCTTTAATTTGGGCTCATGAAATATTCATTTAGAATGCTACGGATGTGTATGTGGCATGCCGCAACAAATTGCATGCAAAACTGACAGGCAACGGGGTCATGTTAAGAAATGTGACACCCTACGGCAAGGCAAGAGCCGGCGTAGGATAATGGTGGAACAGGACACGTTATGGCCAGGTTGGATTGTCGGGGCATTGTCAATGTCATAATTTGCCATAATGTGTGAGATGTGGCAGCCACAAGAGGACAGGGAAAGAGTTGCTTGCTGTCTGTCCCCGGCGACCCCGCCAGCTCTCCGTTGCTGATGCTCTGATGATGGTTGCATGTCCGTGTCGAGAGATGTCGATGGCGATGTCGAGATGTCGATGTCAATGTCATTTGGCTTTGCCACCGGCCAAAAGTACTAACTGTGTTAGTGTGTGTGTGTGTGCTTTTTTCTGTCTGAGTGTGTGTGTTTTCAACTTAGTTGCAAAGTTAACGATGCGCCATGACAACACTCCATCAACATGGACAGGGCAGAACAGGACAGGACAGGACAGGATAGGACAGAACAGAACAGAACAGGCAGCCCAGTTAGAGGGCAGTATCGGTTGCCAACCGCTTTGCCCCGCCTCCTGCCACCGCCTCGTTTCATGTCCTTGGCTGCGCATTGTCAACATTAAGAGAGCCGTGAGGCACAAAAAGGCATATCCAATTGCAAAAAAAAATCCACAAAAAAATGTAAAAATTACAAAAAGAGAGCATCAAGCTGAAGTAGACTGAAATTTAGATACCCTGTAGTCCAAGAACTATTTGAGTTAATAGTTGAATGTTGCTAAGAGCCAAGAATGTGAGAGAGAGTTAAGAATACCGAAAATCGTCAGATATATAAATAGATATATAGATATTAATCCGATAAAACTTGAATACCCGCTGTGCAAGGGTATCAAAAAAAGAGAGGCGGAAAGGACAACGAGGATAACAAAAGCGTATGTCGAGTCAAACGCAAATATTCAGCTTACATCAGTGCCACGCCTTAAGCACACACACCCACACCCGCATGCACACACAAAAACACACACACAGACACAGAGACACACACCGACCTGCTGCAGCATCCACATCGCATCGACTTTGGTGTCTATTTTACTTGGTCATTAAATTTGGATTTTGTGCTGTGCATATCACAAGTGCTTGACTTTGCTGTTAAATACACATACACACACACACACACACACTGGCACACACACCTCCACATTTCAACACACGTGTGTCTTTAGTGGCCTACGCTTGTGCAAATGTTTGTGTGTGTGTGTGTGACTGCCTCCTGCAGTGACAACTAGTTGTCCTGTCTCATATTGTTAGCTGTGCTTTTTGCATGCCAAGCACACACACACAAATGCACACACACACACACATTTCTTTCACACACACACACAGTGTTTCCGTCGAACTGGAAGCACTTTGCCAGTTGCTAAACAACGCTCCAACGTCCGCTAGATGGCGTCCTTTCTGCACTTGCAGAAGTTTAGTTTCTGTTTATTTTTTTTCTCTTTGCTTTTGTATTTTTTTTTCCTTTTTGGTTTGTTTTACTTACGGGTTTGAGCCTTTTGTGGTCTTAGTGGTTGGCCTCGCACCACCGACTGCAACAGAAGGGATTTTAAGTCGCTTTGTGTTGCACCCGATGAATATGGAAATTGAGTCGTTTGGGGCTAAGAGCAGTTTACACAGAAATCGATTAGATGGCATTTTCCAATAAACTTGAAACGAGCCGTAGAGACAAAAAGGATAACAGCACTCAAAGAACTGTGCAGCTTATGAATTGAATTATTTAATACAATTCCTATGCTCTCCCAACATAAGCCTAAATTTCAAATTATTATACAAATATTTCAAGATGAATTCAAATATTTGAAGGGTTACCATTTAATACTCTTAATTTGATACAGAACTAATCGAGCACTTTTAAGCTGAACATAACTTTTAGTTCTGATTTTGTACTAAACTTGCTGAAATGTGTTTACTAACTTTCTCCTCTCTTTTGTCTCGTTTTAGGTAAGTTGACCAAATGTTTCCACATCCCACATTGTTGCCTATTTCTATAGCTTATTAATTTGTGCGTGAGTTTTAGATTTAAGAGAATTGTTAAGGGTGTGTTTGCAGTCCTTAACTTTTCGATTAGATTAGTTAAGCTGCACTTCAAACTCTCGGGGACTGTCGGGAGCAGGCAAGCAATCAATTGCCTTTTTTTGCTCCTCGTCTACACAATCTGTCAGGCTTAAGTCATCAAAGGCACATCAAATATTACAACAACAACAACAAGGACAACATTCAACAAACAAACATCAAGTCCACCGCTGACCCAATAAATCACTAGAAAATTTCATACAAAGCACAACTCCAAACAGCAAATCCTCGGCCCCCAGAGAAAACCAAACCAAACCAAAAAAAAAAATCGGAGAAAAAACTTGCTGTGTAATTCCCACGATAATAATCATAATAAAAATCAAGCAAGCGATAAAGCATAAAAGCAAATTACAAGTAAAATCGACACACACTTCCTTCCAAAATACACACGCAGAAAGCACTTGATGTGATGCTAGATTGTTCCAGTTGTTGGTGTCCTTGTTGCTTTTGTTGTTGTTGTTGTTGTTAGTGCCCCCCAAAACACATAACACATAAAAATAAAAGTTTTTCCGGCAAGCATATTCCATGTGGAGGCAACTTGAACAACTTGAACATTGTCAAAAAGTATATATGTTTTTGCCTGGGCAGCGTTGCCAGACATTTATGACATGTGTTTTCTTTGCATTTTTTTTCTTCATCATTTTTGTCGCACGTAGCCAACTTTTTTTTTTGTTTTTTCTGCAATTTTTCTTTGAAATCGCTTTGTGCTTAAACAAACTTTTCTCATAAACCACACCGAAAATATATCGCACGTATTAGGGTTAAACTATGTGAGTTTGCTAAAGTGCACTGTAGAGGGCGCCAACTTGCCACTTGCCACTCGAAAAATGATTTATGCTGATGAATTACTTGAAAATGTCATTTCACGCCTTACGCGCTCATCGTTCGAGAGGGAGAGAGAGAGAGAGAGCGAGAACGCTGCCAATGGAAAATGGGCGGAAAATTCATTAAGTTGTCAAATGCAAGTCAACACAATACAACATTTTTTTTATTTTTTTTTTAGCGTTTTTCATTCTCTTCTACTCTTTTCTATTTATTTGACATAGACATGACGTCTGCACAGCCGGCGTGGGAGGTGGTGAGAGATGGTGGAGCCGAAGGAGAGGCGTCTCTTGCCTGTTAGCTATTTGACGCCATTGGCGTATGAAAAATTATTGAAAATCAGTGAGAAAGGAGCAAAAAAAAAGCGTTTTAAAATTAGATTTATGTAGAAGGAAGGAAGGCACTGGGTCGAGTCGAGTCTAGGCTTTCAGCGCCCCACAATTCAAATGTCAAAATCAACACGTTTTTCTGACTGATTGGCATTAAACAGATTTTTTTTTTTTTTTTTGGGTACTTACGAAGATGTCTTGGCAACAATTGCCTTGCACTTTCTGAAAAGATTCGCATTGAAATACACTCTTGAATTGTTTGAAAAAAATTGTCTGAATATTAAATTTTCAAATGTGACAAATACTTTTCTTTGATTGCTTAAGTACTCGTTGTCATTTTTGGGTCAAGAATTTTGTTGCATTTCAAATGGCTTGCAATCCATTCATCTTTTAATGTAACTTTCTATACACTTTTGGTACTGGCAGGTCTATTCAAAACTGGTATTGTCTCCGCATATGTATGAAATATGGCAATTGCAGTGCGATTAATGACGCTTTTGTGTTTCCTGCTTGTAATCAACAAAAATTATGCGCTCTGCTAAACATTTTGGTTATCAGTCAGCGCTCACTTTCAATAACGCACAACATCGCAAAGGGGCGGGGCTCCTCTCCCCTCTCCCCCTCTCTCTCTCTCAACTAGTTTTTCCATTAAACAGCCTGCTCGACAACTGAATAATCATATTGTGGTTGCGGCTTATAATAAAGATACCCTGTAACTGGGCTTTAGTGAAATGAAATAATGTTGATTTTAATTATAAACTATTCAATTTGAAACCCTGGATTTATCGTATCTTTGAATTAAGTGTTTTCTCTGTAATTTACTTCAAAATTATCGCATTCACTTATTGCTCAGTTTCAACTTTGCATTTTCCCTAGACTCGGCATAGACTTCCTCTCTTTGTATATAACAGGGTATTAGCGTTGATTATTGGCTTGGGCTGTGCAACATTTGTTTCAATCATTTGCCATTGCTGCAGCTGCAGCTGCTGTTCACATGCGACTCATTGTGCGATTGTGTCCATTACGGGCGCATAATTAAAACCGCAAACAGTGCAAACACACACACACACACATATACATATATATATATTTTTACGATATGCGATATACACCCGAGTTGGTTCTAATGGTCACCAGGGCCGGCCAACTAATAGCAAGCTCTAAAGTCAGTCAACAAATGTGGACGGGGCCTGGTTCTGTGGGGTTAGCCGGGGTATTATTCATTGTTAGCTGACATGTGAGCCGGTTCAGAGTCGATGCGGGCCTGGCTGAAAACAATGCACCTTGCTTTTGGCTGGCCTGGTCTGGTCCGAACAAATGTCAAATTTTAATTATGCGCCTGGCAGTTAATTAACCGGTACAAAATGTAAATGCAGGCAGGCTGAAAGACCACATTGCGCATACGCCCCGTTAAATCATTTAATAGTGCTGCTCATTTATTTCAGTTGATTTCATTTCGGAATTGAAATCAGAGACAGCTTTCTGCCCCCTGCAATCCTCGTTTACTCTTTAATTAGGCCAATTGCTTGGATCGATTTTAAGCTCATTTATTGTGTGCTTTTTAGCTGATTTGGTTAATTTGGCCAACCAAACAGACCAACAGCTAGTCCCAGCCCAGCTGGCGCTGTTGGTCATTTTGGTAAGAGGCTTTGCGGTCAGCCAGCTGGTTGTGCCTCCCTTTGCTGCGCTGGCTCGCGGCATATTAAATGTATTAAAATGCTGGCACATTTGGGAGAAGCATCAAATATTTTGTTGGCTCTGTTGGAATTCCCATTTTGAATGCGAGATACAAGCAATTGTAACGTAAACAACTTAATGAGTGTGCAGAGTCGAAAATTATAATATTAATGCATAATGCTAATATTTATCTAGCTTAATAGAGAGCAGAGATGATTATTAAGCGTAATTTGTAATAGGATTAAGCTTTACTTGCAACAGAAATCGACTGTAGCAGAAAGTGGAAAACTGTAAGCAAGTCTCAGCATGCATTAAACATTTTAATTACAATTGACTTGAGGGAGAACTAAAGACACACACTTGCTATACTTTGGGTCATGATTAATTTTGCTTATTTATAAGCCACATATTGCTTAAGCCTTGGCACTTTTGTCATTATCTGTGGCCATTGCCCAAACTATGCCCAAAGGTGGCAATTGCTTATCAAAAGGACTATGACACGCGCCTTTTGGCCATATTTCACCTACTTAACTACGTTGGCCCGGCCACAATATAAATACGCAAACCACAAAGCTGCTCTTGGCCCAACTGAAATGCTACGGTCAATCAACGACAAAGACAAAGACAACAACAACGACTCCGACGACGACGACGACACAGTTGGGTTTTGGGGTAGCTCGAAAAGTGCCCCAACGGGGACTGGGTTTAGTTTTCACCCCAAAAACTAGTGCCTAATGCCCGCTAAGCCTTTGCCTGTTTTGGGGTGTTGGTGAATGGTGTAAAAAAATTAATGTCTGCTAATAATTCAAGTGTTGAGGCTGAGCTTTTTCTCGTGCTCTCCCTCGAAGAAGTGTGTGTGTGTGCGTAAATATTCTAACGCACAATTAAATGGAAATGTGCCATAAATATTGCGTATACGACTAGTAAATCAGTTGCCTTCGCCTCTAGTCAAAGGGAGCCCAAACCAAACCAAACCAAACCCTCCCCCTCAACGACTGATTATGCAAACAATTAATCTCTGAAATGTTTATTGCCCGAATTCAAGCTAAGACACACGCATTAGTTAGCACTCCCCTGGGAGTATTTTCCACTAGCCGTATCGGATAATTTACGCAACGAGCTTCTACAAATTGGTTCTTTGTCTTTCGGAACGTGTGCACTTTCAGATTCAATTGGTAATTGCCTTTTGACTTTGGACAGAACTCTGATAGCCAGGCAATAGAAGCCGACCGGATGCACGCCATTTTGCAATCACATTAGCCAAAAGCGAGAGAGAGCACCAAGGCAGGAAGTTGCATGACAGTATTTCTTGGCAGCCGGAAATGAAAGCCGCACTGGCCAAGATTCGTTCGACTTTCTCGCTCTCTCGCTCTCGCTCTCTCATCTTCTCTTCCTTTTCACTTGGACAAGTTCTGGCAGTGTCAGTTGACCACAGCATTAAGCCAACATTTGTTTTAGATAGAGAAAGAAAATAAACTTAAAAAAAAACACAAAGTGAAAATTATCAAGGATCGTTGTGATAGACTGGAAGTTATCAATTTTCAATTGAATCAGCACATGATATAACATTTAAAAATGCAGCTAGAATATACATAATAAAAATCAAGAAAATATCTGCGAGTTGCTGCTGCTCAAGAATAAAGCCTGTTACATACTAAAGCACTCTAATGAAAACACGCTTTCTACTCACATCCATTTCTACAGGGTATCAAAAGAAGAAAAAAAAACAAACAAACTTCTCCACTCAAGTCTTTGTAACCAAAAAATGTTGAACAATGCAACACAAATTGCACTGCAACCGCAGCATCAAGCGCGGTTTGTGCCACACAGTCTGAGAACGCTCTCTGAGCAGTGGGGGGGAAGGGCGGAGAGTTAGGGTCTGGCTGACCACAGTTGGAAATAGTTGACCAGTGCAATATTTTGACTTGGTCAGCTTTAAAATCGCTGCACAAAGAACCAAAAATAATTGAAGCGAAGACAAATGGAAAAAAAATAGTTGAAAGGATTTAAAGTCATTTGTTATGGTCAACTTAATTGGCGTTTGGCGTCGTGGGAGGAGGGTTGCAAGCGTTGCAAGGTTATCCTTGTGGTTGCTGCATTTCCATTTCGCTAATTATGTGGTGTTTGTTATATAATTGACAAATGACAAAGGCACACAGAAATGCAGAGAAAGAGAGGCAAATTGCAAGCATAGAAATTATAATTTACATATGTAATTTAAGAGCTGACTGCTTTAAATAGAATTTGTGCGCAGCGAATACTCAAAGCATCTGAAATACCGATTGATATCTGATATCCAGTTGTGAAACCGGAGTCGCAATTCAATATTTTATTTAAGAACCCATATTATTATTCCAATTCCATAACAAAAACATATATCGATAAGAAAAAATGTTGAATTTCCTTTACCGGAAGCGGAAACGAAATGCCGTTCGCTTTAACAACTCCCTTGTCTTATTTGCATCTTTTTTATCGCTTAATCTATATGCTTTTTTTCATCTTCTTTTAATCTAAAACAATTCAAAGTTTTATTTTCCTAGATAAACTTCCTTAATGGCTTTCCAATTTCTACTTTATTTTCTTTAGATCTTTTATTTTGCAAGTTTTTTACTGAAATTTCTACTTTCTAGTCTTCATTTTTTCTCATTTCTCAACCCTTTTTGCGCTCTTTAAGTTTCCATCATTCTTTTTTAGGACTTTGTTCAACTTCTTCCTTATTTTGTTTTTAGCTTTTACCCATCATCAGTTTTTGTCCAAGCATACCCTGAGCAATCAGAGCTTCTGCCTTAACTATTATAGCACAACCCCCGCTGACTGCACAGACACGCCCCTAAAACACACACATCAACAACAACAGCAGCAAGGTACTCATTTTTAAATGCTTCAGCATTGCATAAAATTTGCATAGATTTCTTGCATAGTTTATTTAGCGCCATTGTTACTCCTGCTGCTGTTGCTGCTGCTATTGTTATTGTTGTAGTTACTGCTGCTGCTGCTCACTGTCCATTTGCCCGCCCACGAAGCAACCCTCTAAATTGCCAGAGGTGGAAACAGAAACCTGGTTCTCTTTCTCACTCGTCTCCCATAGAACCACTCAGCATGCTTTCTCTGATATTATAACTCAATATCTGCGTGAGGCGGCTTTTTGATTCGAGCCGCAACTAGTCGGAGGAGTGCGCGCCCCACATCGCTGCCACATTTATATTCATGTATGCGGCGTGGAAATGAATCGTGGCCAGGATGTGGCCAACGCACCGCAGGACCAGCCAGCACACACAAAAACCGAAGGACATTCAATGGCTGCGCTTTAATTTTACTTTTCTTTTTTCAAAAATTTTTTTGCTGTTAAAAAATTTGCATGCTTTTTACGCACATTAGCATAAGCACACACAACGCCACGCTTCGATGAGTGTAAGTAGCAGGGGAAGGGGGTTGTTGTAGGTGGTATGTGTGGTTACGTTTCTTTTTTTTTTTGCTTTCCCGGGAATTTTCATCAGCAATCCAATATGTCAAATTTGAAGCACGTCTCGTGATTTTTCAGTTTGATTTTTGTTTCATTTTTTATATATTTTTTGCGCTCTTGTCTACACTCGAATGTCAAGTGTCAAGGCAAATCAATGCACACACACAAGTTGGCAGCCCCCTTGCTGATGTAAATGTGACGGCATCAACCCGATCCCCTCGCTGCTACCCGCCACCCGCCTCTGCCCCACATCGATCATCGTAGTGACTGCTTCAACAACTAGCTGTCCATATTGGTTCATTCAATTAATGTCAATATTCGTTGATATTGCTTGTGGCATGTATGCACATACATATATATATATCTGTATATATATGTCGATGCTTGACTCAGTTGGCGTGTCCTTTTGTTGGCCTAATTGCATCGAGTGTGCAACAAATATACTCTCAAAGCCTAATGAAGCCACAGTTGCAATTAAATTTTGCTGCTATTTATCGATGTAATTTGATTTTGCCTCAAATACCGTTATTTAATCAAGTTTGGAGCCAGGACCTTGCCTCTAATTTGATTCAAGTTGAAGTGGACTTTTCCATTTGTGGCCTTAATGTTTATTAGAGCACTGTTCTTCATCAAAAGAAGCCATAATGGAAATATAAATTTTGCTGCAAAATCTAACAGTTTCTATTATTGGTTTAATGGTTTAAATATTCAAAATTTGTTTGCTTTAATTGCAAGCAATTTTAGTTTAGCCGCGAGCTCGAAAATAAAATAAATTTAACTATGCAAGTTTAGTTTCGTTGACTGTTCTACAATTTTCGAGGCTCTCAATTAGATAGTTTTAAAATAAAATATACGAGTATTGCATAAAGTTTGTCAGAGTTTTCCATCTGTTCTTCAATTCAAGTCTCAAAATTTCAATTTATACAATGAATTTCTTAATCTGCAATAAGACAAAGTTAACTCGCTGGATTCAGTGAGTTTCAACGTTAAGCTACCTGTTATCCTTTAGGGCAGCTCACATCAATCGTTGGCTGATTACTTGACTCATTTGGGGCTACAGTTATAGTGAATTAAAAGCGAATTGTAATTACTGAGCTTCATTTATGGCTGCCCCACACTCTTTGCTGTGTCTGCATCAAATTGTTGCATACTGCTCGGCGTTGGCCACTTGTCGTTGGGCTGAATGCCGCTGCCACTTTAACGCGCACTAGCCACGCCCTCACAAACACTCACACACACACGTGTGCTCGCCCACTCAATTAACACAGCTGTGTGTGTGTGTGTGTGTGTGGGAGGGAGGCAGAGTTGGGTTTGTGTTTGCTGACGCTTGTATTTGTCTTAACATCTCTTGCATACAATCTTAATGGGTCTCTGTCCGGGTGCGGAACTCGGCCTCGAATGGCAAGTGATGCTGCTGCTGTTGCTGTTGCTGTTGCTGTAACTGCTGCTTCGACATCTCCTTCTTTTGCATCTACTTCTTCTCGTTATTGCTCCTTACTCTGTTTTTTTCTTTCAGTTTTCTTTTTTGCTTCTCGCTTTTGGCTGTTGGCTCTCGCATAATTACTTTGACTCGACTTTTACGACCTTTGCTATGAATTACTCAAGAAGAAGTGTTCGGCGCACGTCGTCGCCAGCACAGTTGGTGCCAGGATATGCCAGGATGCCCGGTTGCTGTTGTAGTCGCTGCTTATCCTTTTTCTTACTCTTCCTGCCTGCCTGTCGTTCGTTTTATTTATTTCTTTGGCCCGTGTTTGCCTGCTAATTTCACCCACGCAACCAAGACACGCACGACGAGTCAACGGGGTTACTTTTAACTTGAAAGCTGCAAATATCACACACAGATACACACACAGACACACGCACACTCAATTGCATAATGTGCACACGCACACACACACACACGCATCAGTAGTTAGCTGAATGAGTCGTCACAGGGTTGTCAAGCTTTCAATTTGTTCAAGAAGTGTTTGATATACACATCCATTTAAGACTTGGAAATCCTTTTTTGGGGTTTGTAATATTATGGTTAGGTTTCTGTGGCTTACTTTTATTGACGAGCAGTTAAAGATTACCAATAGTTTCAATCAAATTTAAAATAAGTGAGAAATTGTTAAAGAATACTGCCGTAGACTTGCATAAGTTGCAATCAGAAATGAGCAAGATTTTAATTACTTTTTCAATTCGAAATTACTTTGGTTTTTGTTCTAAGTTTTAGTTTTAAAATGAGTTATGTTTATTACACTCAATTCATTTTGGCTTAGCAAGTAGTTACATTACTAAATCGCCATAAAAACAATCTTAGGAAAATTGCATGCATACCTAAGATGGTTGTGCTCTTTTTGCATCCATGTAAAATCTTTTGCAATCATTTGCAACTCTGGTTTATGCCTCCCCATCTCTGTATCTGTGGTTCTCTGTCTTGCCGCCTACGATTTTAATTTAGTTTGCATTTGCTACTAATGCCATGTAGTAGATTGTGCTGTGTACACACTGGGTTCTGCCACAACACCCCCCATTCCCAACTCTCACTTTAACATTATCTACGTTAGCTTCTTAGCCTAACGACCGAGGCAACACCTTTAATCTCTCCCTGCCACCCACCCCCAACCCCTTGCGGAGGAGGGGGGGATTCGTGTCCATCGCATTCGCATTGTTCGTCTGAATTTATGCGCTCAGCAGCTGCGTTCTTGCCACCTAACGATACTTTCTACTTACTCAGCTTTTTCTCCTTATTCTTCTTCATATACCTCTTGCTCTTGCTTTTATTCAAGTTTTACTTCAACGTCTCTGTTGGTGCTGCTGCTTCTGCTTCTTCTGCTTGGTCTGCCATTACGTTTATAATTGTCTTGTGCAAGTTCTGGCAACGCCAACGTCCTGCTGTTATTCACAGCCCAGTGGTGCTATGTGGTGCCAGCACCTGTGCACCATGTGCGCCAACCAACCACCCAATCACCCAAAGTATGACGCCCGCAGAAGTCGTTATAGAAACCTACGCATTCTCCCTCTGTCTCCCTCTCTCTCTCTCTCTCTAACGCTACACTTGCAAAAATGTGTCTTGGAATTTAAGAAATCATTTATGACACACAGCTTGCCTTTCATTTCGAAAACACTAAAAATTAGAACTTTTTTAGGTGAAAGATATTTGCTTTTTTATATATTTCTGTGAGGGGCATTTGTGCCTTGCAATAAAAATCACTTTTTAGTTTTGTTTTTGTTGGTGTATTTTGCTGTAGCTGTTGCTCCTTGTGTATTTCTTACGCGCTGTCTTCTTTACTCAGTTTCCCTCTTGTGCCACACTCACCTTTTGCTTGCGAGTTAAGGCAGTGGCAGTGTGGCAACAGTAGTAGCAGCAGCAGCAACGGCAACTTTTGTTGTTTTTGGCCCTTCTGCTTTCAACTTGGCCACTTTCAGGCTCATTGGCTAACTGTTGATTTTGCTGTCTTCCCCGCTCTCTCTCTCTCACTGTCTTTCTCTCTTTTGCTCGCGCCGTCTCTCTGTGGCATTCTGTTTCGTGTGTTTTCTGCTCTGCCGATTCGATTGCGACACACATTTACAGGTTTCTTTTTGCCTTCGGCTTGTTTACATTTTCACGCTCGAATTCGCCCCTTGTGCTGCAATTTTGCCAAGCAGGCTTAAGCCAACTTCAAACACACACATTAAGCGGGCCATCTCTTCACCGACTTTGGGTATTTCCGTGTGTGTGTTTGTGTGTCTGTGCCGCTGATACAGCCTGCTCCTGCTCTTGCTACTGCTACTACCCCTACTGCCCCTAGCCCTGCCCTACTTGTGTTTCACTTCCCCTTTTCGTAGCCTGACTTCCGTTTCCTATGCTTTCAACGGTGCGCCTTTGTGCCACATAAATTTGCTTTAAAATGTATCTTATACCCGTCTCTCCCTCGCACTCGCATTCTCCGTCTCTTACTCTCACACTTGAGAACTCAACGAGCTGCCCCTGCGGCTCAGAACCCCTCTAATTGGGCCGTGTTCCCAGTTCGTGTCTTGTCCTGGCCTGGCCTGTCCTGTCCTGTCCTGGCCTGGCCTGCGTCCTGTGTAGTTGCTTTCTTTCATTTTCATGTCGCTTGCTTTGTTTTGTGCTCATTTTCAATTTGAACATTTTAATGTTGTGGTCATAAAATTCTTTTTATTGGTTGTAAAACCTCGCGCAAAGTGGAAGGTAACAGGGAGGGGTGGTACTAACAAAAAATTAGCAGTCTCTTTGCCTGGCTACTTAAGAGCTGCGTTAAGGTGCGATAAGGATGCCAAAGTATTTGCCAAATTAAACGAGTTGGCTTTTTTCGTTTTGTCTGTGTGTGTGTGGGTGTGTGTGTGTGTGTGTGTGTGTGTGTTTTTATGTCCGTCGGGTCATTGGGCTTTATGCTCCACATATTTATAGGCTTACATACATATATACACCGATTTTTTTCTTGAGGGTGTCGCAACATGAAAGTCATTTGCATTTCAAATTTAATTAAAATACAAATTGAAAAAAAATAATAAAATGAAATCAAGGAAAACTCTGACGATAACCGAAATTCAATGGAGCAAGCTATAAATGCAGGAAATCATTAAAAGAAAAGAGAAGAAAGGAAAATATATATGTGTGCATGTATATATATATAAATCCGGAGGCGGAAACCTCTAAAATATAATGAGCTTGCAATAAAATACTTCATAAAATTAGTCAGTAAAAGAAATCTGTTGGCGACAAAACATAAATGCCTCTTGTGTCTTTTGATTATAATGATTACAAAACAAAAGCATTTAAAGCGCAGTAGGAAAACCCACAAAATAGTAATCATTAAAAAGCAAATTTTTACTCAAAAAGCATGTGAAAAATATATATATTTGCCACTTGTCAGGATAAAGCGCATACTGCAAACTATAAAATCGAATAGCGCTCTTTAAAATATGTAAATTTGTTTATTAAAATCGCTCCATTAAAATGTGAAACGCATTGCTGTCATTTTCATTTTCATTTCCGCGCGCGTTTTCAGTAAATTGACAAATTTACATAAACTGAAATTGAATATTTGGCCAAAGCAGCCGACGAATCACGATTGGGGCAAACAAATCATAATGCGAACAAATATTTGTATTTTGCTATCATTTCGCTTGTGCAGACACGCCTCGTATTCAGCTTGCAACTAACTATACATTAGCATAATGCAAATGATGAAAATCGAAAAAATGGCAAAATGGAAAAATGGGAAATGTGCATAAATAGAGTTGCAAGAAAATGAAAAGGAAAAACATAATTGAAAATAAAAGAGAAGAAGAAAAATATCACTTGTCTGAGAAAGTGACCGGACGCGACTCGGGCGGGCAACAGTGTTGCTGCGGCAACAACACGCCCCTGTGTCCATGGCCATGCCCGTCGGGAAAGTCAAATGAAAAGCGTCATGGAAAATAGACTTGTTGAGAGCTAAACTGGGAAACTGAGACATTTCCGGCACTCTTCCTCGATTGAGAAATGTTGCCAAAATGTAAATGAGTCGCAATTGCAAAGACTTTTGCCGACAGCAATAAAATATCAACATTAACACTTAATTGACGTCGCAACGTTCGAGGGGAAGTTGGCTCTACTTGGCTGTTATTGTTGTTGTTGTGTATCTGCGAGTCATAGATAGCTCAATTAAATGCTAATAGATACTCAAATAGTAGCTATCAGCTTGTTAAGATTGATGTATCGCATATCTGCGGCGATCTCTGCTTACAAATTGTGTGTGCAAAGTGGAGCAAGTGCTTGTCGTCTAAATTTAAGTGAAAGCTGCTCTTAAGCAAATGTTTGCAATAAATATAGTTTTATGCCATTTAGATGATAATGCATAGCTACACAATTGATGTGAGTCGGCTTTTCGGTGGTTTTAAAGCTGCTTTGGAGTGTATTTGATTGTATTTTATACAGGGTGTCTAACCGGAACCGGAACAGTACATTCAGTTGTGGAATCGCAATTCAACATTCTTTTCAAGAATCGATATTTATCAGTATCAATCCATGACTCTGACCGGAACCTTTACTTCTTATGTGCCGGAAACGAAATAAGATTCCGTTTGATTCGAGTTAAAAGGTTCAATTAAATATACATAAAACTTGCACTCCATTCAAAGTTTTGCTTCTTTTGTCCATTTTGCTGTATAGGAATAGGTTGTAATATTCCTGAAATGAGTTGTATAAACTGAGGCTTACTCTTACGCTACTTGTGTAAATAGTAATTATTAACTTTTATTATGGCAATTCTGATTGTAAGATTTCCTAGGTAAACACAGCACTCCACTAGCGCTGCCAGCTAATTTTATATGCCAGAAATTTGTATTCATTCGCCTCAAAGCTCTTCTTGTCTTGTCTTGGTCTAGTTTGTATCTCTCTAGCTAAGCTGCAGTTAAGCTGAGTGGCAAGGCAAAAGATTTTGCATACTCACATAAATCTTGGCTGTATACATTTTGCATTTGCCTCTTTGCCCAGGCGAAGATGAACTGCTGCTTGGCATTGTCAACGGGGTCCAAAACGTTTGTCAGCCTTGATATTTAATGCCATTTGTCTTAGCCAGCTGCATTGCGCGAAACACGTTTGCAGCTCCCTCACACACACTCTCTCTCTCTCTCTCTCTCTCGTTCTCCCTCTCTCTGTCAGTTTGTTTCTCCATAATTTCGATTAAATGTTGACCATTCTTTACCTTAATGTTGTTGTTTTTGTTGCTGGAGTCAATGAACTGCTGAAATTCGCGCAACCACCAAAAATAAAGTAATGAAAAAGGCTAAAGGGAAGCTGATGCTGAGGCTGAGGCGACCACTTCAATTTCTTTTCTTTTTTTCTGCATTTGAATTTCTTATTGACCCATTTCTGCTGGGCAAAACCGCAGAAATTCGTACGTTCAAAGCCCTTTTTTAACAAAAACCGGTTACGAGTAATTTGCAACACTTTTCGACTGAATGCAGCCACAAAAGCAGAATCAGAAGCAGCAGCATTGACGGAGGAAAGGTCGCCTCTCCTCAAAGCCGTGAGCCAAAAGCTGACTGGCTGCGTCTACTCCGTTTGGGCCATTGCCTTCTTCTTGTGTATTTTTCTTTTTTATTCGCATTTTGCCTGCCTTTTTTCTGCCTGCTTGCATGTGCCGTTAGTCGTCGTTAGCCAAGCACTTGACAGCCGGGCTAACTGGTATAGCAAGTTTCTGAAGGCGAAGTTCGTGTTTGAATTGCATTCGAGTCACTCCCGTGGCAAAATCGTTACGACACATTGAACATTGAACATTGAACGCTGGGACAGCATCCATTCCATCCATCTATCGACTGAACTAAACGGGCTAAACAACTCACTTTCACTTTACCATTTTCCGTTATCCTTAACAGCTCTTTAAGCCATGTAAATCACGTCACAGATAAAAGACTTAAATTCGATCGACCTGTTGGCATATTCGCATAAACTTTGCTAAATGATGCATAAATTATGCTTTTAACTTGCTCAAAAATGATTCGATTTTCAAAAACAAGGCCTTTCGAAACATGGGTTGACCTCTAGTTGAAAATAACAACTTTAGAATATCAACTTCTATTGAAAATGAACTCATCAAATCTCAAACCTGAAGATTCATTTCTCTCCTCCTTCTTCGAAAGCAAAGCTTTTACAACTAGCTCAGGCCTAAGCTGCGTCATGAGCAGGAGGAAACCTTTTGTTGGCCTAGTTGTTGGGTATGTTTTCCGATGGTTGCCTTAAACATGACATAAATCGCAATTTTTTATGACATTTGCGCGCCGTGGTTTGGCAAGTGATAATCAAATAACGGCAGAGTCGCCCACTGACCACCACTAAAATGTTGATGTTAGAACTAAGCACACACAATATTATTAATATTTAATGTGCTTTCGTTTTTATCAGCACCATACAATGAAACACGGGAGCGGGAGCGGGAGCGGGTCGAGGGTTGGGGTTGGGCTTGGGGCAGGTAGTACGGATCTCTTTGACGAACCTGGAAAAGCCGCTTATATTGTTTGCGCGAGCTGGCTGCATTGCCTCCAACTCCACCTTCTACCTTCCACCCCGCAACAGAGCCACCCACTCTCTTTTGTCCTGATTGTTGTTGTTGTTGTGGTTGATTTAATATTTAGCACGCCTGGTCAGCATAAACCCCCAGGGTGGAGCGGGAGCGGGGGAGGGCGGAGAACGCCTGAAGCTGCCTTACTAAAATTTTAATGCGCTTTTGATGATGGCCATAAAATGGCCAAACAAAATGCATGTGGGCTGGCCAGAGAGGGAAAGGGGCGTGGCATTGCATGCCCGGGAATCTGTGCGCTAGATAAAATATTAATTTATTTTTGTTTTTTTTTTCTCCTTTGCACTACTGTTCGAGGGGTGAGTGGGGTAGGGTCAGAGGGAGAGGGAGAAAGAGAGGGAGGGATGCCATATCCTTGCGGCTATTGCAACTGGCTGGGCATAGCTCAGTTATAGTGCCTCATAAAATTGTACGTACGAATGTATCCGCAGCACTTATTTTTAAATAACTGTTTCGTGTTTGCCACTGACCAGCACCCCTCGCCCCTATCAACCCCCATCTATCTATATTTTTCTGGTGCTCGCGCATTGTGTGTTATTAATATTTTCATTTTCATTTTCATTTTGACACGTTTTTCTTCGCCTTCGCTTGTATTCTGTTCTTTTATTTCCTTTGTCTGACTTGTGCTCTGCTTATTAATTTTCAACAGCAACTTTTCATCTTCTTTTGGGTCAGTGAAGGGTCAACGAAACTACTATTTCCAGCAACTGTAAATTGAGTGCTGTTTTTATTTTTGTTGTTTTCCGCGTTTTATGGAAAATACTTTTAATTTGCCTTTATTGTTTGCGTTTTTCCGTGAATTTGTATTTTCGAAATTGCGCTTAATTTATGGCCAGCAGCTACCGGCGAGAGTTTGAAATAAATAAGCAAACGTTGAAAATATGCGAGAATGATTTAAGACCCACACATTTATCATTAAAATGATTCCTCAAAATATCATTTCCTCTTTTGGATGAGCTTTTTTTTGCTTTCCATTTCCGGTTATAATTTGTTACATTAACAATTCTGTGAGGTTTTCCTTAATGTCCATCAATGTCTTTCATAACTTGGTCGAGGCTGAAGCGCTTTGTATGCCAAATATTATATTTTCCTTCCTTTGTTTATTCTATATATGATATAGCTGTCATGGTTAAGAGATGAGTTCCTATTTTAAAAACACTTTTTTGATTATGATCAAAGTCGAACAACTACATATATCATATCGCTCCCACAGAAAATGCCACTTAGTTTCCATGCTTACATTTTGTTAGAAAAATATTACATTTTATTCAGCAAAGACTTCAACTGTGACAGTCAAATGTCCCCTTTGTGGACGTGCATTTGTGTCAGCTTTTGCGCGGTTTTATGAGCCACATTTTAATTTGACCACCCACACACACCAGCACACACACACACGCACACACACTCATACAGCGAGCATAAAAGAGTGTGCATTATATTACTTAATTAATAATAATGATGCCACACACAAAAAGACACACAGCTAAAACACTTGACAGCTGGCGATGTCCACAGCCAGCATTTTCATAGCAAGAAAAACAAATTTACCCCTTCCTCTTCCTCTCTCTCTCTTTCTCTCTCTCTCTCTCTCTCTCACACAGAACTTTTCTAATTAGTTTTTGTGCGCAGTACGCTTTATAGTTATGCTTCTCACTTCTTGACAAACATGGCAAGTTGCAAGCTTCAAGCTTGCAACGTTGCCTAGTGGCAAGTTTTCACTATATTCTGCATTTATTACAGTTTGCGTGAAAGTGGTCCGGGGGGAGGAGGACTCTGCCAGTCTAGACCTGGCCCCGAATGACGCTCAAAATGTCGGCAATTATTGTAAATGTCGCAATCATTGGGCAACAACAACTGAGAAAAGTGCAAAACTGAAAAGATAGAAATAAATGAGTCTTGTTAATGAGAGAAGCACATTGAGTGAATGAACGAATGAATAAATGATTGTGGCGCGTGCCGTTGTCCAAATGAATGCGAATCGTCCTTCACAATAACCCTCTTAGAGTGTGTGAGAGAGAGCGAGAGAGAGAGAGAGAGAGAGTGACCTTTTGCCACTGGCCTGATAATGGATTGCCACCAAGGATGGGAAACGCTTGATTGGAAGCAGGCAACGTCAGTTTTTGTAATCGGAGAACATTTTGTAGTTTCCCCAGAAATGTTAGATGGTAATTGGAGAGGATTAAGCACGACTCTGAAGTACTTTACCTACCACAGCTGTGTTGAAGCCACGCTAATTAACACATAAGCCAACTTCAGTTGCCATAGCAAAAAAACACTCAACTCTAGGGCCGTCGTCGACAAGGCAACTGCAAAGTGACTTGGTGATTTCAACGCTCAGCTATGCATATATCTCTGTACATGTCTGGGAGAGAGTGCTTCAACAACTGATACATTTATGTGAAGTGTGTGCAATACTTGTTAAGCTTCAAAGATGCGTGCCAAATATCAGTCTGTTAAGCTGGCACTTTGCTGATGAAAGTTGGAAACGCAACTCCACACTTTAAGAGGAAACGATATTATTAAAAGTCAACAACGGAACCGAAAATGAAATAGGATTTACTTTAAAGACTTTACTTTTCAAATTGTAAAAGGAGTCTTAGTCTGGAGAATTTAATATTTATATCCTTGCGAGTTATATGTATAACATTTTGCATAATGAGGATTATATTTGGTGTAGTATATATTAATATTTATGTACTTGGCCTGAGTCCCTTCAATTCTGTTTTAGACAACCCAATTTGAATATAAATACATTTCAACAAATTTGTTGAGCACCAAATTGAATACACACCCACAAACCTCTGCCCCCTTCCGTCGCCCTCCAACCCTCAACCTCAGTCCGCTTTCAAGGCTGCTTTTAATCTTCACTTTGTGCTAAGCTCACATAAAAAAAAAACAACAAGAACGAATTTGTATGGGCTTCAGTGCCTTTATAAGCCACTTAATCAAGCTACCCCCACACTGACGCCCAACCATTCTTCAGCAGCTGTCAATTACCGCCTCCAAAACAGGCCCACACCCCCATAGCCCCGCACCAGGAAACCCCTGCTTATTGGAAAATCTGTGCAAAGATTTTGAACAAGAGTGCAAAATTTGTTGCCGCCGACTTATCGATGAATTTCATGAATAACAAAATAATATATTTTAGCCTCGGCTCTCAACAAGATTTACGTGCCTCAACTTTGGCCAAAGACAATAAGCGAAACAAGCCACCAGAGCCACCCGACACCCCACTCAAAACACCGCTTGAAGCAAACTTGTACAAATTGAACATTTAACCCATTACAGGCCTAAATCCACCCGCCATCCTCCTGTCCTGTCCTGTCCCCTACCTTTTAATATAATATATAAATAAATAGAAGCGCAGTGAAATGAGAAGTCGAAGAATTTCGCTGTTTAAATTTACCATAAATTTTCATGCCAAGAGCAACTCATTATAATTTGCCATAAATTTACAAACTCTCCAATGTCTCTCTCTCAATATATGTTTATGTATATATATACATAGATTTATGTATTTTGTAGGTTTTTCATTGTTAAGAGACTTAAGACACGTTGCTCGCGGCTTCTGAAAACTCATTAACGTAATTTTCGAAAATTTATAAATGTTAATTGGAAAATGTTCTTTGGGCTCTTGTCTGAAATTCTTGCACTTGGCCCTAGACAATAACTGCTTATTAAATTATGCTAATGAGTTTTGCTTGCTGCGCCAACTGTCAGTGAAATGCCGACAATTTTTCGGCAAGCGCATTCGCGGTGAATGTTGTGGATCGGGGAATGTGAGGTAGTTGCCCAAAAATATACACCCGGAAAACTGTAAGCCAACCAAACGAAAAATTCCAATTATGAGCGCCACAATAAAGCAGCCAAAAAGCAGTTAACTACCAACTGACGAAGATTAAATACGCTCGAAATTCTTTGCCTATCACAGATGTGGGCAAAATTGTAATTTGTGCATTAATAAAATCTTTCACTCCGTAATTAATGCAAAGTTATGAATTTTGTTGATCTCTAATTTATGTTCAGTTCAGGAGAACCAGGATGTTAAGCCGGAAACGGAAGCGCAACTTTACCAATTGAAATTCAATGTTTTTTTTTTTTTTGTAAATCAAACTTGGTTGAAATATATTTCCGATCTATTACCTATTGGGAAATATATAATATTGTATACAAATATGAGTGACACTCACACTACATACAACTATACAAATATATATATAGAATTATGGCTTTATGCTATCATACATGGATATCCCGTTGTTCAATACATATGTCCTGCTCAAGTTTAATAACTCTTTTTCAAGGGTACAAAAGCCAGACTGGAAATTGGTCATGCTTAAATTGGCTGCTTGTCTATATAAATATATATATGGGTATCTGTGTGTGTGTGATTTATTTGAGTGTGTGTGTGTGTGTGTGTGTGTTGATGTGTCCACGTGATTTCCCATTCAGAGCCACTTTTTTGTTGCGTGTTTATTTCATGCAGAGGTGTGTTGGTGAACAATTGTGCACTGCTTGCATATTAATTAGTGAGGACAATGCGGGATTGGGTTTGGGCTGAGTAAAACTGGTTGTTTTTGTGGTCGAGTTTGCTGCATGGTTTGGTTGCGCCTGCTGTGGCTGTTGCGGCTGCTGCATATGACAATTGGGAGTGCTCGTAATTTGTTTTCATTTATTTTATTTTGGTTGTTGCTGTCGTTTCAATTTGCTGTTAACTCGGACTTCTTTATTTATTGTTTTCCTCTCCATTTTTTTCGTTTGCAGGATGTCTTGCATAAAATTTGCAATCCACATGGCCAAGTGCTGCGCATTGTCATCTTCAAAAAGAATGGCGTACAGGCCATGGTCGAATTTGATAATCTCGATTCGGCAACACGTGCACGCGAGAATCTCAATGGAGCCGACATCTATGCCGGCTGCTGCACTCTTAAAATTGATTTTGCCAAGGTAAGTAAGCTCCACATCTTGACTATATATAATTATTATATGTATATGTCTGTATTTCTTATGACTATTTCTAGCCGGAGAAGTTGAATGTTTATAAGAATGAGTCAGATACCAGCTGGGATTATACCCTGAGCACAGGTGAGATTCAACCAAGTGCGTTCACATTTTTTACTACTATTTCTTATTAGTCTATAAGTGTACCCATGCACCCAACATACAAACATACATAAACATGTATATATACTCTATATATATATGTATTTATATATATATATATATTTCTATCAATACAACATTTGCATTTGTCCATAAACTACACTTATTACACGCACACTCACACCCACACACTCTCACACCCACACGAAACACACACTCACACACACACGTGCTTTTTATTGCCCATATATATATATGTGTGTATATGTGGAGAGAGAGCTTGCAAATTTATATTCATAAATGTAGAAAAACTTCAGTTCCACCAACCAACTGGTGAGCTTAATTTGTTTTTATTTTTGTGTAAAAACACAAATTTGTTTACAACTTTATCAATTGCCTTACACATTTTTTAAACACTCTTAATTTGCTTAGCAACGACTAAGCTTTCACACTTCGTTGTTGTATGTGTGTGTGTGTGTGTGTCTGTGTATATATATGTTGCAGGTGACACAAAAGTTTCAACAACATATGTTTGGCGTGTACCTGATACAATATGTACAAGTTGTCGGCATTTGTTTGCAACTATTTGAAGCATAAATGGCTTTAATTTTAATTTTCATGTCATATATTTATTACGGATTTTATTTGCCTGTCAATTTAATACATATTTTTTTATTATTTCGTTGATAAAATATATTTAAAATAAGCTTCGTTAATCGAAAATAAGCCCAGGTATTTTGATGGCCTTTGCCATGCCCGTTGGCGTATACGTAATATCTTAATGAGATATTGCTGCCAAACAAAACATTTGCAGTTCTAGTTTGTTTTTATATAAATTGCGAATATATTGCGTACTTTGGCAAGGTTTGTGAAGAGGCGTCTGCTTTTAGCTTAAATAGAAATGCCTAGTTTTTGCTCAAGCGCCGTTTTATACTCAAAAATAATGTTGCCTATAAGCCATATTTCGTCTTACATGACGCTAGCATTATTTGTCAAAGCATGCATTAATTAAACTATTGCATCTTTAAGCCAGCTGTCAGCAGACACATACTATGTGTCGTATACTTGATATTTGTTGCTTAGCCAAAGGCTTTAAACCATCGTCGTATTACGTGTCGTATGCTTAATGCCTAGCTGGCTCGCCATTATGCCATTTGACAGCAAGCTCGTAATTGCCAGCGACAAAGCTGCCACAGGCAACAGCAACAACAACAAGTAGCATCAAACATTAATGATGCTCGTCGAGTCAGCAAAACAGAAGCCGCCAGCAACAGCAACAGAGTAACGCCCAAACCAACCGCCCACCACCGCCTTGGCCACATCAAATGGAAGCTGCACCACCTGGCACCTCTTAGCAGCAGCAGCAGCAGCAGCAGCACACCACTCCCACACACAAACACACGCACACTTACTTGCCACACCCGCCATACCCCTTGCCTGCTGCAGTCATGGCACATGTCGCGTTTTATGACAGTCGACAAAGTTGCGCGTTAAATGCCATTTTTAATTTCTATATTTCACTTTGAATAAAAATGAAATTAAACGTTGTGCGACGCGCTTCCAGTTTGTTGTTTGTTGTTTGCTTGTTGTTGCTGCTGCTGCTGCCAGACAGCGAGGCGGCAATGTTGTCGTGCAATTTGCCACAAAGCAGCAGTTGGGTCCACAGACAACAGACGCAACTTCAAAAGGCCGACAAACTGCAGAAAATCTACCAGCTGAGCAATCTCGCCTTCACCCCACCCTCTCTCTCTCTCTCTCGCTCTGTGTGTGTCTCTGATTTGCTGTGACAGCAACGTTGCAAGTGTCAACGGCACTGCAACTGCTACAGCCACACAGAGATTGCTGTTGCTCTTGCAGTTGCAGTTGCAGTGCCGTTCTCTGTGTGGCTGGAGCCACAATAACTCGGCCAGCAGCAGCCAAATTGTCCACTGTCATATTTTGTTGTTGTTGTTGTCGTTGCTGCTGCTGCTGCTGCTGGCTGGACCAACTTTTGGGCTTTGTGTGTGGCAATGTCCCTTGCATTTATCTACTTGTCGGTTTGTTGTTGTTGTTCTTCCTGTTGTTTGCACTGCATTTGCATTTGCATTTGCATGCCCCCCATGGAAGTCTGGCGTGTCGTGTCGTGGCATGGCAAGGCACACACACAAGCAACCTGAGTCGTGGCAAGGCAAAAGTTTCCTATCAATGAATGCCAAAATGAATGAACTTGACGCCGGCGGCTGCCAGTCGCTAGTTGCAGGCCATCTGTTTGCCACATTATGTGGGCGTGTAAATTAGGCCTGGACACAGATATAGACATAGACACAGCGAGGTGGTGGAAGAGGGGGACCATATCTCACTGGGCATATAATGAACATGATGCTTTGAAAAGTGGCCGTAGACTGTGGCGCCACACAATTCTGTATGTGTGTGCTTTTTTTCTACTCATTGCTCGCTGTTTGTGATGATTGTGCTTGTGTCTGTTTTGATGTGCTTTTCTGCTTGGTTAGTTACAATTGCATTGCAGTGCAATGTTCCCAACTCTTTGATGAGTCTTTATAGGCGGCACTGGACTTGTTAAAGCAGCTGCACCTTAGCGAATTCTAATCTGTTTGAATATAGAATTTTAAGTACTCATTAAACAGATAAAAGACTTCAGTTGTGATTACTTTAGGATCTCAATACTTAAGTTTAATGGTTTGCTCCACTTCAGTTATTTGTTTGACTAAGTCTATTATTCAAACTTAATTACTTAATAAGTAATTAAATATTAATTTAAATTTGAATTCCTTTTTTCCTATAAATTGTTCATTTTTAAAGGAAGGTCCTTAAAGACAAGTTACCCTCAATTTTAATTGACAATTTTTGCCTAACAGTTTTACTATGAATTTTCATCTGAATAGAGTTTTACTTGGAATTTTCATGGCGATTAAAATTGGCTTCCATTTAATATGCAATACTGCGAATTTCATTGAAACTTGTTGAATAAAATACCTGTTCTAATTGCTGTTTGATTACGAGGAATTTTCGAAAGCAGACCACTTGAATGAGCTAATTAGTTTTCAGTTGACAACAGAGCTAAGCTTGCCAAATCAATATGCTAAACGTTGCAGAACTCAACTCAAAAAGCCAAACAAAGCAAGTTAGCTGCACCGACCTTCGACCTTATGTGACAGGCATTATAAACGGGTCTGTTTCGCTGGCCAATCAATATAATTCATTACAAACTCTGGTGCTGGTGGTGCTGGTGGTAACAGCAGTGCCACGCCCACAACACTGACGCACAGCCATAAATTGTGGCATGACAAGCAACAATAACAATAACCACTGATAATAAGCAGGAAAAAAAAACAATGACAAAACGCAAAACAAAACCGATATCAGGTTAAATGTCAAGTGAAAAATGCAAACAAACTATTTGCATAAGTTGCACACAAATAACTTGGCTTGGCAAAGAGGGAGTTAGGGAGTTAGGGCAGTTCGGAAGACAGACAATCGATTTGAAAGACCTGCAAGAAGAAGGAAATTGTCCTGCATTGCGCGTTGGGTAAACAGCAGAACTAAGTGGCAGCCAACAAGCAGCAGGGGCAACCAGCCCCAGAACTAACCCCAACACAAATAGTGTTGGCAGTAGCAGTGGAAAACCAACAAGAACTAACCTCACTTTTAGCGCAGAAGCGTAACTTTATTAAGTATTTTGTACAGCAAACCAGGAAAAAAATAGACAAATAGAAAAATAGAAATAGAAATGAGGAGAAATAGAAGGAAATTTGTGTGTAGTATTTGCATTTGCCGAGCGTCAGGGTCGCCGCTGGCTAAGCAAGCTGACAGCTCGCTGCATATTTACGTTAGGGAGGCGGCGGGTAGTGTGCAAGTAAGGGATGGAGTGGATGGGAGGGGAGGGGTTGGTTTGAGGTAGAGCTGGTGAGGAAAGACTTGTGTGCAGCCACAAGTCACTTCACGTGCAGTTTTATCTATGCGCGGTTGGCGTTTTGTTAATTTTCTACTCATTTTCTATGGCAGCCGTGTTGCACCATCAGCCAACACCCCCACCCTTTCCCCTTGTGCTTCTTGCGGTTTGCTACACTTTGCTTCCCTCATCGCTGCTGCTGCTGCTGCTGCCGCTTCCGTTTCCGTTATCTAGTCCAGGAGAAGCAGACAGGATCCTTATGCTCATCGCATTTTGGCTTGTTTCGTGCTGTCACGCGATGTGTTTTCTTTTCTTCCTTGAGGGCAACTCAACTCAGCTCAACTCGCTTGCTGCTTCTTGGTCCTCCATGCCTCCTCTTTATATTATTTGACTGCAAATTGTTTTTAGTCGGGTGAGTTGCTTCAGTTCTGTTTCTTGCCTTCTTCATTTTCTTCTTTTTGTTGGTCTTTAGCATTTGTGGCCCAAGGACGTTCGATTTTTGTGGTTCACTTGACAAAGCCACAAAAATAGGGACGTGCATTTATAATACGTATACGTAATGCGCCTTTTCCCTCTCTCTCTCTCTCTCTCTCTCTCTTTCCCTCACTTACTCAGTCTGATTCTTTCTCTATCTCTGGTAAATTGACAGTTTTTGCTTTTCCGGGCTTTTAGCCACTGTCCATCAGCCGGCTAATTAGTTTCGCAAAATTGGACTAAGTATTCGACTAAGCAAAAATAGAATAGAAATCAAGTCTATTTTTCGCTGACTTTTCTTTCAATAGTTTCTTCAATAGGAATAGTTAAAGCAATAAGGAATAATATAATCGAGAATTACAAGAAGTCAGTTCACAAAGGATACTCTATGAATACGAATTAAATCTTATAACATATACCTTCCCTAACAGATAACGTGATTACACTTTCGTAAATCACAACTAATTAGGCTTACATACAATTTGTATAATTTTTCCATTCCTATACCCGAGTGCACCGGGTACACTGCGCCTCTTGTCCTCCAATTAATCAAGCGAGTGCTGCTCGTGAAAATACCATAACAACTGACATATGCGCCACTTTGTGCTATTATCGTTTCAGTTAACCAACAAAAAAATAATAATGCCCGACCCCCAAAACTGTGCTATAATTAACCACAAAACTGGCTCAGCTCCGCTTGTCTCCCTCCCTTTTGCCTTGCGCGAGCACCAAACCACAAAACCTGCATTGTAATGTCTGTCATTATTTATTTATGAATGCATGACAATAACAATAACCAAAACTAGCAGAAAAAAGCAATCAACAGACGAGGCAATTGATAGACTGCGAGATACCCTCTGACTAAGACTGACATATAAATATAGCTTAGCACTGAATTTTCAAATGAAGAAGTTTGCAATTTATAATTTCCAATCACATTTGTTATTGATGGCTTTCGCTGCAAATCATTTATCCCATATACACTCTTCACAAGGGAGTACAGGGTATAATGGTTGCCACAATAATACTATATAGTAACCAAAAATTTCTATAAAAACTAAACAACAAATAACATTAGCAAACCAAATGCCAAAAGTCATCAAAAACTGAAACAGAACTAAAATAAACGGGGAAAACTCTCAAAAAAAAGACAGAAAAAAGCAAGGCAAAAAATGCAGCAAGAAACACATTAAAAAGCCACATAACAGAACAATTTGAATAGATGGGTGAACTGAACTGACAGGAGGGAGTTACCATAAAACATGACAAAACTATTTTACGTTTATGATTAAATCATGCCATGAAGGAAGCACTCCGAAGAGGAGTAGTTGTAGGTGTTCTACGTTTTATTATGTGACCAGCGGGCGATGGCACACGACTATCGAATTAAATGAGCATAAATAATTCATACGGGACAAACACACACACGCACACACAAACATGCACACATCTACAGCTGACTGCGACAACTGTGTCTCTGTGTATGCAAATGACAATGGCAACCCTAATGCGTTGCGTTGGCAACTCTCTCTGTGTGCGTGTGTGCGCCCCTGTGATTTCAATTATGCGACCGTCATTCAAACTAAAGGCACTTCTGGGCAGCCATTGTACCCTGCCTGTAAAGAGGTGTTGAAAGCGCTGTAAGAGCATAAAAACTCTAGAGACTAATAACTTTATATACCCAAGATGAATATGAACTTGGGCACTAGAAGACACAGACTACAGCGATAGCTATTAAATTTGGAATGCAGTTGTTGTTAGTCATTAGCTTTCTGAAATTTTGAAAGATGTCGACACGAAACTTCTGTTTTAAACTTATATGGTATTTGGCAGTCGTGCATTTCAAATCTATTTCGAATTGCTACTTGTTATTTATTTAAATTGCAATCGAAGGATGTATAAGGAATAAGAAACATGTTCGTTATTTCATCTGGCAGGCGACTCTTGCTGCCTTATCCTAAATCAACATTTGTTTGCCCCCCTTCGATGATGTTGCCATAGTCATTGCTCGAAACTTTTGCCGTCCTGCGGGCTGCCCCAAAAGCAGGCTTGGTCTCCCTCTCTCTCCCTCTCTCTCCCTTTCTCTCTATCTCTCTCTCTCCCTCTCTCTCCGTCTCTCTCACTCTCTCTCTTTCTCTCTTTCCCCAAGGCTTTTCACTGTTTCTTAGACACTTTATTTTTATGACACAACAATTTCAGTGGGTTGTGTGTAGCATTCAGTGTAGTCCTTCGGCCTGGCTGCCTGCTGATTATTTTCGTTTTATCTAGAGCCTTTGCGTTATGTTGGATCCTCAATTTGTTTTTACTAGCACATTTGCCCAGTTCAGTTCGCTACAACCGCCATATGCTGTGCTGCGAGTGAATGGCAGCCATCAGCCATCCGCTCCCGCTCCCGCTCCCGCTCCGCAACAACCCTGCACACTCGGCACTCCACATTCCACTGGCCATCCTTCAGGCAGCCAGCGAGCGCACCCTCATATAATGCAACGTAATTATATCGGTTTATTTTTCAGCGTGGCTTAGTTTATGTCAAGCGGCAAACTTCATGTAATCAGTGTGAATAATTTGCTTTTATACGCACTCAGATATGGGCATTTTATTTGATTTTCGGCCATAATGGCCAGCCAAACGGGCAACCCTTCGGCAATACCACCCACCACCCACCACCACCACCTCCCCTCCCTTATTAGGCCATAATATTTTGTCTGCTATAATTGTTGTGACTGCTTTTCATATGCGCAACGCGTTGGCGTCAACTTTAGCATTTAGATCCAATTAAATTGGTTTTTATGATAGTCTACACAAACTCCCAACTCACTTTGTGTGTGCGTGTGTGTGTGTGTGACTGTGTGTGTGTGTGTGTGTGTGCCATAGAAAGTTGAACAACTTTTTAGCTCTTTTGTGAGAGGCGACATTTTAGGGTCGCAGTGTATATACATTTAGGGAGATAGCACCCTCCACGCTCGCCCCAACCTGTCCCGCAACCTTTCCCCAGTTGGTCATCATCTAATCTGGTTGACATGCTTTTTGTTTTACCCAAACCTAATGTGGCGCATCAAAAGTGCTGTCAACTCTTGAGGTTGTCACCCGTCATTTGGTTAAATTGAGCAGCTGGCAGGGTTTAAATTTAGCGATGCAAACATTGAAATTTGTTTTATCACAAAACTTTTGCTGATTGATTGCGCAAAACTCTCAACTATTAAGCTGTCTAAATAAATGGATTAAAAATTAAAAACAGAAAAGTATTTCATACATTGAAAACATACATTTTACATAGTCAAAAACTCAGTAGACCAAACACAAATGTATGAACTATTTCTCACATACACAATCTACTCTCTTTAGATCTTTTTGTTTGGCTTGATTTTTTTTTTGTATATTTCTTACGGCTTTACTAACCTCAATTTATTTGAGATAAACACATAAACACACACACACATAAACCGCACACCGAATCATTCACCCACACACAAAAAGCTATATCCAAAATGTCTAGCAATAAAATCTATATACTTAAGCTTAGTCTAGCTTTATAAGCAAAATATACTCTTTACTCTCTCTCAGCTATTTACAAAACTTTGACAAAGAAAAACAAATATATTTTTGATATCCTCCCACAAAACCAAATTTTTGAAAATATATATGCCTCAAATCTCAATATATTTTTTGTTTAAGTTGTCAACTCAAGCAAAACACGCATAATATCTATACAATTAACTATTAAATTTAAAATGAAAAACAACTCTTAGTGAAACAATAAAATAAAAGCAGCTTCAACTTCAACGTACAATTTTTTATCCTGTCAAAACACAAAACTCTCTCATTTAACAACAAATACAAGAAGAACAACCACAGCAGCAGCAAGCCAGCAACAACCACAACAACATCCAACACACAACAACAACAACAACAACAACAAAAACAAAAACACAACACAGCGTCTACTAAAATTAAAAACAAAACAATTAACCCAAAAATACAAAAAAAAAGAAGAAAAAATCAAGACTTTAAAAACTATATCTGAAAAATGAAAATCTTTTCACTGCTACTACTAAAAAAGAATACACTGTATTATACAACAACAACAACAAAAACAACATCAACAAATACAAAGAAACATTGTGTATTATATGACAAAGTACCACAACAAAACCACCACCAACAACAACAACAAGAACAACAATCAAGCCAGCAACAACAACAAGCAACAGAGCCAAACAAAAAAGCCTGCCAAAAGAATTTTTAAGCAAATAGTTTAACAAAACGCAGCAGCAACCACTAAGTGCAGCAGCAACAACAACAACAACAAATCTCAGTCCAAAAGAATACAACAGCCAGTACAACAACAATAACAACTACAACTACAACAACAACAACATAAAAACCACGATGAAAACAGCTTTTTGCTCGCACTGTACAAAAAAACAAAACAAATATAAAAATAAATTAAAATAAAAAAAAAAACTGCGCGCAAACAAGTAAAAAAAAATCACTAACAAAACTAACTGCTAACTTCTAATTAGTTTTTATTTTTTATTTTGTTTTTTGTTTTGATTTTATGTTTTCACATTTGTTTTTCTTTTTTCACGGCAGTGTTGAAAAAGGTAGTTAACAATAACAACAACAACAGCTACAATAACAACAGCTACTACAACAACAACAACAACCACACACGGAACCACCTAAAAAAAAAAGAAATGAAACCTCGTTCTAATATATATAAGCGCCCACTAACAGCCAAAAATGCCAATGCCACAGCGTTGCCATAGCTAAGTAGCTCTTCCCCCCATTAAAAAACAAAACAAAAAAACCACCGCCCGCCTGCCTGCCCGCCCGCCTGAACTACCCAACTTAACTAACTTACTTGCTTTACTTAACCCATCAACAAACCAGAAATGAGAAAAATACTAAACAAGAAAGGAGTAGAACTATTACTACTACTATTACTACTACTATTTTTGTTGTGTGTGTCAGTTCCAGAACAGAAAGAAACCCAAAAAAATAAAACAGAAAAAAAGTATATATATATTCCCTCAGTTTGAAAAACAACAACAACAACAACTACTACTACTACTACTACTACTATTACTACTACAACAACAGCTACAACAACAACAGTTATGCAACTAAAAAAAATATAGAAAAATGCACCAAATTTAAGCAAAAAGTCAAAAATACAAAAAATATATATTCAATTTTATGCAAATCTATACAAAAAATTCAAAAACCAAACCACGAAAATGCAAGCAATATATTTATATATATATATATATATGTCTATATATCAAAACTCTATATCTGGGCAGGACTAAGCATCACAACAAAAAAAAGAAAAAAATACAAATGCAAAACTCGCAGACAAGAAAAAATATACTACAAATAAAATGTTGCAAGAATTCAGTCTATGTCTTCTCACTGTCTCTCTCTATTTCTCTCTCTCTCTCTCTAAATATATATATATAGTATATATCTCTCTCTCTTTCACAATCTCAAAATCACAACAAAAAAAAAAAAAATAAATAAAAATACAAACAAAAAAAACCCAACACTATTCTACTATCTATCTCTATCTCGCTTGTGTTTGTCTGTGTGCAGGGATGCATGGCACGGGCAGCGACGCAGACGCAGACGGACTCACGAGAATTGTTGTTGTTGGACTTGATCATGATTATACTACAGATGATATTTATATTGATGATGATGATGATGATGATGATGGTGATGGTGATGTTGATGAGGACACCGTGGGATCTAGAATGGATACGGATTTGGATTTGCAAACGCTTTTGGATACGATTCAAGCTACAACGACTAGTACAATTACCAGAACTGCTAGTACTACGACAACAGTTACTACAGCCCCAATAAGTAGTCGCTATAGAACGTACAATTTGAACAGATCCTTGAAATGTTGTTTGAGCGCCGTACGCTGACAAGTTTTTGAATTTTTTGCATAAAACTGAAACTGAACTAAATCCAAGATAAAAATGAAGCGATTTTTCGACGCTAATCGTGTTATCGTGTTATCGGAATCGAATGTTGCCCGATTGTGGTTGTTGCTGTGCCTGATGTTGATCAAAAATCCGACGAGAGTTGAAGCTAGCCTCAGAAAATAACAATTTGCCAGAGAGAAAACTGAAGAAAAAAAAGCATAAAAGAAAATAAAATAACGAAATAATAATTGAATACAATTTACGTTTTGGAATTATTCACCTATATATATATATATATATACTTATAAATATATAAATGTATAGCTTATATATATAATTTTTGTTCTGTATATCATACCATGAACCACAAAATTCAAATCAAGCTTCAATTTTATTTAATTAACAATTTTGTATTGACAAAATCGTAAAAACAAGAAAAGTATATATATAAATAAAAGCATAAAACATTTACCATTGGGATCTGTTCAAAGTTATGTGACTATATATGAGCTCTATATGATCGATCTTTGGGGCATGTAGAGAAGTTGTGTATACGGCCCGTTGGTATTAGTCGGTCGATAAATATGTAGTTCGAACGGTTCACAAAAAAAAAAAGATAAATCTGAAAGAAAAAAATGATTCTTGTGCACCGTTTGATTTCCCAAATGGAGAAAACGAGAGCGCGCTTCTCCAGAGAAACGGCGACGTCGACGAACGTCGCTAATTATCACACACACACACAGCTACTACTACTGTGACGGAGGTGAGTCAGTTGAAGCACTCTATACTAAATATAACTACTACCTACCAATACAATTTACATAGTTTGTAAGTGCAAAAGTCTTGACTTAAGGCCCCCTCTATCTGTCTATCTCGAAAGAGCATATTTTAAGCAAAAACCATAAACTTTAAGTGTGATGTAAATAGTAGCACATAAGATCGATATGAATGTCAAGTTTTATTCAGTTTCAGCGCTTGTATTTGAAAGTATTTAAACAGTTTTTCGACTAGGATAGCCCAAAACGAGTCAAAAGTTCGACTACTCTAAGGCTTCTCTGATGAATGGCAGAATATTTGAAAACTTTGCAATAACCAGCTTCACAGCTTCTCATATTCATTATGTGAATGATTCAATGTCAACTAATCGAAATTCATTACAACATTTGTACGTTTGCTTAACGAGCAACTTAGTTTGTGGTTCATGGTAACTATATTCGCTTTTTTCCTATAGTATTTGCCGATTTATCAATTTTGACTATGTTTGTCTATGTTGCCAGCTCAATTGTCAGTCGATTAACTTTGACTATGTTGCCTTAAAAGTCTCCAATATTCGAATGCAAGACATTAGCCCACTTATCCATAAATGACTATAAAAAAAAGATACTTTAATTTTTATTTATTCAATTGTCGCGCGTGTTTTAATGAAGCACTCGTAGAACAGGTTCTAAACATAAGCAACTCGTTGGGGACCCAGCCAAAACAAGCTGCAATCATTGGGGTCGAATCAGATTTTGTTTCGAATCGTTTCTATGCTGGTCAAATGGCCCTGAAAACAACTTGCTGGAGCGTGTGATCTGAGCAATAAGTTAAGCGAAAAAGGCCTTTAACGATTGTTAAATTGTATGTGCAGTTGCTGTCGCTGTTGCTGTCGATAGCCGCTAGGTGTCGCTCAGGTGCCCCAAATTGTGACAACTGATTGAAATCGCATCATTTATTTTAGCTTTCATCTCTGTTTTTTTTCTTTTTGGAACTCTGCATTGTTTTTTATATGCTGATTTATTTCATGTTCGCTCTAATTGCATAAAACAAACCGCAAAATATTGTTAGCATTTCATTCAATTTGGCTTAGAGTGTTTCGCTTGTCATAAATTAATCCACTACGAAATCGCGTTATATAAGAATTTAAAATTCAACGCGACGAATTTGCGAGTTTTGTTTTTTTTTTTTTTATGGGTTTGTACTACTGACCTGCCGCAAAACTCAAATGAAATTAGTTGCCTCTTGTTTATTTTTTCTCTCGTGTATTTTTATATCTTATTTTATTCTTGATAATATGACAAAAAAAAAAAAAGATTGAATCATTGACATGCGAGCAGCAATGAATAACGAAACAGCAGCTGAACTGGGCAAACGACCCGTAATATTTTATATTCATGCATCGATTCTCTCATTCTGTCCCTCTTCTGCCGCTCTCTCTCTCTCTCTCTCTCTCTCTCTCTCTCTCTCATTCTCTGAGGTTGTATTTTTGGTGAGATTCTGTGTGTTTTTCTCTCGCAGCTGATAAAATTGAAACTTGACTGTTGTTTATTTGATTTCGTTATTTGTATTTTTTTTTTTTGTATCGGTTTTGAATTTAAGAACATTTCTAACATATTTTAAATGCGTTTTTTCCCCCATTTTTGTTTGTGTGTTACGAAACTCTCTAACAACAACAACAACAATAACAGCAAACACTCTCAACCGATTCTCTTAGTTAGCTTTTAGTGAACATCAACAACAACAACAACAACATCAACCAAAACAACAACAAGAAAAACGTTTGTAGACACACACACCACAACAACAAATTCAAACCAACCAATCCAACAAAGCAACCCAAACAAGAACAACAACAACAACCACCACCACCACCACCACCACCAACAAATTCAACAAATTTGTGGAAACATTTATCACGCGCAAATTGTTTGCCGTTTGCTCTTATCTCATTTCAGTTAAGGAGATTGGAAATGGTCGCTCACCATTACTGCAGGAGCCTCTTTACGGTACACGACCTCAGCCCTACAGTGAGTAGAAGGCGCCTATTCATTTGTAGTTTCTGTTTAGCTGACAAATGTTGTACCTACCCTTTTCCTCCATTCTTTTTTTTGTTGTTTTTCTTTCTCGTTTTATCAAACTTACCCCCAACCGACTACCTTTACCCATTTCCCCCCAAAATATCTACAGTGTGGTGTGTGTGTGTGTGTGTGTGTGTCGGACTTTGATTAGTTCATATATTTTAACTGTTTTGTATATTGAGTTTGTGTTTGGTTCTTTAGTGCAACGTGCGTAGGCTCGTAGGATCGTTTATTGAGGTAGGTGAAGTTACTTTCTTACTGTTTGATGACTTGACACTGTTTGGTTTGGTTTGGTTTGCTGAAACAATCATTATTGTTAGTACAGCACTTGTAATTATTGGCCAACAAAATTTACAAATTATTAAAATTGATTCTTAATTAGTCAGTAATTGCCTTATAATTACTAAGTGATTTCAGCATGATCCGAAGCAATTAGGCTTCTTATTACCATAAATTGTAAAATTATTCATATTCTGTAAGGTAATTACATACGTAATTCAGTTACTTTTCATGTCAAGTTGGAATTAGCTTCATAATTTCTTGTTCTCTGTTGGTCTTTCTACTTAGTTTCACATATTATACATGAGCATGGCTGCTGCTGTGCGCGACCCACATCTTTTGCTCAAGAAGTTCACATGCCATTTAGCAAATTGTCTACATAAATTCATTAGTATGTCAAATACAGAACTCTCCCACTCAAAGCGTCAAGGAGAAGTCTACTTGTCTGGAGTTATTTTTTTGTATTATTTTTTGTTTTTTGCATTTACCTGGTAAACTTTTCTAATTGTTGGCACTTGAGCGTGTCTCCTTCGGAAGGAAGGAAAAGAAAAAGCCCTCATAAAATTGCAATCATTACCATTTGTGGCCCCTTATCTACTTGTTTCTTTTAGCAAACTTTCCACGCGTGTGTGCGTGTGTGTGTGTAGATGACATGCGCGCAATTAAAAGAAATTAAGAGCTAACAAAATATTATACTAATTAACTTGGCCAAAACTGGAACTGTGCAAATCAACATTCGTACAGCACTCGACCCAATCCCAATCCCAATTCAGAGTTCAGACCTCGAACGAAATAAGATAATCCAACATCAGCAGACAACAGCAAAGATAATCGAAGCACACACGTTTTATATAGACGCTTAAACGTGACAATGCCCAGGACTACTCTTAAGTGAAAGTATTTGAACAGAGGGGTTGTTTTGGGCAGGAGGAGTGAGGGGCCAATAAGGGAGTGCAGAATTCGCTCACAATCCTCAAGTCAGTGGCATTTGCCGATTGGCTTCTGCCAAAGTGTGTCAAACACACGAGGCAATGGAAAAGCCAAACCCTAAAGCAAGAACAAACATTTTCCACATACACAGAGAGAGAGAGAGAGAGAGAGAGAGAGAGAGAGAGAGAGAGAGAGAGAGTGAGACTGAGGGAAAGAGAGCGCCTATTATTGCAAAAACATGTGTATTAATTTTCTCGTTGACTTTGTGGTCTGCCAACAGCTCCCAACGCCCATTCATTCATTTTTTTTTGCCTCAAATGTGGTAATCGATTTGCAGCGTTCTGTCTCCCTTTATATACATCTATATACATCTATATATATATATATGTTTATATATGTGTGTGTGTGTGTGCACGTGTGAAGTACAATTTTAATTGATTTTTTATGGCCCCAAAACACTTGAAATTCAATTGCATTCAAGCTGATTGTGAAATTTTGTGGCTTTCGACATGTGTGGCGCAACTAGGCAAATACCAAAACTAAATGCTTGTCCTACATTCATGTTATTATTTGAATATAACCCCATAATCGAATAATTTTTAATTTGGCAAAAACCTCCATAGAGTCTAGCCAATTCCCTAGACAATAATCTGAAAGTTTAAAGCATTTTTCACTCTTCTTGTACTCTTACAATTCCCAAAAGGGCTTGGCAGTCAACTTGTCAAATATGTTAAGCTACAATTTTTAGTTTAAGTTCAAGCTTAACTTTGTTGGACGACTTTGAAGCTAAGGAGGCTGACTCACTTATGACTTTAACCATTTTGCAATAGAAACTAGCACTTTTCGTATTCCCACAGCACATTTATCAACTAACTAATTTGCGCACTTATTATTTATTGATCGCAACAGAGTTTTCCAACTCAAGAAATGCCTTAGCAACTATATTTTGGTCGGGTTGTTTGTGCATTGAGCCAAGGCCATGAAATAATAATAATATTAAAAAAGAAAAACAGCACCAAGGCAGCGCCTCGAGGCCTCACCTAGTTTCAACTTTTGCATTATCAAAAAATCGCAAAACTATAAACTAGAAACGGCAAGACGACCGCCAACCCAACACAAACCTGCCCCACCCCCACGTTGAACCCCGCCCCCCTGCCTAGAAAGTTGTGTTAGATGCCTTTAGGCGCGACGTTCGTTTGTTGATAATTTTCTTAGCCTTGATGTTTTAATTTGTGCGTAAATATAATTTTAAAGCATTGCTTTGGAAACTTTGCTTGCTGTGCTAACTTTGCTGTTGTCTCTCGGTGGTTGATTTTGTTGGTTGGCTGTTTGTTTGCTGCTGTTGTTTGCGCTTTGGGGACACCACAATCTCTTGATGCAAAAAGATTATGGCAAAAATCCATCTCTGACTGCCGCTTGGCTGATGCTGCTGCTTTTAATTGCATTGCATACGCAAAAGTTGGGCTAAAGTTCTTCTTGCCGTTGGTTTTAATTAGTGCTGTGGGGTTTCAACCATATCTATGTGCAGATATCTGTATCTTTCAACTCTCTATAGTAGCCTGTAGTTGTTTGTATCCAAGGAACTTAAATAAAGCTCCCCCATGTCAAGTATTTGTTGCTTTCTGAGGCGCTCTTTTCCTTTTTACACTGTGCGGGGAGTTGTGCAAAAGTTTTGCTTAGCTTTTGTA